>NC_057833.1:20390000-21015000 GCF_910594005.1 Cervus elaphus | reverse complement strand
TGAATAAATGGATTAAATGTAGCTTTTGAAATTATTTCAAAAGCTCTTGTATTACCTTTATAAAAAACAGGAAGGAAAGGTCATCATTTTGAAAACTCGGGTAGGTCTGACTGGCTTTCAACTGTAGGTTCTATTGAATGAATTGTACAGTATGAGAAGCCCAAAACTTTTTCTGTTAGGCAGGAATGAAGCAATCTATTGTTAGTATTAATAGTGAAAATATAGTATTTGATCAAATCACTGCATAGCAACAAGTAATTAACTGGTAGAAATTAAACTTATTCACAAACTTAAATAAGATATTTAAATACTGCTTTGAAAAGTGATCATTTTACATAAAGACCATGTATGTTTACAACATCACTTTCACTTTGAAAAGTGATCATTTTAGATAAATAAAGACCATGTATGTTTACAACAGAAATAAAAATAGTGACATTTATGAAAGTTTTTCTTGCTCATGTCTCAACAATTGAGGCAACAACAAATTTCTATCCAATCATGAGCAAATACTAAAATGTAATGTAGGGTCTACATGGAGAAGGCAATGGCACCCCACTCCAGTACTCTCGCCTGGAAAATCCCATGGACGGAGGAGCCTCTAGGTTGCAGTCCATGGGGTCGCGAAGAATCAGACACAACTGAGCGACTTCACGTTCACTTTTCACTTTCATGCCTTGGAGAAGGAAATGGCAGCCCACTCCAGTGCTCTTGCCTGGAGAATCCCAGGGACGGGGGAGCCGGGTGGGCTGCCGTCTGTGGGGTCGCACAGAGTCGGACACGACTGAAGCGACTTGGCAGCAGCAGCAGTAGCAGCAGTGTCTGCATTAGTAACTTCGGGCTGTCATGACCAATTATCACAAACTGAGTGGCTTAAAACAACAGAAATTTATTCTCTCACAGTTTTGGAGGCTAAAAGTTGGAAATCAAGGTGTCTGCAAGGTTGGTTCCCTCTTTAGGGTCTGAGGGAGAATCTGTTCTGTTCTTCCCTCCTGGCTTCTCCCTCTGGCAATCCTCGGCCTTCCTTAGCCTATAGATGCATCGGTACACAATCTACCTCTGTCATGACATGCTGTTTTCCCTGTATTCTCTCTGCCTCCTTCTTATTGGGACAAATCTAATCTATTAATATGGTATGACTTCATCTTATCTATTTACATCTGCAAAGACTATTTGCAAATGACCAAATAAGATCATATTCTGAGAGTCTAGGTAAACATGAATTTGGTGGGGGAAGGATACGATTCAATTATTCAGCTACAAGGTTTTAGCTATTGTAAAGGGAAAATCAGAAGTTTAGAAAAAGTGATTCAGAATATATTTTTGGTTCTCATGTATTAAATACTTGAAGTGCAATTAAATAATTTTACTTGGGAAAGATGTTGTTTAGTTTTTATTGAATTTTATCAAACTAAAGAATTAGGAAGTAACTTGATAATACTAGCTGTAGGAAATATTGGCATAGTCTTTATTAGAAAGAGTCAACAAATGTTTACTATGCTCAAAGCATGTCTTTGTGGAATATTGTTTTTTTCATTTATCTGAAACATGATTACTATTGATTAACATATTTATTGTACCTCTTCTTGATTGCTTGCAGTATATAAAGAAGGACATGCTGCTGCTGCTGCTAAGTTGCTTTAGTCATGACTGATTCTGTGTGACCCCATAGACGGCAGCCCACCAGGCTCCTCTGTCCCTGGGATTCTCCAGGCAAGAACACTGGAGTGGGTTGCCATTTCCTTCTCCAATGCCTGCATGCATGCTAAGTCGCTTCAGTTGTGGCTGACTCTGTGTGACTCCATGGGCAGCAGCCCACCAGGCTCCTCTGTCCACGGGATTCTCTAGGCAAGAACACTGGAGTGGGTCACCATGTCCTTCTCCCAAAGAACCCAGACTAGGAATCGAACTCCTGTCCCCTGCATTGGCAGGCAGATTCTTTACCACTTAGCCACCAGGGAAATCCTAGTATATATAAATATTTAAGGATAATATGGGAACTTTTTTTTTTTTTTTTTGTCTTTTGGGGCCCAGATAGTCTCCAAAAAAATGATTTCCAAAGAACCCTGAATAACTTGGTAGTAATAAGCAATTATTTGTGACAGTAGTTTATTTCCTTATTGGTAATAATTGTTTGTCTATTTCAATGTAATGTATGGTTTTTGCTTGAATAGTATAATAATTCATTCTGGACTTGAGTTTGCTGTTAAAAGTAAATCAGAAAAGTCAGTAAATGAAAAAACTTAAAATATTTGATGAATTGGTGTTTTTTTTTTAGTATCATGTGAATTTATTGCATTCTGTGAGGTTTTCTGACTATGGTCATGATAAAAGTCTAGACTTTCTTTTTTCACCCCACTTAAAAAAAAAAAAAAACACTGGTTCAAGTGAAATAGGCAGGTTACTTTGAGCATACTCTGGTCATGTGTTCTTGTCTCTAGAAAAGAATCTTCTGTTGTGTCAATTTCTCAGACCAACTGTACATCCTGGGACATCTACTGCCACAGACAAAAAAGTACTAGACTAGAGCAGTTGCATTATCCTGATTTAATGTTTTCTTCCCCCAACTTGGCCAAGGCTAAGTAGGTGAACTGAAATGAAATCTGAGTGACCACAAATCTTCTACGAGTGTAACTCCACCACTGGCTATTGAGCAGTGCATATTTTGTTGTTGTTGCATTGACAAGCAATATTTAAGGGGAGAATAAGTTGTAAGCAGTGGGAGGAAGTGAGTGGAGGTGGTTAAGGCATGTGAAACCTGATGCTATAGCTGTCATCCACTCAGTGTGTTTATTAAGATTTAGGGAAACCTGTGTGATAAGCCTTGTTCTGCCACTCACTGGATCATGAAGGACCAGATATTCCATAGTTACGATTTAACAATGTCTTCAAACCGAAAAAGATAGGATGCATGCTGCATCCTGCTTAAATGTGTCATTTCCTTCTACTACACCTACCTCCTGCAAGTGCTTTTTAGAGCTGCTATGAAGAAAAGGACAGGACTAAATTGTCCAATACTGTCCCAGGCAAACATGGTCACCCAACTATGTCATCTTAGATCCTATTTAGGGTGATAAGAAATATCTGTTTAGGAAGGAGATAATATATAGCATTTCCAAAAATTATGTTGGAACACATTAAGGGTCTAAGTGGACCACTGTCTGAAATATTTTATGAAACAAAACATGTTTGTGAAGTGGTTTTAAATGTGTACTTAGAAATAATGAATTTTCCATTCCGATCCTTATTCAGATTTAAAAAGAAACTACATGAAAGCCAAAGAAGGAAAGTATAACTTCTATATCAATTTAAATGTCTATGGATAATGTTAAATTCTTTAATGAGGACATTAATTGGGTAATACAAATCTTTGGGATTAAAGGTTTCTAAGGATGGCTGATATCCCATTAACTTTTTAATAATGTTATAATACCTCAGGAGGAAATTAAGTCTGTCCCTAAAGATCATTAAAACAGTCTGCCTATTTTGTCTACATTTTCATCATGGTGACTTTTGATTCTAAGAGTCTTTTACGGTTGATTCAGAAAAATGGTTTATTGTTAAGTCCCATTCATTTATGGGCATGAGATCATTTAAGTGCAGATTTCCCTGTTGCTGGAAGAATCCCTCTTATAACTCAAGCAAATGTTCCCAATTTTATAAAATGATGATGAAAGTTTAATGACTCTCTTCCCCCTAGAGGAAAAATGGTTTCTAACACATTAGAGATACAAGGACTTTGCTTTCTCTGGAAAGACAAAAACCAAAATTGACCCCATTCTCAAACTTTAATCCTCAAGTGGTTAGTTGGATATTATTCTTTGCATGTTTCAGTCTGTTTTCAAGGGTCCCCAAGTTCACTGAATAAAAACTAACAGGAGGAAAGAAAGAGAAGAGAATCATGATTTAAAGCATGAAGAAGTAGGACACAGTAGTTCAAAAGAAAATTACTGTTTTTCAAACAATAGAATCATATGAATATACATACTTGTGTTGTTTGCCATACATAGAGCATGGGTTTGAAACAGGGTAGACAAGGGAAGGTGGTGAGGTGGTGAGAGGCGGAGCTTGGGGAAAGGTACAGATTGCTTGAGCAGAGTAAATGTTCCAGGAGAAGCTCAGCTGCCTTAAAATAACAGCCGGAATGCAATAGACACCCAACAAATAGCTCAATTATTCAGTGAGTATTTGTTGAATGAATTGATGACTCACAGTAGTAATCAGATCTTCTCTTAGCATTTTGCAAGTGCTAACACACTGATTAAGAAATGTTATTTGGAGAAAAGGGAACCCTCTTACACTGTTGGTGGGAATGCAAACTAGTACAGCCACTATGGAGAACAGTGTGGAGATTTCTTAAAAAACTGGAAATAGAACTGCCATATGACCCAGCAATCCCACTTCTGGGCATACACACTGAGGAAACCAGATCTGAAAGAGACACGTGCACCCCAATGTTCATCGCAGCACTGTTTATAATAGCCAGGACATGGAAGCAACCTAGATGCCCATCAGCAGGTGAATGGATAAGGAAGCTGTGGTACATATACACCATGGAATATTACTCAGCCATTAAAAAGAATTCATTTGAACCAGTCCTAATGAGATGGATGAAGCTGGAGCCCATTATACAGAGTGAAGTAAGCCAGAAAGATAAAGAACATTACAGCATACTAACACATATATATGGAATTTAGAAAGGTGATAACGATAACCCTATATGCAAAACAGAAAAAGAGACACAGAAATACAGAACAGACTTTTGAACTTTGTGGGAGAATGTGAGGGTGGGATATTTCAAAAGAACAGCATGTATACTATCTATGGTGAAACAGATCACCAGCCCAGGTGGGATGCATGAGACAAGTGCTCCGGCCTGGTGCACTGGGAAGACCCAGAGGAATCGGGTGGAGAGGGAGGTGGGAGGGGGGATCGGGATTGGGAATACATGTAAATCCATGGCTGATTCATATCAATGTATGACAAAACCCACTAGAAAAAAAAAATTAAAAAAAAAAAAGAAATGTTATTTGGATATAGACATATAAATAATCATTTAGAACAATTTTTCTGTCTTTTTTAAATCATAAAACAGAAAAGAAGAAAAAATGTGCACATTCTTCCTTTTCTTTTGAGTAAATCATCAAGATTCAGATTCTAATATTAGAAATGATCATATTTGCTCTACCTTCCTCACCTGTCTGTTTGAGGATCAAATGAGAGTGGTGAAAAGGATATATTATACAAACATATTGGATTATTACTCTGACAGAGTATCAGTGATTTCCTTTAGCAGGTTTTCTATCATTCCCAAGTGACCAAATCTCTACGTATGGAGAAGAAGGTGCAATGCAGATACATGACAGCCACATGTGTACATGTTGTTAGTAAAGTAGCATGGATCAGTGGGTCTGAGCGTCTCAGCGTGCATTAGATTCACCTGGACAACTTTCGGGCTTCCCTGATAGCTCAGTCAGACAACTTTTACAACATGCCTGTGTCTGTATCTTGCTCCAAGAAACTCTGATTTAATTAGTCTGAATAGGTCCCAGGCATTGGAATGTTTTTAAAGTTCCCTAGATAATTTTCTATGTAGGTAGAGTTGAGAATTACTATTGTAGACCAGAGTTAGGGGGCGGGGAGAGACATAAGGGGGAGGGATGCAGAGCCTACAGTTTTTCCCTATATTAATTCAGCAAATATTTCCTGAATATCTACCATGTGCCAGACCCTGTTTTAGGCGCTTGGCACATATTGATGATTAACATAGACAAAATCTCTTCCTTCCTTTTGTGTCTATTCTAGTTTGGAAAAGCAGACAATACATCTCATTTATTTGAAGACACATATATTTTCCCTAATTTAATGTCTCTAAAAGTATCAAGCAGTTTACAACATATGATAGTTTTGCAATGTATAGTTATTAAACTTTATTTCCCTCAGTGGTAAATGGAATAATAATATATCTTATAATTCTTCAGCTGTCAAAGTCAGTAGAATATAGTACTATAATATAATTTCAGGTAAAGTCAAGAAAAAAAATCTTCTTCATAATCAACAAAACATTATCACGTAATTCAAAAGTTTAAAATCTCAGCTAACAAAGTAATTATAGTTGAGTTACTCATCTAGATAAATTTATTTCTTCATTGATGTTTTACTTCCCTGGGCCAGCAATGTAATCCCTCAAGAGATTGTATATATTTTCCTGAGCAAATATTACACGCTTTTTCAATATGTATTATCAGTTTGAGGACACAATTCTCCGTGAATCTCTCATGTTTCTTGACATCTTGATAAGTGAAGCACAAACTGTCCTTTGTTTCAATTATCTTTTCAAAGATTTTTGCATAGTAAACGCCTTTGAAAGATAGGGGTAATGTTTCCCTCCAGAACAAAGGGCAGGCATGCTTACTTCCCAGTCTAATAGAGTTAACATCTTCCTCTAAAATGAAGGACAGGCATTTTATTGCCCATTATAAAAGATCCAGATTCCCCAAAGTCAGCTCCTCTCCTGTATCACATCCAGCTGCATGTTCAGATATCATCTCACCCTCCTTGCATGGCCCTTTGGGGCTAGGGAACCAGCACAAAAGATGTTGATACTCTGACCACTACTACTAATGCTGTGAGTGATAAACTGTCTTATGTCTCTGACCCAGAAGTCTTGAGCCTTCTACAGTCTTTCATGAACTTGGGATTGGCCAACTTGTTGGCATGTGAGTAAGGTAAAATCTCAGACATTTCACATTTCTCATAAATCAGTATCCTTTTCAAATAGTCTTTTGGAGTTTTCTATTTAGCAATAAACAGAGCTATGGAGATGATTAATGGAATATAGTATCTTAAGGAGCAAGGTAGGTTGCAACCAACACAGCTATTTTGAAATGTATGCAAAGAAATCAAAGATACTTGGTCAGCAGATGGAAGGGAGTTTCACCAACAAAACAATCATGATCCTTTGCCTAGTTTTCAGAAGTGAGTCGATTTTCAAACTTAGAGACCACTTAATGATGAAACAGGTCAAGTTCCTCGGAGAAAGGTTAACTGAAAGACACATCATGAGGATTCCCTAGTCGTTTCACAGAAGGACCCTCAAAGTAGTAATGTAGAATTCCCCTGTTGCAGTGAGAGTGGTTGAGGTCAGATAATAAATGGAATCTTGGCCTGGGTCCTACTCATAGTGGTCTACAGAACCACCAGTGGCCATTTTCTCTTTCCTAAATGAATAGTTGTCAGAGACAAACTCAGCGGTTGGAAGATCCTCCATATTGATTCCTCAGTCTGTGGAGTAAGAATTATCATAAAAGAAAAGGGCAGGTCAAAGCCTTTAAAACTGCTCCCCAATCCCCTGCCAAAACAGTCACAACAATTTTAAGCTCCAAAGGAAATGGTAGAGTAATTGCAGCCTTTAAACTAAAGGATACAGAATTAGTGATCCCCATCATATTCTAGTGAAACCAGATAAATTCTGAAGGATGAGAGTAAACCGTGCCAGGTATTGTCCTTGCCAGAGCAGAATATCTGACCCAAGGTATACAGAATGCAGTCATTGATCTGGTGAATTCATTCTTTTCCAATTGTATCAGGAAAAGAGTCAGAAATAGTTTTCACTCATGATAAACTAGAATATTCATTTAGGCTCTTGTTCCAGGGTTATGTTAACTTTTCTCTTCTGTCATAATAGAATAAAAAACCTGGACTATTGAAGAGAAGTGCAGAACATCATGTTGGTCCATCACAGCAACTGATATGTTAATTGGACTAGAGAAACAAGAATTGGCAAATAAAGGCCAGAAAGGGAGAAAATAAACCCTCCCTTTGATGAAGATTCAGGATCTTGTCCTCACCAGTGTAGATTATAGGACTCTAGGGGTCTGAGGCAAGAATGTCCTCTCAGAAATAAAGAACAGATTGTCGCATGTACCTCCCATCACCTAGAAGAGAGGGTGATGCTTGGTAGGCAGTTTCAGCTTCCGCAGTATATTTCAGCAGTGTATTCCAGGGTTGGGAAATGAATCTAACTAATTTACCAAGTGACAGAAAGGCTTCGAGGGCTGAGTGAAACATGGCATGGGAAAGGGGTCTGCAGCAGACCCAGGCGGGGGGCTGTTGCTGGAGGTGCTCAACCCAGAGCTTCTTTGGTACAAAGGGACAGTCTGCGGGAAAAGATAGTGGGCTTCGAGGAATCTTTGCTAAGGAAACCCTACTTTAAAAACAAAAATGAATAGGAATAAAAAAGAAAATGAATAGGAGGAGGAAGAAAGGGAGAAGGAAGAACAATAAAAGGGAGAGGATCCCATACTTAGGATCTCTCTCTAATATATATATATATATATATATATATGCATATATTGTATATATGTATGTATGTGGGGCATTTCAGAATATCCTGTCAGAAATAAAGAACAAATTGTCACATGTTGCATCTCCCATCACTTAGGAGAAATTGCAATGCTTGGTAGACAGCTTTAGCTGCCTATATATATGTGTGTGTGTGTGTGTGCAAACATGTGACTCCTCATCATGGCTTTGCCAGAGCTATCCTTTTACAAAGTAAAATCTGCAGTATCACTCTAATATTGAACACACAACAAAATTTTCAGAAATGTGAGCTGCTTCTTGGCCCTCATAAATTGTTGTTATTGTTTTTCAGTCACTAAGCCATGTCCAACTCTTTGCAACCCCACGGACTGCAGTATGCCAGACTTCTCTGTTCTTCACTATCTCCTGAAGTTTGCTAAAATTCATGTCCATTGAGTTAGTGATGTTTGTAACCATCTCATCATCTGCTGCCCCCTTCTTAGTATGTCAATTTAAATATAGTTGAGAGAGGGAAGGAAAGAGTTATAGTAGTTTTACTATGTAAGTTTTCATAGGATGTCTCACAAAAGTAAATTAACCTATTGTGTTTTTCACAATAGTAGTTTTATTATAAAAAATTAAAAATAGTTCCTATGCCAAGGATGGGAGAATGGTTAAGCAAATTGCTGCACCTTCAGACTTTGGTATACTATGTAATAATTAATAATAGTGTTTAGAAACAATGCTTGTGTTATAATAAATATATATATTTGCTATATACATATTTATATATGTATCTATATATACACATATCATTCTATATATATAGTAGGTATATAATAAATTATTAATATCATCAACATATACATGATAGCAACAAAAATAAAGATATCAATCATTTATTCATTCTACAGAGAGTTATTGAGAATACAAATATCTAGGGACTAATTGTCAATATAAATATCCATGATGGTGGAAGTTTTCTTCTTTATTTCTATCTTCTCAAAGCTAAGAATAGTGCCTGGCTCATTTTGAACAGCTCAGTAATATTTATTAAATGATTGCATTCAATCTTTCTGACAGTATAAGAGATAGTTTTAATTGTCCATAATTTTCTTTAACATACTGATCCTATAGAGTGGACTGCAGGTGTGTATTTTAATTTTTATTTCTAATCCAAAGTCATTTGGTCAACAATTCAATATTCAGATTGGAAAAACATTCCAGAGGTGATTGGTAGTATTTGAAAGACGCTGATCAGGAATCTATCCTGCAGGGCAATCTATACCAGGCTTCATATATCACTGTTATTTTTTTATTAGAGAGTTCATTAATTAGCATAAGGAATGCTAGTGGTTATTTCTCATGGGTGAAATGAGTGGTGTTCCAACTATGTTGATCAGTTAGAAATACTTTATATTCACCTGTAAATTTGCCTGAATAGTGTATTAAACCTGGGAAGCCTACATCTCTGCAATGGTGTTTTAGATATCATCTGTTCCCATGAGAAGGACTGTTGATCCTCATCTTGGAATAATGTTAACATCTTTGGCTTGGAGTGTAACTTCCAAGAAAACTTATGGGAGGTTACCTAAAGAGATGGAGAACTGGTGTTACCTGGTTGTCATGAAATGTTCATATTTGACAAAAATCGGTCCAAGCTTTGCTTTCATTGCTACAAATCCCCCGACAGCCAGAATGTTGGAGAGGAATTCTAATTATGGTAGATCACCAATATTCACCAAAAAGAGCCTGACAGTTGTAAGGACATACATTCAGTGAGGTCAGATCACAGCAGACAAATGTCAGTATTATCCCCATTTTATAGATGATGGGGCTTCTCTGGTAGCTCAGCTGGTAGAGAAGCCACCTGCAGTGCAGGAGACCCCAGTTTGATCACTGGGTCAGGAATTTAAATATGGAATTTAAACATTGAAACAAGTATCCCTGGAGAAGGGATAGGCTACTCACTCCAGGATTCTTGGACTTCACTGGTGACTCAGTTGGTAAAGAATCTGCCTGCAGTGCAGGAGACCTGGGTTCTATCCCTGGGTTGGGAAGATCCCCTGGAGGAGGGAAAGGCTACCCACTCCAGTATTCTGGCTTGGAGAACTGCATGGACTTAACTGTATAGTCCACAGGGTCACAAAGAGTGGGACGTGACTGAGTGACTTTCACTTTCACTTATAGATGAGAACCAAAGACAAAGAAATGCATGATTTGTCAAGGTAACAGAAATAAGTGAGAGGCAGAACTCATTGAGATGGAGGTCTAAATAGCATTCTACTCCCCTCCCAGAATATTGGAAATAAAAGCAAAAATAAACAAATGGGACCTAATTAAACTTAAAGGCGTTTGCACAACAAAGGAAACTATAAGCAAGGTAGAAAGACAGCCTTCAGAATGGGAGAAAATAATAGCAAATGAAGAAACAGACAAATGATTAATCTCAAAAATATACAAGCAACTCCTGCAGCTCAATTCCAGAAAAATAAACGACCCAATCAAAAAATGGGCCAAAGAACTAAACAGACATTTCTCCAAAGAAGACATACAGATGGCTAACAAACATGTGAAATGATGCTCAACATCACTCATTATCAGAGAAATGCAAATCAAAACCACAAGGAGGTACCATTACACACCAGTCAGGATGGCTGCTATCCAAAAGTCTACAAGCAATAAATGCTGGAGAGGGTGTGGAGAAAAGGGAACCCTCTTACACTGTTGGTGAGAATGCAAATTAGTACAGCCGCTATGCAGAACAGTGTAGAGATTCCTTAAAAAACTGGAAATAGAACTGCCATATGACCCAGCAATCCCACTGCTGGGCATACACACTGAGGAAACCAGATCTGAAAGAGACACGTGCACCCCAATGTTCATCGAAGCACTGTTTATAATTGCCAGGACATGGAAGCAACCTAGATGCCCATCAGCAGATGAATGGATAAGGAAGCTATGGTACATATACACAATGGAATATTACTCAGCCGTTAAAAAGAATTAATTTGAATCAGTTCTAATGAGATGGATGAAACTGAAGCCCATTATACAGAATGAAGTAAGCCAGAGAGATAAACACCAATACAGTATACTAATGCATATATATGGAATTTAAAAAGATGGTAACAATAACCCTATATGCAAGACAGAAAAAGAGACACAGATGTACAGAACAGACTTTTGGACTCTGTGGGAGAAGACGAGGGTGGGATGTTCTGAGAGAATAGCATTGAAACAAGTATACTATCAAGGGTGAAACAGATCGCCAGCCCATGTTGGATGAATGAGACAAGTGCTCAGGGCTGGTGCACTGGGAAGACCCAAAGGGATGGGATGGGGGAGGGAGGTGGGAGGGGGGATCGGGATGGAGAACACATGTAAATCCATGGCTGATTCATGTCAATGTATGGCAAAAACCACTACAATATTGTAAAGTAATTAGCCTCCAACTAATAAAAATAAATGAAAAATAAATAAATATATAGCATTCTAATGTCCCTGTCCTTGTACTTAAATCTATGGGGGGCAGGGGCGGGGAATAATAGCAAACCGAAATTATGCATTAAAAAAAAGGAATTATACCAAAAATATTACTAATAATGGTCTTTCAGGCAATTGTTTTTCTTTATACTTTTCTATATTATACAAAATTTCTGCAGCTAGTATTTTTACATTTATAAAGAAAGAAAACTTCTAAACTTAATTTGATTTCTTAAAAAAAAAAAAGAAAACCACCTCTGGCTGAAGCAAACTCTCCTATCAATGTTTCTCAAAATAGGACTTGTAGAGAAAAAAATAAATTCATAGGCCAAATAAAATTTTTCTTGTTTCTTAGCCCTAAGATATACTTATGCAGTTGAAAATTTTTTGAAATTCACAGAACATCCCAAGCAATGTATTATTTTTTCTACCGTGAAGAGTATTTTTTAATTTTCTAAAATTAATTTCTTAAAAACAGAATATTGACCTTATTGACTAAAATATGATGTTACTCATTATTTCAAACCATATCAGAAGACAATGTTGAAAAAGAGTAGAAATAAATCAAACTTCTACATTCTACTTTAAATTTCCCTGTGCATAGCTTATGTGAATATAATAATAAAATGCATTGCAAATCTTTCTAAGGACACCCTGGATGAAAGAGAGGGTTATATTTATGCTTTCTGTTGTTGTTAATAATGTGAGAGCTCTAGTATGTTTCACTTAAATGCTGTTTGAGTTTTCTAAGCTGATGAATGGGAGCATTATAAATATGTATGTGACTGACAAGGCAAGTGAATAACGCCAGTATAGTGACAATCATTTTCCAAAATTGTTTTCAGTAGAGCAATTGCTCACTGAGTTTTGAATTAAGTATCTTTCCAATGTGTGAGATATTTTAAAACGTAGGCTTTTGGTTATGCAAAGAAAAAAATGCAGCAGTGCATGCATGGGACATTTTGAAGGAGGTCATTATCTTCATTACGTCCACCATAGTTTGGCCTCAGGTCAAATAACAGGGACGGAACACAGGCCCACCCATCAACAGAAAATTGGATTAAAGACTTACTGAGCATACTCCTTGAAAGAAAAGTCATGACCAACCTAGACAGCATATTAAAAAGCAGAGACATTATTTTGCCAACAAAGGTTCATCTAGTCAAGGCTATGGTTTTTCCAGTGGTCATGTATGGATGTGAGAGTTGGACTATAAAGAAAGCTGAGCGCCGAAGAATTGATGCTTTTGAACTGTGGTGTGGGAGAAGACTCTTGAGTGTCCCTTGGACAGCAAGGAAATCAAACCAGTCCATCCTAAAGGGAATCAGTCCTGAATATTCATTTGAAGGACTGAAGTTGAAGCTGAAACTCCAAGCCTTTGGCCACCTGATGCGAAGAGCTGACTCGTTTGAAAAGACCGTGATACTGGTAAAGATCGAAGGTGAGAGGAGAAGGGGAAAACAGAGGAGAGATGGTTGGATGGCATCACTGACTCAATGGACATGAGTTTGAGTAAGCTCAGGAGTTGGTGATGGACAGGGAGGCCTGGAGTGCTGCAGTCCATGGGGTCGCAAAGAGTCAGACACGACTGAGCGACTGAATTGAAATGAACTGAACTGAGCATGGCCCCGCCCATTAGAACAAGACACAGTTTCCCCCTCAGTCAGTTTCTCCCATCAGGAAGCTTCCATAAGCCTTATCCATCAGAAAGCAGACAGAATGAAAACCACAATCACAGAAAATTAACCAATCTGATCACACGGACCACAGCCTTGTCTAACTCAATGAAACTATGAGTCATGCCATGTAAGGCACCAAAGATGGACGGGTCATGGTGCAGAGTTCCAACAAAATGAAGTCCTCTAGAGAAGGGAATGGCAAACCACTTAAGTATTTTTGCCTTGAGAACCCATGAACAGTATGAAAAGGCAAAAAGAGAGGACACTGAAAGATGACCTCCCCGGGATGGTAGGTGCCCAATACGCTACTGGAAATTGGTGGAAAAATAACCCCACAAAGAATAAAGACACAGAGCCAAAGCAAAAGCAACACCCACTTGTGGATGTGACTGGTGATGCAAGTAAAGTCTGATGCTGCAAAGAGCAAGGAACCTGGAATGTTAGGTCCATGAATCAAGGCAAATTGGAAGTGCTCAAACAGGAGATGGCAAGAGTGAACATCGATATTTTAGGAATCAGCAAACTAAAATGGACTGAAATGGTGAATTTAACTCAGATGACCCTTATATCCACTACTGTGGGCAAGAATCCCTTAGAAGAAATGGAGTAGCCATCATAGTCAACAAAAAGTCTGAAATGCAGTACTTGGATGCAATCTCAAAATGACAGAATCATCTCTGTTCATTTCCAAGGCGAACCATTCAATATCACAGTAATCCAAGTCTTTGCCCTGTCCAGTAATGCTAAAGAAGCTGACATTGAACTGTTCTAAGAAAACCTACAAGACTTTCTAGAACTAACACCCAAAAAAGATGTCCTTTTCATTATAGGGGACTGGAATGCAAAAGTAGGAAGTCAAGAAATACCTGGAGTAACAGGCAAATTTGGCCTTGGAGTACAGAATGAAGCAGGGCAAAGGCTAATAGTTTTGCCAAGAGAATACACTGGTCATTGCAAACACCCTCTTCCAACAACACAAGAGAAGACTCTACACAAGGACATCACCAGATGGTCAACACTGAAATCAGATTGATTATATTCTTTGCAGCCAAAGATGGAGAACTCTATACAGTCGGCAAAAATAAAACAAGGAGCTGACTGTGGCTCAGATCATGTACTCTTTATTGTCAACTGCAGACTTAAATTGAAGAAAGTGCGGAAAACCACTAGACCATTCAGGTATGACCTAAATAAAATCCCTTACAATTATACAGTAGAAGTGACAAATAGATTCAAGGGATTAGATCTGATAGACAGAATGCCTGATGAACTATGGACAGAGGTTCGTGATATTGTACAGGAGGCAGGGATCAAGACCATCCCCAAGAAAAAAAAATGTAAAAGGCAAAATGGTTGTCTGAGGAGGCCTTACAAATAGCTGTGAAAACAAGAGAAGCGAAAGGCAAAGGAGAAAAGGGAAGATATACCCATTTGAATGCAGAGTTCCAAAGAATAGGAAGGAGAGATAAGAAAGCCTTCCTCAGGGATCAGTGCAAAGAAATAGAGGGAAACAATAGAATGGGAAAGACTAGAGATCTCTTCAAGAAACTTAGAGATACCAAGGGAACATTTCATGCAAAGATAGGCACAATAAAGGACAGATATGGTATGGACCTAACAGAAGCAGAAGATATTAAGAAGAGGTGGCAAGAATACACAGAAGAACTATACCAAAAACATCTTCATGACCCAGATAACCACGATGGTGTAATCACTCGCCTAGAGCCAGACATCCTGGAATATGAAGTCAGGTGGGCCTTAGGAAGCATCACTATGAACAAAGCTAGTGGAGGTGATGGAATTCCAGGTGAGCTATTTCAAATCCTAAAAGATGATGCTATGAAAGTGCTGCACTCAATATGTCAGCAAATATGGAAAACTCAGCAGTGGCCACAGGACTGAAAGAGGTCATTTTTCACTCCAGTCCCAAAGAATGGCAAAGCCAAAGAATGCTCAAACTATCACACAACTGCACTCATCTCATATGCTAGCAAAGTAATGTCAAAATCTTCAAGCCCTGCTTCAACAGTACGTGAACCGTGAACTTCCAAATGTTCAAGCTGGATTTAGAAAAGGCATTGGAACCAGGATCAAATTGTCAACATCCTTTGGATCATCAAAAAGAGAGTTTCAGAAAAGCATCTACTTCTGCTTTTTGACCATGCCAAAGCCTTTGACTGTGTGGATCACAACAAACTGTGAAAAATTCTTAAAGAGATGGATATATCAGACCACCTGACCTGCCTCCTGAGAAATCTGTATGCAGGTCAGGAAGCAACGGTTAGAACTATACATGGAACAACAGACTGGTTCCAAATTGGGAAAGGAGTATGTCAAGGCTGTGTATTGTCACCCTGCTTATTTAACTTATATGCAGAGTACATCATGAAAAATGCTGGACTGGATGAAGCACAAGCTGGAATCAAGACTGCCGGGAGAAATATCAATAACCTCAGATATGCAGATGACACCACCCTTATGGCAGAAAGCTAAGAACTACAAAGCCTCTTGATGAAAGTGAAAGAGGAGAGTAAAAATGTTGGCTTAAAGCTCAACATTCAGAAAACTAAGATCATGGCATCTGGTCCCATCACTTCAAGGCAAATAGATGGGGAAACAATGGAAACTGTGACAGATTTTATTTTGGGGGGCTCCAAATTCACTACAGAATGTGACTGCAGCCATGAAATTAAAAGACGCTTGCTTCTTGGAAGAAAAGTTATGACCAACCTAGACAGCATATTAAAAAGCAGAGACACTACTTTGCCAACAAAGGTCCATCTAGTCAAGGCTATGGTTTTTCCAGTGGTCATGTATGGATGTGAGAGTTGGACTATAAAGAAAGCTGAGCGCTGAAGAACTGATGCTTTTGAACTGTGGTGTTGGAGAAGACTCTTGAGAGTCCCTTGTATAGCGAGGAGATCCAACCAGTTTCCATCCTAAAGGAAATCAGTCCTGAGTATTCATTGGAAGGACTGATGCTGAAGCTGAAACTCCAATACTTTGGCTACCTGATGCGAAGAACTGACTCATTTGGAAAGACTCTGATGCTGGGAAAGATTGAAGGCAGGAGGAGAAAGTGACGACAGGATTAGATGGTTGGATGGCATCACCAACTCAAAGGACATGAGTTTGAGCAAGCTCTGGGAGTTGGTGATGGACAGGGAAGCCTGGCCTGCTGCAGTCCATGTGGTCTCAAAGGGTTGGACACGACTGAGCGACTATTGAACTGAACTGAAGGAAAAGATGTAAGCCAATACAATAGTAGAGTTTTGTTCATAAAGTAAAGGATGGCTGGAATAACCACCTCTCTTTTCCTGATCCTTCTTTCTCTGCTTATATGGTTGGTTAGTGTGTGCTCTGTCGTATCTGATTCTTTGTGACCCTATGGACACTAGCCCACCAGTCTCCTCTGTTCATGGAATTTTCAGGCAAGAATTCTGGAGCGGGTTGCCATTTCCTTCTCCAGGGTATATCCCAACCCAGAGATCGAACACACGTCTATTGTTTTTTCTGCACTGACAGGTGGATTCTTTTCCACTGCGCCACATGGGAAGTCCTCCTCTACTTATATATGTGTATAATTATTTATGTTTACATACGTGTGCTTGAACCA
Organism: Cervus elaphus; assembly: GCF_910594005.1. Taxonomy (NCBI): domain Eukaryota; kingdom Metazoa; phylum Chordata; class Mammalia; order Artiodactyla; family Cervidae; genus Cervus; species Cervus elaphus. The sequence goes on along the minus strand of NC_057833.1, from coordinate 20,997,915 downwards.
CACTTTTCTATTACTTTGATTTATTTTAGTAAGAATACTGTCTAATGTTTGAGACACTCCAGTCTTGGTAACAAAAAACAACAACAAAAATGTTACAATAGCGACTGCTAGAAGTGCACTATGTTGCTTCGACAATGTCATTTAGACTATTTCTATTTCTTCAATAGAGAAGAAAAAATCAATACACTGATTATGTTATTAACCTAATATATTAACAGGTGCGTGAAGAACTATTTGTGTGTGTGTGTGTGGTGGTGGTGTTGTTATACAATATGGAAGAACTCATTTGAAACAAGAGGTGAATATAATTGCCTTTGGAGAAGGGAAAAGCTACCTACTCCAGCATTCTGGCCTGGAGAATTCCAAGGACTGTATAATCCATGGGGTTGCAAAGCATCAGACACGACTGAGCAACTTTCACTTTCACTTTAACACTATCAGGGAAGACTATATAGCCTCAGTGGGGGTTCAGCTGGCTGATGGGAGCGTACCTCTGAACAAGATGGGTCACTGAAGTCTCTGCCGTTACTTAGATTCCTAAGATTTTAAAGCTGCCTGTTCTAGAATATAAGAATATAAGCTTGGGGACATAATAAGCCATTCTTTGGCCTGTTAGAGTAAAGACTATCTACAGAACTGTCTGGGATGCTAATACGTTCTCACTGTTTCACTGCACCCTTGGAACCCTTCCATATGAAGCAAACATTTTACTATGAATATAGTCATAGAGCACTTGGGGTTCATTCAAATTCTGCTTAATTTCTAGTCAACCTAAAAAATAAAAATAAATTTTATACCATAAATGAAAGTTACACTAATTTTTTGCTTAAATGCTATAGAATAAAGTCACTTCATATTTTAGATATAAATTTATCTGGCTAGATTTTAAACTAACAATAGCAAAACTGTTTTCTGTCTTATTAAAGTTGGAAGAACTTTCAAATTATAACTAATTTTTATCTTGGGTCCTCTTTTAGTAGAACTAAGAACTACTTTTCAATGTTTTGTAAATTTCTTTAGCTTGTTTTTAAGATAGATTTTGTGTGCATATTGCATTGTTTTGAAAGATTAATCTCCAGTTCCTCAAACATATCTTAGACTATATTGTGTCATAATTAGTTTTTACATATTTCTTTCCAAGTATATTGTAAAATTGCTTGAGGGGAGAGATGACTTCTGAATTTTTAAGTCTTTCATAATACCAATAATAGAGTCCTGTACCTAGCTGGACTTCAACAAATACTTTCTAAATTTTAGTGAATTTATAGATTCAAAAAGAAAGAAAAGAAGAAGGAGAGAGAGAGGGAGAGAGATTTTGAAAGGGAGGAGAGGAAGGAAAGTGGAAGGAAGGGAGGGAGGGAGATTGAGAGAGAAGATTTGAGAAAAATGCGGAGAGAGAAAGGTTGGAGACAGGCACAGAAAGGCAACCAAGATATTAATTGGGGGGAAATGCCCTTTTAGAAAAGGTCAAAGGAACTTGGATTATTTTCTTGTTAAAGAAATAACCTCATTGTAGGTTTCACATGTAAAAAATCAAGATGGGTAGCAGGCAAAATTGATCTGAAATGATGAAGAATTTTTTGACCAGAAAAATTGTTAGAATGATAGCACAAAATAATTAAATGGCAGCAATCTCTGTGCTTTTGACTTTTATTAGCCTGTAGAGAAAAATTCAACCAGATGCAAGAAATATTGCTTCCGGTATGGAGAGAGAACAGGGAGGATTCACAGAGGAGACAATTAAAATGATCTTCAAGAATTTTATTGATTAGGGCCCTCAAAGCAGAAAGGAAAGAAGAAAGCCTGAAGCAGAAAGTTCAGCATGAACTAAGGCCCAGGACTGTGGTCGTATGAGGGGTGTTGAGTAGGATACACGTTGAGTCAGGATTAGAACCCATGTCCAAATGTTAATTCTCTTCTATAATTTCAAACCTTGCTCTTGCACTCATTCTTGCTCAGCACTCATTTTTCCTGAGTCTAGTAGTGTCAGAGTATGAAGTTAATGGAGATTTTTGTACAGATTTTCTAACCTGAGAGAAGGGATGGAGTGGGAAAGTCAAGTGACAGAACCGCCCAGGGTTGTCAATATTTGTAGAGAACTTCTGGTTCTCCCCTCTCCTTTCAAAATTGTGCCCATTAAAGCTCAGAGAGGTTAGGCAATTTGGACAAAACAAACAGCTGGTTAGTGCCAAACCCCCATTAGTCTGCCCTGGGCTCCAGGGAGGAAGAGTCCAGATTGTAGAGGCAGACAGCTGAGTTCAGACTGTCTCCATTACTCATTACTGTGCAAACTAGGAATTTCACTAAAAGATGGAGATAAACATATTTGCCTCATGGGTTTGTTCGTGATGAAACACTGTAGTGGTTATCATAGTGGCTAAGAATATGATGAACTTCTGTGCCTTGGTACCTGCTATGGACTGAATGTTTAGGCCCCAGGTCCCCTACAGTGTAAGGACACAAGGAAAAGATCCCCATCTGTGAACCGAGAAGCCGGCTCTTACTAGACACCAAATCTGCCTCCACCTTGATCTTGGACTTCCCAGCCTCTCAAACTCTGAGAAATAAATGTTTGCAGTTTAAGCTACCCAGTCTCTGTTGTTATTATAGAAGCTGGAACTGACTAAGACAATACCCTCATATCTAATGAGAGGATAACAGTACCTACCCACAGAACTGGTATAAGGATTAAATTGGTTAATTCCTTAAAAAACCATTAATCCATGGAAAAATTTTAGGACAGTACCTGATACATAGTTATTGGTCAATAGATGTCAGTTGTCATAATCATCTTTATTGGAGCCAGATCGAAGGGTTTGAATCCTCCTCCCATCACTTCTTATCTGTGTGACCTTGGAGAACATCTCTGTGACTGAGTTTACTCATCTGAGAAAAGTTAATAACAGTATGTGCTTAATAGGGTTATAGTGATGATTAAACAAACAAGTATAGGAAAGAACCTTCTGGAGTATGCTTGGTACATGCTAACCACACTATAAAACAGAGGTGGTATTAATTGTCTGAGAACCCCAAAAAGATTGCCTTGTGGTTGTTATTTAATATCTAAGTGATACAATTTCTTTGAATCTACAAAAACTGTAGAATGAAAAGTTTAGAATGGGTTTTGATGTAAACATTGAGATGAACTAAGGAGAAATACTTAACACAGAAAGATCTGAGTAAAGAGTGATGCAAATCCCAACTGTTGACCATATATAAAGAGATGGCATTTTTTGAAACATTAAACTGAAGCAAGTGAGTGCTTATTCTGAGGAATTAATCATTGTTTCTCTTTGCCCTGAGGCTCCTCTCTCATTAAAACTGAAGTAATAGTAGCTTCAGGGGAAGGTAGCTATCCCAAAATAATTACTCAGCCTGAAGCAATTTTTTTATATACTTATATCTATATAATTATCATACACACTTGTTTAGGGAAAAGGTTTATTTTTAAAATTAAACAAATGCTTTTGAAGATTAAAAAATGTATTTATAGATTTTACAGTCGTATGGTTCAAAAGCCAACAAGTATAAAAGACTATCTGGTGAAAATTTCCCCACCGTCTAATGAAGATTATTCTCCTACTTCTTCTCTGCACTGTCAATCAATACTAACTGTTTTGGTGTAACCTTCTAGATATATCTTGGAGATTTTACAAATTAGTATCTGAAAATCCACTTTGTTATTTTTCATACTTTCATTATATTCTGTTGCATGATTTACCATAATTTTTACTTAGCTAGTCTCATGTTGATAGTCATTTACTATCAGGCTACTGCCAGGCTCCTCTGTCCATGGAATTCTGGTCCATTCTCCAAGGGATCGTCTTGACCCAAGGATCATACTTGGGTCTCCTGCACTGCAGGCAGATTCTTTGCCGTCTGAGCCACCAGAGAAGTCCTGGGAAGTAGGCTGAGGTGTAAAACCAGCAATAATAAAGGCAGTAGAAAAGTCCAGTAAAAACCAGTTACCATTCTCAGACTAGAGGAAGCTGGGGAAGGGTTGCCAGACACTTGACGACAGCTACTCTAGGAGACCAGGAACCTCTCCAGTATGCCTGTGTATAGGGAAATGACTTCTTCCTGTCACTGGCAGCTGCCACTCGTTGCTGTTGGAACCAGGCTACATATGTAGCACTAGCCAGAGAGTGCCTGGTCTGCAGAACAAGACAAGTGAGTTAGGTAACAGGATGGGTGTTGCATAAACAAGAAGTTCTGCCTCACTGTGACCTTTGTGTTGAAGCGTTCCAGATCTATGTATCTATGCATCAGATCTGAATTTCCAACATCCTGCTAGACAGAGAAAATGACTGTTCACAGTGTGGAGGCAGCAGCTCTTTTGAAGTGACACTATTTTTTAGTGATTTTTTTTCTCTGAAAGCTAGCCTTGTCGTCTTATTTTTAGCATTTTTGGATGAGGTCTCTGAAGACATGTTCTCACCACCCCGTTTCTGAGTTTTCATTTTGAACAGGTTCCCCTGAGGTGTGATCTTTCCCCTGAATGCCAACATCTTGGTTACTGTGCTTTAACTGGAAATAAATGAAAGGATGAACATTAAAAAACAAATCTGAATTCTGAACCAACACATGCAACACAGGATGATTAACCATTTAATGTTCTCCTCCCCCATGAAACTCACACTTATTTATTTCTTGTGGATTTTCTGTGAAGTTGGATTTACAGACTGGAGTTTCCTTGAGAGTATAAAGAACAGTGGTTCCCATTGGGTCTGACCACTTTTCTAGAATATTCTGTTCATAGTCTCTGGTCTTTCCAGGTGGCAATAGTGGTAAAGAACCTACCTGCCAATGAAGGAGCCATAAAGATGCAGTTTCAGTCTCTAGGTTAGGAAGAGCCCCTGGAGAAGGGCATGGCAGCCCACTCCAGTATTCGTGCCTGGAGAATTCCATGGACAGAGGAGCCTGGTGGGTACAGTCCATAGGGTTGCAAAGAGTGGGACCAACTGAAGCGACTTAGCACGCACACACGTAGTCTTTCTCTACTAGTCCTTTCCTCATTTAATGTGTAACAGCTTCTTCAGTTTTCTTTTCACTATTTTCTCTTCATTCACATATGTTCAAACATTTCTTATATCCATTGTTTACTGTTCTGCTGTCATATCAGATAAGAGTGTCTGCCTATATGTGAAAATGAAAGTTGATCAGTCACGTCCGACTCTTTGCGACCCCATGGACTATACAGTACATGGAATTCTCCAAGCCAGAACATTGGAGTGGGTAGCCTTTCCCTCTCCAGGGGATCTTCACAAGCCAGGGACTGAACCCAAGTCTCTTGCATTACAGACAGATTCCTTACCAACGGAGCACCAGGGAAGCCCCCCTCTACCTACACACACACACACACACACACACACACACACACATATAGAGGCATACCTCTGAAATGTAGTGGGTTTGGTTCCAGGCACTAAAATAAAGCAGATATCTCAATAAAGCAAGTCACACAAATATTTTGATTTCTCAATGCATATAAAAATTATCTTTATATCATACTCTATTCTATTAAGCATGCAGTAGTATTATGTCTAAAAATCAATGCACATGCCTTAATTAAAAAACACTGCTGAAGAATATTAGCCATTATATGAGCCTTCATTGAATTATAGTAGTAACATCAGTGATCATTCATCACATACCAGCATAATGTTAATAAAATGTTCAAAATATTCTAAGAATTAGCAAAATACGATGCAGATAATAACTATGCAAATGATGTTGGACAAATAGCTCAGTGCAGGGTTGCTACAACCTTCCCTTCATAAAAACCACAATAAAGTGAAGCTGAATAAAGTGAGGTATGTCTGGTATATATGTAACAACCACAGCAGAGTCTATCCTCATTCATGTTACATGTCCCATGTCAGTCGGTAGAGACCTCTGTCTCGACTTCATCATTCAGCGATCCAGGCTGTGGCGTTGGTTGTGGGAAGGAGATAACTGGAGGACTATTCCTGGCTCTTATGCCTCAGCCTGTACACGACACAGTAGCTGATCACAGCTCAGTGGTCAGATCTAGGCCGTGGCTTCACTGTTAGCGCAAGAGGGCTGGGACATGGGATGAATGCTTGTGGAGCAGCGGCGTTTATGTCTCAGCTCATGTCAGAGGGGAAGGAGGAAATCAGTATCCTAGGCATGCCTTTCAGCTCCATCCTCCCTGTCACACAGCCGCACAAGCATAGACCCAGAGACCATAGGGTATCAGAGCTGGACAGCACCGCCCTCAACTTACAGATGGGGGAAGTGAAGTGGAGAGAGGGTTGAGGACTGGATCTGGCTCTGCCGACGGCCCTCTGCTAGGCTGCCTCTGCCAGCTGCTTTCCAATGTAGCAGATTCCCCTTGGTCTCTCCTCCTTTGTTCACTGGCTCCCTCTCCCTTGTAATTTTTATTTCATTACGCTCCTCCCCTCATTCTGCCTCACTGCGCATTTTAACTGTGACCTGTATGAAGAGTACCACAAACATGTATCTGAGCCTCATATGTGTGTTTTCAGCCTCCTGTTTCTGAACTTCTTTTGGCTCAGTCACTCCAGATTAACTTTTATAAGTACGTTTTTACACAGAGAAGGCAAGAAACAAATACACGCAGTAGTAAAAGGAATCCTGTGAGAGACATGTGTAAAGGGGACCTCTAGATGCAAGAAATGCAGTAGCTTGTACTAGCTGATGCTATGAATCTCGTCATCTCCTTTTTCAATTTTAAAAGATACTGTAGATTTCCAAAGTATCTAATATGGTAGAATCAGAGGCTTAGGGGACACAACCTAAACGCTGCTGGTTGTTGTGAAATATTGACTCCTCCCTCTTTGCATTTCACCTTATTTCATTTAAAGAAGATATTGTGTATCTTTTCTTTGGTTGCCTGTCTAGCTTTTGAAAAGCTTATTCTAACTCCACTGACATTTTGCCTGCCTGAGGTCTTCAAGTTAAATAATACTTTATGAAGTGCAGTCTCTCTCTCTCTCTCTCTCTCTATTTTTCTTCATTAACATGCATGTACTCCAGTCTTGACTGTTTAGCAAACTTTGTAAAGAATTATTTAAGTTTTGGGATATTAGGAATGGTGCATTAATTATTACATTTTCAAGAAACAAGCCTTTTAAAAGAATGGAACATGATTAATTTCCACTTCTCATTATTTTTTAAAGCTTCTCTTGAAAACGTCCTTTTCTTCCTAGGCATAGAAACTTGTTGTTTAAAGCTACAAGGGTGAGTGATTTTATTTTCACTATGGGACTGTTCCTGCAAAAGCCAGATATTGATTCTTTTGTTGGATGTACAGTGAAATCATTTAAAGAAACTTGTTCCTTCTTTTTTATAAAGATGAGCATTTTAAATGTGTGCTCCTGCTCTTTCTGATAAATCTCTGCCTAACTTAGATTCTCTACATTATTTTGTACTTTTTTGTGTGTATGTGGCAATAACAAGATAGAAAAGGCACATGGAGAAGTGAATACAAAAAAGATTTCTCTCGTGTCGAATCCTATAAATGCTTTTCCTAAGGGTTTGAGTGAAACCATTTTGCACAAAGCCCTACCAGTGAGAATAAAGAAGTTGCAAAAGAGATTTTTAGTCAGAGAAAGCTTTTCACTTAGTGAAACAGTAGCATCTTGTATCTATCCTGTAATTATCAAGAAATAATAGAAAACAGTATTTCTCTCCAACACAGAAGAGCACCTTTATATGATTATATGATAGGATGACTCTATATTTTAATTATAAATGTTTACTTCAGACTCCACAGAAGGGAGCACAAATTGGAACATTTATGGAAGATGATTTGGCTTTTCCATCAAAATCTAAAATATAAATGCCTATAGATGCAATGTGTTGGGTTAAATAAAAATCATGGCAAACCCATAGAGAGGATGACTTGGTGGCATAAAAAGAGTGGAATCACGGTACACAGCCCCCAGTATGATTCCAATGTGTTTTGTTGAGTGAAAAATCAAGGGGCAGAACAGCATGTAGGAAATGTTACTGTTTGTGTTACAAAAGGAGAAATAATTCAGTTTATAAATTCATCACACGTACATATTGTTATGTCCAAAATATGTTTGGAAAGATATCCCAATAATTCCAAATAATATTAGTTGTAAGTGGGGAGCAAAATTGAAGAGATAGATTGCTATGATTTGAAATCCTTTGGTTATTGGGGAGGAGAAATAAGGAGGAAAAGGTAACCAAGATTTTGAGCCTGAGTTGGGTGTAAAGGAAGGCGGAAGGAAGCAAAGTAAAAGAGGAAAGGTGGTGAGTACATTTAGGGCCCAGGATGATTGTGGGAAGTGGCATATCTAGGCAATTTGGAATGTGTGGCCGAGACTCAGAAGAGAGGATAAAGGAGGGGATGGACATTTGAGAGCCATCCATGTAGATGTTACCCTGAGGTAATAATTACATCAGAGGAGTTCTCCCAGAGAGAATGTATTTGGAAAAAGAGTGAAAAACTTCAGATCCTGGGATCTTTAATATGCAAGTATAACTTGGAATTTCTCTGCCTTATTTCTAATATGAATGACTAATAAAGTCTGAATATTTATTCTCCAGCTTTCCAATTTAAGCGGAAAGAGAAATAATTATTTTAGAGGGCTTGTAGCTTGCAACATGATTAGAAATTTCATAGCACATTTATGAGATGTGGATGTTTTGTTTTGAGAAATGCAGGAAGCAAGTCAGACAGAATAAATATTGCTATAAATAAACGCATACAATAGGCAACCCCAAAGCATTCTGATTTGGGGAATCAACCCATCAAGCATCTAATGCTTTTGGCAGGAAGAGAGGAGGCGAAGGCCAAATGAGAATTGGAAAGAACAGATGGCTGTCCTCAGGTGATAAATATTTAACACGAGCTATAGCAGGCATTTCTCAGTAGGTTGACAAGATCTTAATGACCTAAAATTTATTTTAGCGTTCTCTGCTTCAATGCAAGTGAATACCCACCTCCTCAGGCAGTGTATTGTGATAGATAAGCCTTTGAGTATAAAATATCGACCTGAGCCGTATTGACAAGACGGAAAAGGGCTGCAGGGCAGAGGCTACCAAACTTCATCTGTTCATGGAGCCCTTAGTGTCTCAGTATTTTTTCCCCTACAGCATCCTTAGGCCAAAATAAGAACCTGATAGTTCGGTGCTTTAAGTACCTAGATCCAAACAACTTCATTAAGTGTTTATGCCTTAGCAATTTAGCAGCCATTTAAAAAAGTATTACATGTAAATTAAAAGAAAAATTATTTTAAATCATTCTTGAATAATCACAAATTACCTCCTAATATGATTTGTGCCTCTGTTGGGCACTGAACAACTTCTCGAACCTTGGAATCAGACTGCATCCCTCATTATCCTCATTTCCTGTCCCTGATTAATTTTTGTGCACTGCTCACTACAGAAAACCCAGTTTCTGAAAGAGGTCATCCAAAGGAACGTCACGTGGTCTGAAAATTACCTCTAGCTTGTCATTCATGGGCTCTCTGACAGATGCTCAGTATCAATGTGTTTCCATTAAAAATGTAAAAAGTCCACAACTCCCCTATAAATTCTCTGCCATCTGGAGATAGCATACAGTTAAGGAACTGCAGCTTTAGGGAATGAGGAGGTAGTCAAAAATCAGTGTGGGATCAGGGAACAGAACATTTAGCTCATCTCTTTGGATAATTAAGTGGTTTCCTCACTGTGAGAAACCAAGATTCATTGAGTTCATAAGAGGCATCATAATTTGTTTCCAATTATGCATCAATATGAGTTTGCACAGCTCCCTTTCAACAGAATACAATGAGTTTTCAAGATAAAGCAGTAACCTCTTATCCTAAGATCCCATGAGAAAATAAGATCAGATTATGGTCAGTGCTTCCGTGGGCAGAATTCAGGGCTCCTGTAGGTTGGACAATGTGTGATTTGTTCCTGAGTATTTTGAGCTGTGCCTCTGGGGCTTTGTTAAAGGACACAGTGTCAGATGTATCATCTCCTAGAGAGGCCAGGAAATGACTCTGCATCTAATCACTCCTGAACCTGGAGATATTTTATTAGGTGAATGAAATATTAGGCTCCTACATCACCTTAATTGTGTTCCAAATTGGATCCCCAAATTAAATCCTTGTTTCCTGTCTATTATTGCTTAACTTGCTTTTTTTTAATTGCTATGACAACAGGTTCATTGTAAGCTATAATTTATCAACTGTCTAACATAATCTTTAGGTAGAACAACAGGATTACCTCTAGCTTGTAGGACAATTATGAAGAAAACTCACATTCCTTTCCCCATTTTCCCTGGAATCAACCTGATTCTAGAATGTATCATCTTTGAAAGGAAGAAGAAGAGGAAGCAATTGCTTATTTTTTCAAGTCTCTGCCTATTCTATACTATGCACCTTTGCTACCTTGGTGATTCAGAATCCATTAGAACAGTCTCTCTTTACTAGTTAGGAAAAACTTCCTTAGAATTAGTAAGTGCTTGAGTGGGAATTCAAACACCAACATCCATGTTCTTGTTACTCTGCGCCTTCTTTCCTTTTCTAGGACACTTGGACAATGCCATCAAACAGTGCAAAGCTGTGTCTGATCTGTGACCATCCAATCTGCTGTCACACACCCAGGATCGAGCCAATTAGGCCCAGGCAGGTTCACAGGTTGGTAAAGTCCCAACCGCCAATGTACGGAAGTTGCTCTTTTTGTGTTCCGTATGATCCCCACATTGAAATCACAAGGGTACTAACACTTAGAAAATTTACCAAAGAATCCAAAGAAATATGGGCCCAGAGAAGACTGAATGTGGTACTGGGAGAGGCCTTAGAGAGCTCTTAATTCAGTTTTATGATATTATAAATGGGAAAACAAGGACCACGGTAGTTAAGCTACTGTCTCAAGTTAGTGAGGGTCTGGGTTTTTGAATCCAGGTCACCTGACATCAAATCTAGACTTCTTTATACCATGTCTTTGTTCATCATGGGATTCTTTTCAAGCACAATAATATAGGCTTATTATAGAAAAGAAGAAAATATAAGTATGTAGTAGGTAATAAAAATAGAATTTACCTACATTCCTCCCACTCAAGATAACCACTTTGGACTTCTTTCTACACATATATGTTCATTTAGGTGGCCAGAATGGTCTCCAGGCCAGAATACTAGAGTGGGTAGTCTTTTTCTTTTCCAGGGGATCTTCCCAAACTAGGGATCAAACCCAGGTCTCCCGCATTGCAGGCAGATTCTTTACCAGCTGAGCCACAAGGGAAGCCCAAGAATACTGGAGTGGGTAGTCTATCCCTTCTCCAGCAGATCTTCCTGACCCAGGAACCAAACCAAGGTCTCCTGCATTGCAGGCAGATTCTTTACCAACTGAGCTATTAGGGAAGTCCCCATTATAGAAAAAAAGAAAATATAAATATGTAGTGGGTAATAAAAATAGAATTTACCCAAATTCCCTCCCATTCAAGATAACCACTTCTGTTAAGACTTCTTTGTATGCATATATGCTCATTTAAGTGACTAAGATGGTAAAGAACCCACCTGCAATGTGGGAGACCTGGGTTTAATCCCTGCCTTGGGAAGATCCCCTGGAGGAGGGCATGGCAATCCACTCCAGTATCCTTGCCTGGAAAATCCCTATGGACAGAGGACCTGGAAGGCTATAGTCCTTGGTGTCGCAAAGAGTCAGACATGACTGAGCGACTAAATACACACACATATTTTAAAAATGTAATTGTACTAGGTATAATAGCTTGTAATCATTTTAACAATATTTTATAAATACCTATGTATGAATGCAAAATATATGCCAATATCATAATCTTTTATATCAGCATAGTACAATATACAAAAACCTTTTTTTGTGGAAGTTTAGGTTCTTTCTAATTCATTGCCATTATAATAATACTTCTATAAAACTTACAATGTAAGAGGTATATATACATCTCTGTCAATCTATCAGTCTATCTCTATATCTATCTATCTACTGAATGATTACTTTCTCGAGATATATTCCTAGAAGTTCAACTCCAAGAACAAAGCATATGTGTTAGATTTCTCCAGAGAAACAGAACCAATAGGATTTATTATGTAAAAAGAAGTAGATTATAAAAAATTGCCTGATAAGATTATGAAGGCTCAGAATTCTCAAAATTTGCAGGTTGATTCTGCAAACGGAAAACCCAACAGAGCCACATTTGTGTTTCCAATCAGAATGCCAGCAGGCTCACAACCTAAGAAGAGTCAATGTTTCAAGTCTGAAGGCAGGAAAAAACTGTCCCCCAAGTTCACAGGCCATCAGATAGGAGGAATTCTCTCTTACTCAGGGAAGGTTCAGCCTTTTTTTTTATCCAAGCTGCACATAAAATTATCAGAGTAGGTGAACAGTTTTTAAATTTCTGACTTGTATTTCCAAGTTGGCCTCAGAAAATTCTGTCCTATTTCAGAAGGCAAACTCTAGCAGTGGAGAATGTCCACTGTTCCCCATCCTTGCCAACACTAGTCTTATCAATCTTTTGAAATCCTTGTCAATCCTGGTTATTCATGAATTCTGTATTTGTGAATTTGCTAACTCATTAAAGTCTGTTTGCAATTCCAAAGTAAGTACTCAGGGCACTTTCCTGGTTTTTGTGGACATGTGCAGAGTGGTGAAAAATTTTAATCACATATGGGCAAACAAGGCCATCTCCTACTTTCTTGCTTCAACTTTCATACTGTGAACAGAGGTCTTCTTCACAGTCAATTTAGTGCCACAATTTTCACATTTTATGTTTTGTTCGTAATTTTGTTGTTTAAGTGGTCCCCTAGTATATGCTGAAGTGCTGTTTACTGTTCCCATGTGTAAGAAGCTGGGATGTGCCTTCTGTAAAAAATACACATGTTAGACAAGCTTCATTCAGGAATGAGTTATAGTGCTGTTGGCTGGGAGTTCAGTGTTAATGAATCAAGGTATGATGTATCCAGAGAAGGGGAGAGGAAATTCACTGATCTGTATGTGAGGCTTCTCTGGAAAAATGCAGAAATAACATCCACAGTTTGAGATGAAGCTATAGGACAGTTAAATTTGTGGATTAGTGATATGATGACTGATTAAAAAACCATAGTAGATAGAGTTGTTGCGAGTTGAAAGCCAAAGAAATTTATGGTCACGTTACCCAGCATCAGGATAATGTTCTCAGTTAATGTTTTATTATAAAGAAACACTGCTTATGATTAAACAAAATTATATGCTTATCAGTTGAAGAAAATGTTGTGACCGAAAGCTTGCAAGAACCTGTTCTATTTCTCCTAGGAGCAATGGCTCCGTATACATTTATTCAGTGTTCACAGACTTTATAACCACGAACTGTAATTTCCTCTTATTTTAATATGTATCTTTTATTGTAGCTGAAATTGGCCTTTTTATGTTTAATTTTTGTTGCTGTTGTTTAGTTGCTAAGTCATGTCTGACTCTTTTGTGTCCCCATGAACTGTAGTCCGCCAGTCTCCTCTGTCCTTGGGATTTTCCAGACAAGAATACTAGAGTGGATTGCCGTTTCCTTCTCCCCTGGATCTTCCTGACCCAGGGACTGAACGCCAATTTCCTGCATTGTAGGCAGATTCTTTACCCTTGAGCCATCAGGGAAGCCTTTTTATGTTTAATGAGCATATATATTTCTTCTTTGTCAAGAGGCAGTACAACGTAGTAGTTAAGAATGAGTATAATGTCTGAAATAATATTGTGGCTCGACACAAAATTGATATCAAGAAACCTGGGTTCTACAGTGTTTTCTTCCAACTTATATGATTGCTATACTTTCTGAGCTTTTCTTTTCACTTACATGAAATGAAGATATGAATTTCTCCAATTCTAAGGTTTTGGGTTTTATAACGTAAAGATGTCATTTTCTAGATCCACTCTAAGTTACTTCCACAATGTGCATTTGGGAATCAATGACTACCGTAATGTTTCTAGAAGCAGAGCATAACTGCTGGGATAGTATCTACATTGCCTAATTCTATTTTGAAGATCTGATGGGTTGAAGAATTTTATAGTGATACTACTTCCAAGGAGTTGTTATATATATATGTGTGTGTGTGTGTGTGTGTGTGTGTGTGTGTATGATTTACAGATTGTTGGACTAGCATAATTTCTCAGCATTTGTTGACTCAAATTAGTAAACAAAATCTGGATTATCATTTTATCAAATAAAAATTATAGTATAATTATATTATCTGCATTGTTATTTATGTTGTCACTGTCTCTGTGCATAATTACACTGCAGACAAATATGTTTACTTCTTAATATGGTTCACTATCACAAATTGCTGCTAATAAGTGAAGTAATTTATAATAATTTTAGCTAAAGAAACATACAGTCACCAAAGTTATACTTAAGATGCTCAATCTGCAACTAAAGTAAAAGTAATCTTCAGTGTGTAGTATGTAGAAGAGAAAACAGTAGAAATCCATTCTTATGACAGAATTTGTAACTGTTCTACAAGATACCAAGGTTTTCATCTGATCTACACCTTTCCATAAGTAATCAGCTTCTTACTCCTACTCAGCAGCCTGTTTTAACTTGCTTTCTTATAATCAGGCCCAGAATCTATACTCAAAATCTTTGCATATGTTGTCATTGGATTTATCTTATTTATGCCAAAGGCTTTGACTTTGTGGATCACAATAAACTGTGGAAAATTCTGAAAGAGATAGGCATACCAGACCACCTGACCTGTCTCTTCAGAAACCTGTATGCAGATCAGGAAGCAACAGTCAGAACTGAACATGGAAAAACAGACTGGTTCCAAATAGGAAAAGGAGTATATCAAGGTGGTATATTGTCACCATACTTATTTAACTTCTATGCAGAGTACATCATGAGAAACGCTGGGCTGGATGAAGCACAAGCTGGAATCAAGACTGCAGGGAGAAGTACCAATAACCTCAGATATGCGGATGACACCACCCTTATGGCAGAAAGTAAAGAAGAACTAAAGAACCTCTTGATGAAAGTGAAAGAGGAGAGTAAAAAAGTTGGCTTAAAGCTCAACATTCAGAAAACTAAGATCATGGCATCCAGTCCCATCGATTCATGGCAAATAGATGGGGAAACAGTGGCTGACTTTATTTTTTCTGGGCTCCAAAATCACTGCAGATGGTGATTGCAGCCATGAAATTAAAAGACACTTACTCCTTGGAAGGAAAGTGATGACCAACCTAGACAGCACATTGAAAAGCAGAGACCTTACTTTGCCAACAAAGGTCCGTCTAGTCAAGGCTATGGTTTTTCTAATGGTCATGTATGGATGTGAGAGTTGGACTATAAAGAAAGCTGAGCGCCGAAGAATTGATGCTTTGAACTGTGGTGTTGGAGAAGACTCTTGAGAGTCCCTTGGACTGCAAGGAGATCCAACTAGTCCATCCTAAAGGAGATCAGCCCTGGGTGTTCATTGGAAGGACTGATGTTGAAGCTGAAACTCCAATCCTTTGGCCACCTGATGCGAAGAGCTGACTCATTGGAAAAGATCCTATTGCTGGAAAAGATTGAAGGCGGGAGAAGAAGAGGATGACAGAGGATGAGATGGGTGGATGGCATCACCGACTCAATGGACATGAGATTGAGTAAATTCTGGGAGCTGGTGATGGACAGGGAGGCCTGGCATGCTGCGGTTCATGGGGTTGCAAAGAGTCAAACACAACTGAGCGACTGAACTGAACTAAGCTAGGGTACATAAGCAGTTCCCAGAAGTTGCCAATTCAGAATTATAAGATTTAATGCTTTTCTTTCAGAATTTTCAGTGATGCTTATAGTCAAATGGTCAGATATTAATAATGAAGAAAATTATACATTCTAGGAAATTCAGTCCACTCAAACCCATGTCCATTGAGTCAGTGATGCCATCCAGCCATCTCATCCTCTGTCGTCCCCTTCTCCTCCTGCCCCCAATCCCTCCCAGCATCAGGGTCTTTTCCAATGAGTCGGCGCTTCACATCAGGTGGCCAAAGCATTGGAGTTTCAGCTTCAACATCAGTCCTTCCAATGAACACCCAGGACTGATCTCCTTTAGGATGGACTGGTTGGATCTCCTTGCAGTCCAAGGGACTCTCAAGAGTCTTCTCCAACACCACAGTTCAAAGCATCAATTCTTCGGTGCTCAGCTTTCTTTATAGTCCAACACTCACATCCATACATGACCATTAGAAAAACCATAGCCTTGACTAGATGGAACTTTGTTGGCAAAGTAAGGTCTCTGCTTTTCAATGTGCTGTCTAGGTTTGTCATCACTTTCCTTCCAAGGAGTAAGTGTCTTTTAATTTCATGGCTGCAATCACCATCTGCAGTGATTTTGGAGCCCAGAAAAATAAAGTCAGCTACTGTTTCCACTGTTTCCCCATCTATTTGCCATGAAGTGATGGGACCAGATGCCATGATCTTAGTTTTCTGAATGTTGAGCTTTAAGCCAACTTTTTCACTCTCCTCTTTCACTTTCATCAAGAGGCTCTTTAGTTCTTCTTTACTTTCTGCCATAAGGGTGGTGTCATCCGCATATCTGAGGTTATTGGTACTTCTCCCTGCAGTCTTGATTCCAGCTTGTGCTTCCTCTAGCCCAGCATTTCTCATGATGTACTCTGTATATAAGTTAAATAAGCAGGGTGACAATATCCAGCGTTGACATACTCCTTTTCCTATTTGAAACCAGTCTGTTTTTCCATGTTCAGTTCTGACTGTTGCTTCCTGACCTGCATACAGGTTTCTGAAGAGGCAGGTCAGATGGTCTGGTATTCCCACCTCTTTCAGAATTTTCCACAGTTCATTGTGATCCACAAAGTCAAAGTCTTTGGCATACCCAATAAAGCAGAAAGAGATGTTTTTCTGGAACTCTCTTGCTTTTTCAATATTCCAATGGATGTTAGCAATTTTATCTCTGGCTCCACTGCCTTTTCTAAATCCAGTTTGAATATCTGGAAGTTCATGGTTCATATACTTTTGAAGCCTAACTTGGAGAATTTTGAGCATTACTTTACTAGAGTGTGAGATGAGTGCAATTGTGCAGTAAGTTGAACATTCTTTGGCATTGCCTTTCTTTGGGATTGGAATGAAAACTGATCTCTTCCAGTCCTGTGGCCACTGCTGAGTTTTCCAGATTTGCTGCCATATTGAGTACAGCACTTTCATAGCATCATCTTTTAGGATTTGAAAAAGCTTAACTAGAATTCCATCACCTCCACTACCTTTGTTCGTAGTGATTGATGCTTCCTAAGGTCCACTTGACTTCACATTTCAGGAGGTCTGACTCCAGGTGAGTGATCACACCATCGTGATTATCTGGGTCGTGAGGGTCTTTTTTGTACAGTTCTTCTGTGTATTCTTGCCACCTCTTCTTAATATCTTCTGCTTCTGTTAGGTCCCTACCATTTTTGTCCTTTATTGAGCCCATCTTTGCATGAAATGTTCCCTTGGTATCACTAATTTTCTTGAAGAGATCTCTAGTCTTTCCCATTCTGTTGTTTTCCTCTATTTCTTTGCTTGATCGCTGAGGAAGGCTTTCTTATCTCTCCTTGCTATTCTTTGGAACTCTGCATTCAAATGGGTATATCTTTCCTTTTCTCCTTTGCTTTTTGCTTCCCTTCTTTTCACAGCTATTTGTAAGGCCTCCTCAGACAGCCATTTTGCTTTTTTGCATTTCTTTTTCTTAAAGAAATTTTTTAATCCAAGTGTAGCAAAATTTCATCATTTGTGCGTGTCTGGTATCTTTTGAATACCTTCTCAGAAGGTATTCAATTTTGATAATTTTGATAATTTCCCACAGTTTGAGTTCTGGTTCACTATTGGAGAATCTATTTTTAGATATGTTTGCCCCAGGCTAAGGGCATAGAATCTATACTCTGTGATTCCAGAATCTATACTCTGGAAGATAAGCAAAAATAAGCAACCTGAGAATGTAAAATTCATTTTTGTTTTTTCTGGAATAGTAGCTTGGATGTGGCTCTTGGCAATAGGAGCCTCTTAATTGGCCAAATTTCTGTGTGTGCCTGAATGTTTAACCTCTACCCTGTTTCATGAACCCTGTTTAATGAACCTATGCGTTCCTTAATATCTTTTAACAAATGATTTCTCTACTTAGATTAAGCAGAATGTATTGTGTTATTTGCAAGTTAATTAAAATATGTAAAGATTTTATAAAAACACTATGCACATAGTTTTTAAAAATAAAAGGATTATAATCAACATGAGCCATCTCTCCATCTTTTTTCCAGTCCTATTGCTTAGAAATATTCACGTTCAACAACTGAGTAGATTGGTCTGTTATTTTCCCTTTCTCCACATATAAATTATATGTGTATATAGCTATTTATCATAGCTAGATATTCTTGGGTTGGTCAAAATGTTCATTCAGGTTTTCCATAAAGTGTAATGGAGAAGCCTGAATGAACTTTTTGGCCAAAATTGATTATGGATTTCTCTTTTTATGTTCACCTCTCTTGCTTTTCTGTATCTTCTCCATATCATTATAAAATAATGATTTTATAAAATATTTATAAATATTTTTATAATAATAAAATTATATAATTTTTATATAATTGTTTTAAAAATAATAATTTTAAATATTTTTTTATAATATAATCTTTTTACAATATTTTATAAAATAATGACTTGCTTAAATCACTGGTCGGTGTTCACTATGTAGATATGTTTATTAAGAAGCCAAATAATATACTGTCATTTTATTTTTTTATGCCCTTTCATTTTTCCTGGTGTCTATAATTGCCTTGCCTGCCCCCCTTGTTTTGTTTGATTTGTTTGTTCGACATATCTTTTCAAATTCTCTGTCATTTCACTCAAACACTCATTACCACAGTTTTTTCAAATGTTCAAATAAATCTGATATTTTGGAGATCTTAACCTCACTGTTTTAGCCTGTGCTGGTTGCTTTCTAGCCTTTGGGATGGCTGTCCTGGTGAGACTCCATTTTGTAGCTTTCTTGTGTTGGATCCTCTATTTTCTAGGAACCAGTCTGCCTCTTTCTTGTTTTACTGCCCCATTTTGCTAGAGTACATTTTATAGTATCTTCCTGAAAATGAATATATGGGATTTTGAGTCCCTGCACAGTTTTGCAAATTCTGTATCACTGCTCACACTTAATCATTTGGCTATAAAATTGAATATTTTTCCCACAGCATTTTTCTATGAGCAGCACTTCTCTTTTTAAGAAGAAGGAATCAATTTTCTCAATTGTTTTTTTAACTGTGATTTAGTGCAAATTAATTGTTAACTCATGTTTATTACTGAAGTGAGTATAACTGTCATTTGCAATTTTAGGTGGGAACTTTCATATCTGAATGTATTTTGCCACCTTTGAAAGGACCTAAGTAGTTTACAGTGTCAATATTGTTAAATATTTTGCAAATCATCAAAATAATGTGAACAATGTTAATTTATAGCCCTTTGGCTATCTTCTTCCAGACCTAGGAAAATTTCGTGAAGTATTAATATAAGAGGAATTGGACTTGTAACTTGATATCTGTTGCCAGTTAGGAGGATTAGAGCTCTGTTTTGGATATTGTCATATCTAGCAAAATCTGCTAGATAAATACTGAGATTCATGGGTGTTAGAATGACTTTTTGTACTTCTCCTTACAGGAAAACTAACTTCTCTCATTAATCCAGAGTCTTTTCTAAATGAAAAGTCTAAGAACATTAACTTCAAGGTTTAAAAATTAAAATAATGTTCAATAAAATATAACAGGTAGTTTCTATGAAAGTAAGCTTTGATCTTGAAGAAAATTCAGGATAAGCATCTCTATGAAAATAACAATCCTTAACTCTGTTTTATCTTTATATACTACTATATCACTCAGTATTCTGATATATCCTTATGTAGCATTGTACACAGAGGAGACACTCACTAAAAAATGGCATACAGAACAAATGAAAGGATAAGAAACAAAGTAAATATTTAAATAGAAAGTTCAGAGTTCTTTTTTTTTTTTTTTTTGCAATGAAACTCATGTAATGATGTAAATTCTATGCTGATAGTAAATTAGGAACTTTCAGTATCTAAAGATTGCACTGTATCCTCCTTTTTTTCCTCAACATCTTACCCAGGCACTGAATTATATACCTTGTCACAATCTCTGCCACTTGGTTGTGAACTTTAGGAAAATTAAGTCTGTGATTAATTCATCTTAGTATTTACCTCAGCAGCTACCATTTTAATCTGCACACAGATGGTGTTCAATCAATGTCTATAGAGTTGGGTCATTAGTGAGCCTTTGGCTGACTATCTACCAGGTTCAACAATGTGATAGTACCTTTCCAATAAAGAAATGAAAAATAGAAGTTGCATAGTAAAACATATGAAGGTAAATGATGGGACAATATCATACAGAGAGCACAGACAAATATAAGCACACATCTAAGAATTTATGTAAAAATTTCACCGTAGCTTAATGCCTTTGAGATCTTTGGCAGATGCTTTTAAATAACACAAAGAGGATATTGATTTTAACCAGTGAGGGAGTTGATTAGTGCCCTGCTTTTATTGGGATTGAAACAATACCATTCAAAAAATGTTCTTTCACAAAACTATTTTTAAAAAAACTTATAGGCATTTTGAAGCCTATCCATGCAAATATTTGATGTTAAGAGGCATTAGAAAGTTGAAAATTAACTTTTTCTTCATGAAAAAATGAAAAAAATGAATGATAGAATCTGAGTAAATGTAAATATGTTAATTTGAGAAGAAAGTTAGAAACCAGAATGCTAAATCATGACCTGTGTCTTAGACCACTATATCTGGGAATTTAATTCATCTGGGTAACTTCCTTGAACTCTGCCAGCTCTCTCATCATCTCATTGTGTTTGCTCTAATAAGAGTATTGCTCATTATAATTTCTTATAACAGCACTGCTATGAAGCATCATTAAATTCACCTCTAGAAGTAGTAGTTTTTGTTCAGTTGCTAAGTCTTGTCTAACTCTTTGCAGCCCCCTGGACTGACTGTAGCATGCCAGGCTTCCCTGTCTTTCACCATCTTCCAGAGTGTGCTTAAACTCATGTCCATAGAATCAGTGGTGCCATCCAGCTTCTCATCCTCTGTCACCCTCTTCTCCTCCTGCCCTCAATCTTTCCCAGCATCACGGTCTTTTCCAGTAGGTGGGCTCTTTGCGTCAGGTGGCCAAAGTATCAGAACTTCAGCTTCAGCAACAGTCTTTCCAATGAAGTCCTTCCAATATCCAGGATTGATTTCCTTTAGAATTGACTGGTTTGATCTCCTTGCTGTCCAAGGGACTCTCAAGAGTCTTCTCCAGCACCACACCTACTCAAATTGCCATCTTTTCCTGTTTACCTCTTCTATCAGTCTCCTTGGATGCTAAGCAAAATGCAGACTCCTTGAGGGCAGGGCTTGCTTACATAGGTGTTAGTCGCTCAGTCATGTCCGATTCTTTGCAACCCCATGGACTATATAGCCCTCATGCTCCTCTGTCCAAGGAATTTCCTAGGCAAGAATACTGGAGTGGGTTGCCATTTCCTTCTCCAGGGGATCTTCCCAACCCAGAGATCAAACCTAGGTCTCCGGCATTGCAGGCAGATTCTTAACCAGCTGTGCTGCCTGGGAAGCCCTACGTAAGCCTAAAATCATGCCAAGTACACAGGGCATTAATAAGTATTATTGAATGTTGATTAAAATGGGACCTTTTTCTATTCCTATTCTGTTTGATTCTTATAAGTTGCTGTTGTATAAATCAGAAGTTCAGGAATTATGAATTTTGTTAGCTTCTGAACTGTTTAGGAGACTGGATGTTGTTCTCAGATCAATGACTTCAGCTAGAGGACAGAAGCAATGACAAAGTGTCATGTTCCATTCGTTATTGGTTTGTTTTCCCTTTGCACAGGGCACGTTTCTACCCTGACATAAACTGCATCCTGTTTCCAAGCAGATGAGATCCAAATGTACATGAATGGTTCAGAACAATCTGTCTGCAAGTCTGAATAAGCAGCTCCAGTTTCAGACTGTAAGTTAATAGTGTAATTTTTGTAGAAAGACAAAACTTTACCAAAGCTGTGGTCACTGTTACTGAGTAATAGGTTAAAGTTCAAAGTGGGCTGCCATTTCCTTCCCGAGGAGATCTTTCTGACCCAGGGATTGAATCTGGGTATCCTGCATTGCAGGCAGATTCTTTATGATCTGAGCCACCAGAGAGATACATGTTGTGGTAAGATCATTTAATAATTTTAATATTTAATACTATTTAACAATAAAAATATGCACATCCAATTTATATTTTCCCTGTATTTGGAGAATATATTCTCAAATATCTACCCATGCCTATCAAGTTTATTAAACCTTGACTAAATTTATTAAAATAGTGCTTAAGCTATTTTGAGTCTTTCAGTGTGGAAAATCAACTTCCCCAGCTATTTTGGCATATGGAAACATTCCCTATGTCATCATTCAGATACCAGAATTTAGTCTGGATTTGATTTATTGATGCACAATTCTGTTTAACTAGTATGTTGAATGTGATGTGCATATAAATAATCAAGTTACAAATTATACATAAGTAAAACAGCTTTGTAAGTTAACATCCCTTTGATGAAAAACAAAGGTGTTTGATAAAAATTATGAAAAAACTTTCTTCCAAAAATTAGCAATGTTTCAAGAATGATTAAAGTAAGAATGTTGTTAGTATTCAGAATATAAAAGGCAATGTGAAATAATTCTAATGAATCAGAGTGGATTTATGTCTAAGATGAGGAGAATTGAATGACTTTAAATGAAAAATTTTAAATTAATTTTTAGCTAGAAATGTCAGTTATCAAAAGTTGTTTATCAAAGGCAGATATTTAATACCTCTTGAATGATTTTCTCAAAATTAGTCAATCTCAGAAACAGTCATGCAGGTTAATGACAGCTTCACTTTGCTGAGAAGGTATGTTCCAATTTCATTTCTCTAGTGTTTTTAATTTTGTAGAAGTTTATTGAAGATTCATGGATCTGCTTGTGACCTGTGGCATCCTCTATTGATCTGATTATTCAATGGTGCATTTCTATTAATTCTAGAGATCTTAAAATACTGATATAGTTTTAAATTTGATAAAAATTGAGATCAAAGAGTGTATGCAGCCTCTGGTCAGTGATAAGGAGGATAATTCCATAGCAAACTTGGTAATAAATATTATGAAGCATAAATGGAATTATGAGTGTTTTAGGTAAGTTCAGCCTAGCCTAATATTATATCAGTTAGCAATAGCTCTGCTTCATTTTTGAAGACAAATACCCACTGGGAATAAGTGCTATTTTGCTTTGCAAATGCACAAGTGCACATTCACAGTCCCTTGATTTTAGAATATGAATGTTAGCCACACTGAGCATTAGCCCACAACTGGGATTAGATGACACAAAACTCTTCAGTCCATTTTACAAATGTGACTCTATTCAGGTAGGTGGGCTTGTGTGTGTCATGAATGCACATTGGGGCTGTTAGTGACAGAAGTATTTCAGTTTTACAGTTAACGTATAAAGTTTTAAATGCTTTACTCAGGGGACTTTTATTTATAAGAGCGCTCTTTGCTGTCTGCATCATTTCCCACCCATCATCAGAACTTGACAGGTAGCCTTGTGATGAATACTTTGAAGGACTGAGAAAGTTATCTTTCACTAGGAAATGTCATCATTGAGATGAATCAGATTTTGAATAAAAGCCAAAGCTTTAATATGAATGATGTTAGAAATACTATTCATATCCTGGGCATGCCAAAATACCTTGGTTGGCACATTAATGAATAAATTAAGTTTGTTATGGGTTTACTAGAGAAGATTCTGATTTCTTTTTTGAGAGTTTGCTTTACCTGATTTCAATAATGATAGCAGTAGTAATGAAAACGAGAGCTGAGTTAAATTAAGTAGATACTATTTGAAAGGCTGCTGTGGTCGTATGATTATTTATTTGACAAAAACACATGTTATGAGGTAGATAGTGCTAGAAATGGATACTCTGTGTATTAGTCTTCTATTGCTTCATAACACATCACCACAAATCTAGCAGCTTACAACAACCCCCGTGTATTAGCTCACGGTCTGTAGATAAAAATTTCAGGCATGGCATGATTTGGCTCTCTGCTCAGGATCTCACGATGCTAAAATCAAGGTGTTATCTGGACTGCTTTCTCATCCAAAGCCTCTGGGGGAAAATCCACTTCCATTCTCATTGAGGCTATTGGCAGAATCCAGCTCCTTGAGAAAGTAGAACTAACTGAGGCACCAGTTTCCTTGCTGGCTGTCAGCTGGGGTCACTCTCACTCCTGCAGGCGGCCCACGTGCCTTGCCATCCTTAAAGACGGCCCCTCCATCTTTAAAGCAGGCAATGGGAATGTCTTGTGTCAAATCTTAGACTTCTTTCTCTCTGACTTCCAGACCCATATTTCAAAGGCTCAGGTGATCAGGTCAGGTCCATCCTTTCTTAAAATTAACTAATCTTCTTAAAGCTAACAATGACATATGACATACCCTAATCATGGGAGTGTCTCTCCTGTCTTCATAGCTCATACCCACACTCTAGGTAGGGGGTGCATTATACAAGGATTGAGTCATTGCAGTATTGTAGGTTGTACCTACTACACCCTGAAAGCATAAATAACTTTCCAAGGTAACCAGCTAAAAACTGGTGGCATCAAGATCTGAACTCATGGAGGTCTAACTCTAGAACTTTGCCGATTTTTCCATGTAGGGCCTGACAATGGAATTTAAAGCTACCGATCAGTGGGGAATGTCTGGTCATTATACTGCTACTGAATGGTGCCCGTTGAAGTTCTGGGGTTAGTGGTCCTGACTAGATGATATTATCTCTTGCCTCATTCTAAACCCATGGTGGTGGTTTAGTCACTAAGTCGTCTGACTCTTGCGATCCCATGGACTGGAGCCCACCAGGCTCCTCTGTCTGGGGGATTTCACAAGAAAGAATACTACAGTGAGTTACCATTTCCTTTTCTAGAGTATCTTCCCAACTCAGAGATCAAACTCAGGTCTAGTGCATTGCAGGTAGTCTCCTGTATTGCAAGCAGTTTCTTTACCAATTGAGCCACAAGGGACACCCCTTCTAAATCCGTATGTGTTTTACAATTTAAAAAAAATCTATCATCATTCATTTAGTTTCAAAAGCAGGAGGGTACCATAAAGTTTATTTTTATTCTATTATTTAAAAATAAATCTAACTTTCAGAAAATCCTCAAAACTTAGAAATTCCATATACCTGTTACCAAAGGTCCTTAATTGTTAATGTTTTGCCACATTTACCTTATCAGTCTAGCTCTATACATGTGTATTTTTTATTAACAGCTCTAATGAGATATAATTCACATGCCATAAAGTTCATCTGTTAAAAGTCAGCAATTCAATGATTTTTCGTGTATTTACAGAATGGTGTAATCGTAGAACACTTCTATTGTCAATAAAAGAAACCTTATATCCATTATCAGTCATTCTCCTCTACGCATGCAGCCCCATCCAAACTCTAATCTTTTTGTATCCAAAAATCTGCTGATTCTGGCCATTTCATATAGATGGAATGTGCTGCTGCTGACTAATTTATCATGGCATTGGTTCAGGGGCAAAACTAAAGCAAAAGTGGTCCAATTCCCAGTTTAACAACAAATATAATTTTAAAATCTTTTAGAAGATTTGTTTCTAAATCCTTTGATATATAATTCTTAAGACTTCAGACTTTCTAGAGTTGGCATATTAAGAATTTACCTGTTTACCCTGACTTCAATAAATTGTTAAATATTTTTGAAGTTTTAATATATTGTATGTATATATATTTTAATTTAGTTGGTTTTTCTCAGGATTCAATAGGCTTTATTGTTCTTAGATGTAATTTGAATTGATGAAAGTTTTCTTTCTTATTTTCTCATTAACTATATACACCATGTAACAATTATTTATTTTAAATATATAATCAAAATACAGGCTCAAAAATGTAGTCTTTAAAGGCTTCTTTCATTGAGTGTAACATTTTTGAGGATCATCCATGTTTTAGTACTTACTCATATTTAATTCCTTTTAATGGCCAAATAGTATTCTTTTTTACATTTTGCTTATCCATTCCTTAGCTGGGTTGTCTCTACTCTTTGTCATTATGAATAATGCTGCTGTGAACATTTGTATACAAGTTTTATATGGACATATATTTTCATTTGGGGGGTTAGATATCCAGAGATGGACTTTCTGAGTCATATGGCAATTCTGTTTAACCTTTTGAGGAGTTGACAATCTGTTTTCTGAAGCAGCTGTACCATTTTACATTTCAACCAAGCAATGTATGAGGATACCAATTTCTCCAGATCCTGGTCAACACTAGTACTGTCTGTCTCTTTATTTATAGTTTTTCTAGAGTGTGTGAAGTGGTATTTCAGCGTGGTTTGATTTGCATTTCCCTAATGACTAATAATACTGAGAATCTTTTCATGTTCTTATTGATCGTTTGTATATCTTTCTAGAATTCTCTATTCAAATACTTTGCCTATTTTTAAACCAAGTTGCATTTGAACTGTAAGTTCTTTGTATATCCAAGAACTTTTTATGTATCAATAGTATTCTTTGAAGTACAACATTTAAAAATTTTTTTGAGGTCCAATTTATCTATTTTTTTCCTTGGTGCCTTGTGCTTTAGGTTTAGAGAAACATTACCTAATTCAAGGTTATAAAGATTTACACCTTCAAGGAGTATTACAGTTTAGTTCTTACATTTAGGCTTTTGATATATTTTGAGTTAATTTTCATCATGTGAGGTAGAAGTCCAACTTCATTCTTTTGCATATTGACATTTGTTGTACAGCAATATATGTTGAAAAAGATTGTTTTTCCCAATTAATTGCTTGGCATTGTTGATGAAAATCAATTTCCATAAGTGTTAGGATTTATTTCTAGACTCTAAATACTATTCCATTGATTTGTATGTCTCTTTTTGTATGTCATTACCACATATTCTTGATTATTGTAATTTTGTAGTAAGTTTTCAAATTGGAAAGTGTGAATCCTCCAACTTTATTCTTGTTTTCCAAGATTATGTTGGCTATTCTGAGTCCCTTGTGTTTCCATGTGAATTTTAAGATCAGTTTGTCAATTTCTACAATAAAAGCTGCCAGGTGGGATTTTGTAAGGGATTGCATTTAACCTGTAGATCAATTTAGAGAGTTTTGTCATCTTAACATTATGTCTTTCAATTCATGAACATGGGTGTCTTCCCTATTCAAGAGTGTTTTGTAGCCTTCAATGTATGTCTTACATTTTTTTTGTTGTATCTCTTCCTAAATATTTTATTCTCTTTTATATACTAGTATAAATGAAATTGTTTTCTTAAACTCATTTTTGGATTATTCACTGTTAGTATATAGAAATGCAGTTGATTTTTGTACATTGACCTTGTAAACTGTAATTTTGTTGAATTCATATAGTAGCTGTAATAGGTTTTAGTGAATTTCTTAGGATTTTCTACATAAAAGTTTATTTCATATGCAAATAGTTTGACTTCCTAGTTTCTATCTGGGAAAGCCTAATTTTCCTGACTAGAAATTCCAGTAATGCTTTTATATCTAACATTTTTTTTCCTTCTGATCCAAGATTCAATCCAGGATTATGTGCTGTATTTACCTATAACAGTTCATTAGTTTACCCCAGATCTGATAATTTTCATCAATGTTTTCTTTTGTTTTGTTGCCTTGATATTTTTGAGGAGTCCAGGTTAGCACTTTGATAGAATGTTCCTCAATATGGACTTATCTATTGTTTCTAATGATCAGATTTAGGTAATGATTTTAGGTAGGAAATCCACAGAAATGCTTCTGTGTTCTCAGTGAGGCGCATGATGTTGCTTTGCCCAATGGGCAAAATTATTTTAACTTCTAATATTTTTAATAGAGTGATATCCACTTTAAAGTTAATAAATGTTTATACCTCCTGCCATTCAATAAACTTTCATCCACTTAGCTACAATCCATTAATGATTCATTCCTGAATCTATTACTGCTATGATAGTTGCCAAATGGTGCTCACTGCAGATCTCGGGGCTTCTCAGCCTCCGTAATCACATGAGCCAATTCCTTATAGTATACATATATAGAATTATTTATACTTATATATGCCCTATAGGTTCTATTTCTCTGAAGAACCTTGACTTATACAAATTTATTCAATGTCTTCCTGACCCAGATATCAAATTCCTGTCTCTTGTATTGGCAGGTGCATTACTTAATGCTGAGCTATGAGCCGCCAGGGAAGCCCTGGATAAGGTCTACTGCCAATATTCTGAGCGACTTAACCATGAAAGGGGCTAGAGGGTAGTATAGACTAAGCATCTGTGTCCTCCAAAATTCATGTTGAAACACTAATCCTCAGTGTGACTGTACTTAGAGATAAGACTTTAATGGAGGTAATTAAGGTTAAATGGGGCCATGGGCTTATCAGGTGTCTCAAGTGACAAAGAATCTGCCTGCCAATGCAGGATCCACAGGAGACGCGGGTTCGATCTCTGGGTTGGGAAGATGCCCTGCAGGAGGAAATGGCAACACACTCCAGTATTCTTGCTGGGGTAATCCCGTGGACAGAGGAGCCTGGTGGGCTCCATGGGGTCACTATGAGTCGAACACAGCTGAGCATGCACACAGATGCACAGGGCTGTAAATGTGGGGCCCTGATTCAGCAGGATTAGTGTCTTTGTTAAAACAGACACTGGGAGCTTCCCAGGTGGCTCAGTGGTTAAGAACTCACCTCCCAAGCAGGAGACATGGGTTTGATCCCTGGGTTGGGAAGATCCCCTGGAGAAGGAAATGGCAACCCACTCTAGCACCCTTGCCTGGGAAATCTCACGGACAGAGGAACCTGGTGGGCTACAGTCCATGGGGCTGCAGAGTTAGACACGACTTAGTGACTGAACAGCGGTAGCAAGGAGAGACACCAGAGAGCTCTCTCTCTCTCTCTCTCTGCCATGTAAGGATATAGTGAGAAAGTGATTGTAAGCCAACAAAGAACTCTCACCAGAAACCAGTCCTACCAGAACTTGATCTTGAACTTCTGCTCTACAGGACTGTAAGATAATAAGTTTCTGTTGTCTCAGCTACCCAGTCTATAGTGTTGTGTTGTGGCAACCCAAGCAGACTAATACAGAATATCTCTCTTTCTCTTAATACCTATTTGTTTCTTTAATTTGGCCACTTGATACATGGGATTTTCATTCCCTTACCAAGGATTGAACCCATGCCCCCTGCCTTGGAAGCTTGGAATCTTAACCACTGGATCACCAGGGAAGTACCAATACCTGTTTTTAACATGATGCTTGCATGCCTCATGTCTCCTTAGCTATATCTGATGCTCTTGAAATTACTGTCTTGTCTCTGCAAGACTGAACCTTGAGTTTTCTGCCAAGGGAAGGAAGGTGTACATGCCTGGATATGCTGGGTGTGGGAATGGATGCAAAGGGTTAACAAATTTAAAAAATCCTCCTGTTTTAAGCCCCACTCCGCACCGTTCCCTTCAGAATGACAGCATCAATTTGTGCTTGTCTCATGTTTTGCAGTTTGAATTATCTTGTTGCTAGGGGGAAAAAATTGCTGCCTTTTCTACTGCTGTTTCCTGTCTTGCTCCCCTTTTCTTGGAAATATGTCTCCTTTTAAAAATTTTCTAATTGTGGTTTTCTAACTGTCATTTTCTAACAGTCATGTTAATGGAGTCTGTTGTAGGGACTGGACACCAAAAGATCATGGGCTTGATCAGTTCCACCAGTTCCCCCAGTCCTACAGAGCCATTTACTGAGACCCAGCAGCCAGAGGTTGCAGCATGAGCAGTTTGCAGGAACTCAGGAAGTGGTCAAACCCACATTAGAACTTCTATTCCAGGGAAGGGAAGGAGGAAACCTGTGTCCCATGATAAAGCCCATATTTAGACACCAGCATCTTATGGAACTAGTTGGCCAGACAATGTTAAGCAACAGTGATAAAGAACAAAAGAGGACTCCCTTCTGACTCTGAGATATTATATGTGCACCCCTCCAACTCTCCTTCTCCCCAGCGATACAGGAAACAACTTAGAGAAATTGAAGGGGGACATGTGGGAAGAGTAGATTATACCTCTTATTTAAGCCCCAAGAGAGGAGCCACAAAGGGGACAGCCTACAAAGGGGAAAAGGAAAGAGGTATGAAATTAGATAATGAGGCTGAATTTTACAAATCAATGGTATTGACTCTTTGAATGCCAATATGAGACTATTTAAATATTAAAAAGGGACTAAAAGATTATGGAATCTGGACAAAATATATTCAAGAGAGCCACCATCCAGCAGGAAATGGGTGCCCACATGATTCCATTGAAGGCAATTATTTTTAAATATCATGTTTATACACAAATAACTTGAGACTAATAAGCATGTACTAATAAGCAGTATATATTTATACTCTGGAGTTTACATGTATTCAGATCAAGAAAAGAGAACAAAGTACTCTAAATTCCAGTTTTGAATACTTGGGACAGAAGAGTTGGGCCAGATGTCTACCCATAACCCAATTAGATGGGGTGGGAAGATGGGGAGAGAGGGCTGGGGCATGTAGTAGAAATATTACTTTGTCACCATTTTTATTTTTTAATTTTACTTTTCACCAGTTCTTAGTTGTGGCATGTGAACTCTTAGATGTGGCATGTGGGATCTAGTTCCCTGGCCAAGGATTGAACCTGGGGTCCTTGCACTGGGAGCATGGAGTCTTGTCACTGACCACTAGAGAAGTCCCATCTAGTACCATTTTTAAACATAGTTCTCAAAGTAGGTGAAACAGGAGCTGGGAAGACACCCTCATGTTTTTGAGGATGTTACAGCTAAGTGTACATCTACTTTTTGGCAATGATTGCATCAGAGTTAAAGAATCAAGTTCACCAGAAACCAACCTACTTTCTTTCTCTGTGCAAAGTGATTGTGCAATTAAGCAAAAATAACAGCCATTTGCTCCAGGAAATTATTGTAAGCTAAGATGGTGAACCAACTAAAATAACTTACTCATAAAGACTAATATTTTACTCATCAGTACTTTGAAGTCCTCACATTATTGTGCCTTCCAATCCAAAGCTATCATTCATGAACTTTGCCCAAACCCAATCAGTCCTGCTCCTTGACAAAATCTACCTAAACTCTCCCAGACAAAACCCTTCAGATACTTTCCACTGTCTTCCCTCTTCTAAGGATACTATTAAGTTTCTATCATGGTGATGTGTTTGTGTATGTATGCTCAGTCACTAAGTCGTGTCTGACTCTTTTGAGACCCCATGGACTGTAGCCCACCAGACTCTGTCCATGAGATTTCCCAGGCAAGAATACTGGAGTAGGTTGCTTCTCCAGGGGATCTTCCCCACCCAGGGATCAAACCCACATCTCCTGCATTGGTAGATGGATTCTTTACCACTGAGCCACCTGTGAAGGTGACACTCTCTCTCATTGCAGTAAATCTGATAAAATAAACTTTGCTGTAGCAATTGGTTCTTCTGGGGGACTTTTCAAATGTCAGCAACTGACACTGAGAGCTCTGATTTCTGCTATTTCTCCTGTTTCAAATTAACTTCCACATTTTATTACCATTTTATTCCCTGAGGAGTTATATGTGATTTATATTTGCAAAGCAAAAAATAATTTTTTGCAGAAAAGCTTATTGAAAAGATTAATTGGTGACAAATTAATTTCTAAAGGGAAATAAGACACTGTGAAATACATTAGTCTGAACCTAAACATCAGACAATAGTCAAGTCAACTCAAAATGTTAATCACCTTTTCAGTTGAAATATAGGTTCAATAGTCAGAAAAATAACAACTAGACAGTTGATGATTAAAGATTAACCCATGATAATTTTTACAGCATTAATGTCCATAGTTAAAAAAATTAGTAGTCGAGAGTAGTGCTAATACAGCCAGTTTTGTGTAACTTCCCATTTAAATAATTTCTGAGTACATTTTTCCTGGTGTATTTTTCTATTCCTCCCAATCATTGACTTCCCTCCTGGTAAATATTAGTAAAGGGTAAAGTCTCTGTGACTTAAAAATTTTGACCTTGGCCCTTTTTGTTTTTTTCATATTCTAAAGCTCCTATAGAAAAAATAAAAAATAAAAAAGATAAAATAAAGCTCCTATAGCAATATTGAATACAACATTCAGTACTGTGCCACTATTATAACATCATCTTATTTTTACTAAACATAAAAGCATAGTCATGACCATATATTAAAATCTGATGCCAAATGAGAACAAATAGGGTTGGCTTCAGCTGGAGTTCATATTGGGCAAAATCTCATGTGCAAATTGTCCTTGTGCATATCCATCAGAGAGAGCTAATATTATTGTATCTCCTTCATGTAGGCCATTATCAATAAGAAGAACGGGAAACTGTGTGGAGGTTGGTTTTCAAAACATCTTTCCAAAAAAAAAAAAAAAAAAAAACATCTTTCCAAAGCATTAACTAAACCACAAAATTTCATTCTTTCTTTCCAACCATAGCTGTGTTGTAATAGAATCATACGTTATTACACTAAGTATCACTGATACACCAGGACCAGAAGATGTTTAGCAAAAACTTTTTTAAACCTCAATTTACAGTGTTTGGTTGGGTGACCTTGGGCAAATTAGTGAAGTTATTTTTTCAGCCACAGTTACCTCAATTGCTATGTGTGAAGAATAATACGTGGTTGTTATAAGGATTAGAGAAAATGTTTTACAATCATGCCTGTGTGTTAGTTGGTCAGTTGTGTCCGACTCTTTGTGGCCCCATGGACTGTAACTCGCCGCCAAGTTCCTCTGTCCATGAAATTTTCCAGGTAACAATGCTGGAGTGGGTGCATTCCCTTCCAGGAAACTTCCCAACCCAGGGATTGAACCCAGGTCTGCATTGCAGGCAGATTCTTTACCATCTGAGTCACCAGGGAAGCCCATAACCATGACTAGCTTTCAATAAATGGTAGTTGTTGGTAATCTATTCAATACAGAAATGAAGCAAAATAAAATTCAATATACAGGCGCACAAAGACTAGACAGGGTTAACACATTTGGAAGTGGAGAATTTGAGAAATGTGTTATAACCCTGGAATAGTTGAGCTAACTTATCACAGAAGGAACATCTGTAATGAAGAGGCAAAAAGCAAGATTTTAGCAGCTT
This sequence comes from Cervus elaphus, assembly GCF_910594005.1. Taxonomy (NCBI): domain Eukaryota; kingdom Metazoa; phylum Chordata; class Mammalia; order Artiodactyla; family Cervidae; genus Cervus; species Cervus elaphus. The sequence continues at coordinate 20,964,773 of NC_057833.1, read as the reverse complement.
GTGCAAGCCAGAGCGGAGGCTGACCTGTCTCACACGTCTTCTGCATCATTCAGTAAGAGATTCTTTGCTGGCAACTTTAAGAGTCAGATTTTTTATCGTGTAACAGAAAGGAGACATCAAGTTTGAAATTCTTATTTTGATGTTTATATATTACCCTATATTTTTTGAATGGCTCATGGGAACGAGATAAAGCAAATTCTAGAAATGTAATTTTTAGATTTTAGTCACATAGAATGCATAGCAGAAACTTTGCAGAAAAGTCTTTTCAATTTAAGAACTTTGTAGAATTAATGGCTTCGAAAGGAGTCAACTTGTCAGATACATCATGACTCACAAAATTGAATTTTTTACTGAGATGGCAAGACCTCGACCACATTTGTCTTCAAACCCCAGGGAGGCCAAACAAGTCTGTTATTGATTTGTTCGAGGAAGTGGTAGTTCAGATTCAAACATTATGTGTGGAGTTGGGCTGCCAGTTTGATTTGCAGCTATGTACACTGCTGGAGCTAAAACATGACTAGGCATGTCTGGAGGATAAGCAGCACAACTTCACCTGGAGTCTATTTTTATTAGGAATGAAGTGTCTTTAAGGAGTGAAATCACCCTCTTCCCCTGGAATAACTGGACTCTGTAGGGTGGGACAACTTTGCTAGAGCCTGGAGGTTCTTTCATAGACAGTGGAAAACCAACACCTCCAAACTAGGGAATATACTTCTTAATGTCTCCAGAACTCAAGGAGTTGTCTGTTTTAATTAGTGCTGTATCCTTAGACCCTACATGGGGAACAGACATATGATAGGAACTCATAAATATTTATCAAATTTGTTGAATGACTGTGATCATATTTATTATCTCAGGCAGATTGCTTGATAAGACAGGGTGTAATCCTTAATTTTATCTGTTAACTTGACTGAGCCACTAGAGTGCCCAGATAACTGATTAAACATTTTTCTAGGTGTGTCCCTGTATCTCAATGAGATTAACATTTGAATCAATAGACTGAGTAACGCAGATTGCCACCCTCAATGTGATGGGCCTTGTCCTGTTTGTTCCAGGCCTGAATATAATTAAAAGGGCTGAGCGGGAGAGAATTTACTCTCTGCCTAATGGGCTGCAAGCTGGGACATTGGCCTTCACCCTCCTTTTGGACATGCAGTCTCAAAAATGACAGAATGATCTCTGTTTCAAAGGCAAACCATTCAATATCACAGTAATCCAAGTCTATGCCCCAACCAGTAACGCTGAAGAAGCTGAAGTTGAATGGTTCTATGAAGACCTACAAGACCTTTTAGAACTAACACCCAAAAAAGATGTCCTTTTCATTATAGGGGACTGGAATGCAAAAGTAGGAAGTCAAGAAACACCTGGAGTAACAGGCAAATTTGGCCTTGGAGTATGGAATGAAGCAGGGCAAAGGCTAATAGACTCTAATAGAGTTTTGCCAAGAGAACGCACTGGTCATAGCAAACACCCTCTTCCAAAAACACAAGAGAAGACTCTACACATGGACATCACCAGATGGTCAACACCGAAATCAGATTGACTATATTCTTTGCAGCCAAAGATGGAGAAGCTCTATACAGTTAGCAAAAACAAGACCAGGAGCTGACTGTGGCTCAGATCATGAACTCCTTATTGCCAAATTTAGACTTAAACTGAAGAAAGTAGGGAAAACCACTAGACCATTCAGGTGTGACCTAAATCAAATCCCTTATGACTATACAGTGGAAGTAGGAAATAGATTTAAGGGACTAGATCTGATAGACAGAGAGCCTGATGAACTATGGACGGAGATTTGTGACACTGTACAGGAGACAGGGATCAAGACCATCCCCATGGAAAAGAAATGCAAAAAGGCAAAATGGTTGCCTGAGGAGGCCTTACAAATAGCTGTGAAAAGAAAAGAAGCGAAAAACAAAGGAGAAAAGGAAAGATATTCCCATTTGAATGCAGAGTTCCAAAGAATAGCCAGGAGAGATAAGAAAGCCTTCCTCAGCGATCAATGCAAAGAAATAGAGGAAAACAACAGAATGGGAAAGACTAGAGATCTCTTCAAGAAAATTAGAGATATCAAGGGAACATTTCAGGTAAAGATGGGTTCGATAAAGGACTGAAGTGGTATGGACCTAACAGAAGCAGATGATATTAAGAAGAGGTGGCAAGAATACACAGAAGAACTGTACAAAAAAGATCTTCATGACACAGATAATCACAATGGTGTGATCACTCACCTAGAGCCAGACATCCTAGAATGTGAAGTTGAGTGGGCCTTAGAAAGCATCACCACGAACAAAGCTAGTGGATGTGATGGAATTCCAGTTGAGCTATTTCAAATCCTGAAAGATGATGATGTGAAAGTGCTGCACTCAATATGCCAGCAAATTTGGAAAACTCAGCAGTGGCCACAGGACTGGAAAAGGTCAGTTTTCATTCCAATCCCTAAGAAAGGCAATGCCAAAGAATGCTCAAACTACCACACAATTGCACTCATCTCACACGCTAGTAAAGTGATGCTCAAAATTCTTCAAGCCAGGCTTCAGCAGTACGTGAACCGAGAACTTCCAGATGTTCAAGCTGGTTTTAGAAAAGGCCGAGTAACCAGAGATCAAATTGCCAATATCTGCTGGATCATCAAAAAAGCAAGAGAGTTCCAGAAAAACATCTATTTCTGCTTTATTGACTATGCGAAAACCTTTGACTGTGTGGATCACAATAACCTGTGGAAAGTTCTGGAAGAGATGGGAATACCAGACCATCTGACCTGCCTCTTGAGAAACCTGTATGCAGGTCAGGAAGCAACAGTTAGAACTGAACACGGAACAACAGACAGGTTCCAAATAGGAAAAGGAGTACGTCAAGGCTGTGTATTGTCACCCTGCTTATTTAACTTATATGCAGAGTACATCATGAGAAACGCTGGGCTGGAAGAAGCACAAGCTGGAATCAAGATTGCCTGGAGAAATATTAGTAACCTCAGATATGCAGATGACACCACCCTTATGGCAGAGAGTGAAGAGGAACTAAAAAGCCTCTTGATGAAAGTGAAAGAGGAGAGTGAAAAAGTTGGCTTAAAGCTCAACATTCAGAAAACTAAGATCATGGCATCTGGTCCCATCACTTCATGGCAAATAGATGGGGAGACAGTGGAAACAGTGTCAGACTTCATTTTTTTGGGCTCCAAAATCACTGTGGTTGGTGACTGCAGCCATGAAATTAAAAGACGCTTACTCCTTGGAAGGAAAGTTATGACCAACCTAGACAGCATATTAAAAAGCAGAGACATTACTTTGCCAACAAAGGTCCGTCTGGTCAAGGCTGTGATTTTTCCAGTAGTCATGTATGGATGTGAGAGTTGGACTATAAAGAAAGCTGAGTGCCAAGGAATTGATGCTTTTGAACTGTGGTATTGGAGAAGACTCTTGAGAGTCCCTTGGACTGCAAGGAGATCCAACCAGTCCATCCTAAAGGAGATCAGTCCTGGGTGTTCATTGGAAGGACTGATGCTGAAGCTGAAGCTCCAATACTTGGGCCACCTGATGCGAAGAGTTGACTCATTGGAAAAGACCCTGATGCTGGGAGGGATTGGGGGCAGGAGGAGAAGGGGGCGACAGAGGATGAGATGGCTGGATGACACCACCGACTCGATGGGCATGAGTTTGAGTAAACTCCGGGAGTTGGTGATGGACAGGGAGGCTTGGCGTGCTGTGATTCATGGGGTCACGAAGAGTCGGACATGACTGAGCGACTGAACTGAACTGAACTGAAATGAGGGCTATACCACTAGTTCTCCTGGCACTTCAGTTTGCCAATTGCAGATTATGGAGTTTTTGCCCCCAAAATTACATGAGCCAATTTCTTACAATAAATACTGTAAATATATACATATTTACATGGGATTTCCATATGTATATGGGTTTCCCTTGGTGTCTCAAACACTAAAGAATACACCTCCAGTGCAGGAGACCTGAATTCAATCCCTAGGTTGGGAAGAGCCCTTGGAGAAGGGAATGGCTACCCACTCCAGTATTCTTGCCTGGAGAACCCTATGGACAGAGGAGCCTGGCGGGCTACAGTCCGTGAGGTCACAAAGAGTTGGATGCAACTGAGCAACTCTTTCACTTTAATATATATATATATTTATAAAGATTAGTTCAGTTCAGTTTCTCTGGAAAACACACTCATAGGCATGGATCATATGTAGATTACACAAATAGCTACTGTAGGGAAACCCTGTTTTGGTTCTAGGCATTTTCACAATAAGAATCTTTGCTCAAGTAGTTTCCTACAGTTTCTCTGCACAACCAATTGATCAGAAGGCAACTTTGACATACAATGTACATTAACAAAAATCAAATAAAAGAGGGACATTAAAAAGAACATAATGAAACATAAAAGAATAAAAGTTTTCAACATCTTGTGAAAAACGAAAATGCAAACAATATTTCAATATATGTAAAATGTGTGTAGATTCATGGTTACATTTCTATTAAAGAATATAGTAGAGAAAACAATGATACTTTCTCAAAGTCAGTCATTAATGATTTAGTCTCTAAAGTCAGGATACTTTTTAATAATAACAAAAATATTAAAAATCTTATTTTTATAATATTAAGAAAATCTACTGTAAGATTCTTTAGATTTACCCATAAATCTGAAGTAAAACAAATAGAGAAAAGTGAAAATGAAAGTCGCTTAGTTGTGTCTGACTCTTTGTGACCCCATGGGTTATACAATCCATGGAATTCTCCACACCAGAATACTGGAGTGGGTAGCCTTTCCCTTTTCCAGGGGATCTTCCCAACCCAGGGATCAAACCTAGGTCTCCCGCATTGTAGGCAGATTCTTTACCAGCTGAGCCACAAGGGAAGAGAAAGATGCTGTTATTTCTTATCAATATATGTAATGTCTGTAACTGGAAGTACATATCTGAACTACATTGAACTGTTCTATCACAAGCCTAGTCCTTATATTTCACCAAATTCTCCAAGCCTGAATCCATGCCAAATACTAAAATTCTGTCTGCATCAGAATCATGTTAGAGCTTGAGTCTTCGCTTGCCTCCAATTTATAATATTGCATGATGAATTTGGTAAAAATGGCATTAGAAGACAAGCTGTTGTTGAATTATTGTAGCTAAAACAGTGGATAATTAATGCTCTTGAATACTGTTGTGAATTACCACCGACATCTTTTATATTTGCTATAGCTTGGCAAACTTTGGTTTTCGAGGGTGGGAAGGATTACTGTGGTCACCAAAGGATCTGAAAACTAATGTGTTATCATGTTTTAGTATAATATGCAATCTGGCTTTATACTCTGTTATTTCACACTTCCAGTAAGTTTATTTATCTCCGCATTTTTTTCCAAGTCCATATACATAGTTCTTATCATCTACTATTTTAAGCCTGCCATATTTCCTTTCCATTATGAGGCTTACAATTTATATAACATAAAAATAAGAGTGCCCTGTCAATGGAAAAATTAAATGAAAATGTCAGCCATTTGAAATCAAACTGTCAACTGTTATTTTTGTCTTTAATGATAAAATTGCTTTTCAGCCAATTAGTTGTGCAGCAAAACTGCCTCTGGCAAAAATCTGTACTGCAAAAATACTGAATATGTCTCCTTTCCTATTGTAGAATTCCTTGAAGTCGAAGGAAACAGAATACAAAAAATTATAGTGCAATTTCCTGGAAATAAACAGTTTTAGAAGATATTCTCAGATTTTGTTGACTATGAACTATGTTTTGAGATACTGTAGCTGTTCTAATATACAAATTATATTGAACATCACTCTGTTTTAAGAAGTAACTATTGAGTGAACAGAAAGTATACCCACCCAGATGATACATTATTATCACTGATATTTGAGAGCCACTTCCCTCTGTGGAACTGTATTAGCTTTAGGACGCTGAAGATGTTGATGCTCTTTGGAGAGGCATTTATATATTAAGTGGTGATGTAGTCCCTTGGTCAACAATGAGATGTATCCTTATTGGGCTTCCCTAGTAGCTCAGCTGGTAAAGAATCTACCTGCAATTCAGGAGACCCCGGTTCGATTCCTGGGTTGGGAAGATCCCACGGGCGAAGGCATGGCAACCCACTCCAGTATTCTTGCCTGGAGAATCCCCATGGACAGAGGAGCCTGGTGGGCTACAGTCCACGGGGTCACAAAGAGTTGAACACGACTGGGCAACTAAGCATAGCACTGACTGAGAAGTCCCTGCATTGAGTAAAGTGTTTTTTTTTCCTCTTCTGTTTTCAGAAAGAATTGGTGCAGGATTGGCATAATTCTTCCTTAAATATTTAATAGAGTGCACCTGTAAAGCCATCTAGACCTGGGATTTTCTTTGTGAGGAAAAATTGTAAGTTACTGTTTTAATTTCTTGTTAAGGCCTGCTCTGATACACTATTTATTCTTGACTATATTTTGATAATTTGTGTCTCTCTAATGAATTTACCCATTTCATCTAAATTGTCTAATTTAGTGCATACAGTTGCTCGTTTCCTTACATTATTTTTTATATATATTTTAATTGATGGATAATTGCTTTACAGAATTTTGTTGTTTTCTGTCAAACCTCAACGTGAATCAGTCATAGGTTCCAAATAGGAAAAGGAGTACATCAAGGCTGTATATAGTCACCCTGCTTATTTAACTTATATGCAGAGTACATCATGAGAAATGCTGGGCTAGAGGAAGCACAAGCTGGAATCAAGATTGCTGGGAGAAATATCAATAACCTCAGATATGCAGATGACACCACCCTTATGGCAAAAAGTGAAAAAAGTTGGCTTAAAGCTCAACATTCAGAAAACTAAGATCATGGCATCTGGTCCCATCACTTCATGGCAAATAAATGGGAAACAGTGGAAACAGTGGCTGACTTTATTTTTTGGCGCTCCAAAATCACTGCAGATGGTGATTGCAGCCATGAAATGAAAAGATGCTTCCTCCTTGGAAGGAAAGTGATGACCAACCTAGACAGCATATTAAAAAGCAGAGACATTACGTTGCCAACAAAGTTCCATCTAGTCAAGGCTATGGTTTTTCCAGTAGTCATGTATGGATGTGAGAGTTGGACTATAAAGAAAGCTGAGCACCGAAGAATTGATGCTTTGAACTGTGGTGTTGGAGAAGACTCTTGAGAGTCCCTTGGACTGCAAGGAGATCCAACCAGTCCCTCCTAAAGGAGATCAGTCCTGAGTGTTCATTGAAAGGACTGATGTTGAAGCTGAAACTCCAATACTTGGGCCACCTGATGCGAAGAGTTGACTCCTTGGAAAAGACCCTGATGCTGGAAAAGATTGAAGGCAGGAGGAGAAGGGGATGACAGAGGATGGATGGCATCACCAACTTGATGGATGTGGGTTTAGGTAAACTCCGGGAGCTGGTGATGGACAGGGAGGCCTGGCATGCTGCGGTTCATGGGGTCGCAAAGAGTCAGACACGACTGACTGAAATGAGTTGATACATATACCCCCTCCCTTTTGAACCTCCCTCCCATCTCCCTCCCCATCCCACCCGTCTAGGTCGATACATAGCCCATGTTTGAGTTTCCTGAGACATACAGCAAATTCCTGTTGGCTATCTATTTTACACATGTCAATGTAAGTTCCATGTTACTCTTTCCATACATCTCACCCTCTCCTCCTCTCTCCCCATGTCCATAAGTCTATTCTCTATATCTGTTTCTCCATTGCTGCCCTGTAAATAAATTCTTCAGTACCATTTTTCTATATTCTATATATATGTGTTAGAATACAGTATTTATCTCTTTCTAACTTACTTCACTCTGTATAATAGATTCTAGGTTCATCCACCTCATTAGAACTGACTCAAATGTGTTCCTTTTTATGGCTGAGTAATATTCCATTGTGTACATGTACCACAACTTCTTTATCCATTTAACTGTCGATGGACATCTAGGTTGCTTCCATGTTCTAGCTATTGTAAATAGTGCTGCAATGGATAATGGGATACATGTGTCTTTTTCAATTTTGGTTTCCTCAGGGTATATGCCTGGGAGTGGGATTTCTGGGTCATATGGTAGCTTTATTCCTAGTTTTCTAAAGAAATCTCCATACTGTCTTCTATAGTGGCTGTATCAATTTACATCCGCACCAAAAGTGCAAGAGCATTCTCTTTTCTCTACACCCTCTCTAGCATTTATTGTTTGTGAACTTTTTGATGATGGCCATTCTGACTGGTGTGAGGAGATATCTCATTGTAGTTTTGATTTGCATTTCCCTAATAATCAGCAATGTTGAGCATCTTTTCACGTGTTTGTTAGCCATCTGTATGTCTTCTTTGGAGAAATGTCTGTTTAGGTCTTTCTCCCATTTTTTGATTGGGTTGTTTGTTTTTCTGGTATTGAGTTGTATGAGCTTTTTGTATATTTAGGAAACTAATCCTTTGTCAGTTGTTTCATTTGTTATTATTCTCTCCCATTCTGAGGGCTGTCTTTTCAACTTGCTTGTAATTTCCTTTGCTGTGAAAAGCTTTTAAATTTAATTAGGTCCCACTTGTTTACTTTTGTTTTTATTTCCATTACTCTAGGAGGTGGGTCATAGAGGATCTTGCTTTGATTTATGTCATCGAGTGTTCTGCCTGTGTTTTCCTCTATGAGTTTTATAGTTTCTGGTCTTACATTCAGATCTTTAATCCGTTTTGAGTTTATCTCTGTGTATGGTGTTAGGAAGTGTTCTAATTTCATTTGTTTACATGTAGCTGTCCAGTTTCCACATCACCATTTATTGAAGAGGCTGTCTTTGCCCCATTGTATATTCTTGCCTCCTTTGTCAAAAATAAGGTGCTCATAGGTGCATGGGTTTATTCCTGGGCTTTCTATCTTGTTCCATAGGTCTATATTTCTGTTTCTGTGCCAGTACCATACTGTCTTGATGACTCTAGCTTTGTAGTACAGTCTGAAGTCAGGAAGGCTGATTCCTCCAGCTCCATTTTTTCCCCCTCAAGATTTCTTTGGCTATTCAGGGTCTTTTGTGTTTCCATATGAACTGTGAAATTTTTTGTTCCAGTTCTGTGTAAAATGCCATTGGTTATTTGATAGGGATCACATTGAATCTGTAGATTGCATTTGGTATTATAGTCATTTTCACAATATTGATTCTTCCGACCCAGGAACATGGAATATCTCTTTATCTGTCTATGTTGCCTTTGACTTCTCTCATTAGTGTTTTATAATTTTCTGTGTACAGTTATTTTGTCTCCTTAGGTAAGTTTATTCCTAGATATTTTATTCTTTTTGTTGCAATGATGAATAGAATTGATTCCTTAATTTCTCTTTCTGATTTTTCATTGTTAATATATAGAAATGCAAGTGATTTCTGTGTATTTATTCTGTATCCTGCAACGTTGCTAAATTCACTGATTAGCTCTAGTAATTTTCTGACAGTATCTTGAAGGTTTTATATGTACAGTACCATGTCATCTGCAAACAGTGAGAGCTTTACTTCTTTATTTCCGATCTGGATTCCTTTTATTTCTTTTTCTTCTCTGATTGCTGTAATGAGGAATTCCAGAACTATGTTGAATAATACTGGTGAAAGTAGACATGCTTGTCTTCTTCCTGACCTTCAGCTGAAAGCATTCCCCCAAAGAGCAGGAACAAGACTGGTGAAAAACTGAAAGCATTCCCCCGAAGATCAGGAACAAGACAAGTGTGTCTACTATGTTGAGGTATGGAGAAGGAAATGGCAACCCACTCCAGTATTCTTGCCTTGAGAATCCCAGGGACAGAGGAGCCTGGTGGGCTGCCGTCTATGGGGTCGCACAGAGTCGGACACGACTGAAGCGACTTAATAGCAACAGCAGCATGCTGAGGTAGGTTCCTTCTATGCCCATTTTTTGAAGAGTTTTAATCATAAATGGGTGCTGAATTTTGTCAAAAGCTTTTTCTGCATCTATTAAGATTATCATATGGTTTTTATCTTTCAATTTGTTAATACGGTGTGTCACATTGTTTGATTTGTGCTTACATTATTTTTAATTTGTGTAGGTCTCCTGTGATGTCCTTTCATTCAATCCTGATTTTGGTAATTTATGTCTTCTCACTTTTATTCTTGGAAAATCTGGCTAAAGCTTTATCGATTTTGTTAAACCTTTCAAAGAACCAACTTTCTGATTTCTTTGTTACTCTTTATTGTTTTCTATTTTGCATATCATTGATTTCTGCTCTGATCTTGATTGTTTCTTTTGTTCTGTCTGCTTTGCGTTTAACTTACCCTCATTTTACTAGCTTCTTGAGATGCTTAAGTTACTGATTTTAGATCTTTCTTCCTTTTTAATAAATGAACTTATTGCAATAAATTTCCCTTTAGCACTCCTTTAGCTGCTTCCCACAAAAAATTTGAGAAATATCATTGAGAAATACAATTAATGAAATTAAATACCTACATTTGTGACTACTTACCAAAAGAAAGAGAAAAGGGGAATAAAAATACTGGATTTATTTGAATAATTTGTTTCTTTGTGTTAGTAACTTTACTGTTCAATAAGAGAGGAGAAATTAGTGAGCTGTACCCTCATTCATCAGCAGATACTAATAACACTGCGACCTAGAGAACATTTCCTTCCAGGGCGTTGGCGGGAGCTGTCATTGTCCCAGAGTAGCCGTTCTGTCAGAGCCAAGTCCTTGAAAAAACAATTAAAGAGTGTAAATATAGTTCGTTTTTAGGAAGCCTTCCATCATTCACTCCTGTCAACAATGCAGATTTTGGGTTTGGTGTCTGCTAATAATGACAATATTTGTTGACCAGACTGGAAGAAGAATGAATTTAATACAACACCAAGAAAGAACAGGAATTAAGCAGTGAAGCTTCCTTTCATCATGTGATTACTTCACCTTGAATCCATGCAGCTGGATTTTGCTGGGAAAACAAAAAACCTGTTTGCAGTCACCAGGATGACCTTTTAAAATATATGTCAAATCATGTCACTCCTCTATGCACATGCCTGCAATCATCCCCATCTCACTTGGAATGAAAGCCAGAAACTACATTGGCTTACAAGGCCCTGCATGATTTGACCTTCAATGCCTCTTGGGTTTCATTTTTGGTTTCTCTTGCCTTATTCATTCTGCTTCAGTCACAGTGGCCTTTTCCCATTTCCTCCAACATAGCAAACGTCTCCTCAAATACAGAATTTCTACGTGTTACTCCTTGTGTCTGGAATACTTTCCCTCCATATATCTGTGCTGCTCACCTCCTTCAAGGCTTTGTTCAGATGTCTCCTTTTAAGTGACTCCTTTCCTGATTACCCCTCTAAAATTGAAGCCTATACTCAACAATTAAGGTTTCCCTTTAGAGCTTTGTTTTTCTTCTTGGGACTTACGACTCTAGAAGACACCACAGGGCTTCCCAGGTGGCACTAGGGGTAAAGAATCTGCCTGCCAATGCAAGAGACATAAGAAACACACGTATGGGAAGATCCCCTGGAGAAGGGCACAGCAATGCACTCCATTATTCTTGCTTGGAGAATCCCAGGGACAGAGGAGCCTGGCAGGCTACAGTCCATGGGGTTGCAAAGAATCAGACATGACTGAAGCAACTTAGCACGCAAGATACTACAGGTTGTGTCTACCTAGCTTATTGTCTAAATGGCTAAAAGTTCCATGGGCCACAGCAGCTATTGTCTCTTTTGTTGTCTCTTTAGCTGTATCCAAGGCACCTAAAACAGTTCCTAAACATAGAAGAAATTTGATTTATTTTGGTGAATGAGCAAATAATTGAATGAATACCATGAAGATCTGTCTAGGAGTTGAATGTGTTGAGATCACTTGTCACATAGCCAATAGCATTAAAAAGGTTTTCTAAATCTCTTGAATGTGAAATTTGTTTGCTAGCTGTTATTATATAGATGTTGTGGTGGATATTAATTTGCAGATTCTATAGCTTTTCATTTCTCTAAGTCGCATTTCTGCTCTGAGCCCCTATCTGGCCCAAATAGTAGGAAATTATTCCTCACTGACCTCCTCTCTCCTTTGCCAGGATGTGTAAGGGTCCTGGGAATCTAATGAGATCTGGAAAATTTGGCAAACAGTCTCTGGTTTCTTCTCCTGATAGACTTGCATGCTGCCTGGAGGCAATCTGCTGGGCTGCCTCTCTGCCAAGCTCTGACAGCACAGACTTTGCCAAGTTTAGAGCCTTGATGTCTTGGATCTTGTCTCCCTGGGTTCATTGTTAAATCATGCATCCTGCAGTTTCGCTACCTTCCATGGTAGCTGTGAGGAAGTGAGGCATGTGCTAATTCTCACAAAACCCTTAAATACCTTCCTCTTTGAAATCCAGGGCTGCTGGCAGCTTTCCCTCTCCTCTCTGAAGGAGTCTTGTGTGATCTTTCTTTAAAACCCTTTAAGAAGGTAATGTTGTTTTTCTCATCAAGATGAGAAAAGGAGATACTGATGTGTGTTCTGGGAAGTCACTCAGTCATGTCCAACTCTTTGTGACCCCATGAACTGTAGCCTAGCAGGCTACTCCATGGAATTCTCCAGGCAAGAATACCAGAGTGGGTTGCCATTTTCTCCTCCAGGCGATCTTCCAGACCCAGGGATCGAACCTACCTCTCCCACATCTTCCTACATTGACAGGCAGATTCTTTACTACTAAGCCACTGGGGACCTAACCTCATCTCAGAACTTTTCTTTAGTAAAACAAAGGATATCATATATTACAAAAAGGTTTTTTAACCAGAACCAGAAACCAGAAGAGGAGGTTGCACAGAAGAAAAAGATATCCCAGAAGAAACTGAAGAAACAAAAACTTATGGCCTGGGAATAAATGCCGCAGAAAATAAATGCAAATAAAAGTAAAAAAAGGGGGGGGGCATTAAATAGAGAATCTGGAGATACTGAAACAGTCAGATTTTCTATTAAAAAACCCCTTTGCAATAAATGATATCCTTAGCTTTACTAAAGAAAAGTTCTGAGGTGAAGTTAGGGGCATTGCTAAGGATTAACTGAAAATCACACCAGGATACATTTCTGGAAATAGAAGAGGACACTAGGGTTTCAATGGCTAAATAAATCTGATTCATACAGAGATTTATAATAAAACATATAATGAAAGGTAATAATACAAACAACAGATTAAAAATAAGTCTTCCAATCTCTCTTTCCTTATAGACAGACAGGTAGGTAGATAGATAGATAATTATGTTAAGTGACAAAGTGGGTTCTGCATTCAGTACCAGGGTGCAAGCTGTTGATTATTGGCTTGTAACAACATAATACAAAGAAAATATAGAAAATGGGAGTAAGAATATAGAAACCATTATGGCAGTTGGCATACAATGGTAACCAAGTTCATGATAGCAAACGCATCTTGTTTAATAGCATATAGATCAGTACAGGTGCTGCTGAAGCTGGGTGGTAATTTGCTTTTTGGTTCAGCTGCATACAGTCATGGGTAGTATCTTAAAGATAGTGTCAGTCATAACCCAAAAATGTATAGAAATCTGAGAACAGCTAAGTATTAGAAACTTCAGACATTGTTTTCAGTTATTTTACATTTTGATTCAGAATTTTAAGTTTATAGTTAAACATTGTTAGTAAAATTTGATGTCAGATTTATAATTGTTTATACTTAACCCTGATTTACATATGGCCTTTTTCTGAGCCTAGTTCACTGAATTTTCTCTCTTTTTTCGTCAAGAGAAAAGACTTTTTTTTCTGAATGTTGCAGTAAAATATGTGATTACTAAGAAAGGAAGACCAAGAAAACTAACACTTGCTTTAATTGGAAAAATGATAACTTATATACGGTGTTTAATTTTGTGGCCATTATTGTTGGAGAAGTACTAAAACTTCAGTGAAAAGGTACTGGCTAAAGAAATAATGAACATAAACATTTAAGCAAGATTTGCATTCATGGTGTAAAGAAATATATTTAAATCTAAAGGAATTCTTTGTAAGAAAAAATAATGAAATGAAAGGATGAGAGAAGTATTGATATATATTTGATATGTTCAGCCTTTCACACATAAACATTATATTTCACATGTGAATATTAGTGCTATATGGGTTATCTACAATGTAGATTGCATATATTTGCTGAGGCTTAGGTAGAAAACTGTAGTAAAAATTTTTGCTTGGAAGTTTTGTATGACTCTGCCACAAAGAAGGTAGCTGAAGCACTTTCCAGTGACACCACAGCTTATCCAGGAATGAGTGAAAGATAAAGGAAGGAAGTTATAACAGATAAAGCTAGCCAAGTTCTTTTCACTACAAGTTGGTAAATGAATAGATATTGCCAACATGGCAATTCTTTTATGTATATATAATTTATATGTAAACGTATATTATATAATAAATATATGGATATATTTATCACATATAAATATATTATTATATATTTATGCATATAAATGTATATGTATATATAATATATATAAATATATACATATGATGTGAACATCATGGTGATTATTCTGTCAGCAAATATGGGTCAGAGTTTAATTTTAGTTTAAGAATAAATTCTGATAACGTAGTTGCAATGACATGAGAATAATCTGGAGTAGTTGTCCAGATTAAGGAGTTTGTGGTAGAATGTAAATCAATTCTGTTTCATACATCATTAAAGTCTTACCTCAAGGAGAAAAAAGTCAGCTAAACTAAACAGCAAGCTAATTAGTAGAAACTGTGAATAATACAAAGGCAAATATGTTAAATTCTAGAAGACTCCTTGTATTTTATGATAGTAAGGAAGCTTACTGTAAACAACTATATATGCTCCATGGTTACCCATGGGCAAAGTTCTACCAAGAAAGTTTGAGTAATGGAATAAACTCAATGCTTTTCAATGTAGGGAACCAGATTTGGTCTCAGCTTTTTATAGATCATCAACAAGATACCAACAAGATATTGTTTCTTTGTCTAATATCTGAGATATTTTATATGATATTAGATTTTCCATGCAAGGAACAAATGCAACATGTTTTCCAATGGAAGATGAGACCCAAACCCAAAATGGAAGCTAGAAGCTGAGAACAACAAAGTTTCTATAGATTGTTATGGCATGTCTCGTAATTGAACAATTTTCTGTGAAGTATGTGATGACCTTGATGAACCACATCATCTAAATGAAATTTCCATAGGTTATAGAGGTGAAAAATGAGGAATGGAGTGTTTGTTTTCAGATATGGATATATATCTACCACATAAGAAATTGTTGTTGCTTAGTTGCTAAGTCATGTCCAACTCTTTTGCAACCCCTTGGACTGGAGCCCGCCATGCTCTTCTGACCATGGTCTTTCCCAGGCAACAATATTGGGGTGGGTTGCCATTTCCTTCTCCAGGGATCAAATCTGCATCTCCTGCCTTGGCAGGCAGATTCTTTACCACCAAGCCACCAGGAAAGTCTCATAAGAAATTATTCTTGTTCTATTCACCTTGGCCTTTGTTCTTTCTTGCTTGGTTCCCCTCTGTTTAATTTCTAGAAATATTAAAATAGCATAAAGAATATGTCATTTAATATTGATTACATTTCTTTGCTAAAAAAGAAAAGAAACCTAAACTTTTTTTTTAGCATATTAAATTATTTTTCTTCTCTGTCATATATGCCTCAGTGGTCCCTAATGATGATGATGGTAGTGGTGATTGGGGTATTGATGGTACTGCTGTAGATGACTATAATTTAAAAATCTAAAATATGTGTCTCTTTTGTTCTCTTCCTGGAATAGCTAATTTTACATTTGAGTGCACCACTTGACTCTGTCACCAAAAAGTGACGCGTTTAGTCTTTTGAGATATCTTGGTATAATTCAACAGCAGCTTTAAAAATGGCATTTTAGTGGAGAATAGTGCAGGTATAAGGTGCCAGATCCCACCTTAATGATCCATAGTAGAGTACAAATACTGGTGTTTAAAGATTTGAAGCAAATCTTAGTTCTATTTTTTGTTCAGTCCAAGAGATTAGAGAATAAGAAGATCTCTTCCCCCACATTTAATCTTGAGTCCCTGGGTCGGGAAGATCCCCTGGAGAAGGAAGTAGCAACCCGTGCCAGTGTTCTTGCCTGGGAAATCCCATGGACAGAGAGGCCTGGTGGGCTAGAGTCCATGGGGTCACAAAAGAGTCAGACACAACTGAGCAATTGAACACACACACATATGCAACACCAACCACACACATGCATCTCTCTGTCTGCTTCCCTAGTCACCCTAATGTGAAATATATCTCTCCAGATACTGTACTTTTATAAGATTGAAAGGCTTCTGCTACTGAGATTATATGTCAGTAGGGAATGGCAATGTCCGGGCTTTACATGTATTGGGATGAGGAGGGTGAATTTTAGGTCTAGGCCCCAGGTGAAAGTAATCTTGCCTTCCAGGCAGCATGTGATCAGTTTTATACTAGTCTGTTCATTGTGAGCGATGAAAATGCATGTTGGGCTCCTGAAGAATGTCTATAAAATTGGGGCCTGGTAGATTTATACTGAAAGCTATGAAGACTGGAGTTGATGCAGCAAAACCATTGGCTTGGGGGTTATAAGACCTGGGATTGAATTAGCAATCACACTTACTAGCTGAGTTATATCAAAGAAGTCACTCTAACTGCTCAGTCTTAGTCTCCTGAGCCATGTAATGAAAATAATATTACCTCATGGACAAATTGTGAAGATTACATA
The DNA here is from genome assembly GCF_910594005.1 of Cervus elaphus. Classification (NCBI taxonomy): domain Eukaryota; kingdom Metazoa; phylum Chordata; class Mammalia; order Artiodactyla; family Cervidae; genus Cervus; species Cervus elaphus. The sequence continues at coordinate 20,948,131 of NC_057833.1, read as the reverse complement.
TGATCTTATATGAAGAAAACATTTTACGCAGTGTACACAGTCTAGGTACTCTCAATTTCTCTCATGAGTTCATTTTGCAGTTTATGCCTAAGGCTGCTGCACCAATCAGTAGCTATTGATGAGACATGGTCTTCCTTGAACCTTGTATGATTTTCTAGACTTTTTTGGCATTTCTAGTCCTTTTGAATCTCTCTTGGGTTCCCCCAGAAGACTCTTCTAGCTCAGTATGAAGGCCTTCAGATGAATCTGCCTTTCCTCTGCTCAAGCATCCGCTCTTGCTGTGGGCTAGCTGCTTATGTACACGGCTCCAGGCTGCCTGGCTCAGGCTTTCCTCTGGCTTCTCATCTTGGTCCTGATCTGTACTTGATCTCTGGTATCTCTGGATAATCTAGTCTCTCATCCATTTTCCCACCCAGTATCAGAGTCTAATTTACCTTTCTTTCCAGTTGATTAGATTACACTCTTCACTTTCTTCTCTTGGAGAAGACGAATAAAATTGCCCGGTGAGGAAGTTTCTAGGTCTCTACTGAGAGCATTCCTATGGACTTTCCACACAGACCCACCTCCTGGCTACTTCACTCTCACTTCCAGTCTGCTGCAGTTTTCCCTGGGACAGACTACACAGTTGGATCTGGTCTATCAGGCCAGGGTCTTTCCTTATTTACAGGGATTATTCTTTCAGGAATTCCACTGGGGTTCTCCCTAGTCTAGACTCTCTTGTTCCTCAATAGAAACTAGGTTCAGGTTGTATTCTTTAAGTCTTCTGGGCTACATGCAAATCAGATGATGTGGTTAGATACTGGTGGGTATACCAATAAGCTCCTTAGGCCAAAGTACCAGAACCTCACCTAAGACCCCCATTCACTAAAAATAATTTGAGTGAGAAGAATGGACTTGTTTGGCAAGTAAAAAGAATGTCCTCGTTCATGCTCACTCAGTCGTGTCCAACTCTTTATGACCAGGCTCCTCTGTCCATGGGATTTCCCAGGCAAGAACACTGGAGTAGGTTGCCATTCCCTTCTCCAGGGGGTCTTCCTGACCCAGGAAGTGAACCCGAATCTCCTGTATTGCAGGCAGATTCTTTACCACTGAGCCACTAGGGAAGTCCAAACATTACATACAACTAGCTAGACAGTATCAGAATATATAACTCCTCAAACAAAAAATTCCTGTAATATTAATACAGGTCCTGATAGATTGACTCTGTCATTAAAAAATGTCGTTCTATTCTTTGTCACCATTAGCAATTTTGTCTTTCAAGTCTATTTTGTCTGATACTAGTGTCGTCATTCCAGTTGTCTTTTGGTTACTGCTTTCATATTACATCTTTTTCTATACTTTTACTTTCCACCCATTTGTGTCTTTGAATCTAAAGTGTGTCTCATATAGACACATATAGTTGGATCCTTTAAAAATTAATTTATTTATAATTAATGATAAGGTAGAATAGTAAGACATGGCCAATCAAAATTTATTATTCATCCCATTGAAAAAGGTACTGTCATCTCCAACTTCCAATGCAGATCCAGCCAATAACAAAATAAAATATTTCAATTCCCAACTAGCGTAACTTCAGTGATTTCCTTATTTTTCCATTTAAACACTTGCAATTTTTATTTGATCAGCCAGTCCAATTCAGGTCTGACTCTTATGCATCTTTTCACAAGTAAATGTTTTCTCAATAATTTCATCTGAATCTTATCATGACAGGAAGGTGAATTCTTCTTTAGTGGTATAGAAGAACTTTAAAAGGAAGTTTTATATCTATTTGGATACAAATCTACCTACATATATATAACATATCTTAGAGTGAAAATACAACATTTATTGCATATTAACTAAATACTGTTCCCTACATGAAACTTTGAGTCTGAAATGAAACATCTCTTTCTGAAAATATGTTAGGAAATATTAGCTGTGTAACAAAGATATCCCAACAGGGACAGCTGTTGGGAGATGGAAAGGGCAGGAAAGGTAAAGACAAGAGAAATTATGTTCATCTTTCAAATTGGAGAAGTAAAAGGCAATGATTGAACAATAAACAGAAGTTTGAATTTAGAAAAAGATATCATAGCATAAAGTAATGTTTTTTGCTTGACTAATCAAGAGAAAGAAAACAATTAAAAAGAAAGAATCTACCATGCAATTCAATGTTATTTAACTCACCATTTGAAATTCCTTGTACACAATCCACATTTTCAAAATACTTAACTATTGACAGCAGGACAATTTCTCTACTTTTTTTGAGACACAAGCTTTCAAGATAAAAAGTACTTGAGGCTTATGTCATTGAATTTAGCTGAGGAACAGAGGGTGTGGCCCTGCATAGAGCAGTGCTTCTAAATTGATGTTGGTCCCTAAATAATCCCACAGTCTACAGCAGGGAAAGACCACTGTACTGGAAAGAGCACTGAGTTCTTTTAGCTGTTATATGTTGTATGCGTGTTAGTCGCCCGCTCAGTCATGTCCAACTCTTTGGGACCCGACGGGCTGTAGCCTGCCAGGCTCCTCTGTCCATGGGATTCTCCAGGCAAGAATACTGGAGTGGGTTGCCATTCCCTTCTCCAGGGGATCTTCCTGACCCATGGATCAAACCTGAGTCTCCCTCATTGCAGGCAGATTCTTTACCATCTGAATCACCAGGGAAGCCCTGTTGTGTGTTACTTCAGAGCAAAGTAGAAACCGTGTTTGTGTGACTACACTAACTCTTTTTGTGATACTCCAACCAGTCACTGAAGGAGGTCACCCTTTTAGTCATCACAGTGATGGATTTATAGAATGTTAGTGTTGGGCAGTTCACTGAAGACCTTGAAACTCAGTTCCACATTTTGCACATGAGTAAACTGGGCCCAGATAAGTGAAGTGCATCCCTCCAGGTCTCAGAGCTGGTTCTTGGCAAAACAGGCATTGGAACCCAGTCCTTGAGCCTTTGCTTAACATCAGCAGTTCCTACCTCTGGTTGTACGTTAGAATCACCTAAAAGGCTTAGTAAAAATCGTGACAGCTGAACTTCATAGACCTGATCAAAATCTCTGGGGAGTGAAGCTAGGGCATTCATAGTTTTAAAGGTCCCCAGATGATTCCAGTATAAAGCCAAGTCTGAGAGTCACATCTATGCAACTCTTGCAGAGTGAGAATATTTACAAATATTAGCTCATGGATCAAAAATTTTTTTCAAAAATTATTTTGCTTTGCCTCTGTTAGCATAAATGATGAAGCAGCCATTGCTTTAGGGTGGGCAGATGAAAACCAAGGATAAAAAGCAGTGTTCCACCTTGATTTTCAAGATGAACTTCAGAAAGTATATAAGAAAAAGAATAGTTTTGAAAACTTGCCTTTCAATGGTAAGAACTAGACACTTGAGCAAGAAAATGGTTTTTTGAATTTCAAAATAACCTTAAGTATCAAAAGTTAAATGCCGATGGATTCAGGCATGGTGTGTAAGGAAACCACAGGAGAGAAAGGGTTAGGGATATGTTGAAGTCATTTCCAACCACACAGAAATTAAAACAAAAACAGAAATGATGATCACTTATCTGGTGGCAGGTAGAAGGCTCAGAGAGAATAGGAAGCATGCAAGAGATACACTTCATAGTCTGGTTATCTACTGTATTAGGATTCTTCAGAGAAACAGAACCAATAGGACATGGGTGTGTGTTTATTTATTATAACATATTTATGTACTTATTATTAAGGAATTGGATCACACAATTATAGAGGCTGGCAAGTCCAAAATCTGCAGGGTAAACTGGCAGGCTGGAGACCCAGGGAACAGCCAATGTTGCAGCTCCAGTCAGACGCCCACCCACTGGCAGAATTTTGGGAGGTGGGGGGTGGGCTGGGTACAGTGGGAGTGAGAGAAGGGAGTGGAGGAAGTGGTCTTTTGTTACATTCAAGCCTTCAACTTATTGGATGAGGTCACCCACAGTATAGCCAGCAATCTGCTTTACTCAAAATACATTGATTTAAAAATTAATTTCATAAAAAAAAAAAAAACACTTCACAGAAATATCTAAAATATGTTTGGCCAAATATCTAGGCACCATGACCCAGTCAAGTTGACGCTGGGCAACATGATCTCATCAAGTTGACACATAAAATTAACTATCACATCTGATACATGTCCAATTATGCTTAGACCACATCTACCTCCCTCTCTCTCCTTTCCACTGTGCCCAGTCAAGACTCAGGGGGGAAGAATGTCTGCTCCCAGGTGGATTTGAAGGCCCAAATGCAAAAAAACAATCCTGAGAGCTTGTAGACTGAACAGCCAATATGAGGATCCTCAAATCCCTAAATCTTATCTACTGCTAGAATTACATTTAAAAAATAGGATAGGGTAGAGCTCTCCTGGTGGCTCAGTGGTGAAGAATCCACCTGCCAACGCAGGGGCCATAGGTTCGATCCCTGGTCTGGGAGGATCCCACAGGCTGTGGGGCAACTGCATCCGCCTGCCGCAACAACTGAGCCTGTACTGCAGCTAGTGAAGCCAAGTGCCCAGAGTCTGTACTCGGTAACAAGAGAAGCCCACACACCGCAATTAGAGAGCGGCCCCCGGCACTGAAGACCCAGTGCAGCCAAAAATAAATAAATGAATAAAACAGGATGGCGTAGAAGTTACACAGGTGATTTGAAAAATCTTAGCATAGAGTCTTGCATATCGTGGCTGCTAAGTAAATGTTAGTTGCCCTAAAAATATTATAAAATATCAGATTTTTATCGAGTGAAACACACACTGTTACAACTTTTAAATCAAAGCTAGATTATGTGTGCTTTTTTGTGTAGGTTACAGAACTGTGGAGAGTTAAGTGTGGGAGGAGCCAGGCCAGAGATGTGCATAAACCCTCACCTAAAATTTAGAGTATTAGAACAACAATGACGATAAAATTCATTTGCTTTTCATAAATTTATTTCCTCTCACCAATGAGCCATTTTCTATGTTTATCCATGATAATTTACTGAGAGAAAAAACACACAGCTTTTTAAAAATGTGTTTTAGACAGATAATGGTCTTAAAAGCAGGGGAAATATATCCAGTCATTGAACAGGTGTGTGCTTGCAAAAGGGAAATAAATGAACCTTTTAAAACACAATTTTTCACCAAAATGAGTTTTACTTCTAAAAAATGATGGCAATATACCCTGCAGATACTTAATATAAATTCATTTGAAAGGCATCCTAGATCTTTTTACCCAGTGATCAATTGCTTTGTCTTTATTTTTAGTTTAGAAAGCCAAAGAGAGAAGCCATAATTCTTCTGAATAATACAGACCAGTATTCAGCTATTTGCTTGAATTTTATAGCTTGGTGTGAGATAAATGTACATTCATTTTGGTTCCTTATTTTAATCCTTAATTTGCACAACAAAGCTTTGCCATCTTATTAGCTCTCTGTGTTATACAATAGGCAGAGAGAATAGCATTAGCTCTCTCTGACCAGACTGGCAATAAGTTGAGACTCTGTAAGAGCTGGATCTATAAAATTTAATCAAGGTATTGTTTTCTTTGTTTATAACTTTTACTTAGGTAAAATTCTATTCAATGTTTAATACAAAATCTATCAGCATATTTGTATGTATATATGCAAACACATGGGGTTTCCCAGGTGGCTCAGTGGTAACGCATCCGCCTGCAATGCAAGAGACACAGGAGATGTGGGTTTAATCCCTGAATTGGGAAGATCCCCTGGAGGAGGAAATGGCAACCCACTCCAGTATTCTCGCCTGGAGAATTCCACGGACAGAGGAGTCTCACAGGCTACTGTCCATGGGGTCTCAAAGAGTCTAACACAACGCAGTGACAGCACACACATGCACACACACGCAAGCAAACGCATGCTCTCATCTTCAGAGTAGAGTAAGATTTATTAAAATGGTATTTTGGCCATGGGACTCAGGAATTCTAGAATCCTACCTCCCACAATTTTCAGGAAGGTGATAAATGAAAAGAGCAATAACTAGTTGAACAAAAAGAAATCTTGTTATAAATTAAGTCTCTGCCCCAAAGACCATTGGCAAAGTCTAGTAAATTCCACACAGTGTGATTTAGTAGAATTTACACACTAGCTCGATATGTGAGGGGGTGCCATCCTGCTGAGCCCAGATTTGACTTTAGGAAATGACTCTTCCTATAGAACGAAAGCAAACAAGAGAATATTGGCTCTATTTGCCCAGCAATGACCAGACCTGGACCACCAGACTGGCATACATATCTCCCAGACCAAAGCAAAGTCCCCTGCAAGCAGGAGAGTGACAAGCAAAGTATGTGTATGTGTGTTCATTTGTGAGAGAGAGAGAGAGAGAGAGAAAGAAGGGGGAGAGACGGGGAGGGAGGGAAGGGAGAAGAAAGATGACGCCCTTGCCACTTTCCAAATACCTGAAAAGGAGAATCAGGAAAAGGAAAATCAAAGCCACCTCAAAAGCTCCACCCATAAAAAATTCAATGGAGTCAGTCATCAGTGTTTAGGCAGTTCAGCCCTCTTTCCTTGGGCTGGAGGAAGAAGCAGGGCAGAACTGCTGGCTTGGGGTCTGATTTGGGTAGCGGGAGGAGTGAGAAAATGGGCGGAAAAGAAGCTGGAGCAATGCCAAGGCTCTCTTTTGTCCCACAAGAGTCCTAGTCTCAGTGAGATTTTTGGTGTTCATAAAATATTTTGTCAGCCCTATAACGTATTTCTTTAGATATAACTTTTCTTCAGCCCTAGAGATTTAACCTCAAGGAGAATATACTCAGATTTCACATTCATCCACTTAATACTCATTAAGAACAAAATTTTGTTTTGGAGTGGTATAAAGAAGAATTCGGAGAAGGCAATGGCACCCCACTCCAGTACTCTCTTGCCTGGAAAATCCATGGACGGAGGAGCCTGGTAGGCTGCAGTCCATGGGGTCGCTAAGAGTTGGACATGACTGAGCGACTTGACTTTCACTTTTCACTTTCATGCATTGGAGAAGGAAATGGCAATCCACTCCAGTGTTCTTGACTGGAGAATGCCAGGGACAGGGGAGCCTTGTGGGCTGCCATCTATGGGGTCACACAGAGCCGGACATGACTGAAACGACTTAGCTGCAGCAGTAAAGAAGGATTAAGATGAATCCAGCTCTTGAAGCAACTTGCATTTTAGACATTATCAAAATAGCTAGACTATAAAATATAAAATGAAAAGTATTCTAAAATATTTATAGCTCAAGGACACTGAGAATTTAGAGAAACATTTTTTTAAAAAATTAGCAATAATACATTTTATTATGATAATTATAATGTAATATGTTTTGGCGGCCTCTCAGATGATAAAGAATCCTCCTGCAGTGTGGGAGACCTGGGTTTGATTCCAAGGGTTGGGAAGATCTCACTCCAGTATTCCTGCCTGGAGAATCCCCACAGACAGAGGAGCCTGTCTGGCTACAGTCCATAGGGTCGCAAAGGGTCGGACACAACCGAGCGATGAAGCACAGCACAACACAGCACAGAATTTTAGAAATTCTGCACAGAAATGATAGAATACTTCTATTAAAGAGAAAAAAGCAGCTAAGCAAATATACACCTGCCCAACTCAAATATTGATGCATCTGCTCCAAAGCTCTAAAACCAATTAGAAATTTTGTTTCATGACTGCAATTAGCCTTTAAGAAGATGGGCATCTATTAACACAGTTTGGTAGTATAATGACAAGCAATTAGTTATAATTGTTCTGTTCTGGAAAGAAATAATAATTGGAAGCAGATGACTTCTAAAGGAATTGAAGAATGAGCTTGCTAACTTAATTTTTTAAAGTTGACGCAGGGAATTCATTTTAGGAATTTTCCTCTTTAGATGTACATAACACTTGAAAAAGGTAAAAATTCTTTTCTAACTTTGGGGATTTCTAGTTAGCTTTTCTGCTCTTCCTTCATCATCCTCACCCCATAAATTAGTTTAACCATTTACATTTTGCTCATAATATAAGAGAAAATATCAGGATACTTTTAAGAACCTGGAAGCTGAAGAAAATTCCCTACAAGATGAAATTAATTACACTTATTTGAAAGATTTGAACAGTTAGTTGGAAATTGCAAAAGGCAGACATCAGTTCAATACAGGATGAACTTCCCAGAGATTCAGTTGGATCAAAAATAGTTTTCTTCAATGTTTCTAATCCTTCAATTTGTTCCAGTGTAAGCTGGGAAGCCTTTTACTGGGTAATATAGAGTTGATCCAAGCATTCACTGGATGCTGTTGAGAAGCTGGACTAGTTGATACATGAGATTTCTTTGTACACAGATGAGCTTCTCTCCCTGAAATTATTTTCTAACGAGTTATTTGCGTTGTGCCATCTCTCAGGAAGTGGTAGTTGTGAATAATATCTACACAATTAATTCCTGCCACTATTTTGAACTAAAGCTGTTAAGATAATCATGAACTGACACGTGTTTCATTCAGGGGAAGAATGAAACTGGGACACAAACAGAGACGTGAAATAGTGAATGGTCTTAGGAAATCCTTTTATGCCAATCACCCTGTGTTTGAAGAAGAACTGAGTATTAGAACTGTTAGAAGGATGAATGTACCTAAAATTTTATAATAGAAACTTAATATGGTTCTGTTGAGTTAAATAGACTATGGCCAGAAAATTTTTGGCACCTATGTACAAAATTCCTACAAAAATAGCTCTGTTGCTGATTTTTTTAAAATCCCTGCATATTTCCTAACAAAGTATGCCTGCTAGTATGTTTAGGCTATGGGAGTGAGTGGTTCAGATATCTGGGGATTATAGAATATACAAGGAAGTATTTTAGACAGGTCAAGTGAATAGATTTATTTGAAATAATAGCAATACCACCCTTGGACATATAATATCATTGCTGATAGCTATCAGAACTGCTGGCACCACAATGTATAGATAGCCTCAATTTGGGATTTAGCTTTTATTTAGTCCATTGTCCTTGGTCCATTTGGTTCCCTCTGGTGTAGGTAAGCATCACCAACACGAGTCAACCTGCTCTGGCCACACTGACTGTAGGACCTGTACCTCTTAAGATCAGAAAATCAGATTTCAATTCACTACAAGCTTTCTCTTAGAAAGAGTGTAACACATATTTTGAGACCCTAATTACATTGCATTTAGCCATTTTTCTTCATAGCTTTCTAGAACCCAGCACCTCTTATGAAACCCATGATTTTCCTTGCAATTAGACTGTTTTTGCCTGCAGATAATAACTTAATTCAAAGTAATTTAAATAATAAAACAATTTACTGGCTGTCATAACTCCCCAGCTTTTCATGTCTTCATAACTTATATCTATTTCCAGTACTATTGCCCTAATTAAATCTTTTTTAATACATTTCACCCAAAGTATTATAACTGTATCCCACATGGTAGTTATACCACCCTATTTATGGTTTCTGATGGTAGGCAATTTTCCCTTTATTCAACATTTTACATGCCAACTCTGCTGTTTTGGCTGGCAATACCAAGTATCAAACACATTATTGTATTGAATAAGTAAAGTTTCAGTCCCTAAATTTGAGAAGGTGATGGAATTCTAGTTGAGCTATTTCAAATCCTAAAAGATGATACTGTTAAAGTGCTGCACTCATTATGCCAGGACATCTGGAAAACTCAGCAGTGGGCACAGGACTGGAAAAAGTCAGCATTCATTCCAATCCCAAAGAAAGGCAGTGCTAAAGAATGCTCAATTGCACTCATCTCACACGCTAATAAAGTAATGCTCAAAATTCTCCAAGCCAGGCTTCAGCAATACGTGAACCGTGAACTTCCAGATGTTCAAGCTGGTTTTAGAAAAGGCAGAAGAACCAGAGATCAAATTGCCAACATCCACTGAATCATCGAAAAAGCAAAACAGTTCCAGAAAAAAACATCTATTTCTGCTTTATTGACTATACCAAAGCCTTTGACTGTGTGGATCACAATAAACTGTGGAAAATTCTGAAAGAGAGATGGGAATACCAGACCACCTGACATGCCTCCTGAGAAATCTGTATGCAGGTCAAGAAACAACAGTTAGAACTGGACATAGAACAACAGACTGGTTCCAAATCGGGAAAGGGGTACATCAAGGCTGTATATTGTCACCCTGCTTATTTAACTTATAAGCAGAGTACATCATGTGAAATGCTGGACTTGATGAAATCCAAGCTGGAATCAAGATTGCTGGGAGAAATATCAATAGCTTTAGATACATAGATGACACCACCCTTATGGCAGAAAGTGAAGATGAACTAAAGAGCCTCTTGATGAAAATGAAAGAGGAGAGTGAAAAAGTTGGTCTAAAACTCAGCATTCAGAAAACTAAGATCATGGCATCTGGTCCCATCACTTCATGCAAATAGATGGGGAAACAATGGAAACAGTGACAGACTTTATTTTTGGGGGATCCAAAATCACTGCAGATGGTGACTGCAGTCATGAAATTAAAAGACACTTGCTCTTTGGAAGAAAAGCTATGACTGACCTAGACAGCATATTAAAAAGCAGAGACATTACTTCGCCAACAAAAGTCCATCTAGTGAAATCTTTGGTTTTTCCAGTAGTCATGTATGAATGTGAGAGTTGGAGTATAAAGAAAGCTGAGCACTGAAGAATTGATGCTTTTGAACTGTGGTGTTGGAGAAGACTCTTGAGAGTCCCTTGAAATGCAAGGAGTCCAACCAGTCCATCCTAAAGGAAATCAGTCCTGAATATTCATTGGAAGGACTGATGCTGAAGCTGAAACTCCAATATCTGGGCCATCTGATGGGAAGAACAGACTCACTGGAAAAGATACTGATACTGGGAAAGATTGAAGGCGGGAAGAGAAGGGGACGACAGAGGATGAGATGATTGGATGACATCATCGAGTCGATGGACATGAGTTTGAGCAAGTTCTGGGAGTTGGTGATGGACAAGGAAGCCTGGAGTGCTGCAGTCCATGGGGTTGTAAAAAGTCGGACATAACTGAGCAACTGAATTGAACTGAAATTTGAGGAGGTATGTTAGTCGGGAAAGGCTAGGTTATGGTGCATCATCAAATGGAATCTTATAGGTTGATGACATGGGTCCACCCTCTCTTGCTGTATATCCTTTGTAGGTGGACTGTAGCTCTGCCTCACATCATATTCACCTAAGGACCTAGACTGATGGAGAAGCCATTATCTGGAAATTTGGCTGCTAATGTAGTGCAAGAAAAGAAAGTGTGACAAAGCATGAACTTGTTTTCAAAGCTTCTGCCTATAAGTGACTTGTGTCAAACTCATTTGCATTTCACTGGTCAAATCAATTTGCTTGACACATCTGACTTCAAAGAGTAGGGGGAAGTATACACTTCTGGGGAGGGCAGTGAATGCTGATAAAGAGTAAAGCAATAAACCACATGAGCGACTTCCCTGGTGATCCACTGGTTAAGACTTCACCTTTTAATGCAGGGAGTGTGAGCTTGATTCCTGGTCAGGGAGTTAAGATCCCACAAGCCTAGCAGCCAAAAACCAAAACATAAAACAGAAACATGTTATTAAAAAAAAAAATCTTAAAAAAACCCACCATATGAACTTAAAATTTAGAGCAGAGGTCAGTAAATGATGACCTATCATATACTTTCTTAAACAAAAGTTTTATTGGGACACAGTCACACCCACTCATCTACATGTGGTCTATGGTTGCTTTTGCACTAAAAATGGCAGAGTTGAGTGGTTAGTACAGAGATCATATGGCCAATAAAACCTACAATATTTACTCTCTGGGTCTTTACTGAAAACATTTTCTCACACTGAGTTAGAGAGGCAGAAGGTTACATGTGTAAACACCTAAAATGAAATGTGTCCCACTTTATTTGCTTCATGAGTAAAGTCCCTGTTTTTTTGAAAGCAGGCAAAGTCTAATTCTTTTTAAATCAAATTGAAGCAGCAATGAGAAAACATGCCATAAGACCAATATTTCTTTTAAAGTACTTTTTACAGAGAAAACAGATCTGATTGAAATGATGAGGGAAGATTTTTTGGAGGAAATACTATTCATGAGTGTTGAAAGGAGAAAGGTGTTCTCAGGGGTGTTTTCAAGGGAAAAGTATTGCAGAAACGGAAAAACTTGAACAAGAAAAGTTTAGGATACATTCAAGGAATAGTGAATTCTTGACTCTGATTAAATACTAGGATTTGTGATGCTAGAATTTGGGAAGATGAAGCTGTTCCTAGAAATATAAAAGTACCATCTTGAATTTTAAAATTAGAACCAAATTATTAGAAGAGGCAGCAAAAGTGTTGAAAGGGGTTCAGGGTTTGAATCTTGGGTTTGCCATGTGGTAGTGACCTACCTTTATCACCAATCTTAAGCAAATTACTTAACCCCTCTGAGCTTCAGATACTCCTGCCTATAAAATGAGAATAATCACAACCTCACAGTTTTTTTGAGGACTTAAAGATGAATGTATAATATCTGTCCTATGTCTGATGCATAATGGATATTCAAAAGTTATGGCTATTTTTATCAATATTTTACTCTTTTTTAAACCACTGTCAATATACTTCTCTGACTTTTCTAGCCAGGCCCATTCCTAACTTAGATACAATTTCTAGGTTTTGTATCCCTTTTCATGTTGTGTTATCTGACTGGAAGAACCTGCTACTACCTGGGAAGGTCTACTATTCTTTAATAGTAGACTCCGTCTCAGATGGCTTCCTGTAATTTAAATGAAATCTCTTCCTTTCACTCATTCATATAATAGCTATTCATAACACAGTTCTTTGAATTTAAGGTCCTCTTTGTGTGCAATCTTCAATCATTCATAAGATCCTTGAGGGAAGGACCTGTTTCTTGGTCTTGTTAGAATCTTTGTTATATAATTTTACAAGCAGAATTTACTTGGCAGAATGATTCAGAAAGCATGTTATTTATTTCATGCTAGGTCTCTAGATAATCAATAAACCATCTTAGGAAAACCTTAATTCTGCAACTCCATTGATCTTTATAAATAAAAAAATATAGTCATAAGTTGTTCTGGGTATTGACCTTTCTCTAAATTTTGAAAGCAATTAAAGTGAATTGTGTTCTTTCCTATTAGCACGTAGGGAAAGCAGTCTTAAAATGATATTTGTAAAATTCTCTGATCAAAAAGAAGCTTTACCATTATTGTTTATTTTCTAAGCACTTCATGAATAGCATATGGTTTAGGACCTCCCTAAATTTCTGCTGTGTGAAAATCACTAATAAATGACAGAATATTTAAAATGAAGAATCCAGTGCATGTGGTTTAAAATTGTACAAGGTACTTCTAATTGTCCCTTTTCCTTTTGATAGGTTCAGATATTTAAAGCAGTACATTCTAAGTAAGAAGCTTATAGTCCTATGGGTGGACCAGATGAGTAGTCCCTGGAGCATGGGAAAACCTTAGAGCCCTTATTTATGTTAAATTTTTATCACCATCATTTAAAAATCTTTAATTGCATGTTTTAAAATATATGTTATATATTTATTTTGTGATTTTATGTATACAATTTCTAAAAATAATAAATTAATAAACCATAATAAATTAATAAAATTATTAAAATTATTTAAAATTCAGTGCTCAAAATTTATTTACTGATAAGGCATAGAATTTAGAAAACTGGAGAGGACTGGATAAAAGGAAAGCAATAGATATATAAATATATAATATATGTATATATATACATAATAAGTCATAATATTTAGTCATACATTTCTTGTTTATTCATTGTTTTTAAAAACAATGGTGATGGCTTTCTTTCTATACAGATTTCATTAGGATACAGTACATGTTTTTGAAAAAATATTGGTTTCTGGTGGTGAAGTATCTTCTGGTAGCTTCAGGATTCCATCCAGCATTTTTAAGTTTGGCAAACAGGAGAACACTCTAAAGCAAAAATTAAAGAAAAAAAAGTAACTGTACAGAACAAATGAATTGTATTTCACTTACTCTATATAAATGAGTGGACTTTGCCTATTGTCAAAAGAAAGATGAGTGGCTATCACTTTATTCTGTTTTCCTTATCTTTGCAATGACATTAAGTTAAAATACAATTCGTGTTCATTGAGCTGATGACCCTGTCATAGCTTGCTTCTCTGGAAGCTACTAGATCGTTCAGCAGATTCTAAGTATTGAGCAGAGAAGTGAAACTGCATACACTCTGTTTTCATAAGAGAACGTCATTCTGGTTTTTACAATGTCCTATAAAGAAAAAAAAAAAATCAATGAGTGGATTTAGCTAACTAACCATGAGAGAAAGAATGAGATCATGAGATATGTACGCATTATAAAATTGGAAGCTGTTTTTTAAAGTAAAGCAAGTCCGAGTTGTCTAGTGATAGTTAAGGAAGAATTCTGGCTGAGAGTTATAAGAGGGGGTGGGAAATAATTTTGGGCTGAGTTATTTTCTCTTGACAGAGAAGCTCACATTTCAAATTTAGACAGTCACTTCCAGCTTCAGGAGGTGGTCTTTCATGTCAACCCAGTTAAACAGTGGCCACATGCCTAGCAGCTTTCTAAAGCAGCGTTTTCTTTCGAGCGGACAGCTTTCCTGACTGGGGAGTTCTGGTGGCTCAGGCCAGAGGAAATGGATGGCAGTGACATTGGCCCAGGATGGAAGATGCTGAACCTCTCAGGAGACAAGCCATGTCAACTAATGATGGTGCCAACCTCCTGGAATGCTCCCATTGGCTGCGTGATTTTCTTAGCTCTAAATGCTTTGTGCACATTATCTCATCCTCACAACAATCCCGTCAAGTTAGTTTTTACCCCCTATTTTAAGTAACTTATCCAAGATCATAAAGCCTGTAGGTATTGGAGTAAAGATTAAAATCTGTCTTCTGGCTCCAGTTTTCAGACTTGGCAGGAACTCCGAGTCCCCCCCCTTTCTTTTTTTACAGTCAAACTATTGGTGAACTAAGATAACCCTGGCTTCTGAAGAAGGGTAAAAGAATTTGCCTGTGGGTGTCCCGAGAAGTGGGCTGCCCTCTATCTCCTGGGACTTACACCATTAGCTCTATCATTAAGTCCTTTCTCTTTTGAACTGTGCTGTCTTCTTATTGGAGGATCTGAAACAAAGGAGGAAGGGAAGACAGTCACAATTCTAGGTGTCAGTGATCAAGAAAAGCTTATACTTAAATATTCTGATCGTGATGTAAAGGGTCACGGAAAGTCTGGCCTAAATCCTCAACACAAAGGTATCCAGTGACAAAATGAATGCTGCTGTAATCCTCATGTGGATTTCTGGCTAGATAATTAAACCTAAATTTGGATGAACCTGAGACTTCGGCTTAGTGCTTCAGTAGGAGTGAATACTTAAATCCTTCTTTCATCCTTTAAAATGACCACATCTTTCCATTTAAAGCAACCCTTCACTACCTAGGTCAATACAACCTGGCTTTTTGTAGTCTGATTGTCAGTATGTATGCACCTTGGACTCAATCCAAAAGAATTAATACTAAAAAAATAGAAGAACCTCATTATATCCTTCATTTCCACATAATTCTATACCACCTCATGAATTTTGAAGACAGATTTATAGTGAGACCTCAGGGCATTTCAGATTTCAGACAGTTAATCTAACACTATTGTTATAAGGCATTCTTTGAAAAGACGCAAGTGATTGAGTTGGGACCAAAGTGTTTTCTAAAATCCCACATATTAATTAACCAAACTGAAATATAATACTAATAAATTATCTTTAAGACAGACATGTGCTATTTTATGAATGATGTTGAAATGTCTAACTAAAACTCCTCTGACTGTAGGAAATAGAATTAATTTTAAGCTTCAAAACATTATTTTGGTTAAATATTAGTTCAATATTAAAGCAACTGTGCTGCTAGATTTTGCTTATATAGTATCAATTTGAGAATTTATTGTCACAGAATATGAAATTTTGCTTTCAGACTATAGTCAGAGGGAAAACAATTGCAGTAATGAGATTTATGTAGTAACAACAGAGATTAAAATTTTTATTTTGACAATTTTCATTGCACATCATGGACTGAAGAGTCTGATGTTATGCAGGCCTCTAGAATATAGTTGCTATTATGGGAAAATGCCAATATGAGAAAGGAAAGTGGTAAGAGAACTGTCTTTTGTAGAAACTGGATGTGGAGGAAGGACTATAATCACAGAACAGAATGGAGCCTAGAAATGATCTAACCCTTCGTGTGACAGATTCAGAGTGAGAGATGAGATGACTGTGGTCATCTGGGGACAAATGTAGGTCTAGAAATCAGTTCCTTGTTTCTATCATTTTAATTTCCATAAGTATACTAATAGTGTGGGCTTCCAAGGTGGCTCAGTGGTAAAGAATCTGCTTGCATTGCAGGAAATGCAGGAGACACGGTTTCAGTCCCTGGGTCAGGAAAATCCCCTGGAGGAGGGCATGGCAACCCACTTCAGTTTTCTTGCCTCAAGAATCCCATGGACAAAGGAGTCTGACAGACTACAGTCCATAGGGTCGCTAAGACTCAGGCACAAGTGTAGCAGCTGAGCACGCACATATACTAATAGTGGTGCTGGAAATTAGCTGCAGATAAATAGGGGGGCATATTACTTGGTTCCCTCATACTTGGGCTTCCCTCATGGCTCATAGCTCAGTTGGTAAAAGAATCTGCCTGCAATGCAGGAGACTTGGGTTCGATACCTGGGTCAGGAAGATCCCCTGGAGAAGGGAACGGCTACCCACTCCAGTATTCTTGCCTGGAGAATCTCATGGACAGAGAGAGCCTGGCGGGCTACAGTCCATGGGGTTGCAAGAGTCGGACACAACTGAGTGACTTTCACTACTACTACTACTATATTACTTGGTGCACGCTCAAGGTTGTTTAGATCCCATTATTATCATCATTAAGAATGTTCTTAATGCTGACAAAGAAATAAAAATGGTTTATTCTTGGCAGGTTTCCAGCTCTTTCAACCACTAGAGCAGATCGAATCAATTACTTTTTTGTATTCGTTTAATTAATGGTGCCCTTGTGGCCCAAAGATATGAGAACAAAACCAGAGAATAAACAATTTATAAGATGGTCACTTGGGTCTTGATGGGAACCTACATTTAGAAATTTTATAAAAGACATCTGTTGAACGTCATGAGAAAAAATGCATGGGATTTGAAAGTCTAAAATGAATATTTGTTTAGGTATAGTCCCATTACAGGAGGAGCCTAAAATTTGCACAGCATCATAAATTAACTGACAGAAGAGTATATTAAAAATTAAACATACACACACACACAAAATCAGTTCAAAGTTCTTTAGGTGCGATTAGAAGCATGAATTGTTCAACACACAGTAGATAAGCTAAATACCTGCTGAGCAAATTTAAGCAAGATGGGAACAATGGTTAAAAGTAAAATATTCAATGAAGTACAAAAGAGGACTTAAAGCATTTGGGACCTCACCGTTTCCGGTAGTTTTGGTGAAATTCACAAGGGTTCCTCTTGAGCATAAGGGATTCCAGTGGCGTGTGCTCTAAACTGGACAGCCCATTCAGAGTCTCAATATGGTTGTCAGCCAAGGATAAATGCTGAATCTGAGGCATCGTTGGCAATTGTTTGAAAGATGTGAGATGGTTTTTGTTCATATTTAAAACTCTGCAACTGTATATAAAATATAAACATCTTGTCATTTGTCTCTTAAAGAGGATGGTGAACTACCAAATATTGCAAAGCACTAGCATGCCTCACCTAGACTACGACCCCTCAAAGGTGTGAAAGTGACATTTTCTACAAATATGGTTGGGAAGAAAAAAGGATATGTATACTAAAATAGTAAGAGAAAATAAACAGGGCGGATAAGCCCGAAAGCTTGTCTAAGGCAAGAATCTGTTTTCTTTTCCAATGTATATACTAGATACCTGACACTGTGTTTGGTCTCTGGTGACTTCTCAATAAGTCCTGGATGAAAGAGTAAGGGGCTGCTGAAATCTCAGCAATGTGAAAAGTTCACTCAAAGACACATGAAAGTTTCTGAAGAGTATATTGCCCCTAACTAGTGAGATTATAATTGTTTTCTTTTCTTTCTACTTTTCTGTACTTAAATTCGATATTGAGAAAATAGCATTAAAATTTTTTTAAAGTCTTTTTTTTATGCAAAAGAAAACTAAAAGTTATCTTTGGGAACAGAAATATGTGCTAAGCATTGAGGTTGAATACATTTTCCAGACAGAATATAATGCTTCTTAATATTTTTGCCTTAAAACCATAATTGTATAAAACCATGCCATTAAAGAAAATAATTCCAAATCTATCACTGACACCTTGCCTTACAGAAAAATTCCTTAACCTGGGATTTAATACTCTGAAGGAAACACAGGGTATTTATTTATAAACCTCATAGCCCACAAAGACACTTGGTAACTGATTATTGCTAATAGTAAACATGGTGCTAAACAGAGAGATGACAGTCACACAGCAGCATGAAAAATACAGATTCAGTGTGAACTCCCCCCACCCCCTGCAGATTTCATTGTAATTTTTCACATCCATTATTTTCATTTCCCTTGCTTCCTTCTGTTTTCCATAGGGATATTTTGCCCTCTTAACCATATCTTTGATAACTTCAGGTTTCCACTCTTTCCTAGGTTGCATGTAATCTTTGTGTGCTGTATCCTCAGTTGTATCTGACTCTTTGCCATCCCATGGACTGTGGCCTGTCAGGCTGCTTCATCCATGGAATTTTCTAGGCGAGAATACTGGAGTAGATTGCCATTTCCTTTTCCACGGGATCTTCCCAACCCAGGAATCAAACCAGTGTCTATTGTGTCTCCTTTTTGCAGGTGGATTCTTTACCTGCTGAGCCATCAGAGAGCCCCACACATAATCATTTGATGCAGTTTAGTCCTACTGCAATTTCTAACTGAAAACCTATCTCAAACAGATTCTGTCTCTCTACCTCTCTCTCTATCCTCATCTGAAATCTGTTCTTTCCTTATCTGCTAGTCATTTTCTCTCATTTTCAGTGTATACTCTGCTACTCTCTCAGCCTCTCAGTTCAGTTCAGTTCAGTTGCTCAGTCGTGTCTGACTCTTTGTGACCCCATGGACTGCAGCATGCTAGGCCTCCCTGTCCATCACCACCTCCTGGAGTTTACTCAAACTCATGTCCATTGAGTAGCTGATGCCATCCAACCATCTCATCCTCTATTGTCCCCTTCTCCTCCCACCTTCAACCTTTCCCAGCATCAGGGTCTTTTCTTCCAGTGAGTCAGTAGTTCTTAACGTCAGGTGTCCAAAATATTGGAGTTTCAGCTTCACCATCAGTCCTTCCAATGAATATTCAGGACTGATTTCCTTTAGGATGGACTGGTTGGACTCCTTGCTATCCAAGGGACTCTCAAGAGTCTTCTCCAACACTGCAGTTCAAAAACATCAATTCTTCAGTGCTCAGCTTTCTTTATACTCCAACTCTCACATCCATACATGACTACTGGAAAAACCATAGCTTTGACTAGACAGACTTTGTTGGCAAAGTAATGTCTCTGCTTTTTAATATGCTGTCTATACTGGTCATAACTTTTCTTTCAAGGGGCAAGCGTCTTTTAATTTCATGGTTGCAGTCACCATCTGCAGTGATTTTGGAGCCCCCCAAAATAAAGTCTGTCACTGTTTCCATTGTTTCCCCATCTATTTGCCTTGAAGTGATGGGACCAGATGCCATGATCTTAGTTTTCTGAATGTTGAGTTTTAAGCCAACTTTTTCACTCTCCTCTTTCACTTTCATCAAGAGGCTCTTTAGTTCTTCGCTTTCTGCCATAGGTGTGGTGTCATCTGCATATCTGAGGTTATTGATATTTCTCCCAGCAATCCTGATTCCAGCTTGTGCTTCATCCAGCCCAGCGTTTCTCATGGTGTACTCTGCATAGGAGTTGAATAAGCAGGGTGACAATATACAGCCTTGATATACTCCTTTCCCAATTTGGAACCAGTCTGTTGTTCCATGTCCAGTTCTAACCATTGCTTCCTGATCTGCATACAGATTTCTCAAGAGGCAGGTCAGGTGGTCCTATTTCTTGACGAATTTTCAGTTTGTTGTGATGCACACAGTCAAAGGCTTTGACATAATTGATAAAGCAGAAAGAGGTGTTTTTCTGGAACTCTCTTGCTTTTTCAATGATCCAATGGATGTTAGCAATTTTATCTCTGGTTCCACTGCCTTTCCTAAATCCAGTCTGAATATCTGGAAGTTCACAGTTCATATACTTTTGAAGCCTAACTTGGAGAATTTTGAGCATTGCTTCACCAGCATGTGAGATGAGTGCAATTGTGCCATAGTTTGAACTTTATTTGGCATTGCCTTTCTTTGGGATTGGAATGAAAACTGACCTCTTCCAGTCCTGTGGCCACTGCTGAGTTTTCCAAATTTGCTGGCATATTGGGTGCAGCACTTTCATAGCATCATCTTTTAGGATTTGAAATAGCTCAACTGGAATTCCATCACCTCCACTCGCTTTGTATGTAGTAATGCCTCCTAAGGCCCACCTGACTTCACATTCCAGGATGTCTGGCTCTGGGTGAGTGATCACACCATCGTGATTATCTGGGTCATGAAGATCTTTTTTGTATTAGTTCTTCTATGTATTCTTGCCACCTCTTCTTAATATCTTCTTCTGTTAGGTCCATACCATTTCTGTCCTTTATTGTGCCCATCTTTGCATGACCTGTTCCCTTGGTATCTCTCATTTTCTTGAAGAGATCTCTAGTCTTTCCCATTCTGTTGTTTTCCTCTATTTCTTTGCATTGATCACTAAGGCAGGCTTTCTTATCTCTCCTGGCTACTCTTTGGAACTCTGCATTCAAATGAGTGTATCTTTCCTTTTCTCCTTTGCTCTTTGCTTCTCTTCTTTCACAGCTATTTGTAAGGCCTCCTCAGGCAACCATTTTGCCTTTTTGCATTTCTTTTTCTTGGGGATGGTCTTGATCCCTGCCTCCTGTACAATGTCATGAACCTCCATCCATAGTTCTTCAGGCACTCTATCAGATCTAATCCCTTGAATCTGTTTCTCACTTCCACTGTATAATCATACGAGATTTGATTTAGGTCATACCTGAACAGTCGAGTGGTTTTCCCTACTTTCTTCAGTTTAAGAGTGAATTTGGCAATAAGGAATTCATGATCTGAGCCATAGTCAGCTCCCAGTCTTGTTTTTGCTGACAGCATAGAGCTTCTCCATCTTTGGTGGCAAAGAATGTAATCAATCTGATTTCAGTGTTGACCATCTGGTGATGTCCATGTGTAGAGTCTTCTCTTGTGTTGTTGCAAGAGGGTGTTTGCTATGACCAGTGCGTTCTCTTGTCAAAACTCTACTAGCCTTTGCCCTGCTTCATTCTGTACTCCAAGGCCAAATCAGCCTCTCATATTCACTGTATCACAGATCCTCAGTCAGTCAGATAATATTAAGGGACGTGACTGACAAACCAAGTGTGATTTTTCTCCTGGGGCAGAAGAGAAGGAGGCTATGAATTACATGCATCAATTTTCTGGTCTCCTGATACATTGATTTGACAGTTGTAGAGTCTGAATTGCAATTATATAACTTTATATTATACATTGTATTTCTGAAGAAAGAAAGGCCAAACAAATACATCTAAAGAATACTAAAACTGCATCAAGTCTTTTCTTTAATGATAAGAATTTCTCTTTTTCTCTCTTCTTTTTTATATAAGATAGGAAAAATTTGGAGGTTAATGATTTGGATCAAGTCAAATTCACATACACCAAATTAATGGTCTTCTTTGTAGTGTTTCTAAAGTATGTTATGTGACTATTAATACTTGTTCTTGTACATTTATTTAAATGAATATTAGAAAATATAACTAATACATCCTTATTTTATCCCTAGAAGAGAGTCTAGGGCAAAAAATTGAACAAATTAACATTGAGTAACTGATGCTGGGAAAGATTGAGGGCAAGAGGAGAGTGGGGTGACAGAGGATGAGATGGTTGGATGGTATCACTGTCCCAGTAGACAGGAGTTTGTACAAACTCAGGGAGATAGTGAAAGACAGAAAAACCTGGCATGTTGTAATTCATGTGGTCACAGAGTCGGACATGACTTAGTGACCGAACAGCAACAAACTGAATAAACTAAAATGGCAGTGATAATTAAGAGTCCTCTGAAAATTTTTATTTTGGTATTTTTAAATTTGTCATTTGAAAAGAACATAAGTAAAATCAAATGTTATACAAGTCTGTCTAACGCTGGGAAGGGACTTTGAAAATGACTGAAGATCCTCAGGGACCATTGCATTTTTCTGCCACTTCCTCTGTCTGCTGGGCTGTTTCGCTCCCCTGGTAACTGTGATGAGCTCTTTTCGATGCCCTGCCTCAGCCCAGGCTCAGAGATGCAGCTTAACCCGCTCAAGGATTTACCTTTTCTTCTTCTGGCTGCTTGATTTTTTCTGATTCTTTTCTGGGAACTTGTCTGCCCCTCTGATGTCTACCTCAGCTTGCTCTAGCTACAGACCTGCTTGGTGAAGCAAAGGGCAACTCTCCACAGAATTCTCAAGCAATCCTGAGCAAGGAGGCAGATTATCTTTAACATTATCTTTGGTGTCCTTGGGACATCAAAGAGTCCACATCAATTAAAAAAAATTTTATTTCTGTCACTGTTCTGATTGACAACTTCTACTCCTCTATTAGAATGTAAAGAATTTTATCTTAAGTCAAATAAGAGATTAAATTAAAAATAAATGTTCTCGGTTAAAAAAATTTTTTTAAAAGCTTGTGAACCTGAAGTCAAGACGCTTGTCAACTACCTATAGAGTCTTTCCCTGTAAATGGTCAATAAACATGACTAAAAATCACTATCTTACAACGATAATGTGTATATAATGTAATTGTATTTCCAGTTCACTACACAAGGAACCTAGCAAGCTTTTCTGCCAATATGTCATATGATTATTAATTATTCCCCTAAGAACTGGTAATAGCAGTATTAATTTGAAGAGGAATGGATTTTTCCTGTTAAAGTGTGACGGTTTGATTTATAAATTTCCCTTTTTGCCTTGCTCAGACATCGCTTAGCACTCTCACTTTCAAGGCCTGACCACATGAGGGGAGCCACAATAGGTAAAGACATTGATCACATGAACCCATATAATAAAGACTTGACTTTAACTTAGTAATTGGACATGCTAGGGAGCAGGTACCTTGGCAATCTTATGGCGCTTAAATCCACCAGTGAATTGTCCACTAACCAGAGGGTTTCAACTCGAATTAGTCTTCTAAGAATCCTGTTAAAATTTTCAACTTGATAAGGGTCCCCCAAATCCTGAAATGAAAGGTTCAAATTCTGAAGGGAAAAACAAATAAAAAGAAAAAGCAAGTTCTTTATCAACTTTTAAAAATAGTTATTAATTTGAACTGTTATATATTTAAGTCAGCAGTTTTTACTGTTTTGTTTTTTGGTATTGTAAAATATTCACACATCCAAACACTCACAATTATTGCAGAGATTTTCAAGATAGGGGAGGAGGGTGAAGATATTGACGGGATTGTTTAGAATTCAACACCAGGTGGGAGGTGGCAGGTAGAGATGGAAAGACCCTTAGATTTTGAAATTTTTCTAGGTATGAAAAGTAGAGGGGGTAAAGCATTGTTTGGGTTTATATGATTAGTTATCTTTGAAAGTGGAAGTCACTCAGTTGTGTCCAACTCTGCAACCCCATGGACTATACAGTCCATGGAATTCTCCAGGCCAGAATACTGACATGGGTAGCCATTCCCTTCTCCAGGGGATCTTCCCAACCCAGGGATCAAACCCAGGTCTTTAGCCTCCTTGGAAATACTCAGATATCTCATTTATAAAAATTTCAGAGTAAGATGCCATCATTCAAAAGATGGAAAATATGATTTTATTTTAAAATAACCAGGGATATATACATATACATAACATGGCATAGTTCTGAGATAGTGGATATTTTATTTTTACTTTTAACATCAGTCAACTTTTATGTCAAGGAGATTAAAACCACTCTCAGTGGTAGCATTGCTCTTGTAAACTCTATTTCTAAAAGTCAACTTTACTTTTTTTGTTTCCAAAATTTTGCCATCAATTTCTGTGACTAGAAATTACTGCATAAGATGACATTCCTTTTTTTAATGTGAAGCAAAGTAATTTACTATTTTTAAAGAAATACAGATATCTCTATCTAAAAAAGGTCTTGATATATTCATTAAACATTATGAAATTTGATACCATAAGTTTAAAGAAATACAGATATCTCTATCTAAAAAAGGTCTTGATATATTCATTAAACATTATGAAATTTGATACCATAAGTTTAAAGAAATACAGATATCTCTATCTAAAAAAGGTCTTGATATATTCATTAAACATTATGAAATTTGATACCATAAGTTCTATTTTCCCAAAGTATAAAAGGTCTTCATTCTAAAGTAAACTAAAGAAATATTGAGATTATATCTATCATTTCCACATTAAACATCACCTTCTCAAATAGGCTGCTTTTCCCAATAAGTTTTTCTGTGATAGATTAGGGTTCATTCACCCATACACTTGCAGTATAGTTAACTAAAGACCAATTTAACTTTCTATGAGAAATTTTTAGCAAGGTACCACTGGCCTTTGCAATATATCCACAGTTTAAATGACAGCTATAAAGAACAAATGCATGTATACACTGGAATGATTACTTTTAAAAAGAATCCTGGGAGTGGAGGTTAAAGTTTTAGGTGTGTTGTTTAAACTTTTCAAATAAATAAGTAGGTGCACTATATAAATTTTTAAAGTGGAATGTATCCATTATATGTGACTAATTAAAATTGATTTTAGAAAGAAAAAAAACACCACTGAACTGGGAAACAATATTCTACTTTCCTTGCTTCCCTGAATAAGTTGTATGACTGTGGGCAAATCATTTCTTTTTCTAAACTTTCCTTTCCTTTTTGAAAGGAATGTGTTTGGACCAGACCCAATCTGAAGCTCCTTCCCAACCCCTAATTCTAGAATTCTATGACATACAAGATTCATCTGTGAAACAGAAGAGGCATTGGGAGATCCCAATAAGTCTCATTTCTGGAAGATTTCCTAAAATCCTCACATGCAATTTGATCACTTTGAAAAACAAAAATATTGGCATCTTACTCTGTTATAAAGAAGTTCATTTATTCTTTTATTCACTTATTCTTTTATTGCTACCAATGCTTATTTTTCACAGTTAAGTCTTCAGTCCTCTGCTTAGCCATGACTTGAAAGCTTGAGTGATGGCAACTCCAGAGGTGGGTAGTGGTTGAGAGCTAACCATGGGAACTGTTTCAGTGCTAGTGGCTCAGCCAGCTGAGTCATTTTCAGCACCAAGAAACCACACCTCAAATCCTTCACTGCTGAAAGTTTGGTTTGTTCCAGGATAGCTCTGTTCAGACCCCAATGGCTGCCCTAGATCATCAAAACTTTTAGCTTTTACCACATCATTCAAAGGAGTCCAGATTACATCATATACTCATTGATAAGGATTATCGTTCAAGACGACTTTTTTATTATCAAAAATCCAATTTCATTCTCTGTTCTTTTAAACTTTTTCTAAAGTTCAGCAATATCAATATAAAATGAAGATTAGAAAATAAGTAGCATGCCTTGATGAAGAGAAAGGGTGGAAAAAGAGATGGAATGCCAGTCAAAACTATTTTCAGAGAAATTTCTAGAGATGTGCTTAAAGGTTTGATGTTTATTCTGGCAATTGACCTTTTAAAAAAATGCCATAATTTAGTCAGTGAAGGAAATATATTTTTTCTTTTTTTTTTTTTTTTAAGCTCTCACCGTGCAGTCCTCCCAGTTTTCTTGCAGCCACGTTTCCCGTTTGTTTTTTTCAAGGACTCTTTTCTGTGAAGGCAAAGTACATTCCTCCTGTCTGAGGAGCAGCTCTTCGGCAGAGGGTCCTGGGCAGAAATCACAAGGTGAGATCTTGGAAGTAGGTTCAGGAAGACAGGACCAACCCCCTCACTGAATGCCTGACTGGTTGTTTTAAATTTCCACTTGATATCAGGACTGAGGGAGACAGGATTGAACTCTTATGCCCCAGTAGTGTGAGCAGTAACAAAATGTGATGTATGTGACTACATACACTTCTGCCTGCCTAATCAGGCTGGGGAGAGATGGGGACAGAAGAGGAACCAGGACTTGATCACTATGAACACTTTCTAATTGTTTAAAATTATTTTTCCTGAAATTTCCTGAATAACTCTCATGTCTTCCAAACAAAATACAGTGAAACCTCCAATGTGAAAACACTAAATCAAATGCGCAGGTATACCAATAATAGATTAATCAAGAAATTATTATTAAATATTTAAACCCCCCCAGTTCCTGTGTTTCTCTTCCTGCTGCCAGAAGCCTTGTGGCCATCTCTGATGGGCTTACTTTCTAGGCCCTCCCGTCACCAGATGAGTTATACAAGAGAGGAAATAGCAAACAATCAGCAATGTTATTTCTTTTTCATCTGTTTTACTTACTTTTTTTCAGTTTGCAATAAAGTAAATACAATTATCAGAAAAAATAGGGCTACAGTTTATTTTAACTTAAATTGTTCACAAGTCTGCTACCTATGGTCTAGGTTTCTGCAGAGAATCAAAAGTCAGCTTTAACTTAAATTCTCACATATAGATTTCTTTTTAAATGCAATTTACCACATTACTATGACAAATAATTTGAGGTTCAGAGATAATCTGATGACTTTCTAGAGTAATTAAAAGGGAGGAATGACCTCTATTAACTGTAGGGAAAAGTCAACATGTAGAGTTAACTTTTAATCTTACATCAATTACTTCTAGCTCAAGCAAGTGAGAAAAATCACCAGTATAGTGGCTTTAATCTTCATATAAATTTCTCTTTAGGGATCATGAAGTCACTCTTGACTTTCTTTCTCTTTTGTCTCTTGATTCAATAAACCACCTAATCTTACCAGTTTCCCCCTTGAGAATATGTCCTTTCCTTTTCAATGTCCAGACACTCACATCTTCCTACCGGAACTATAGCTACTTTCTCTTAGATCTCCTGCTTTGTAATCTTCTCTTCTTCAGCATAAATGACACAAATTGCTATCCAGCTCTCCTAAAAACAGTGTTTACCATGGGACTGATATTTTCAAAACCTTTCAGAGGTTTCTTATTGCTTACCAAATAAAGATGGAAAAGTCTAGTTCATCAGGCAATGTTTTCTACAATCTTATCCTAGTCTCCATTTCCAAACTCATTTCCTACTATTTTCCAGCCTTATTGTCTTCTAAATCAGGTTTGCACATAACTTCCAGGGCTGGGGAAAGGATATTTTGTTTCTAGTCTGGAGTTAAGTAGCAGGTAATTGTCTGACTCCAGATGATTAATTTTAATTTTCTGAGCTGTTTAGTTTTCCACGTCTGCAAAAATATGGGGAAGTCTAGCATCAAGGGCCCATCAAGGGCTGAATTTGGTGAGAAATTATGTTTGAAATTCACAATACTTTATAAAGATTTTATAAATTTCTAATTTATAAACACCCAACACCCTTATCATGCTGCCACAGGCAAACTTCACTCTTTCCTGATGCCAACCAAGCCCCTGAAAGCCACCCTAAACTTTGTTGTTTAGCCGCTGAGTCGTGTCTGACTATTTTGAGACCCCAGGGACTGTAGCCCACTAGGGTCCTCTGTCCATGGGATTTCCCAGGCAAGACTGTTAGAGTGGGTTGTCATTTCCTTCTCCAGGGGATCTTCACCCAGGGATTGATCCCATATCTCCTGCATTGGCGGCAGATTCTTTACCACCGAGCCACCAGGTTTGATTTCAATTCCCTTTCAACTCTAACATCTTGTATTTCTGAGTCAGACCTGCACCATTTGTACCCACTTCTCCTCAATCCATTTTTCTGGAGTGCATGATTTCAAAGGTGAAAAGAACACAGAAACAATATTGAAGGTATCGAGAGCAAACTTTGCTTTTTGTGGCAAATTCGTCTGGACTCTGATGGGCGATAATGAGCCCATTTATGAAGGATTTATGGAAGGCAATAAGAGCAAGAGGCCAATACTTCATTATTTTGACAAAAACATGAGTTCTTTCATCAGACACAGGTGGAAGTCAAGAATCTAACCTGCACTTTCAGGCATTTCTCTCATAACAAGCTGTAATGTTGCCACTCAGGAAATTACATACCCTGAAAGTGGTAGTATCCCAACTACTTTACAAATAAAATATCCTTGTGCTAGGAAATCACCTTCTTCATTGATTAGGATGATTGGAATGAAAAGTTATAGAACTGGAAAAACTGGACCAGTCAACTCATTGACTGGGGAGACCTCAAGTTTATTGTCTTTATTTACACCCTCTCCCCCACACCAAATTTGGTAGCTTTCTTTGTGTAATAGCTATACCAGTTATTAAACTCTGCCCTGTATTGTTTGTTTGATATCTATTGATCTTCTGCTGTTTCAATTATTTCTTTTCAAAGCAGCTTGCAAAGATTTCTTTGAAGTTAGAAGCCAAAGGTCACTTCCACTGTGAGGAGATGTATTAAATTGGATTCTTTAAAAAAAAAAAAAACAACAAAAAACTCAGACCTGCTTGGTAATTGAAGATACATCTCAGCAGCTGAGAACTGAAGTCTGGAATATCTGACAGCCCAGGGATGTTGGCTCACACCTGCCATGGCTGAGCTTATTCTTTGTCCCTTCACTGGATTTGTAACTCTTAACAGCAGTGACTGAATTAACTTGCTGGGGGATTTTCAAACAGGAAGAATTTATTCTTTAAAAGAATTCTGCCAACAATATGCTCTTTGGCTTCATTTAATTGGGAGGAGTTAAGTCAGTTTCTATCTGGCAATCAAAGCCCTGGGAAATTGCTGTTTATCACACACCAGCTAACCTTTCTTTTCTTGGGAACTCTTCCTGAATGTACAACTGGGGCAACTGAGATCAACTGCAGTAATTTTGATGGATGTTTCAGGATCTAATCTAGAAAGAGGGGCATTCTTATCAGAATGCTTTTGAAATGCACTTGTTCTCCATCTCACACAAAAAAAACACTTACACAAAATTTAGGGCAACGAACAAGGACATCTGTTTTCCTCATGGCTTGAGTTGATGGGATTTTTCACTGTTTCCTCTCCCCGAGAACATGCTCCAATCCTTTTACGACCGTTCACTTGCGAGAGATTGGGTGTTGTTAATGGCCTAATGGAAGCAAATTGTGCCTTATCTCTGGAGAGCGATGATATCCTCTGCATGAATGACCACTGGGATCTTCATGTGGGCCGATTTTGCTGAGCGATGACCTCAGCACATGACTTGGCTTCTTAGATGAGAGAAGAAGGGAGACCGCTGGACTCTTTTTACACATGCTCCTTTTCAGTTTACTCCTGGATTTTTATTCTCCTGTCATCTCCTCCAGGTTCTTCAGTTCTGCAGTTCTCTCTAAATCTCAACTCTCCACCTGTCACTCCAAATACAATTTATTCTGCCTCATGGTGGCTGCCACAATTATCAACGACCTCCCCCAACATCACGTGGATAAATGCCAGTACTCTTACATTCCGTTCCCATGTTTCACTTCCTATTCAAATGTCTTCATTTCCTGCCTCTCTCCAAGCCCCCTCAACCAGTTTTTCCCATAGTATGGACCTCAGATCACCTGCAGCAGAATCACCTATAATAATTTTAATAAATGCAGATTCCAGGGCCCCACTGCATACTAACTACATCAGATGCTTCAGGCATAGGGCCTGGGAATGCGTGTTTTCTGCACACTTCCAGGTAACTTGCGCACACACAGAAGTTTAAGAGCCTACTAAACCCTGCCTTCTTTAGCCCCTGATGTAACCCTTTCTCCTTCTTTTGTTGATGAACTCTATACCTGTGACATACATGGCCTCCATGGCCTCCGATCTCCTTCCTTCCTAATTCCCCATAATTTATTTTTTATTGTTTATTTATTTTTTCATTAAAATTTCTTTATAGTAGGTCTTTATTGGTTATTAACTTTAAATATAGAAGTGCATACATGTCACTAATTTCCCATAATTTGTTGCTCTTAGAAAAATATTCTAAGGTCTCCAAAGGGAAGTGTAATTTACCTCTAATAGTACTATCTAATAACATTTTATTATTATAAAATAAATTAATATAATATATAATCTAAGTTATTACATAAAATATGTTTTATTATATAAGCCAATGAATGCTTAGCTGCAAAATAGATATGGTAGAGTTAAACCATAAGAACATATTTAACTCACAGTTTCATAAAAAGATGTTATTTTAATCACCTTTATCATTTGAGTTTGAGTGAAAGAAGGAAAGCATTAGTGGGTAAAGTAATGCAATTGAGAAGTGGAAATGGGCAGATGAATATACCTATAGCAACTTTTCTTAAATCAGTGTTACAATTGTATGATAAACAATGTATCTGCAAGTCTACAAATAGAGATGTAAATTAGCCAAGATACTTGATATTTTATAAAGACCAAACACTCATACTCACTGCAGCAGGAATTATGTCTAATATTATTTCATCCACTTATGAAGGATGCAAAAAGATAACAGTCTCTGTTCCTACAGAGCTTATAATCTATTGCAGCTACTTCTAGAAATCAAACATTATGTATATCAGGGCTTCAGATTAAAAATCCTTCATACTGTCACACCAGCATATTTATAAAATCTGAAAGTATGAAAGAGGAATAATAAAGCATTGGTTATTTTACCAAGTTTAAAATGTTTAGTGAAAATGAACAATGAGACTACTGGTTTATTTAGATTCTCTTTTAATGCTTTTTTAATCAATGTAGGATTAACCAGTTTAAAGTCATCCACTGAATTAACAGTGTTATTCATGATCATAAAAGTCCAACAAATATCATTGGTTAAATAAATTTAATAATATCCTTACAATGGAAAGATATGCAACTTCTAAACAATTTGTTTGGAGTAATGTTTATAACAGGGAGGAAAGAAAGGCTCACAATATCAGATGAAAAAACTCAAGAAATACAGGTGTCCACATTATTTTGTAAGGAAATATATACATGCTTTTCAAAAACAGACTAAATGGAAATAAAACTCACAGTGATTATTTCTGGATAATTGAATTACAGGTTCTTCTGTTTCTGTTTTCCAATATTTAATATTGAACGTTATTATTTATGTGATCAGCTATAAGATGATGCTTTTAGGGCTTCTCTGGTGGTCAGTGGTTGAGTCTGCCTCGCAATGCAGGGGACACTGAGTTGATCCCAGGTCTGGGAAGATCCCACGTGCCCCTGAGCCGCTGAGCCCATGAGCTACAACAGTTGAGCCCGTGTTCTAGAGCCTGAGAACAGCAACTCCGGAGCCCACGGGCTGAAGCTCCTGAAGCCCTTGCACCCTAGAGCCCAAGCAGAAGCCCCATGAGAGGCACGTCCACTGCAATGAAGAGTAGTCCCCACTCATGGCAAGTAGAGAAAGCCCACACACAGGAACAAAGACCCGCCACAGCCCAGAAGTAAAAAAAATAAACAAATGAATAAATTTTAAAAGAAAAAGAGTATGCTTTTAAAGGTCATTTCACTATATTAACAACTATGTGGTTTTGAAAAAGGGAATTTTTCTACCTCTAGGTCATACAGGTTTGTATCCCCCAGTAATGTCTTGTTATCCTCAAAAAACATCTACTAAGAGCGTGTACGAAAAGATCACACACTTCAGTTCCTTTACCTTCTCTTACCCGTGGGCAACGCAGTTGACTTCCTTGGATGTCATTTTGTTCTACTGTGTGCCAAGTGAGGTACTTGAAAGAATCTGATGGAAGCTTTAAAGTAAGAGAGAAGAGAAATATCATCTGGTGATAAATGGTTCACTTACTTTATGTGTACAAGTAATGTGAACCCATCCAAACATTGAGCTAAATCGAACTCTAGGTACCTAATGACATACTTATTGATGTTATGTTAGTCCAATCTAAATTATTTGTTTTTATTCAATTTTGCATCTTTCAACATCTATAGCTGATTTATGTTTGATGACAAATGATAACAGAAATAAATATATGTACCCATTAATGAATCCACTTTACACCACCTCTAATAATCTGTCCTCTGATATTTATTGAATAGCTCATGAGGAATCTCATTCTATTTTAGAATAGTTGTAATTGTTAAAGGTTCTTCATTATATGGGTCCGAAGTAATCCTTCTAAGTTAGTCCAGTTGTACAAGCTCTGCCTTTTGAGGCTACACAGAAGAATCCCTTCACATTTTAAGTGTCTGATAATAGTTGTCATCCTCTTTGTCATTTAGTTATTACTTACAGATCATGGTTTACAAATTATTGCCCACTCAGGAAAAGCGTGGTTCTCCTTGAGAAGAGTTCCATTTTATTGACATTGTTCCTAAAATGTGTGGCCAATATTGAATGAAATATTTCAGGTCTCTGGTCATCTTCCTTGTTCTGGACAGTGTATTGCTGACCAGAATATGTGTCAAGATCACATCTGGGACAATTGTATGCTGTTTATTACTATTGAAGCTGTAGTCAATCAAAATTCCTAGTATCTTACATGACTTATGATAGTTTCAAGGTTAGCACAAAGAAAAAGGTATATTACTCAACAAAGAATATTATGTTAAATACATACACCATAGATTCATTCTTCTGTTAGCCATGTTATACCTATACAGACAAACCAAGGATATTTGATTTGAAGAAATGCCATTACAGTATTTGGGACAACTACATTCATCTCACAGAACAGTATTTTGTATAGTTTTTCTTTGCTTGAGGCTGTGTGACTAACATAAAAAACATTTTCGTCATTAAATAAGCTTATGAGGCACTGGATTAAACCAAGCTAAGCATTTATCTTTACTACAGGACTTCTCTGAACCTTTAGTATCCTAAAATATATTGTGAGTCTGTACTACAAAGTATTTTCCTGGACTTTTAAACCACAGAACCTTTGATTCTTAGTGTATCACATGGAACTAGCTCATCCTATAAAGCAAAATTTGGGGCAAGCTGCCTCAAAATAAATTGGGAAGAAGTGGGTTTTTAATAATCATTTAGCTTTGGTCTTTTACCTTCATTACTTACTTACTGAATGACCTTAGTTGTTCCATAAATATTTAAATATATTCATTTAAAAAATAGCAAAATTCTCTAACTTGATTAACAGCAACATTAAAAAGTTAATTAATGCTCGAGCAATTCTTTGGGACAATCTGAGGATTTGCTAACAGACTTTCAAGTAATTCACTTATTCTTCAGAACTATTTTTTAAAAACTAAGAAGCACAAACACATTTTAGATTATTGAAAAATGTAGTCTATCTTGGGCTGTTTGGTTTACATGGTTGTGGACGCGTCTTTCCCAATCTGTTACATGCTTTTGGAATTTGTTTTGCTTGTTACTGTCATAGAATAAAAATTTTTTAGAAGTTAAATTTCCTATAGTTGCCACATCCAATTGCCTTTTTGTGCTATTTCATGAGACTCTAGCTGGGAAAAAATGAATCTAAGCTAAAGTTATATTGAAAATAAGGTTTCTGTTTTTCAACTGATATCTAATTTTGTGCAAAAAAAACTGTCAGTTTTTTAAAGGAGTTATGTGGTTGATTTGGGGGTTTCTAACATCACAGGAAAATGAGCCATTGCATTTCTTTGTTTATATCTGTGAAAGGCTGTCAACATATTGCAGTTGTGTGACCATGCTTTCTTCTTAAAGGACTGGTGAATATTCCTGTGTCTTACCCTGTTTTTTGATTTTGATGGACCAAGTGATTAATCCACTGGTTCAATAAATATTTTTGAAACTAAAATGCTTCAGCTCACTAATTTATTGAGAAATAAATATGGTGCCCCTGCTATGCGGCAGGCACTATCTCAGACACTAAAGATACAGAGTTAAATAAAATATGGTATTTGTGCTTGAAAAACTCATTTTCTGTAATTTGAGAGGCAAACATAGAAATAACTCATTTTCATCCAAGGAAAAGTGGAAAAGTTTTGAATGAAGGAAAGGAGGGACAAAACTTTGTGATTCCACTTAGATGGGTTAAAGAACAGTCTTGGAAATGGTACGTTTAGAAGGAAAATTTTTTATCTTGTGGACAAAGGATATTCCATAAAGAAAGGAGATAATTCTTAGACTAGAGACAGAATTTGAACTCAGTGGGGAAAGGAAGCGACACCATTGTTATGTCTCTGGTCATTATCTTTTCTATTCATCTCTATCTCTTTTGTCTTCCTTCCTCCCCCCCCCCCAGATTCTTTCCTCTCTGAGGTGGGACTCAGAGTAACAACTTTCATTTTCTCCCAGTTACAAGGATAGATTTAAGACATGTTTGCGTGTGTGCTAAGTTGCTTTGGTCATGTCCAACTGTTTGTGGCCTTATGGACTGTAGCCTGCCAGACTCCTCTATCCATGGGATTTCCCAAGCAAGAATACTGAAGTGGGTTGCCAGGCCTTCCTCCAGGGGTCTTCCCTACCCAGGGATCAAACCCTCATCTCTTATGATCCTGGCTTGGCCAGCAGGTTCTTTACTACTAGCGCCACCTTGGAAGACTTTACACTTATTAAAAAGTGTAAAGTGTTAAGTAAAATGCATGTTAAACTTAAGACTAAGTAAAGAACAAATTAAAAAATACTTACCAGGGATGATATTCCAGAATCTGAACGAGAATACAGTGTTCTGTTCCTGGAGAGAGCCCACGGGGTGTGTGTCTCACTCAGATAGGAGCCGTAGGATGAATTAGATGGACAAGTCTCCTGATCACTTGTGTTTTGACCTGAGGAGCTGAGTGAAAGAAAATGCTTAAGAGGCTCGGGAGGGAGGGGATATATGGATACTTATGCCTGATTCACATTTTTTCAGGGCAGAAACCAATACAACATTGTAAAGCAATTATCCTCCAATTAAACATTTTAAAAAATGCTTTAAGTTTTTAAATGCAAATATCTTTGTATAAAACAACAATAGCCACAAATGAGAAGCACCAGCTTTTCCATTTATAGGAAAGATAAGTGATACCCTAGGAATTCTGTCATAGTCCTAAACACATTTTTTATGGCTGACAGTCACTTAAGGCTGTCACTTACTCCTCCAGGTAAGAAAGAGTGTCTACAGAGACTGCGCATCTTTGAAAAGTAAATCTAATAGTACACACAAATACATACTCGTAGGATATGAATAAGGAAACCAGCCCTAATTTTGTAATACCATTCCTAGTAGAACTAGTACTACAGATTTGGCTTGTGCCAAATAAGCTTTAAACTCTCTATTGGTTTTCCCATTGATCTGGGTCTTCCATTTTCCCTGAAATTTCCCCCAAACCTATTATATTTCCTCAAATTGGTGGCAAACATATTAAAAATTCAGGTTCTTTAATCAATTTTACTCACTTTGAAATACTGCTCAAATATTTTACTTAAAAACAGTCTTATTCCCTCTGTATTCCCATTGTTATGCCACTGAGATATAAAATGTCTTTTTGCTTTCCTGTATTTATTATTTACTGTTATTCTTGCACTTTTCCCTTTCTCCTCCAGAGTGGTTATGTTTCCCTTTCTGTAATTGGTACTGTATATTACTTTAAGTCAATTTAAAAATAATATCTGAGTATGCTTTTTCATGTTAAGTAAAACTAGAAATTGTATCTATCTCTGGCCTCCTTTTACCCTTGATGGATTATTTCTCAGGCTCCAAGAATCTTAAGAGACAGCATTCTATATTTTATGGCACAGTTATTATGAAGCTCTGTAGCAATTTTGCTTACAAGAAACTGACACATCTCTTGTATATTGAAGTTGCCTTCATGAAGTATAATGTAGAAATGTCTTTCATTTTTCATGTATTAACTGATGCGTTAGAGTAGAAGAGCATAGCCATTACATCATATTCTTAAAATAGTGCTATTGTGCCATTAAGAAAATAAAACAACTGTCTCCTTGTGTTATCAAGGAGAAAATTATCCCTCCATCTACCACTAAATAGCAAAAGATTTGGTCTTAATCATGTGAAAAACTCAGAAAATATATACCTCTCCAATATTCCCCAATTGAGCAATTCTTTAATAAACTGGATATGGTTTTCTTGACATACCAAAGAATATCTTACCATGGCAACAAATTAACAAACATTAGAAAAACATTACAGTGTGCAAAATTTATTATTCCTGAAGCAGGTAAATCCTGCTGTCTCTAACCAGAGTTTTGGCCAACAATCAGGGAGAATAAAATAAGGCAAAATGGAATAGTATTTCAGGGAATGAAGAGAGGATAAACATTTAACTGACTTTTGGTTCTCTTGTCTTTATGAAAATATGCTAGCCATTTTCTGCCAAAATGAAATCAGGAAAATAAGGATAATGACATGACTGACTCCTGTGATTCTGAACTTTAGTGATGGTTACACAGTGATGAGGGCCTGACAAAACATGGTCCACTGGAGAAGGGAATGGCAAATCATTTCAGTATTGTTGCCTTGAGAACCCTATAAACAGTATGAAAAATCTGGCTTAAAACTCAACATTCAAAAAGCTAAGATCATGGCATCCAGTTGTATCACTTCATGGCAAATAGATGGGAAAAACAAGGAAACTGTCAGATTTCAGTTTCTTGGGCTTCAAAATCAATGCTCACACTGACTGCAGTCACGCAATTAAAAGACACTTGCTCCTTGGAAGAATAGCTATGGCAAACCTAGACAGTGTATTAAAAAGCAGAGACATTACTTTGCCAATAAAGGTCCGTATAGTCAAAGCTTTGGTTATTCCAGTAGTCATGTATGGATGTGAGAGTTGGACCATAAAAAGGCTGAACACCAAAGAACTGATGCTTCCAAACTGTGGTGTTGGAGAAGACTCTTGAGAGTCCCTTGGACTATAGGGAGATCCAACCAGTCCGTCCTAAATAAAATCAACCCTGAATATTCATTGGAAGGACTGATGCTGATGCTGATGATCCAATACTTTGGCCACCTGATGCAAAGAGGTGACTCATTGGAAAAGACCCTGATGCTGGGAAAGACTGAAGGCAGAAGGAGAAGGGGACCACAGAGGATGAGATGGCTGGATGGCATCACCGACTCAATGAACATGAGTGTGAGCAAACTCAGGGATGTAGTGAAGGACAGGGAAGCCTGGTGTGCTGCAGTCCACGGGGTTGCCAAGAGCCAGACACGACTTCACAACTGAACAGTAACACGGTGATGAGAAACAGGCCCAATAGGAAAATCTGGAAGTGTCTCTCTCTCTCTTGTTTTGAAACCTAAAGTGTGAGAAATGGTAAAGGAGAGCACAGGGAACCATAAGTTCACAAAGCCAAAACGTCGGATAAGAAGGATCCAGTTGATCGGGTTTTCACTGTACTTTGGTTGTTTAGTGCTGCAAGACCAGGCACAACAGCTTCAAGGTAAAATCACGTTTACAAAGAACTGAAAATTATCTCATTATCTTAGTTTATATTAGATTGTTTGAACGTTGAAACTAGAAGAACTATTTGTGCCATTATCTTGACTGCACTAGACATTTATGAATAACAGAAAGTACTTAAAACTTTGGTAACAGAAATAAATAGGCAAATAACAACCTTTCTCTTTCACCGGCTGTTTTCCTGCCAGAATGGAATGAAATAAATTTGGTCTAGAGTTTCAGCTAAGGACAGAGTATCTGAGAAGATTCTAATCAGTAGATAACTAGTGTGACTCTCTTCCAGTGTGATGACTTTCTGTGGGTCCCAAAGGCTGGATTCTTTCTCTCACATTCATATATTCCTCCTGGACGCCACACCAGAGGGCAGTGGTGAAGAGCGGTGTGCTCACATTGTGAAGTAAAACCTTTGGGGAATTCTGAAGCTCTTCTTTGTTCCATTACTTCTATCATGAATTCCATATAGAAGTTTATTTTGGTCTGGTTTGGGGGGGGGGGGGAAATATCAGCCAAGAAAGATAATTTGTGATCCTTTAGTTTAAAAAAAGGAAAGGTAGAGCATCTTCCAGGTTATCTGACTAATCCAAACTTCTACCCCATCTGCCTTCATGCACACGTCACTGATGGCCAGAGTGCAAAGCAGTGAGTCCCGAGAATCTAAAACTGTTACTGCTGTGACCTTGGGTCACTTAGCACCTCTGGTGGGTCCTTACATTTAATATTCATAAGATGATGTGGACTCTGCCTGAGTGAAAAGCTTTTCTGGTTTGGTTTTGTGTTTTTTTGGCAACAATATTAATAGGATGACAACTATTACTTATATAATGATTTTATAATTAACATTTATTAATCATATGCTATGTGCTAGGCATTATTCTAAGAACTTTACAGAGATTAACTCATTTAATCATTGTTGTTGTTCATTCACCAAGTTGTGTCCAACTCTTTGCAACTTCATGGACTGCAGCACGTCAGGCTTCGCTGTCCTTTACTATCTCCCAGAGTTTGCTCAAATTCATGTCCATTGAGTCAGTGATGCCATCCAACCATCTCATCCTTTGCCACCCCCTTCTCCTTTTGATTTTAATCTTTCCCAGCAGTAAGATCTTTCCCAACAAGTTGGCTCTTCACATCAGGTGGCCAAAGTATTTAATCATTAAAATCACCAAAGTGCATAACATTGTTATTTTGATTTTAGAGATGAGGAAGCAGAGACCCAAAGAAGTAGCATAACTTGTCCAAGTCAAACAAGTAAATGATCAAGTGTTTTTAATTACTACAATTCAAATAAGATTCAGATAAGTTACTGTGATTCTTTAAATAACTGTAAATCTGTATCATTTATTTGAATGCAGTTGTTATTAAGGAAAATCATTAATATTGATTTTTCCTATTCTGATTGCTTCACTTAACTACAGATAAATAATTCACTAGTTAATAGAACATGTAAATCTGAGCAGTGACTCTTTACTGAAAATAAATGGTAAGCCTTTAGTAGTAGAACCTATGAGAACATCATTCCAGGTAACATCAAGCTGTTTTAAAAACCCTCTCATGTCTCCCCTCCCCAAAGAAAATAAAACCAGGCTTGTAGTTTAGTTGGTATTTTGGTTTACTCATTTTTAATCTTTCTGCCTGCATTGAACAAATAAGTATCATAAATTGCAACTCTAAACCTTATGAGAGAGAAATTAATTTTATTAATGCTGTAATATAAAGTTGCCATGACTAAAACAGTACAACATTTGTCAGGAGTGATTTATAATGTCTTTAAAATAGGTGGTATTATCTGAATTGGCCATCTGTTCTTGGTTTCAAAAAGTGTAGAATGGCCAACAAGAGTGAATCTGGTGAGCTGAGACTGCAGGACGAAAAACAATAATAATATAAGTTATCAATTCATGAGCCCCTTTCCTTGGAAGATTGCATTGTTGTTTACAATCAGGAATTTATAAGCCTCATAAATTGTCGGCTGCAAAGGGATGCTATCTATTTAATTAAAATGTCAAGTTGGTGATTATGTAGCTTTGCAAGGACAGGAAAGGAGGAAGTGGCAGATGGCCTAGTTTCTAAGGTGAAGCCGAGCTTCTGAGATGAAGGAGGCTATATTGAACACACACCATCCAGAAGGCCAGGGGGCTCCTTCAGACAGTCAGCATGATCAAGATGGCATTGCTTACAACTCCATTTCTAAATGTTCCATTTATATTCAGTGCTGCATCATGAAAGCTTTGTATTTAGAAGAAAAAAAGAACAGCTCAATCATATTTTCAGTTAGCAAAGGACGCTCCCCAAGTCCTCAGATGCTTTCTTACTCCCCCCACATTATTGAGCTAGACTCTCAGATCTAGTGGGATCTTGCTAAACCCATGCACTTGGGCTATCAACTAGAGGAAACTTACCATGAACTCTAGAGCATTAAATTTGGCTGAAAGAAGATATCAATCCAATCTCTGACTACTTTGACCATTCTTCTTATCTTTTAAAATCCAGAGACCTTGTCCTCTCTATACCTATATATAAGTTTATTCATTTGTAAAACAGGTGATGATTGTGCTATCTACATGTTAGGGATGGTGAGGAGATATTGTAAAACACTGAAAAAGGAGGTTTCATGAAATCAAGAAGTCTTTTGCAATTATAACATGTTAATGTCTGAAATAGCAAATTTGGCATACCATATTATTGCATTCCAATTTCTGATGGCTCTAAATTAAGTTCCTAGAACTAAACCCATAAATTAAGTAAATAATCACATAGCAATGAATGTTCTAAAAAACTCATGTGTTTTACAAATATCCTTAAAATTTTAGTACCTAAGGCCCAGAGTTTTAACAGATATATCTGAAACTATTTAGATTTTTGATTCTAAAAACACAGAGGTACAAATTATAAGTTTGAAAAATATACAACTAAAATTGTCATTTCTTTA
This sequence comes from Cervus elaphus, assembly GCF_910594005.1. NCBI lineage: Eukaryota > Metazoa > Chordata > Mammalia > Artiodactyla > Cervidae > Cervus > Cervus elaphus. Next base: position 20,907,849 of record NC_057833.1, on the reverse strand, counting down.
TTTCTCTCTTAGTGGTTTGATTTTAATTTTATGTAACCTTGTATTCTAATGAATTTTTCCTGTCCCTGTTGCTCTAGCCCCATGTACATTCCTATAAACACAAATAGGCCCCCATTTAAGATACAACAAAAGTAAAAGGACAAACGTTATCAAAATTCTTTAGAGGAAAAGCTTGTAAACTTCAGTACCTATTAATGGGTTCATTGACATTTTTAGAAACACAAAGTTATATTAAAATCCTAGGAACAATGAAGATAAACTGAGATACCTCTATGTTTTCTTTATAAAATTATACTTAGAAATTTTTAGAATGTTATTGCAACATATATAGCTGCTATTTAGAAGGTTCCCAGTTCTTGAGGAATGTTTTACTACTCCCTATATTGTTATAGTTTTGAGAATTCAACCACATACAACACTGCAAAGGAGAAGAAGAATATAGACACTAAAGGACAATATGTGATTAGGTAGTTTTGTCAACAGAGACAAAACTAGAAAATTTCAAATGAAATTAACAGTATATTAGGAAGGTAGTCTGACCAAGACTTATTTCATGATGTGCAGAAATGTGATCGAACAAATACTGGCACTAAGAAAACATTTTTTTTTTTTTTTCTTTTTTCTTCTTCCTTCCCTCCTCCCACTCTTTCCCCACTCCTTCAAAATTTGAAGATTAAAGTTTAAGTTGCAGCTTGGGCTTTTTACCCTGTCTCTGAAATAATTTTATAAAATGTACTAGCTTAAAAATAATAATATTGATCATAAATATCATTTTTTTTACAGAATTCATGAGTAAACTTCCTCTTGGTACAGTGTATTCAAGGGTGTTAGCAACTAGGAAAAATTAATTTATAACTGGTCACAAAACTTCTACACATTTAAAAACCATTGATTCACATGCCCATTTCTAATTATTTCACAGTTTTTGACATTAAAATCAACATAACGTCTACATACTGCTGAGATGAGATGTTCAGAGTTTGCTAACTAAAATAAAACGTCTGTAATATAACTGCTTCAGCCTTTAAATCCCTACTTAAGCATGAGTCCTATCTTAACTACAGGGGGTAAATTTAGGGAGCTATAAATAAATTTCACACAGTCATGAAAGCACAAAGTATTTCATCCTGAAAACTGAAGGGGCAAATCTCACTTTTTAAAGGATGAGAGCCAATTGAAACTCATATAAGGACAAAACATTCAAGTCCTTAAGAGACCTAATCATATGTTGTCTAATTATCAGCATGCTTTGAGAAACGTTTATGAAACAGCTATAAAATTTAGGAATGAAGAAACAAGGATTGGATTTTGGCCTCTAATTTAATCTGGTTTATGACTTTATTGATCTAGCAAAAGTCTTGTTTTCTGGTAGTTATTTCATTTAAATGTAGCTAATAGATAAAACTAATATTAACTATAATTAGTGGGTATTAACTAATAGATATTTCCTTCTGGTTGTCCTATCTGATCTTCCCCCTGAAGTTCACACACGCTCTCTTAAAGTGCCGTGTGTAGCTATTAGTGTACCACTACTAGACAGTAAGTCCAGCTCTCTGTTACAGCAATGATTACCTGAATTGCGTTTGTAGCCAGTTGCCTGCATATAGGAGAGGTGGTGGCTCATTTCTCTAAGCAACAGTCATCAGTAACCCAGATTTCATGATTTTACATTTTTAAATGAAATTTAATCCAGGAATACACAAAGCTGTGGTTGTCTGTTTTCTTTTAAGGAATGAATAAGACTACTTCTAACATTTTGTTTGCTTACCTTTTGGACATGTCTTGCTGGTGCATAAAGTTCCTCTGGCCTTCCTAAACTTATTTTTCTGAAGACATTTTTCATCCCATTCCCAGAAGAGCTGTCCAGCAAGAATCAGCAGCCTTCTTTTGGGGTCTTCCATGTATTCACCGTGACCAAGGAAACAAGCTGTTACCTAGCAACCTGGCCCTTTAGGAGGTATTGTTACCAATCTGTTAGTGCTCATCAAAGGAATTCCTGGGCTCCTGGAGCAGCTAATGGTGGATGCTGTTTCCAGGGAGTTTTCTAAACTGTGGTATAACTGAACCTTGACTACAGAAACATAAATTATAGCAGAGGGAGCAAATGGCCCTGGCACCCCTGAAAAGTGTGCTGTCTTCAGCTCTATTATTTCTTGAATTGTCTACATCTGGCTTGGGTTTAGTTGAAGTGGTACTGATGCCATGTATCCCTCAGTATTTGGTTTCGCGCTCCTCTTCTGAAGTTTCAGAACAAGCAGAAGGAGCAAAAGGGAAGTTATCTAATTCCAGCTTGAAACTTGGTCAGATAAAACACCTTGGAATTGAAGGTAGGGAATTCTGCCTTGTTCAGCACAAGAAAACAAAAAGTATTTCCAAGCAAATGTTTACAGCCTGTCACAGAAAAAGGAGATAATATCATACTGTATTCTCATTTACTGATTCAAGAAGTCTGCTTAGAGTGCCTGCTATGTAGGTAGACAGCACTGTGAATTTTTAACTTCAGGAGCTGATAAAACAAAAGTTCAGCCTGCTACTTGCATGCCTTCTTTCCTCCAAATAGAAAATGTTAGCTGTGCTTTTGAGGACTGAGAATTTGTTGTTTGCCAGAAGCACAGTAAACACTTTCATAGTCTCTACTGATTCAGAGAACAAGACATTTGGGAAACCATTTTATTTAAAAGCTCATTTCAAAACAAGATATTTGGCATGTCCTGGAAAAGAGCATTATGTTTCCATTTCATTTCTCTTTCCAAGCAGTGGTAATCCATCCATAGGCTAAAAATTTTCAGTAACCTTTGAAATGTGTTTCATATCAAAAGAGTGTAAACACATTCTCTACATTACGTTTCTGTTAGAACTTATATTACACACAAAATGTTTCAGGCTGAAACTTAGCGTAAAAACTTTCTGTGCTAAAAAATATCATTTGATATATTTGGTAAAGACCCATAATTGACTTGTTTCTGTTCAAGTTAGTATAATTAAGAAAAGTTATCCAAGTCAAACAAAAGAGGAGGAGATAGGGAATCTACCTGAAAAAGAATTTAGAATAATGATAATAAAAATGATCCAAAATCTTGAAAACAAAATGGAGTTACAGATAAATAGCCTGGAGACAAAGATTGAAAAGATACAAGAATTGTTTAATAAAGACCTAGAAGAAATAAAAAAGAGTCAATTAAAAATGAACAATGCAATGAATGAGATCAAAAACACTTTGGAGGGAACCAAGAGTAGAATAACGGAGGCAGAAGATAGGATAAGTGAGGTAGAAGATAAAATGGTGGAAATAAATGAAGCAGAGAGGAAAAAAGAAAAAAGGATCAAAAGAAATGAGGACAACCTCAGGGACCTCTGGGACACTGTGAAACGCCCCAACATTCGAATCATAGGAGTTCCAGAAGAAGAAGACAAAAAGAAAGGCCATGAGAAAATACTCGAGGAGATAATAGCTGAAAACTTCCCTAAAATGGGGAAGGAAATAGCCACTCAAGTCCAAGAAACCCAGAGAGTCCCAAACAGGATAAACCCAAGGCGAAACACCCCAAGACACATATTAATCAAACTAACAAAGATCAAACACAAAGAACAAATATTAAAAGCAGCAAGGGAAAAACAACAAATAACACACAAAGGGATTCCCATAAGGATAACAGCTGACCTATCAATAGAAACCCTCCAGGCCAGAAGGGAATGGCAGGACGTCCTGAAAGTAATGAAAGAGAATAACTTACAACCTAGATTACTGTATCCAGCAAGGATCTCATTCAGATATGAAGGAGAACTCAAAAGCTTTACAGATAAGCAAAAGCTGAGAGAATTCAGCACCACCAAACCAGCTCTTCAATAAATGCTAAAGGATCTGCTCTAGACAGGAAATGCAGAAAGGTTGTATAAACGTGAACCCAAAACAACAAAGTAAATGGCAACGGGACCACACCTATCAATAATTACCTTAAATGTAAATGGGTTGAATGCCCCAACCAAAAGACAAAGATTGGCTGAATGGATACAAAAACAAGACCCCCATATATGCTGTCTACAAGAGACCCACCTCAAAACAAGAGACACATACAGACTAAAAGTGAAGGGCTGGAAAAAAATATTTCATGCAAACGGAGACCAAAAGAAAGCAGGAGTCGCAATACTCATATCAGATAAAATAGACTTTCAAATAAAAGCTGTGAAAAGAGACAAAGAAGGACACTACATAATGATCAAAGGATCAATCCAAGAAGAAGATATAACAATTATAAATATATATGCACCCAACATAGGAGCACCGCAATATGTACGGCAAACACTAACGAGTATGAAAGAGGAAATTAATAGTAACACAATAATAGTGGGAGACTTTAATACCCCACTCACAACTATGGATAGATCAACTAAACAGAAAATTAACAAGGAAACACAAACTTTAAATGACACAATGGACCAGCTAGACCTAATTGATATCTATAGGACATTTCACCCCAAAACAAGCAACTTCACCTTTTTCTCAAGTGCACACGGAACCTTCTCCAGAATAGATCACATCCTGGGCCATAAATCTAGTCTTGGAAAATTCAAAAAAATTGAAATCATTCCAGTCATCTTTTCTGACCACAGTGCAGTAAGATTAGATCTCAATTACAGGAAAAAAATTGTTAAAAATTCAAACACATGGAGGCTAAATAACACGCTTCTGAATAACCAACAAATCATAGAAGAAATCAAAAAAGAAATCAAAATATGTATAGAAATGAATGAAAATGAAAACACAACAACCCAAAACCTATGGGACACTGTAAAAGCAGTGCTAAGGGGAAGGTTCATAGCATTACAGGCTTACATCAAGAAACAAGAAAAAAGCCAAATAAATAACCTAACTCTACACCTAAAGCAATTAGAGAAGGAAGAAATGAAGAACCCCAGGGTTAGCAGAAGGAAAGAAATCTTAAAAATTAAGGCAGAAATAAATGCAATAGAAACTAAAGAGACCATAGCAAAAATCAACAAAGCTAAAAGCTGGTTTTTTGAAAAAATAAACAAAATTGACAAACCATTAGCAAGACTCATTAAGAAACAAAGAGAGAAGAACCAAATTAACAAAATTAGAAATGAAAATGGAGAGATCACAACAGACAACACTGAAATACAAAGGATCATAAGAGACTACTACCAGCAGCTCTATGCCAATAAAATGGACAACTTGGATGAAATGGACAAATTCTTAGAAAAGTATAACTTTCCAAAACTGAACCAGGAAGAAATAGAAGATCTTAACAGACCCATCACAGGCAAGGAAATCGAAACTGTAATCAAAAATCTTCCAGCAAACAAAAGCCCAGGACCAGATGGCTTCACAGCTGAATTCTACCAAAAATTTAGAGAAGAGCTAACACCTACCTTACTCAAACTCTTCCAGAAAATTGCAGAAGAAGGTAAACTTCCAAACTCATTCTATGAGGCCACCATCACCCTAATTCCAAAACCTGACAAAGATGCCACAAAAAAAGAAAACTACAGGCCAATATCACTGATGAACATAGATGCAAAAATCCTTAACAAAATTCTAGCAAACAGAATCCAACAACATATTAAAAAAATCATACACCACGACCAAGTGGGCTTTATCCCAGGAATGCAAGGATTCTTCAATATCCGCAAATCAATCAATGTAATACACCACATTAACAAATTGAAAGATAAAAACCATATGATTATCTCAATAGATGCAGAGAAAGCCTTTGACAAAATTCAACACTCATTTATGATTAAAACTCTCCAAAAAGCAGGAATAGAAGGAACATACCTCAACATAATAAAAGCTATATATGACAAACCCACAGCAAGCATCACCCTCAATGGTGAAAAATTGAAAGCATTTCCCCTGAAATCAGGAACAAGACAAGGGTGCCCACTCTCACCACTACTGTTCAACATAGTGTTGGAAGTTTTGGCCACAGCAATCAGAGCAGAAAAAGAAGTAAAAGGAATCCAGATAGGAAAAGAAGAAGTGAAACTCTCACTGTTTGCAGATGACATGATCCTCTATATAGAAAACCCTAAAGACTCTACCAGAAAATTACTAGAACTAATCAATGAATATAGTAAAGTTGCAGGATATAAAATTAACACACAGAAATCCCTTGCATTCCTATATACTAACAATGAAAAAACAGAAAGAGAAATTAAGGAAACAATACCATTCACCATTGCAACAAAAAGAATAAAATACTTAGGAGTATATCTACCTAAAGAAACAAAAGACCTATACATAGAAAACTATAAAACACTGATGAAAGAAATCAAAGAGGACACAAACAGATGGAGAAACATACCGTGTTCATGGATTGGAAGAATCAATATTGTCAAAATGGCTATTCTACCCAAAGCAATCTATAGATTCAATGCAATCCCTATCAAGCTACCAACGGTATTTTTCACAGAACTAGACCAAAGAATTTCACAATTTGTATGGAAATACAAAAAACCTCGAATAGCCAAAGTAATCTTGAAAAAGAAGAATGGAACTGGAGGAATCAACCTGCCTGACTTCAGACTCTACTACAAAGCCACAGTCATCAAGACAGTGTGGTACTGGCACAAAGACAGAAATATAGACCAATGGAACAGAATAGAAAGCCCAGAGATAAATCCACGAACCTATGGACACCTTATCTTTGACAAAGGAGGCAAGGATATACAATGGAAAAAAGACAACCTCTTTAACAAGTGGTGCTGGGAAAACTGGTCAACCACTTGCAAAAGAATGAAACTAGAACACTTTCTAACACCATACACAAAAATAAACTCAAAATGGATTAAAGATCTAAATGTAAGACCAGAAACTATAAAACTCCTAGAGGAGAACATAGGCAAAACACTCTCCGACATAAATCACAGCAAGATCCTCTATGACCCACCTCCCAGAATATTGGAAATAAAAGCAAAACTAAACAAATGGGATCTAATGAAACTTAAAAGCTTTTGCACTACAAAAGAAACTATAAGTAAGGTGAAAAGACAGCCGTCAGATTGGGAGAAAATAATAGCAAATGAAGCAACAGACAAAGGATTAATCTCAAAAATATACAAGCAACTCCTGCAGCTCAATTCCAGAAAAATAAATGACCCAATCAAAAAATGGGCCAGAGAACTAAACAGACATTTCTCCAAAGAAGACATACAGATGGCTAACAAACACATGAAAAGGTGCTCAACATCACTCATTATTAGAGAAATGCAAATCAAAACCACAATGAGGTACCATTACACACCAGTCAGGATGGCTGCTATCCAAAAGTCTACAAGCAATAAATGCTGGAGAGGCTGTGAAGAAAAGGGAACCCTCTTACACTGTTGGTGGGAATGCAAACTAGTACAGCCACTATAGAAAACAGTGTGGAGATTCCTTAAAAAACTGGAAATAGAACTGCCATATGACCCAGCAATACCACTTCTGGGCATACACACTGAGGAAACCAGATCTGAAAGAGACACATGCACCCCAATGTTCATCGCAGCACTGTTTATAATAGCCAGGACATGGAAGCAACCTAGATGCCCATCAGCAGATGAATGGATAAGGAAGCTGTGGTACATATACACCATGGAATTTTACTCAGCCGTCAAAAAGAATTCATTTGAACCAGTCCTAATGAGATGGATGAAACTGGAACCCCTTATACAGAGTGAAGTAAGCCAGAAAGATAAAGAACATTACAGCATACTAACACATATATATGGAATTTAGAAAGATGGTAACGATAACCCTATATGCAAAACAGAAAAAGAGACACAGAAATACAGAACAGACTTTTGAACTCTGTGGGAGAAGGTGAGGGTGGGATGTTTCAAAAGAACAGCATGTATACTATCTATGGTGAAACAGATCACCAGCCCAGGTGGGATGCATGAGACAAGTGCTCCGGCCTGGTGCACTGGGAAGACCCAGAGGAATCGGGTGGAGAGGGAGATGGGAGGGGGGATCGGGATGGGGAATAAGTGTAAATCTATGGCTGATTCATATCAATGTATGACAAAACCCACTGAAATGTTGTGAAGCAATTAGCCTCCAACTAATAAAAAAATAAAAAAAAGAAAAGTTATCAAATATCTATAAAAGTTACATCTCAAATTTTCTGAATATTTTTTCCATGATAGTAGTAGAGACGCCAAATGGCAAACATTTCTTTACCCTTGTCATTTCTAAGCATCCTCAAAATTTCCCCAACTCCAAAAACTGTAAACCAGTATTATCCCAAGATGAATTAATTAAATTATAAACTGGTCTTAATTAATCTTTTTAGCTTTATAGCCCCCCAAAACACACCATAGCTCCACTATCTCAGGCAAAAGCTATTCATGCTCAAATGTTTTCATTCTGACTTTGCCAGAATCCTCTGATCCAATGTCTCCCCCAGTCTCCCAGTTGATCCTCACACCTTCTTCTCTATCTTCTAACTTCCAAGATCTCTGCTCCCATCCTTACTTCCACAAAGCAAACAGAAAGGAATTTCCTCAGGGTCCCATCATCCATTCATCCACCTACTCTCATCTTCCTGCCTATATTCCATGCTTTCTCCTCATTTACAGGTATGACGTCAGCACTTCTTTCTTCATTTGTGGACTAGAGCCTATCCCTTCATCTCTCCTCAAGACCATTGGTCCAGAAATTCCTCTGCATCATCAGTTTCTCCTCTTCACTGCATCATTCCCACAAACATATAAACATGCTGTTATTTTCCCCATTTAAAGCAGAAACCGAACAAAAATGCCCTGGATCCATTTCTCGATCCAGCTTCATCGCATTCCTTTACATCCATTACAGTGTGGGGAAAGCTTTGCAAGTGTTGTCTCTGCTTGCTGCATCCAGTTCTCTTCCCATCCCTCTTGAACTCATTCAGCTGTTGCTTTCACTCTACTGCTTCACTGGAACTACATTTGGCAAGGCCACTAATGACCTTCGAGTCACTAAATTCAGTGGCTGGTTCCTAGTTCTCATTTCCTCGATCTAGCCACTGTATTTGAAATATCGAGTTACTCTCTTCCCTGAAGCACTTTCTTCATTTGGCTTCTAGGACCCCACACTCAACTGGTTTTCTCTCTACTTTATAATCTCTTTTGCTATTCCCTACTCATCCGACTAATGTCTTAATACTGATGTGCCCAAATCTCAGTCTTTAGACTTCTTTCTCTCTCAACTCACTCCATTAATGATCCTATCCAGTCTCATGGCTTTAAAAACACTTTATATGCTAATGATTCAAATATTTATAACTCCATCCTAGACCCCCCTTCTCTCTCTTGAATTCCAGGGCTATATATTTACCTGCCTACTTGACATTCCTCTGGATGTTTCATAGTCACCTCCATCTTAATATTCCCAAAATAAACTTCTAAATCTCCTATCCAAATCAATCCCTTTTATATCCTTCATTTATACAAACCAAAAATCATGGAATTATCCTAACTACTCTTTAATTTCAAATATTGTATCCAATCCCTGGTGAAATCCTTTCAGCTCTAACTCAAAATATATTTAGAGTCTGGCCACTTCTCATCCACTCCATGGCTACCATAAGACCCCATATTTTTTTTTTTTAACTTTGTATTCTGTATTGTAATATAGCCAATTCACAGTGTTGTGATAGTTTCTGGTGGACAGCAAAAGGACTCAGCCATACACATACATGTATCCATTCCCCAAATTCCCCTCCCATCCAGGCTGCCATATAATATTGAGCAAAGTTCCCTGTGCTTCTTATGGTACCATAAGACTCCATATTTCTCATTTATTTATTGAACTATAGAAACTATAGTAATGAACACTAACAATATTGTGTTAGTTTTGGGTGTGCAGCAAAGATATTCAGAATATATATTCGGATTCTTTTCCATTATAGGTTATTATAAGATATTGAATATAGTCCCCTGTGCTATACAATGGGTCCTTGTTGTTTATCAACTTTATATATAGTGGTGTGTATTTGTTAATCCCAAACCATTTATTCCTACCCCACTTTCTCCTTTGGTAACCATAAACTTGTTTTCTAAGTCTGAGTCTAGTTCTCGTTTGTAAATAAACTCATTTGTATCATATTTTTAGTTTCCATATATAAGTGACATCATATCATATCTGTCTTTCTCTGCTTCACTTACTTCACTTAGTATAATAATCTCTAGGTCCATCCATATTGCCTCAAATAGCAATGTTTCATTATTTTTATGGCCGAGTAATATTCCAATGTACATATATAGCACATCTTCTTAAATTAGTCATCTGTTTACGGGCACATAGATTGCTTCCATGTCTTGGCTATTGTAAGTAGTGCTTCTGTGAACACTGATGTGAGGCCCCCATATTTCTTAACAGTATTATTGCAACAGACACATCACTCGCCTCCTGCTTCAAACAATGCCCTTCACATTCTGTCCTCAAACATAGCATGCAGAGTGATTCTGTTAGTCATTCTTCATATCAAACACTCAAACAGTTATCTATCTCACAAAGAAAGGACCAGCATCCTTACAAGGAAGTACAAGGCACTGATATGTCTGGCATTAAAGAAAGTAATGTCTCAAAATTAAAACTACTTTTGACATGTCCTCAAAACAATCAAGATTCAAGTTAACTAAGGTTCTTTGACAACTACCTGGAAGCCCAGGCTAATACATGATGTTAGACAATTAACTCTTTGAAAAAAATCCTTCTACTTTTCTCTCTTATGGGCATCCCATGTGGTGCTAAGTGGTAACGAATCTGCCTGCCAGTGCAGGAAACACAAGAGACTTGTGTTCGGTCCTTAGGTGGGGAAGATCCCCTGGAGTAGGAAGTGACAACCGGCTCCAACATTCTTGCCTGAAAAATCCTATGGACAGAGGAACCTGGCAGACTACAATCCAAAGAGTTGCAAAGAGCCTTACACGATTAGGCAACTAAGAATGCACACTACTTTTCTCTTAAGTTTCAGGACCAGTTAAAATAAGAAATGTCCCAAATTTGGAATGTGAGCTATTTATAAAAAGGCTACCACTTACAAGTGCTTCTCTGTCTAATGGAGTGTTTTCTCAATATTGTGAAATAAAAACAAAAGGTAGAGTTTGTGGGTAGCTTCAGACAATGGTAGCATATACTAGTTACCAGATCCCTAAGGGGTCCTCTTAGCATGTAGCACACATGCAATAGGTCCTCTGAGAAGTATACAAAACAAAAAGAAGGGAAAAGTGTGTCTACACAAAAACTCAGCAGACCTTGAGAACCGAGAGTGCTAAAACTTCAAAATAACTATGAATTTAAAAAAAAATGATGAATCTTTTTTTCATCTCATGTGTCTCTCACTCGTCAGTCCTAGCCTCTCTCCACAGCAGTACGTCAAGGAAAGCAAAAGCTGACCAAGAAACATTGTGGAAAGGACAGAAAAAGATGGAGTCCAAAGTCGATCTAAAACTATCACAACAAAAGATTAAGTCCCACCTAACAAGAATGTGTTATAAAAATGTCCACACAAATCAGAGGAAGGGTTATTAGGGAAGAGATTTCAGCGTATGCCAGATGAAAAAGCCCAGGCATGATATAAAGGGGACATCTTTGAAATATGTAACTTCTGGGAGAGAAAAAAATGTGAGAAAAGAAGTGAGAACTTCCCTTTGGCAATTAGGATGTGGAGACAAAGATAAAAGGGAAAACATAAGGTCTTATAATATGAAATAGCATCTCTAGATGGAAGGACTCACAATTCATCCTTTGTCAGGTAATATCTCCCCCAGAGATGTCCATATCTGAATACCCAGAGCCTGGGAATGTGTTACCTTACATAGAAAAAGGGAAGTAAGATAACAGATGGAATTAAGGTTGCTAATTAGCTGACCTCAAGACAGGGAAGATTCTCTGGGATTTCCAGGTGGACCCAATGTAATCACAAATGCCCTTAAACATAAGAGGAAGTAAGGAGAATCAGTGTCAGAGAAAGACAGCTAGCCATTCCTGGCTTTGCAGATGGAAAGAGGCCATGTGCCAAATAAAGAGGCCATGTAACACAAAAGCATTATCCATGAAAGAGAAAAAATTGATAAACTAGCCTTCATCAAAATTAAGACCTTATGCTCTTCAAAAGACACTTGTAAGAGAAAGAAATGGCAAGCAACTTGGAAAAATTATTTGCAAATATATATAATATATCCAGAAACTCAATAGCAAGGAGAAAGGGAAAGGAACTAAAAAAGTGGGCAAAATAGTTGAAAGGAAGTTTGAGTAGAGTACATATGTGGATGATGAATTAGCACATGAGAAGATGCTCAGCTTCATCAGTCATTAAGGGAACGCAAACTGAAACCACAAGATACCATCACACATCTATTAGAATGGTTAAAATTAAAAATAAAAAACTGCAAACAAACCAAATTTCTAGTCAAAAGAAGTGAATGGACTAAAAATTATGATATATTCATACCAGGGAATTACACTGCAATAAAAACAAATTAACTAATGAAATGTAATCTATAGTGACAGAAAGAGATCTGTTTGTCTGGAAATTGGGCAGGGAATATGCCCGCCATTCACCAGGGCAAGAACAGGATTACGACCTTGCAGATGGTCCTACCCCAAGCCTCCTGCACTGCCCAGCCGTGGTCAACCTCATCATTCTCTTCGATATCATCATCAACAACAAGCCCTTGGGCCACATCTCCTTTTAGCTATTTGCAGACAAAGTTCCAAAGTCAACAGAAAACTTTCATGCTCTGAGAACTGGGGAGAAAAGACTTGGTTATACAGATTCCTGCTTTCACAGAATAATTCCAGGATTTATGTGCCAAGGTGGTGACTTCAGACGCCATCATAGCCCTGGTGACAATGCCATCTCTGGGGAGAAATTCATGATGAGAATTTCATCATGAAGCACACAGGTCCTGTCATCTTATCCATGGCAAATGTTGGCCCTAACAAAAATGATTCCTAGTTTTTCATCTGCCCTGCTGAGACTGATGGCAAGTATATAGTCTTTGGCAAGGTGAAAGAGGGCAAGAATACTGTGGAAGCCATGGAAAGCCTTGAAACAGAAAAACCAGCAATATCACCATTGCTGACTTTTCTGAACAAACCCAGCAAATTTGACTTGTGTTTCATCTTTGAGAAAAAAAAGAATGGGATTATGAAGGTGTACTTAAAAACATTTTTGGATAATGGACATGTATGTTATATTGATTGTGATGGTTTCACAGGTATATACATATGTCAAAGCTTATCAAATTGTTTGCTTCAAATCTGTGCAGTTTATTATACGTCAATCACACACATACACAGAGAGACAGGGAAAGAGGATGTGTTTGTGTGTGTGTGTGTGCGTGTATGAGAGAAAGACAGAGCCACAGAGAGGAAGAAGGATGACAGGAGGACAAGTGAGAGAAGGAAAAAGGAAATAGAATGAGAAGTAAAATGATGTGGAGGTATAATAAAACTATAACAGCCACTCATAAGCTCAATCTCAAATTTCTGTGCTCATGGAAATAGCCCTGTTTTCCTCACTGATTATCTTTATCAGTAAGGTATATTTGAACTTCAAAATGAGCTTAAATGAACAGCCTACTGCTCTAATCTTTTATACATGTGAGTTGCACTAAGTGGTTATTTCTTTACAGGGATGCATTGCTTACAGATATTGAAAAAATACTGTTTTGCTTTGTTTTTGACACTCAGAAAGCCCTTCTAAAATGAACCTGAGTATTTACTAGGAGTACTGCTGATACATTTTGACTTATTGTATTTTATCATGAAATGGTGATTTGCTAGGCAGGTAAGGTGATCCATCTAAGCCCCCTCCTCCCCTTTAACACTTCAGGCAGAGTTGTGCTTGTATCTATTTTATAAATGGATTTCTGCATAACATTTAGATTGATAAAAAGCTGGTTAATAATGGGCAATTCCCATGGAAATGGAAACCAGGAAATAGCAGAAAAATGAACTCAGAATCTGGTACCGGGAAGGGCAGGCCAGTTTGCAAAAAGGCAGCAGGGGAAAGCGGAGGGGCACTCAGAAAGTGAAGGGTAAGATTGAGAGGGTAGGTTTGGAGACGGGGCCCTATAGCGAGTACTATCAAACAAGATTTCTTGGGGACAGCCTTCTACACCTCTACCAAAATCTTCCAGACATACACAAATGAGTAACTAACTAGCCATCCTCTGCTCTTTCTCCATAATGATCTTTTTGCCTTATACTGAGTAACTAATACCCATAGTAGTTTCCCTGTGTATATCATCCACTACTTGATATCTCTCTTGCCAAAGACAGTGACTAGAATATCATAAGCAAGGAATAAGTCCTGGCTAAATGAATGAGCGACAGTGCAGGGTCTGGAGCCATCCTTCTGAATCAGAAAATGGAGGGAGTCCACAGCTGAGAAGTGGTCACTAAGCGGCAGGATACTTCTCTGGTTTACTATTGAGAAAAGTCTGTGTGTTTACAAAGGCATCGCTTAAGGAAAGCATTTCAAGAGGCTTCTTTCAGTAGAAATGCACTTTAGTCCCTAACAGATTGATCTGGAATCTTCAGAAAAAGAAGTGCATATTTTCCTATGAGAGTGTGAAGAATAACTGATAGGGAAATAAGGGAAAAACTGAGAAAAATTCCATGGCATTTCTAATGCAGATGCATGGATTCTGCCTCACATTCCATTCTTTGGGGAGAAAATAACAATGAGACAAACCATTCATTTCCTTCCTGTAAGGTTAAATTGGAGACCAATCAAGGTTTTGCCCTTTCTTTTTCCTGTGGTGTGAACAGTTCTGTGCTCCATGTAACAGAATTTTGAGGACCTGGCTAGGGTCTTGTACCTAACAGGTCCTCAATCAGGAGGTGACACCAGAGAATTGGGAGTGCTTTGAGAGATGACTTGATTAATTAGGAGAGAAAAAGATCTTAGCTTCAGAGAAGCAGAACAAGGACTTCAGCAGCACCCATTCAAAGGCAGACTAAGAGAGTTCTAAACTTAAGCTGGAAGAAATTATTATTAGACAAAAATGATTAATAGAATGTATGAGATGGGTCCAGTTTATGTCTTTAAATCTTTTTAAATATCCTTGCTACATGAGAAATCTTCTATATGTATATTTGCCTGTGCTGTGCTATGTTCAGTAGCTTAGTCATGCCCAACTCTGTGTTACCCTGTAGACTAGACCCCGCCAGGCTCCTCTGTCCATGGGATTTCCCAGGCAAGAATACTGGAGTGGGTTGCCATTTCCTCCTCCAGGGGATCTTCCCAACCCAAGGATCAAACCAGCATTTCCTGCATCTCCTTAACTGCCGGTGGATTCTTTACCTCTGAGCCACTGGGAAAGCCCCTTTGCATGTGTATATTTATATATAATATAAAATTTTAATCTAAAGTTTAATTCACTTAAAAGTAGCTCATGCTGCAAAGTCATAAAGTAAAGTAGTACTTTCCATTTTGAGTCTTTTATAAATATGCAAAAAAATTAGTTAATTGGCAATGAATTAACAGTTTTTTATATAAAATAACCAAAAACAGCAAAAATACTATATTTCATCATCATTTCTAAAATTAAAAGCCTGCATAATCCATGTAAGAAAAACACTATCTTAAAGTAAAAAATATTTTATTAAATTAACAAACTGTCTCCTTTAAAAAAAAAATACTCTATTATGTTTTCTTTATTTTCCCTGTTTGCCCTTGGCTTTGCTGATACTAACTTGTGGTCCTTCTTTGGGTCTCTGGCAGTCACTACTCTGGAGTCAATTCTAAGAAGGAAGCAGTCTGCTGGACTGTGCATAATGGAGTAGGACCATTTTATTGATATTTATTTAGCAGATTTATCATCCTGAAACTCACAGAGAGCCATAGGGCATGTCATGCTAATATAACTCATGTGTTATGGTATGATAACATCATGTGTACACAAGGGGTTTATGTGAAATATGAAGAAAGTCTTGCTTTCAGATAAATAATAGGATGAGTTAACAGCTCAACTCTGGAGACCTAAATTTTGAGTACAGGATGGTTCTGATAAAAGAAGTAAGAAAATAAACTAAATAGTATTCTATTTGGAGTTGCCTCACATCTGATGTTATATTACTGCTGATTCTTAGAATATTAAAATTTTTCTTATACATATATCATCTTTTTTACTTAATATATGCCAACTAATAGGTTATGAAGATTATGCTCTCTATGGTAGAAGTGGCAACCAGCCAAATCCCAATGAAATTCATTTAAAAAATTTTTCATTTGCAAAAATATATATGCCAAGAATTTTACTTTGTTTTGCCAGTCTCCAGTAAAATGAGTCATGTTTCCCAGTCATAAGGAGTTGCTCTTTTAGGGGTGTGCATGCTAAGTCACTTACAACTCTTTGTAACCCTATAGACTGTAGCCTGCCAGCCTCCTCTGTCCATGGAATTCTCCAGGCAAGAACACTGGAGTGGGTTGCCATGCCCTCCTCCAGCTTTTTTAGGAGAAGAAGATTAATAAAATTGGGAAAGACTAGACATTTCTTCAAGAAAATTGGAGATATCAAAGGAACATTTCATGCAAGGATGGACATGATAAAGGACAGGAATGGTAAGGCCCTAACAGAGGCAGGAGAAATTAAGGAGAGGTGGCTAGAATACATAGGAGAACTATTTAAAAAAGGTCTTAGTGACCCAAGTAACCATGATGGTGTGGTCACTCATCTAGAGCCAGACATCCTGGAGTGTGAAGTCAAGTGGGCCTTAGGAAGCATTACTATGAACAAAACTAGTGGAGGTGACGGAACTCTAGTCGAGCTATTTAAAATCCCCAAAGATGATGCTGTTAAAGTGATGCACAAATATGTCAGCAAATTTGGAAAACTCAGTAGTGGCCACAGGACTGGTAAAGTCAGTTTTTATTCCAATCTCAATGAGGGGCAATGCCAAAAATGTTCAAATTACTGTACAATTGCACTCATTTACCATGTTAGAAAGTTTAATTTTGAATTTATGCTGGATCTGCTTCTGTGACTTTAACCTTCATCTTGCCACTCTTGTAAGATAAATAATGGCCTGCCTCAGGGTGATAACCTCAAATGCCCACTTGTGAAAGACTGTAAGGAAATGAAACTAACACATTCCCCTTCCTGAGTTTTGCCATACTAGGGGACAATTGCAAGGATTGAATAGCTTTTTTAAACTTTGTTTCTGCACCTCCACTGCCCATCTCTGATCCATAAAATAATCTGGCAATCAGGCCCTGATAAGATGGTTATTTTGAGGCACTAGCCTGCCATCTTTTCAGTCAGCTTGCTCCGAATGAAGTCCCTTCCTGATCCCAACACCTTGTCTTGGATTCATTGACTTATCCTGTGGCAAGCAGAGCAAACATAGACTCAGTAAAACTAATATGTGAAATGAGTGCAATTGTATGATTGAGCATTCTTTGGCATTGCGTTTCTTTGAGATTGGAATGAAAACTGACCTTTCCCAGTCCCATGACCAGTGCTGAGTTTTCCAAATTTGCTGACGTATTGAGTGCAGCACTTTAGCGGCAGCATCCTTTAGGCTTTGCAACAGTTCACCTGGAATTCCATCACCTCCACTAGCTTTGTTTGTAGTAATGCTTCCTAAGGCCCACTTGACTCCATAGTCCAAGATATCTGACTCTAAGTGAGTGACCACACCATCGTGGTTATCCAGGTCATTAAGACCTTTTTTGTATAGTTCTGTGTATTCTTGCCACTTCTTAATCTCTTCTACTTCTGTTAGGTCCATACTGTTTCTGTCCTTTATTGTGCCCATCTCTGCATGTGATCCCTTGGTATCTCCAATTTTCTTGAAGAGATCTCTGGTCTTACACATTCTATTGTTTTCCTATATGTCTTTGCATTGTTCATTTAAGAAAGTTCTTTTTTCAGCTGTTTGTAAGACCTCCTCACACAACCTCTTTGCCTTCTCGCATTTCTTTTTCTTCAGGATGCTTTTGGTCACCGCCTTCTGTACAGCATGACGAACCTCTGTCCATAGTTCTTCAAGCACTCTGTCTACCAGCTCTAATCCCTTGAATCTATGCATCTTCTCCACTGAATAATCTTAAGGGGTTTGCTTTAGGTCATACCTGAATGGCATAAATCTGGAATATTAAAATTATATGCGAAGAGAAGTGAAACTAGCTTCTTCCATAGTAAGTGAGGGGAGACAGTTGGACCTCTGTGGAACAGAATTTGGGTATCATTGACTATAGACAAAAATTATTCTGCATTGTATCCATTATTTACAAAGCATGGAGTTAATAGCTCCCATCAAATTGAAATTAGATAAGACAGGAAGGTGTGTTCTAGATAAAGGCCAGGCAACCTCCTGACCTTTGGTCAAATTTGCCCCACAGTTAATTTTGATAGGGCCTGTAGGTAAGAATGCTTTTTACATTTTTAAAGGGTGGTAAAAACAAACCAAAAACCAAGCAACAGCAACAAAGAAGAACATGCTACAGATGTGGCCCTTATAGAAGTAGGTTGTTGATCCAACTTGTTGACATTTGCTCTGTTGCAGAGGCCAGCAAAACATGCCAGCCGTCCAGATGGTTGCATGAGTTTTTAAGTTAGGTTTTATTGAAACATAGACATACACAAACATGCATTTTTAAAAATGTACTCTCTATGGCTGTCTTAGTACTACAGTGGCAGAATTGAAGTTATAACAGAGCAAAGTCAGCACATTGACTGTGTGATCCTTGTTAAGAAAAGTTTGGCTGTACCTCCTTAGACAATACATGGTTCTCCAATAAAACACAGAGTTATTCCTCCTGGGAAGATCTTTTGCTTTTCCTGTTTCTATTTTTTCTTCTCTTTCTTTCACTTGGTTTACCCCATTTTTTCTTCCTGCTATCCATAATTCTTTTTCATATGTTTCCTCCTCTTTAACTCTTTCTTTATCCATTAAATAGCTATAATGTGGAACTGAAATATAAAATTTTAAAAGTAATTTATGAAATGAATTTTTAGATTCCTTATTAAATCTAAAGCAAGAAGAGATCTTTTTCTCACCACATCTAATGCCCTAAGAGTCTAAAGTTAAGTGGAAGTTAACTTTTCATTGTGATGTATACCTATGTCTATGGGTCAGCGATCCTTAAAGAAAAGGACCTCTTACTTGAGAAACAAGAATCGGGGGGGTCCAGTTAGTTGCCTTCCTTTTTCCAGGCAAAACAAGGAACACTTACTGATGTTTCAGTGAGAAAGTGACTTAATAACCTCTTTTTTGAATGGCTCTTTACTCCCACTGGTATGCACACAAAGCAGTGTGAAGTGGAGATTGACTAATGATGGTATAATGTCTGCATTTTAAAATATAAATATATAAATATAATATAGATTATATCATAAATATACAGTGTAATGTCAGCATTTTTAAAACCACTATTCCCAAGCAGCGAAGAGATTTACAAGGAAAATTTTCTGTCCCTGAATCCTTTGCTGATTCTTTTTTGTTTCCTTAATCCCTTCTAGATCTCCTTTATTTTATCACTTTACTTCTGTTGATGTCTTAAGTGTCATTTTTTCAAACTATCACCCTTGATCTTCTCCTATTTGTGCATTCTATGTCTGAAAACTCACATTTACTCTTATTTTAACCACCAGCTAATGATTCCCAGTCTGTATCTTTAACTGAGAAGCATAACTAAGGGAAACAGTGAAAGATATTATTTTCTTGGACTCCAAAAATCACTGCAGACAGTGACTGCAGCCATGAAATTAAAAAACACTTGCTTCCTGGAAGAAAAGCTGTGACAAATCTAGACAGCATATTAAAGAGCAAAGACATCACTTTGCAGACAAAGGTCCATCCATGTACAGATGTGAGAGTTGAACCATAAAGAAGACTGAGCACCAAAGAGTTGATGCTTTCAAACTGTGGTGTTGGAGAAGACTCTTGAGTCCCTTGGACTGCAGGGAGATCAAACCAGTCCATCCTAGAGGAGATCAGTTCTGAACATTCATTGAAAGTACTCGTGCTGCTGCTGAAGCTCCAATACCTTGGCCACTTGAAGTGAAGTGCGGATTCATTAGAAAACATCCTTATGCTGGGAAAGATTGAAGGCAAGAGGAGAAGGGGATGACAGAGGATGAGGTGATTGGATGGCATCACCAACTCAACAGACATGAATTTGAGCAAACTCTGAGAGATGGTGAATGACAGGGATTCTAGGCATGCTGCAGTCCATGGGATCGCAAATATCTGGAAACAACTGAGGGACTGAACAACAGCAAAAAAAATAGATGTTACATGTATATATGCATAATACATATATTAAATGGTCATCTCTAGCTCAGTGTTATTGGGTTGAGCTCAATACATCCCATAAAATTTTGTTTATGCATTCTTCCTCATCAACATTAACTTAAGAAACAACCCAAACTCATTTACCCACATTTTCAATTAATCTTAATTTTTTTTTTTATTGCAAGGAGACATCTGCAACTTACATTGGAATACATTGAAAAAGGAACAACAGGTGAATGTATTGAGAGATGGATAGATGAATAGGTATGTGATAAAGAAGGTATAATGAAATGTTAATTGTAGAATTAGGTGATGGGTATATGAGAAGTGAAAGGCAAGGCAGAAAGGGAAAGATATACCCAACCCAATGCAGAGTTCCAGAGAATAACAAGGAGAGATAGGAAGGCTTTCTTAAATGAACAAAGCAAAGAAATAGAGGGAAAAAAAACAGAATGGAAAGACTAGAGATCTCTTCAAGAAAATTGGAGAGATCAAGGGGACATTTCATGCAATGGTAGGCACAATAAAGGACAGAAATGGTAAGGACATAACAGAAGCAGAAAAGATTAAGAAAAGGCAGCAAGAATACACAGAAGAACTATACAAGAAAAGTCATAACATGTCAACAACTTTGGAAAACTCAGCAGTGACCACAGGACTGGAAAACGTCAGTTTTCATTCCAATCTCAAAGAAAGGCAATGCCAAAGAATGTTCAAATTATGGTACAATTGCACTCATTTCACATGTCTGCAAGCTAATGCTCAAAATCCTTCCAACTAGGCTTTACCAGTGTGTAAACTGAGAACTTTCAGATGTACAATCTGATTTTATAAAAGGTGGAGGAACCAGAAATCAAATTGCCAGCATTCACTGGGTCATGGAGAAAGCAAGAGAGTTCCAGAAAAACATCTACTTCTGCTTCGTTGACTATGCTAAAGCCTTTGACTGTGTGGATCACAACAAACTGTAGAAAATTCATGAAGAGATGGGAGTACCTGACCACCTTACCTATCTCCTGAAAAACCTGTATGCGATTCAAGAAACAACAGTTAGAACTTAACATGGGACAATAGACTGGCTTAAGATTCAGAAACGAGTATTACAAGGCTCTATATTGTCACTCTGCTTATTTAACATTTGCAGAGCACATCATGTGAAATATCAGGCTGGATGAATCACAAGCTGGCATCAAGATTGCCAGGAGAAATATCAGCAGCCTCAGACATGCAGATGATACTACTCTGAAGGCAGAAAGTGAAGAGGAACCAAAAAGCCTCTTAATGAAGGTGAAACAAGATAGGGTGAAAAAACTGCCTTGAAACTCAACATTAAAAATAACTAAGGTCTTGGCATCCAGTTCCATCACTTCATGACATGGCAGCTAGGAGGGGAAAAAGTGGAAGCAGTGACAGATATTTTACCCCCTTGGGCTCCAAAATCACTGTAGATGGTGACTGCAGCCATGAAATTAAAAAATGCTTGCTCCTTGCAAGAAAAGCTGTGACAAACCTAGACAGCGTATTCAAAAGCAGAGACATCATTTTGCAGACGAATTTGTGTATAGTCAAAGCTATGGTTTTCCAGTAGTCATGTAGAGATGTGAGAGTTAGACCGTAAAGACCCAGCTGAGCATCCAAGGAAGAATCGATGCTTTCAGACTGTGGTGCTGGAGAAGACTCTTGAGAGTCCCTTGGACTGCAAGGAATTCAAATCAGTCAATCCTAAAAGAAATCAACCCTGAATATTCATTTTAAAGATTGATGCTGAAGCTGAAGTTCTAATACTTTGGCCACCTGTTAGGAAGAGCTGCCTTATTGGAAAATACCCTGATGCTGGGAAAGATGGAAGGCAGAAGAAGAGGGCAGCAGAGGATAAGATGGCTGAACAGCATTGCTAACTCAACGGACATGAATCTGCGCAAACTCCAGGAGATAATGGAGGACAGAAGAGCCTGGCATGCTAAGTCCATGGGGTCACAAAGAGTCAAATAGGACTTAGCTACTGAACAACAACAAATACGGGTATTCACTATAAGATACTAAACATTTTGTAAGGTTTATTATTATTATTATTATTGAATCTGTTAGAAAAAAAGTATTTCAATTTGCCCCCAAGATGTCTTTAGTTTCCACCACTGCTTTACCTTAGACCCTCATCTCTTACTTAAACTATCATGTTTCCTAAGGAAAGTCCCCTAAAATGCTGCTTCTCAAAGAGTGGTTCACAGAACAGTAATCAGCCAGCACACCACCTGGGAGCTTGTAGTAAATGCAGGTCTCTCCAGGCACATTAAATCAGAATTCACAGTTAGGAAGATCCCCAAGTAATTTGTATAAACTTTGAAGGGTTGAGAAGCTCAGCTGTATATGATAACTTTAGCCTCCATCACTCCGTTGCCTGAAACTCTTCAGTGGGTTTCATTGTATACAGTGTGATATCTGAGAACTTCAGAGTGGTTGCCTATTTAGAACATTTCAAATATTAATATTTCCAAGGCACAAGTGTCGTGTCTCATTCTAATTGCCATTTCTCTAACCCTCTCCACATACCTTAACACAACCTAATACTGTCCTCTTTGTCCTTCAAGATAATTTAGCCCACATTGTTTTCTTATTACTTTGGCAATATCTTTATAGTACCCCTATATTTTAACTTTTTTCAGATAAGAAGATATCTGTTACTTTTCCCAATAAGCTATGAACCTCAAAAAAATAGAAAATGTATCTTATTCATGATTACATTTCCAAGTATTAGCACACTTCGTGTTGTGGATGTGAGTTATTTAAAAATGCTTATTGAACTTAACCCAGAAGGAGGTGACTATTCCTGAAGGTGTGGAAAGCTGGTTCAGAAAGAGAGTGCTGAAAGGTGAGTAAGCAAACCAAATTTTACTACAGCTCCATTCATTTAACTATATTTACCTATCTATATCTACTTTCCAGATCCTGAATTTATTCATAATAAAATAGCTATTTCATTAAATGTGTATATACTGAATTCAAATGAAAAAGCCATATAAATTTGGTCACCATATATTTACTGAATCTATTAGTACAAGGTTAGTCTTAGTAAGATGTAATATTGCTTTTGTTGTACTTAAAGAGATCTCCTAAATGCTTGTTTTCCAAAAGTTATAGCAATCATATTTATCAGTTTTCATGAATAATAGATGAAAATACAATGTCATATTTATCAACAAAGGCAACGAAATGTTACTTAGATATTCATTAGGCAATCAGTCACCCATCAACAAAACATAATTCAAATCTCATTTTGACTTTTGCCTGTGAGACTATTACAACCAAATAGAAAATTAAGTATTTTGTGTATATACCTTTGTAGTAGGGTAAATCAGAGCTTTAAGAGAAAAAAAAAGAGAGACTAATAATTCTTATCATGGACCATAAAAAAAGTTCTTGCAACTTAAACCCTAATTCCATTCACCCTCCAATAAAAAGAAATTTTAATCTTATTAGAATAATAAAATATATTTTTTTAAAAAGTAAAGTATGTTGGCAGAATTCATCTAATTTTGAAATAATATTTTAGATGCCAATCACAAGAACTAAGTAAGCTATTTATTATTTTATACAGAACTAATAACCTGAGAAATGGAAATTCTTTTCCAACCTCCTTCCTTCCACAATGTTTATTGAGTGGTTGCATTGAGCAAAACATTGTGCTATGCTAGGTTCCATGGATACAAAGATAAAGCATTCCTTTATTCATTCCAGAAATATTCAGCACCTTCTACATGCCAGACACTGTCCTAAGCCTTGACGATACAGCAGTGAATGGACAGAGACCTGTGCTTTTGGAGTTTATATTCTAGTGGGTGAGACAGACAAGTAAACAAATGGGTAAGGAGTACAATTACAGATAGGTGATCTGAAAAGTACAAGACGGGGTAATGGCATCATAAGGTCGGGGAGCAGGAGAGGATGCTATTTTAGGTACAATAGCCGGGAAAGACCATTCTGAGAAGACAATATCTGAACAGAGAACTGAAAGAACTGGAAAAGTGAGCAATTTGAAGAATGGGACAGGAGGGGTATTCCAGGCAGAGGGAGCAGCAGATATAGAGACTCTAAGATGAGATTGAACTTGGGGTGTTTTCAGCAAAGAGAAAGGTGAAGCTGCTGGAACTCAGGGACCCAGGTAGAGGGTGGTAGAACATAAGGTCAGGAGGGGAGACGTGATCTGGGGATCATTTGATGAGTCTGGATTTTATTTAAAATATGCTGGGAAGCCACTCAAGAGATTTAAGCAGGGAAAGTTTGTGAAATGATTATCTTTTTAGAAAGATCAGCTACCATGTGGAGAAATAATCACAGAGAAACAAATGGAAGCAAAGCTTGGGTTAAGAGGCCAGTACAGCAGTTCAGGAAATAAACAGAAGTGTCTTAGGTGTCTTAAATCTCTCTCCAAAGGTATATGTGCATGCATGTGTTCTCAGTCACTTCAGATGTGTCCAACTTTTCGCAACCCTATGGGCTGTAGCCCACCAGGCTCCTCTGTCCATGGGATTCTCCAGGGTGAGTTGTCGCACCCTCCTCCAGGGGATCTTCCCAACCCGGGGATCAAACTGGCGTCTCCTACCTTGCAGGAAGATTTTTTACCACTGAGCCACCAGGGAAGTCCCCATAGGTAGATAGAAGTGATTAAATTGGAGATATACTATAAAGGTAAAGCTGATAGGCATTGTGCTTGATTTAGATTTAAGGGCATTGGAGGAGAATAATAATAATAGTAATAATAAAGACTCCTGTGTTTAAATGATAAAGCAAATAATGAATAGTGAGCTAAGATGGTAAGAGGAGGCAGAAGTCTGTGGAGAAATTGAGATGATATAAGAGGCTTCCTTCCCTTGTGGCTCAGTTGGTAAAGAATTTGCCTGTAGCGCGGGAGACCTGGGTTCGATCCCTGGGTTGGGGAGATCCCCTGGAGGAAAGAAAGGCTACCCAGTCCAGTATTCTGGCCTGGAGAATTCCACGGACTATATAGTCCGTGGGGTTGCAAAGAGTCGGACACAACCGAGCGACTTTCACCCTCACCCTAGACATCAAAGTGGAAAGGCAAAGTAGGCAGTTTGATATGTACAATTGGAGCTCAGAGGACAGGTCAGGGTTGGTAGAACAAATTAGGGGGCAATCCCCACATAGATGACATTTGAAGCCTAGGGGCTGGATGACATCACCTAAGGAAGAAATCAATGAAAGAAGAGGCTTAGCTCTGACTCAAGTCATAATATCTAGAGCCAATGAGGAAGATTGAGAAGGTGCAGCCAATGATAGAGGAGGAGACCCAGGAAGCAGATCAGGCTTCTTGGGTGTGTGACCCATGCAGCACACAGCGCTTTGCACTCAGAAGGGCCCCATACTTGGTTGCTCAGCTGCCACCAATTCTTACTTATCTTTGAACTCATGTTTCGTAGGTGAAGTTTGATGGGACAATGGAGTGTGCAAGTGAGGAGAGAAGATACACACATTATGTATATTGGCCATTCCTTGACACCCCCATCCACATTTCTGATGCTTCATGAGCACAGAGTTCGAGGGGACCCATGCTGCTTGGGTGCTCAGTGAGACTCAAATCAAGGACAGGTAAGCGGACTACACCTCCAACAGAGCAAGCGGTGGTGCTGGGGCTGACAGCGTCTAGAGGAGGTACCTTCTGTTCAAACCAAAAGTTGCTTTTGGAGCAGAAGAAGGCAATGGTGACCTAAAAAGCATGAACCGCCAAAGAACCCTATCCTGTCCTTTCTTGCTTATGTTACTGTTAACATTTGATCGGGTCTTGCAGCTCATCGCTTACAATATCAATTATTTTCTCACAAATGGTAGAAAGGAAAGGCTGAGGTAGACTCGGTGTTCCCTGAAAACCATCTCTGCAGATTCTGCTGGGCCATGAAAGTTTTAAAGGAAAGGAAGGAAGTAATCAGTTAATCATTGAGATGGGGATCAGGGTCATCACCATTCCCCACTTTTGCAGACTTGTGCGGGCTTATCACTCCTCGAGACATTCCTCTAGAAGTTATCTTGTTCACAGGGTTCGGTCACACAATTTGTTAGGAATATTACTGAAAGGGAAGCTAGGGAAGAGATCTAGTCATTTCTTCATTACTTATTCTTCATTTCTACTTCTTTGATCTACAAAAAGAACCAACAGTTTAGGCAAGGCATTGTGTGATTAAGAAATTTGAAAGGTGTGCTAGAGCCAGAGATGAGTAGAGAAAATGGTGGTGCTTGGTTTAAAAGTTAGTTACAGTATAGCTTTGTTAAAGGGACAAGAAAAGGGGCCTCCTGCTGAGGACTGTCTACTGCAAAGAGCTGCTTACATTACTTCTCTGCGTTAGCCAACCATTTACACTGGAAAGGGTAATGTAGAAGGAGCGGGAAAGACAGAATCCACACAGCCTTTTCCTTTCAGTCCTCCTTTTCTCATCTGTTAGCCAAAGTAGAGAGTATTGATAGAATGAATGTACCACAAGAAGTGAAATAAAAATAATTGAATTAGTCTTATGCAGCACTTCCACTGTTCTGGGAAAAATAAAAAATATATATGCATGCATGGGCTGCAAACTATCAACTGTGTAATTCATATGACTTAAATACTCTTATATTTTCATTAACTCTGACATTGCATATTGTAAAATTGAATGGAAAAATTCATGTTGATAATTTAAATTCTAAATTTTTCTTTATTTATGAACAACATTGAAAGGCAAAAAAAAAAAAATGATAAGTTGAACGAGAGACTGTGGAAGAAAGGAAAAAGCTTTTTTATGACTTATGACCTTTAGATATTTTTTTTCCCTTGCTTTTTGAACAAGAAAGCCCACATTTTCATCTTGCTCTGGGCCCACAAATTATGTAGCTGGCGCCGCAGGAAGAATATAGTGTCCTGGAATCCAAGTGAAGAAAGTGCTTCTAGGAGGGAGGAGTCTGTCAACTACGTCAAGTGCTGCTGAGAATTGAATAAGGTAAGGACAGAAAATCGATCATTACTTTCATCACGGAGACTATCCAATTAAAGTCAGTTCTGTCAGAGATGATAAAGTATTGCATATAATAGTTTGTGTGAGTAGCTAAGTCGTGTCTGACTCTTTGTGACCCCACGAACTGCAGCCTGCAAGGCTCCTCTATGGAATTCTCCAGGCAAGAATACTGAAATGGGTAGCTGTTCCCTTCTCCGGGGATCTTCCTGACCCAGGGATCCAATCCGGGTCTTCTGCATTGCAGGTAGATTCTTTACCATCTGTATAATAGGTTAACAATAGTAAAAATAAAAGGCAAGATTTATACACTCATTTTTATCTGTGATGTTTTAATTTAAATAGTCTAATTATGTTTCAAGAATAAATTAGCATTTGTTCAATGATAAATGGGATCTTCCTAAAAGTGAAATAATTTAAGAAATATAGTTAAATTATTACTGTTTATATCTTCTGTTGTGGCAGGTTAAAAAATGTTTATCTTTCTTTCTCTTCTTATTATTTACTTTCTGCTTTTTTCCCCCTTTACTTTGAACATGCATACACAAAGAAAGTAAATTGTTATTAGATCAAATTTGGCACACAAAAAAATAGTATGTTAAAAATCTGTATGATACCAACAACAGAAAATGTAGGTGAAATACAATGACCAAAACCTTTTCCCTCCTCTATATGCATGCTCAGTCGCTCAGTTGTGTCTGACTCTTTGTGAACCCATGGACTGTAACCTGCCAGGCTCCTCTGTCCATGGAATTTTCCAGCCAAGAATACTTGAGCGGGGTTGCCGTTTCCTACTCCAGAGGATTTTTCCTGACCCAGGGATCAAACCCTCATTTCCTGTGTTTCCTGCATTGGCGGCAGATTCTTTGATTCTTTACTGCTGGGCCACCTGGGAAGCCACCCCATCCCCATATTATTTACATAAAAATAAAATTTTCTAGTTCATTATGAAATTAATAGACGCTTGCTCCTTGGAAGAAATGTTATGACCAACCTAGACAGCATATTAAAAAGCAGAGACATTGTTTTGCCAACAAAGGTCTGTGTAGTCAAAGTTATGGTTTTTCCAGTAGTCATGTATGGATGTGAGAGTTGGACTATAAAGAAAACTGAGCACCGAAGAATTGATGCTTTTGAACTGTGGTGTTGGAGAAGACTCTTGAGAGTCCCTTGGACTATAGGGAGATCCAACCAGTCCATCCTAAAGGAAATCAGTCCTGAATATTCACTGGAAGGACTGATGATAAAGCTGAAACTCCAATACTTGGGCCACCTGATGCAAAGAACTGACTCATTTGAAAAGACCCTGATGCTGGGAATGATTGAAGGTAGGAGGAGAAGGTGACGACAGAGGATGAGATATTCGGATGGCATTGCCGGCTCGATGGACATGAGTTGAATAAGTTCCAGGAGTTGGTGATGGACAGGGCAGCCTGGCATACTGCCGTCCATGGGGTTGCAGAGTCGGACAGGACTGAGCGACTCAACTGGAGTTCATTATGTAGTACTTTAATTCAGCCACTAGATGGCAGATGTTACCATATTCAACAAATCGTTCTCAAAAGGAAACTGGTTAGAAGATTACCCAAAATTATGAGTTGCGGAAAAATAAAACCCTATTGATTCATTCTCTCCATCCTCCCCGCTCTTGATGAACTCCTTCTGGGGGCTCGATTTCTGTGACAGTTTTCCTTGC
Source organism: Cervus elaphus (assembly GCF_910594005.1). Lineage (NCBI taxonomy): Eukaryota > Metazoa > Chordata > Mammalia > Artiodactyla > Cervidae > Cervus > Cervus elaphus. The sequence goes on along the minus strand of NC_057833.1, from coordinate 20,878,919 downwards.
ATAGAGATGGAAGGATTAAAGCTTTCCCCCACATGCGTATAAGACAGATGATTCAGAAAGCAATTCTGGAATCCTATCAACTCCATAAAATATAAAATTAAATCACAAAACTGAGTAACAGATTGCATTTAAATGACTATGAAGATGAATGGCAATGTTGTACTGGAATGTTTTCAACCAAGGCCAAATGGATAACCACATTGATCTTGCATTTTATATCTTACAAAGAAGGACATGACATAAACATCACAAAACAAGCCAATATATTTACTGCTATGCTAAGCTAGTTATAGAACATTTTTTAAAAAAAGCTTTGATAAGTCATTTGTTCTTTTGATCACTGTGTTGGTTCTTATTCTTTATATGGCAGTTCCAATTAAAGAGTAGGTGACGAGGAAGAAACCAGAGCTGTTAAAATAATGTTGTACTGAAGCATTTAATGTTGTTCCCCATACATAAAGGTTGACTTTCAGAATCTGCTGAAACTGAAACTTAAGTCGCTCAGTTGTATCTGACTCTTTGCGACCCCATGTACTGTAGCCTGCCAGGCTCCTCCATCCATGGCATTTCCCAGGCAAGAGTACTGGAGTGGGTTGCCATTTCCTTCTCCAGGGGATCTTCCCGACCCAGGGAACAAACCAGGGTCTCCCACATTGCAGGCAGACGCTTTACCGTCTGAGCCACCGTTTAAAATCTGCTAGAGATTATAATTATAATCAACCAAATTCCTTTGTGGGATTGCATATTACTTATGTTTTGACTGATAACTTGAAACATATTTAAGCAAAACGTGAACCTTTGTTAGTTTGCAATTTTCCTAAGGTAACATTATGATACCCTTATGATAAGGGATTTTTTTTTCAGTTTTACAATTTTGAACATTTCATTAAGCTGGCTGTAACTGTCCTGCAATATTTCATACCAGCCAAGTATTCTTGCCTGGAAATAATGGGGAAAAAAAACAAACAAATAAGAATTGATTAACTTGATGGAAAAATTTTGGAAACTGAAAATAAAGAATCAGGGTCAGAAAATAAACCATATTCCCTACTAGAATTCTCCATCACTCCTGACTCTTTTCTCTCTAATTCCATGGTATGTACTCTCTTCTTTGTTTTTCTACCTGCCCCCTCTCACTGGCTCCCCTGGATTCCTCTTCTGCCTGCTTCTTTCATGCTTTGGCCCTCAGCACTTTTCTTGTCACTCTTCACTCTTCCTCTATACAATCTTAAGGATATAATTCATTCCCAGTGTTTCAGCTGCAATGAAGAACTAGTTTCTCTCCAAATCCTATGAGTCAGCATCACATACATAGGAGTTATATTTAAGCTCTGACATTAGGCTGCCTGGATTCCAATACTAGTTTGACCACTTAATGGTTAGATGATACTGATAAATTACTTAACCTCATTGTCTCAGTTTCCTATCCTGGAATTTGAGAATGATAATAACTCTAATATCTTGTGATTAGATTAGAATGAAGCAATTTGTGTAATGCACTTAGTGCAGTATCTGGCAAAAAATAAGGACCTAGCAAATATCCCATCTAGAGCTTTTTCTCAGAAAATAGAGCCATCCCTATCCACTGGAGGTCCTCACTCTGATGTCTTACAGAAGCCTTAAGATGATAGATCTAAATCTTACAGATCAATTTACAATCCCTGAATCACAATCCCTGAATCAGTTTCCCCAAAGCTGAGGACACTGATTTTAATATTTAATGTTGTAGTGCTTTTCCTCTAAAGTCAAGGACAAAGATACCTACCATATCCATAACATGTAGCATCATATTGCAGATACTAACCAAAGCAGTTAGACGTGAGCAAGCAACTACTGGATTATGACAAGGGAACAAGTAGGTAAAATTCTATCAAGAGAAGATGTGATTATGTGTCTGGAAAATTCAAGAGGATCTATGGAAAAAATACAATAATCAGTGAGAGAATTTGGATAAAATAATAGGTTATAAATGTGTGTGGGTGTGTGTGTGGGTGTGTGTGTGTGTGTGTGTGTGTTAGTCGCTGAGTCGTGTCTGACTCTTTGCAGGCCTGTGGACTGTAACCCGCCAGGCTCCTCTGTCTATGGAGTTCAGGCAAGAATACGGAAGTGGGTTACCGTTCCCTTCTCCAGGGGATTTTCCCAGCTCATTGATCGAACCTGAGTCTCCTGCACTGAAGGTATACTCTTTACTGTCTGAGCTACCAGGGAAGCCCCAGTTTATAAAGTAAGGATACAAAAATTAACAGGATATATATGTATGTATGTTTATAACCACATATAAACATATATATGTATAAACAAAAATAGAGTGTAAAGGCTCCATTTATGATAGAAAATAAAGAAAAGACAAAAAAATAACATAAATTTAACAAGAAATGTCCAAAACTTAAATAAGCAAAACTGGGGATTGTTTTTGCAAAAAGCTGGATCTTAATGAATGGAAAAACATATCAATTCTGGGAGAGAAGGAGACGGGCAACATCATAAAGATGTCAATTTTCCCTGACTTAAGGGCTGGGAGAAAAAGCCGTATCAGATTTTTTTCTTTTTTCTTGTCTGCTTCACTTGCCATGTGGGATCTTAGCTCCTGATCAGGGATCGAACCAGCACCCCCTGCATTGGTAGCACAGAGTCTTAGCCACTGGACTGCAGGGAAGTCGCATATCAGACTTTTTACAGTACTATAAAGCCTCTGTAAGTTAAACCATTTGTATTAGCACATGAATAGGCATATAAACCAAAGGGAAAAGTAGAAAATCCAGAAATAGATCCAATTGCATATGGAAATTAATATACATTATAGGTGCCATCACACATCATTGGGGAAAAGATGGACCTTTAAATAAATGTTGTTTTGATTACTGGGTAGCCATATGGAGAAAAATTAAATTGGATCCATTTCTTACATCATAAGCCAGGATTAAATTCCCAACAGATCAGATATTTAAATCAAAGATATAAAAAAGCACCATGCAGAAAAAGCTTCTATGAATTCCTTTATAGTCAGGAGATGAGAAAACATTCCTAAATATGACTCAAAATCTAGAAGCGATGAGGAAAAAGATTGACAGATTTTTATTTTGTAAAAGTTAAATTTTTTTCATTATAAAAATATAGCATACCATTCACAAAATAAAAAATACAAGTAGCAGCCTGGGGAAAATATTTGCAAAATATACAGTGAAAGGTATACTGATATATAAATTGAGATGAAAAAGGCCAAGAAGTGGTCTACAGAAAATTCATAGAAAAAGATATATAAACTGCTCTTAACAGTATGAAAAGTCATCCAACCTCACACATGAGTTGATATAACTGTTTACTGCGTGATGAGTTTGTGCATGTTCATTACATCCATGTATGTCCAAATTTGATTGTGTCATTCATTTGGTTGAGAACTTCAGATGGCTTCTCATAGCCTGTAGGATGAAGTCCACTTCATAGCATGGCATTTAAGACTTTTTAGACAGAGTTCTGCCTAATTGTTTGGCCAAATCCCTTACCATTGTTGCTGTTGTTAAGTCGCTTAGGTTGTATCTGATTCTTGGTGACCCCATGGATTGCAGCCTGCCAGGCTCCTTTGTCCCTGGGATTCTCCAGGCAAGAATACTGGAGCGGGTTGCCATTTCCTTCTCCCTTACCATTATCCAACTCTGAAACATTATGCTGTAGTTGCGTCAAAGGTTTTGTTATTCCCCAAACATGGCATGTATCTTTTTCATATGTCCGTGACCTAGCAACTTATTTCTTCTGTCCATAGTGCCCTTTTCTCTGTTCTGTGCTTGGTTAAATTCTACTGTTCTTCAAAATACACTCAAGAGTTCAAGTGCTTGAACTTGCTTGCTCCTTTGAGTTCCTATGACACTTTCCACAGATGTTTATTAAAGCCGTTCTGGATTCCCTGGGTGGTCCATTGGTTGGAACTCCACACGTCCAACATTGGGCACTCTAGTTCAATCCTTAGTCAGGGAACTAAGATCCATACACTGTCCAACTCGGCCAAAAAGTTAAAAAGAAAAAAAACCTTCCTTACACAGTTCTGTAGAAACTGGCTTTTATGTATGCTTCTGCCTTGGACATAGGGTACTTTCTTGCCTTAGTTTCTTGAATATTTTAAGTGCTTAGCACAATGCCTGGCCCTAAAGAGGCATGGAATATGTTTGTTGAATAATATGATTTTTATGCTGTTGCCAAAAAGACTTCAACATTTCCTATATAAATCTTTCAAGACAGATGTCAAGGGGAATAGAAGCTAGAAAATAGATGTCTTGCAGATTTTGTTTACTTAGCACCCTGAGTTTTGGCTATTAGTCAGGACTTTTAGTTAAATGACAGAAACTTAGCTTGAACTTGCTCTGCAATCTATTTGCTCTGAAAGGCAAAAAGGCAAACCTTGGAAAGTAGATTTAGCCACAGAGACACTGGATTTCTATCTCTCTCTCCCTCTCTCTCTCTCTCTCTCACACACACACACTTCTTTCCATTTCTGATTGATGTCTTCATCATCTTAGGCCTGTGACCCCCATGAGGCAAGAACTGGTAGCAGAAAGCTCTGGGCTTGTGTTCTGAAGGCTTGTAACTAACAAGAAACAAAGCTATTTCCTGCCAGTTTCCCTTAGAAAAATTCCATGCAGGTACTCAGATTGGCCCGAGTCCTATTGATACATCTGTCCCTTAGCTAATTTTCATGACTAGAAAGATGACATATGTGATTGATCCCAGTCTGGCACCCGTGCCCCATCCTGGGGTGGAGATGGGGGAAGAATAATGTGATTAGCAGCCCCCATGAGGACCATATTTTGAAAAGTGAGAGGAGCAGCTCCCCAAGACAACAAAGATCTTATCTGGACATATTAACACAAAGGAATGACTCTCCAACATGCATGTGAAGAAAACAGTAAGATCAAATGTTGAAAGGATGTTATATAATTTTTTAATTAAATTTTTCTTCTTCCTGATAAATAAATATTGTAGCGCAAATGCATGATAAAATATATCAATCAAAAGAAACAGCTGACCAGGAATCTTATTTGAATGCTTTCATCTTTGGGTTCCTGTTTCTAATTATTTTTTAAATAAGGACTCACCTAAAGAGTAAAATTCCCTAACCTAAACTTTCTAAGATTGATACATACATTTTATTATCTTATTCTTTGTCAACCATATTCTCTTCTTCTTTCTTTCACTGAGCACATTTCCTGCAAAATCAAGTACAGTATTCAAAAATAAGAGAAAATTGAAGATAAAAAAATGTTCTTGTCTGTGAATGTTACCACTCAAAGATGTTTTGAGAGTAGAAAATTATGAAGCAAACACTTCCATGATATTCACTCTTAACCAAGTTTTCTGATAGCACTTGTGAAGGTATTATAGCATCACAGTGCTCTGTATCCAAGAAATTGGGTTGTCTGGGCTAGTATCATCACCCAACTCTGGAAACTACAGTTAAAAAATGTGACCTCATGCTGGTGTGACAGCCCCAACAAGCAACTTTCTCTTGGACTTATTTGGTCCACGTACGTTTGATTGCCCACAATGGGTAAAAGAACTATCCCAGGATTAGTAGGTGGACAAAAGAAAACCCTCAAAAAGTTAACTCTCCTTAGGAAGAGAAGTGTGCAAAACTGCTGAGTAAGATTTTGAAATAACTTAAGCAAATTAAACCCTTTAATGTAAAAATATATTTATTTTGCCTATCTGTATTTTGTTTATTACAATGAACATATATTTCAAAGATAAAACAAAATGAAAAGTTATTGCAAAATATAAAAGGCTATGTTCACCGTCAAGTACGGCATCAAATAATTACAAATCCCATTTCTACCAGTCACCAGCTGTGTGAATATGAACAAGTTAATTAATCTCTCTAAGCTTTGGTTTCTTGGGCTATATAATGGAGCTAATAATTCCACCTGCTCAATATTAAATAAGATAAAATGCAATAAAGTGGTTAACACTGTGTCTGGAATATAGAAGCTGCACAAAACATTATGTTCATTATTCTTGATATGAATATGAAAAAAAAAACTCATTTGCAGGTGGCAAAGACATAAAGTCTAGGAACAAGCAGTGTCTAACCTAGTTTATTCTTTCCCAATAATTGCTCAAATATGAATTCTCTAGACTCTTCCAACTTTACACCGAACCCTCTCAGAAGCCACCCTAAGGATCTCCATGTCTTGGGCCACTGTTGCCACATATTTTATTTTATTTCTAGTAGCAGAAACTGCCTTCAACTTCAGAGAGCCATAGAACCAAGCAAATCTTGCCACCAAGAGAACACAACCTGAGATTATTGGTATCTGCATCTTGTTTTTTCTAATTGAATCACAATAGGGGGATAAAATGGTGACTTTTCTCTTTCTCCTCATTTCTACTATTTTATTTTTCAAAATTATTCAGGTGGAAGTGGTGAATGATGACAGCCTCTTATTACCGCATCTTTCATCTTCCCTCCATCCTCTCTCCTGCCTCTCAATTCTGAATGGACCCTTAGTGTTTCTTCCCCACAATGAGAAAGCTAGTTACTGACTCTCATTCTACTCAACTATCCCCAAAGTTTTCTCACTGCCAAACTGGGCTTTCTTTTGAGAGGGGCCCTTCATTTCTTTCTCTTGTTCAAAATCCATTTAAACAACAACATCCCAAAACAGGCATGCAGTTTTAACTTCCTTAGAGGTTTATTTAGCCAATTGAGACAGACTTTTGACAAATAGATTTTCTCCTGACTCGCTATTCGAATAATCTTAAAGATGAATGAATTATAGCATATAACTCTTTAAGCTTAATCTGTATGACCTACTGTTCCAAGTTTGAGGGCTTCTCAGACCATGATAGCACTTTAGCACTTTACCCATCTGTAAATGGGGCTAATAATAGACCCTACATCATATCATTGATGTAAGGATTAAAGAATTTAGAAGAGCACCTGGCATATATTGCAGTACAAATACTTGGTGCCTGCTCTGTGTCAGGCACTGTAATTTATTCTGGGGACATGAAGATGAACAAGACAGAGAAGGCCTCTGTTGCAGTCTGCAATTTACATTCTAGTGCAGAAGAGAAAAAAAAATCAGGAAGCATACACCATAAATAAATGAGATAATTGAAGACTCTATTTAGGAATTCCCCGGTAGTCCAGTGGTCCAGTGGTCCAGTGGTTAGGAATCTGCCTGCCAATGCAGGAGACACAAGAGCTGCAGGTTCGATCCCTGGTCTGGGAAGATTCGCAGGCCGCAGGGCCACTAAGGCCATGTGCTACAACTACTGAGCCTGAGCGCTAGAGCTGGTGAGCCGCAACTACTGAAGCCCATGTACCCCAGAGCCCACAATAAGAGAAACCACTGTAATGAGAAACCCATGCACCACAACTAGAGAGTAGCTACTACTCACTGCAACTAAAGAAAGCCTGTGTGCAGCAACAATAAATAAATAAACGTATTTTTAAAAGACTATATTTAAATTCGAAGAAGACAACAAGAGCATTTTTTTTCGGTAGCTGAACTTACAGTGTACCTTGAAAATTATACTTTGGTTTTAATCATGCAATACAAGCCTGCACATGTCCAAGACACTTGGGTTTTAGTACCCCTTCGGTGAAGAACTGTTAAAACTACTTTGCTAGATTTATCCAATTAACGTATTGACCTCTGTTCAACCCAGGCTGGTCTCTTTGTCTTCCTCATGCCCTGCACGTTCAGCTGCACTTTCTTCTTCTATGAATACCCACTTATTTCCAGGGCTGTGACTTTCCCACCCCGTTGCCCTCACGTGAGTTGCCACAGACAAATTGCTGCGAGGGCAGCGGAGTGCTGCTAAGGAAGCTTTGCTTTTTCCCCCATCTGTTCTGTACAAAATTCCTACAGATAAGCGCTTTTAGGAATAAGCCTTGTCTTCCCCTGGGTCCGCATGTTGCTGCAGCTCTTAGTTTCTCTCTGCTGGTAGTGCTGCCTTTCTCTTGCAGGCTTCCTCTGGTTTTTGCCCATTGTTTTTTGTGCCATCATGATGGGTTTTTTTTAGCCTAGTTGGTCCAGACCAACAATAAGAGTAACCTTCTTCTTGGGGTTTGAATTGAAAGCAGATTTCCATCGTCACTGAACAGAAATGCAAATGAGAACGCCATGACACTTCAGAAAGTTCACGGTTTAACCCTTTCACGCCCAACCTGAAATAGCCAATGGAAGCCGTGAGAAAAGCACAGCCTAAAAGTTGTGAATTAAGTTTTGTTCGGGGATCATACTGAGGAGTATAGCCCAGGAGACAGCCTCTCAGATAGCTCTGAAAAACTGCTCCAAAGAAGGAAAAGAGGAGCCAGGGTATAAAGGAATTTTTAGCTGGAAAAAGACATGTAGCCAAATATCAAAAGATTATTGCTAATCACAAAGCATAGACATTTTAACTAATGAATGTAATGCTTTTTTATGTATGAAAAGATGCAAGAATATGGGCTCATGGAAATTGTTCCTTAGCTATGTATCAAAATTATTGAGGGCCACTATCCAAAGCACAGATTCTTACTGTTTTTCTCTGTCCTGAACTCACCTCAGGGTACGACCTTGGGAGGGGCTTCCCAGCTGGCATGGTGGTAAGGAATCACCTGCCAGTGCAGGAGACACAAGAGATGAGGGTTGGATCCCTGGGTCAGGAAGATTCCCTGGAGGAAGAAATGGCAACCCATTCCAATACCCTTGCCTAGAAAATCCCATGGACAGAGGAGCTTAGCAGGCTGCAGTCCATTGGGTCACTAAAAGTTGCACACAATTGAGCATGCACACACAAACACACACACCCTCGGGATGGGTCGGGAGGTGGCTGTATGTGCAGTGGCCTCTGATAGGCAGGCAGCGTTGCTTGTTTACTGGATTGCCAGGCAACAGTCCCAGTCCACAGCGGCAATAAAATATAGTGCAGTTGCTAGTGCAGAGTGGGGGCAACAAATCAGATCACAATGTCTATTACTGGGAAAATAATTCTTTGTTAGATCATTTGTGCTGGATTTGGGGTGAAAAATATTTGCTCATGGGATAGAAGTCTCTGATACTGAAATATTGTTATTCATGTAGGATGTATTTTAAGAACTGTTTGCTAAAATAACTCATCGCATTTTTGTAGAATCTATGGTAAACTGTAAAGACTGGGCCAATGAGAATGGAAGTAAGTGAACTGGCCCTATTTTAATGTCTACAATATTGAAGCATCAGATGAACAGAGGGAACAGTCAGGAATTTGCTCTTTGTGGGCAACCCCTCTGAAGAGGGCACAACCCCTCATCACAGCTTCCTCATTTATGTAAGCGAGACCTTTAAAGAGGAGCATTTCTTAAAATTCGTTCTTCCTTTTTTTTTTTTCAGCACTGACACATTTTTATAAATACAATTGTGAGACTGCAGTATGGGAACTGTATCTCAAAAGGCAGTCTAAGGACCTAGTTATTTACGCAGAGATCTTTTGAGTACTCTAGGCTACTTTCACAGCAAATAAAATATTTTTCAATTATTCATAATAAAGTAATACAAATAGTACCCTCAAATTATGACTGAAAAATTGGCTAGTATTTATTTTATCACTCTCCATTGTTAAAAAACCAAATTCAGCTGAGTCAATTTGAAGATATAATTGGCTTTATTCAGTGATTCATGAGTCGGGCAACATCCCATCTAACAAGTAGGAGAGATATCCAGGGAACTGTATACAATCGAAGCCTTTATAGGCAGGAGGGTATGAAAAAGGAAGTTTCTGACAAAGAGTGGACCGTTTCAGGCAAGGTCGCCATCCTTTAGGGGAGAGGCAGGAGTCTATCAAGCTGATTGATCAATTCTGATCAGGTAATCTCAGATTAACTGATGAAAGGTCGCATTCTTGGGAGAGGCTGAAATGGAGTTAGTTTAGGTCTTAGGCTTTATTTCCTGTACTGGAGGAAGTGAATCCATCTGGGCCCTGTTGTTCCTTTTCTTTTTTAGGCACATGTTGGCTGAATTATTTTATTCTCACAATCCCTATGAACTGAGTGTTATCATCCTGTCATTTCTTGTGCTGATCTAACTGAAGCCTGGAAAGACTTCATCAACAAAATTCTTAACCATCATGTTCATCATTGGCATCACATGGCCTTCTGAAGGGGTAAAGTTCAGGGGAAAAAAATGAATTAATAAATGTGTATATGATGATTTATTCCAACTAGAATTGTCTTCAATGCAAAGTTTAAAATAGAGCTCCCTAACTTTGTAAAGACATGATTGAGTGGGAAAGGTATTTCTCATTTGGATAAGAGAATACTGTAGTTGTTCATGATGTGGTGAGTGAATAGTCACAATGAAAATGTCCTTATTGACAACCATCACAGTTTGCTGTAATATATTCTTTTTCATTTTGGATTAGTTGTGCTAGTAAAGGATATTTGTTCCACTTCAAGGACAGATGATGTATTAGCCTTCCTGGCTTGCATTGACAGGGAAGGAGCTTTTCAACTCTGACTGGCAAGTCAGAAACCACTAAGGAGACAGACAAAAAACATAGTTGGAACTTTAGAAAATATTTGTTTTGAATCTCAGTAAAGTCTTTCTTTTACATTAGAAATTCAGCTATTAAGTTTGAGTTGTTGCTCTTTTTCCCCAGGGCTTGTTGTATCCATCCTTCCTGAAATAACAGCAAAGGGATGCAAGAAAGCAAAGAAGCTCGAGGACAGTCATTGATTGCAGTTGTACAAAGAAAAAAGCAAAATGTGGGCTTAGGGAAGAAAGATACTTGAAAAGTTTACATCAATCTTTCTGACCCAGAGTAAGTAATTAGCAATTACTTTTAATTGCCTTTGTTAAAAGTTTTTTTTTAATTATTTCAAAATTTCCTAAATTGCAAATGTTAAAAACTTCAGTGCAGTTGAATATCATATGTTTCATACTGACTATATTCAAAAATAATTTAGGAAAGTATTATCAGAAGACTTGTTAAATTCTCCTATGGGTAAATATGAAATCTAATCTCTATGGGCACCAGAAATACTTCTACTGTCTAGTGACAAATCTACTTGTTTGGATTGCTAAAATAACATGTTTGAATAATTCTATGCTCTGTAGTCACCACGGAATACAACTCAAAACACAGTTTTGTCATTTACTAAGTATCTGCTTTCAGGAACAAAATGAAGGGTGAGAGTCTCACCAGCTGACGCTTGGCCACATCCAACCTCAATTCTTTCCAGCATCTTAATGAAAAACCACTGTCTTGTGACCTCGAAGAAGAGGTGAGTGATGTTAAAACTCAGACTGGCACTGTAATACTCTGGGTGGAGAGAGGATACTCTCTGCTATGAAGCAGGAAGTTGTTGAAGGACCTTATATTTATAAAACAGCACTCTTCAAAAATACTATTTGAAGTATATGTACTGACAGAGTACATTTGGAAGAGGTTCCATTTTTGTTTTTTTTCAGTCCAGTCGAATATCAAGGATCTATCATTTTATAGAAAACTCAATACTTTTTCTCTAACAAGCAGGGTAAAGGAAGCATTTTCCATCTAATATTTGGCGTCTTCTTAATCATTAACCTCTTCTAAAGCTTAAGAGATCATGTTTACACTGTAAAGCTGAAAAGAAAGTTTGTGTTTGTCACTAACATTTTAATTTATTAATAATCTAAAAAATAAAACTTGATTATATCCTAAATGTTAATTTAGTAGGAAGGAAGATATATGTAAAATGAATAATTTACACATGAATAAATAAGAATAAATGCAGAGACTTGGGAAAGTACCAGAAGTTTCACCATGATGTACCCTGTATATCTTATTAGTATGTGCCTGAATCAACCCTATGTGTAGCTATAAAAATGAAGAGAGATTACACTTAAAATGTCAAATAAATTGCAATAAGTTTAATGCTGTTTTCTGTTTCTGGAAATTTCTCTCGTGGTCCTCCCAACCTCCAGCCTACTGGAAAGAATTCATATCATACAGCACTAGTTCATAATTTCTCATTTATATAATTTTATTTTGGGAGATTTTAACAATGAAATATACTTAAAATTTTACCTCCATAAGGCAAAATCTAGTCTTGATTATAATGTGTTGGTTTAGAAAGCGTGTTGGATTTTAACTTTTTAGAATTTATTTTTGATAGTTGCTTTACAATTTTGCATTTGTTTCTGCCATACAACAGCATGCCAGCCATTTTGTTTTGTTTTGTTTAGTCACTAAGTCGTGTCCAACTCTTCTGTGATCCCATGGACGGACCCCCCCACCCCGGCCCCAATTCCACCCTTCTAGGTTGCTGAAGAATTGATGCTTTTGAACTGTGGTATTGGAGAAGACTCTTGAGAGTCCCTTGGACTGCAAGGAGATCCAACCAGTCCATCCTAAAGGAGATCAGTCCTGGGTGTTCATTGGAGGGACTGATGCTGAAGCTGAAACTCCAATACTTTGGCCACCTCATGTAAAGAGCTGACTCATTGGAAAAGACCCTGATGCTGGGAGGGATTGGGGGCAGGAGGAGAAGGGGACGACAGAGGATAGGTGGTTGGATGGCATCACCGACTCAATGGACATGAGTTTGGGTAAACTCTGGGAGTTGGTGATGGACAGGGAGGCCTGGCGTGCTGCGGTTCATGGGGTCGCAAAGAGTCGGACATGACTGAGCAATTGAACTGAACTGAACTGAAGGTTTTCACAGAGCACCAAGCCGAGCTCCCCGCGCCGGTACAGCAGCTTCCCACTAGCTGTCTATGTTTACATATGTGGACTTTAATTTTAATTGTAAGGGTAATACATAACTTTACCAGAAAGTGTTGCATAATAGTAGTGATAGCAAACATCCTTCTTGCTACTTCAAATGGGAATGAATTTAAAACGTCAGAATTGAAAAAAATCAATGACTCTTTTCTTTCTCCTTTTCGTTTTGCAAAACTTAAGGTGCCGGTATCCACATTTTTATGCTGTATAAGATTTTCTCATTTTTTATCATTTTTATGTATCATATCATTATCATTTTTATCATATATTTTTCTCATGTTTATCCTATTTTAATCTCTTCTCTGTTTCATTGGAATATGAATGTGTAATTCATTTCAAATGAGTCAGTATTCAGTGAAGGGAGGAAAATGAGAAGTAGGAAATAATAAAGAGGAAAAGAAGCAAAAAATACTGGCAGCCATTCATAAAAAAATGCTCACAGTATAATCGGTATGGTCAAAGTAGTCCCCACTCCTGTGAAAAACAGCACCAATAAGGTTTTAGATCACAGCCTTCCAGACATTTTCCACGTACTATATTCATAAACGTATACATGACTTTCTCTAATTAGACATATTTCTCTATATATTTATGCTTTTTCACTCAGTATATTGCGGATATTATTTAATGTTAATATATAGTGATCTACACCAGTCCAGGTTCGATGCATGAGACAGGGTGCTCAGGGCTGGTGCACTGGGATGACCCTGATGGTTGAGATGGGGAGGGAGGTGGCAGGGGGGTCCAGGATGGGGAACACATGTACACCCATGGCGGATTCATGTCAATGTATGGCAAAAACCACTACAACATTGTAAAATAATTAGCCTCCAATTAAAATAAAAAGAAAAAAATATAGCGATTTAAATTGCTGCATATATACAATACGTTATTTAACCAGGCCTTTCTTAAGAGATGTTTGTAAAATTTTTTCAATTACCTTTCTATTGAGAACAACGAATGAACCTACTTTTACATACATTTTGGCCCAACTGCCTAAAGAGTTCCTTAAGTTTTAAATTAAGTTTTTTTAAGTATGAAATTAAAGTTTTTGGAAGTGTATGCACCAGGAACTCAGCTCGGTGCTCTGAATACTTAGTTGGGTAGGATGGGGGAGCGGAGGGAGGTCTAAGAGGGAGTGGATGCATGTATCCATATAGCTGATTCACTTTGTTTTACAGTAAAATCTAATGAAAATTGTAAAGCGATTATATACCAAAAAAAAAAAAAATACAGATGATCCACAAGTTATAGTAGTTTAAACTTATTTTTTTTCATTTTTACGATGGTACAAACACTATATGCATTTTGTAGAAACTGTACTTTGAATTTTTGAATTTTGCTCTTTTTCTGGGTTAGCAGTATGCAGTGTGATAGTCTCTTGTGAGGCTTGGAAACAGCAGCAGCCACAGTTCCTAGTCAGCCATGGGATCATGAGGGTAAACAACAACTTACAACCACTCTGTTTTCCATTTTCAGTACAGTATTCGATAACTTACATGAGATACTCAACGCTTCATTATAAAATAGGCTTCATGTTAGACAATCTTACCCATTACCCAACTAATTCAAGTGTTTTAAGCACGTTTAAAGTAGGCTAGGCTATGACATTAGCCTAGTAGTTTAGATGTAAACAAATTTTCAACTTACAGTATTTTCAACTTACGATGGGTTTATGGTGATGTAACCCCATCGTTGTAAGTTGAGAAAGATCTGTATATACATTTCAATCTTCCTGAAAGTCTATGCTAATTTACACCTTTACCATTAGTGAAGAGAATTTGTTTATACATATCTTTAGCATCACTAAAATTTATTTATCTTTTTATTACTCCTGGCAGATCTCTTTGTAGAAGTCTGGGAAAGTAGGAAAAGAAGAAAAGAAAAATGTCCACAAAACCATTGTGATCCTTCAGTCTATTTAAGACTGAATTCATGACATACATCACTTTTCAGTTTATACATTTACTATATCCTAGGGAAGTTCTTCAGCTACTTCTTCAAAGTTTAATATTAATTTCTATTTGTCTACATCCTTTCATATGTGATTTGGACAGGGGCAAGCTATTGAATATAATCAAAGAAATTTCTCTTCCCTTTATCTGTTTCATAGTTTCTGTTTTAATAGCAGGAGATAGTTAAGAAATAATGATTAAGCTATTTCCTACAGATTTCACAATTCTGTATTAAATAAAGAAAATGTGAATTCCTGGATGGTATGGTATTTGTGAAGTATTTAAGGTCAGTTCTCATGGAGGGCCTAGATACATCCACACCCTGACGCTCATAGAATACCATGTTTCAGAATCTGCTAGTTTGGTGATTTGCCAGATGAGAATTCAGCATCACTGTGTGAGTTGCAGGTTCATTTAGTGTTAGCATATTTTATAGTAAAGATTAACTGTTGACTAAAATGGCAGCAATGTTTTTTCTGTTTGGCAGAGTAATGAAGGGGAGCCTTGATGGATAAAATCTTGTCTATCTCATGATCTGGATTATGAATGTGAAAGGATACTACTAAAACCAAAAGCATAAAAATGCAATATGATGTTCTACTTTTTAATTCGTTTACTTAATGAATCATAGTGATGAATTTTCCAATGCTGAACCATGAGATGGATTTTAAAATATAGAGATAAAAAATGGATAAGATAATATGCATGGAATGTATTTAAGTTATGAGTAGTTACTCTTGAACCAAGGAAAATGCTGTCTGAGAATATTTAGCCAGGATATAAAACATTAAAAATATGAAACTGCTACTACAAAATCAAAGCATTGGCTGTTGGCAAGGGTGGGGACTGGCTCAGAATGGAGGGGTGGGGACAAGTAGAAATGTTTCCTCTGAAAGGGAGTGAGGGGAAGAAGGGGCAGGAGATGGTAGGCAAATAAAATACTAATTTTTTGTGTTAGTAAAGACATATACAAGGCTGTGATCCATGTGATCATTTTGGTTAGCTTTCCATGATTGTGGTTGAACAGTTCTAAGAAGACCTATAAGACCTCCTAGAATTAACACCAAAAAAATATGTCCTTTTCATCATGGGGACTGGGATGCAAAAGTAGGAAGTCAAGAGATACCTGGCTTGATGAGCAAGTTTGGCCTTGGAGTACAAAATGGAGCAGGCAAAGTTAACGGAGTTTTGCCAAGAGAATGCACTGGTCATAGCAAACACCCTCTTGCAACAACACAACAGAACTCTACACAGGGACATCACCAGATGATCAATACAGAAATGAGATTGATTATATTCTTTGCAGGTGAAAATGCATGTATGAATGCTAAGTTGCTTCAGTCATGTCCGACTCTTTGCAACCCTATGGACAGTAGCACACCAGGCTCCTCTGTCATGAGATTTTCTAGGCAAGAATACTAGAGTGGGTTACCATTTCCTTCTCCAGGGGATCTTCCCAACCCAGGGGTCAAACCCACATCTCTTACATCTCATGCTTTATACAGTCAGAGAAAAACAAGACCTGGAGCTGACTGTGGCTCAGAACATCACCTTCTTATTACAAAATTCAGGCTTAGATCTAAGAAAGTATGGAAAACAACCAGATATTCAGGTATGACCTAAATCAAGTCCCTTATGATTATACATTAGAGGTGACAAATAGATTCAAAGGATTAGATATGGTAGACAGAGTGTCACCATGCTTATTTAACCTATATGCAGAGTACATCATGAGAAACACTGGGCTGGATGAAGCACAAGCTGGAATCTAGATTGGTGGGAAAAATATCAATGACCTCAGATATGCAGATGACACCACACTTATGGCAGAAAGTGAAGAAGAACTAAAGAGCCTCTTGATGAAAGTGAAAGAGGAGAGTGAAAAAGTTGACTTAAAGCTCAGCATTCAGAAAAATAAGATCATGGCATCCAGTCCCATCACTTCATGGCAAGCAGATGGGGAAACAGTGGAAACAGTGGCAGACTTTATTTTGGGGGGCTCCAAAATCACTGCAGATGGTGACTGCAGCCATGAAATAAAAAGATGCTTCCTCCTTGGAAGGAAAGTGATGACCAACCTAGACAGCATATTAAAAAGCAGAGACATTACTTTACCGACAAAGGGCCTTCTACTCAAGGCTATGGTTTTTCCAGTAGTCGTGTATGGATGTGAGAGTTAGACCATAAAGAAAGCTGAGTGCTGAAGGAGTTAATGCTTTTGAACTGTGGTGTTGGAGAAGACTCTTGCGAGTCCCTTGGACTGCAAGGAGATCCAACCAGTCCATCCTAAAGGAGATCAGTCCTGGGTGTTCATTGGAAGAACTGATGTTGAAGCTGAAACTCCAATACTTTGGCCACCTCATGCGAAGAGCTGACTCATTTGAAAAGACCCTGATGCTGGGAAAGATTGAGGGCAGGAGGAGAAGGGGACGACAGAGGATGAGATGGTTGGACGACATCACTGACTCAATGGACATGAGTTTGAGTAAACTCCAGGAGTTGGTGATGGACAGGGAGGCCTGGCGTGCTGCAGTCCATGTGGTCACAAAGAGTCAGACACGACTGAGGACTGAGCGACTGAACTGAATTGAACTGAAGAACTACAGCGGGGCGGATGCTTGTAACATTGTGTAAAGGCAATAACCAACACCATCCCCAGGAAAAAGAAGTGCAAAAAAGCAAAGTGGTTGTCTGGGGAGACCTTACAAATACCTAAAAAAAGAAGAGAAATAAAAAACAAAGGGAAAGGGAAAGATATATCTAACTGAATGCAGAGTTCCAGAGAAGAGCAAGCAGAGACAAAAAAATAATAAAAGTCCTCCTAAAGTGGACAATGCAAGGAAATAGAGGAAAACAATAGAATGGGAAAGACTAGAGTTTCCTTCAAGAAAATTAGAGACACCAAAGGAACATTTCATGCAAAAATGGGTACAATGAAGGACAGAAACAGCAAGGACCTAAAGGAGGCAGAAAATATTAAGAAGAGGTGGCAAAAATACACAGAAGAACTCTACAAAAAATGTTTTTAATGACTTAGATAACCATTAAGGTGTCGTTGGTCACCTAGAGCCAGACATCCTGGAATGTGAGATCAAGTGGGCCTTAGGAAGCATCACTATGAAAAAAGTTAGTGAAGATAGTGGAATTCCAGCTGAGTTGTTTAAAATCCTAAAAGATGATGCTGTTAAAGTGCTGCACTCAATATGCCAGCAAATTTGGAAAACTCAGCAGTGACCTCAGGACTGGAAAATGTCAGTTTTCATTCCAATCTCAAAGAAGGGCAATGCCAAAGAATGTTCAGACTACTGTGAAATTGCACTCATTTTACATGGTGGCAAGGTGATGATCAAAATCCTTCCAGCTAGGCCTCAGCAGTATGTGAATGAAGAACTTCCAGATGCCCAAGCTGGATTTAGAAAAGGCAAGGGAACTGGAGATCAAATTGCCAACATTCACTGGATCATAGAAAAGTGAGGGAATGCCAGAAAAAAAAAACATATATTTCTGCTTCATTGACTACGCTAAAGCCTTTGTGTGGATCACAACAAACGATGGAAAATTCTCAAAGAGACAGGAATACCAGACCACCTTACCTGCCTCCTGAGAAACCTGTATGCAGGACAAGAAGCAACAATTAGAACCAGACATGGAACAATGGACTGGTTCAAAATTGGGAAAGGAGTATGTCAAGGCTGTATATTGTCACCCTGCTTATTTAACTTATATGCAGAGTACATCATGCAAAATCACAATCTGGTATCAAGATTGCCGGGAGACATATTAATACCCTCACGTATGCAGATGACATCACTCTAATGGAAGAAAGAGAAGAGGAACTAAAGAGCCTCTTGATATGGGTGAAAGAACATAGTGAAAAAGCTAGCTTAAAACTCAACATTCAAAAAACAAAGATCATGGCATCTGATTCCATCATTCCATGGCAAATAGATGGGGAAAAGTTGGTGACAGTGACAGATCTGATTTTCTTGGGCTCTGAAATCACCATGAATGGTGACTGCAGCCACAAAATTAAAAGACACTAGTTCCTTGGAAGGAAATCTATGACAAACCTACACAGTGTATTAAAAAGCAGAGACATCACTGGATGGCAAAGGGCCATTTAGTGAAAGTTCTGGTTTTTCCAGTAGTCATGTATAGATGTTAGAGTTGGACCATAAAGACGGCTGAGCACTGAAGAACTGATGCTTTCGAATTGTGCTGCTGGAAAAGACTCTTGAGAGTCCCTTGGACAGCAAGGAGATCCAACCAGACCATCCTAAAGGAAATCAACCCTATTCATTGGAAAGACTGATGCTGAAGCTGAAGCTCCAATACTTTGGCCACCTGATGCAAAGAGTTGGCTCATCAGAAAAGACCCTGATGCTGGGAAAGATTGAGGACAGGAGGAGTAGGGGGCGACAGAGGACGGGGTGGTTGGATGGCATCACTGATTCAATGGACATGAGTTTGAGCAAACTCCGACAGATAGTGAAGGACAAGGAAGCGTGGTTTGCTGCAGTCCATGGGGTCGCAAAGAGTCATACACAACTTAGCAATCGAACAACAAAGACACATAAAGTATTATTCTGACATTCGTAAGGTAATATTTAGAGGTATGTGGAATCATCAAACACCATTAATTTAATGATTAATGTTTGCCATAAAAAGGCCTAATATGATTAGCAAAAATATAGGGAGAGATAAAAATAGAAAAATTAATAAATAGTAGAAGTAGAGAAAATTAATAAATATTAAATATGATGAGACTAAAAAAACTATTAATCTTCACAATAAATTCCCTATCATGAAACAGTGAATATCAAATTGAATTTTAAAATATATACTGATGTATACTGATATATACTATCTATTAGAAACACACCTGAAATAAAAATGAAGGTAAAAATTGAGAAAAGGATGTGCAGGTCACAGAGGCAAATACAAATAAAAATGTAAGAAGGGCTGGCAATATTGATATATCAAATGAAGTAAGATATACAAGACAAAGGGGTTCTTTTATCACGGTAAAAGCTAAAGTACAAAGCAAAGTTGATATCTTTATTTGCCAGGCACACAGCATCAAAAATACATAAAATAAAATCTTTCACAAATATAATTTAATCAACTAAAGATACAATGCATTAAAATTAAGTTCAGCAGACTCCTTTTCAAATATTTGCAATTACACATACATATATTTAAAACATTCATATTTTACTGAAAGGGAATATGCTTTCTTTTCCCATATTTTAGAGCATATTCAATTATGAGTCATATACTTCATCTCACAAAGAGCAATAGAAGCTATTTATTCTTTAGTCAATCCAGTAAAACTAGGATTCAATGACAAAATCATGAATAAATAACCAAAAGTACTCTTCTAAACAGACATCAGATCAGAGTAGAAATCAGATGCTAATTAATGGCAAATTAATTAATTTTCTGAGCAGTTCACTTCAAAATCTATAGAATTATGGCCTTGAACATTTTACAGCAACAAAGAAAGCCTACAATTTAACAATTAAGAACTCAACTTAAGGAAGGAGAAGACTAAATTCTGTTACTCTAAGAGTTGAACTATTTTAGGCTTCTGGCTTATCTAGGCTTTTTAAGGTCATAGTACACAGAATTCATGGCGAGGCAGACCTGGCAAGGATTCAGGCCTATTTCTGATGAATTTTCTGGCACAAGCAGCAGAATGAGTCAGGCTGTTCTGGCCCTGAAGGGCCCAGGGCGGATTCCCCACTAGGATTGCAGATGAGGCATCTCAGTCCCGTGAGGGAAGTGTTAAGGCATCTCCCCCAGATTGTTGGCTCCTGAACCACCAGCAGTCTTGGCCTCCTTCTGGGTTCTCCTCAGGGCCTCCTGCAGGCTCTGTAGGTTGGCAGGAAGGGTTCTGAGAGAAGTGACCTCACCCAAAGGTGGAGCCCAGTGTGAGCCAAGAAAGGCAGGATGCTGCTGGGATTGGGGGATGAGGGCTCTTTGGAAGAGCTCCAAGCACTTTTTTCCCCCCAAATCATCATCTACTCGCTGGCAGCTAGACACACTCTCAAGGATCTGGGTGGTTCTCAGCAGGCTGATGGTTCTGGGTTAGGGAGCTGCCGGAGGAAAGGCACTGATGCAGTGGTGCCTTGCAAGTGCCCACCTGGGACCAGCCCTGCTCCACACACACACGGTCCCTCAGTTTGCCCACATCTTTCTCCCCACATGAAGGGTCATTTTCTGACCTGCATAAATGTGTCTTGGGCTGAGGGGAGGCTGTTGTTCAGTCACTAAGTCCTGTCCAACTCTTTGTGATCCCATTCTGTGCTTCACTATCTCACGGAGTTTGCTCAAACTCATGTCCATGAGTCAGTGATGCCATCCAACCATCTCATCCTCAGTCTCCTCCTCCTCCCTTGCCCTCAATCTTTCCCAGCCATCAGGGTCTTTTCCAGTGAGTCAGCTCTTTGCATCAGGTGGCCAAAGTATTGGATCTTCAGCTTCAGCATCAGTCCTTCCAATGAATATTCAGGGTTGTTTTCCTTTAGAAATTGGCTGGTTTGATCTCTTTGAAGTCTAAAGGACTCTCAAGACTCTACTCTAGCACCACAATTTGAAAGCATCAATTCTTAGGCACTCAGCCTTCTTTATGGTCCAACTCTCACATCCATACATGACTACTGGGAAAGCCATAGCTTTGATTATATGGACGTTTGTCAGCTAAGTGATGTCTCTGCTTTTTAATATGCTGTCTAGGTTTGTCATAGCGTTTCTTCCAAGGAGCAAACATCTTTTAAATTCGTGGGTGCAGTGACTGTCCGTAGTGATTTTGGAGCCCAAGAAAGTAAAATCTGTCACTGCTTCAACTTTTTCCCCTTCTATTTGCCATGAAGTGATAGAACTGGGTGCCATGGTCTTTGTTTTTCCAATGTTGAGTTTTAAGCCAGCTTTTTCACTCTCCTCTTTCACCCTCACCAAGGGGCTCTTCAGTTCCTCTTCAATTTCTGCCACTCAGTGGTTAGAGTGGAACTATCTGCACATCTGAGGTTGTGGCTATTTCTCCCAGCAATCTTGATTCCAGCTTGTGATTCATACAGCCTGGCATCTTGCCTGATGTACAGGTCAGATGCTGCCACATTTCTGGTCCCAGAGAGAAATTTGGGGAGCCCTGCAGATGTTGCAGTGATGAACTGAGGCAAAGGTCTAGCTCAACACTCCACCAGGAGGTGGGGACAGAAGGAAGGGACCCAGTTTCTTCTGGAAAGTTGGATTCTGGGAAGCCACAAGGGCAGGGGTTTAGTTCTCTCTCCTGTGCTCCACCTTGCTTCCTTTACAAGAGGACACTGTCATTTATGTCATGATGCTTTGGCTGCAGATGTTGTGATCCTGGGGCAGCAGGTGACCTCCACTGTCTAAACTGTGATCCTGGGAGCTGTCGGTCTCCAGCCCCACCAGGAATGAAGCTGGCCTCTCCTTGAACATCACATGCATCTGATGTGGCCTGAGCAAGTGCCTACACCCCACCCAATGCCACCTTCCACTGATTTAGATGGTTGGCTTTGAAAAAAGGCAAAACTTTTCTAGTCCTTCATAACCAACAGATTCAGTGTACCTTGCGGGACTCTGTGGTACTCTGGGTGCTTGCTACCCAGTCCTGAGTTCAGGAGCATCAGCATTTTGGAGACAAGACCTCCAGGTGACCAGTGTGCACATTTGGATTTGAGAAACACTGCCTACCAAACCATCTCCTTTCTAAGTTAGAGTTAGGCCAAGAAAAAGTATGAAACTGTTTTAAAGTTAAGATCTTTGAGTGGTGTGTGGTTCCCCACTCACTACCTTTTCTCAGGTTTAAGTTGCTGAAAAAGTCTTGAACTAAGGAAGACTGAGAATTGTAGCCATTTCCTTCTCCAGGGGATCTTCCCAACCCAGGGATCAAACCTGGGTCTCCCACATTACAGGTGGGTTCTTTACCATCTGAGCCACCGGGGAAGCCCTGAGGATTACTGAGAATTGCTGTCAGTATACATGGCCTGTCTCATTCATGCCTGGAGCCCTGAATCTGATTCTAATGTCTAGCTCTCCAGGTCCTCTGAGGCCCTGCAGTTTGAAGAATGTAATGTAAATGCCACTCAGTTGGACAGCAAAGGACTATCTCCTGATGAATTCATCCTTTTCAGAACCCTGAACCAGTTAATTTCTCATCTCACAAAATGTCAGGGCTTCATATTCTAAATTCATTAGGAAATACCACCTTACTTTCACTACTTCTGTTTCCTACACGACAGTCACCTGCCAGGTATGTGAACTGTTCATCTCATTTTTTCCAAATGAAACAATCTCTTGTAAGCAAGCCAAGAATTGTCAAAAATGCAGAAATTAACTGCTCAGGAAGGGGCACTTTTATGTGTTTTCTTATGTTCCTAGGTTTGTTTTAGACAGCCTATTATACTTCTAAGGTATGATCTCAACAATAACTGCATACACGTCATTTTATTTACATGGAAGTATAGATTGGTAAATAATTCATTCATTATGAGGAAGATTTCCAAATATCTATTTTAACTTGTGTTTGGTGTGGCCATTTTTAAAAAGGAGCAGAAAAATATTTTTTTTAAATATCGCATTTTCAAATACCCCAGGGCACTCAACTTTCCCACCACAATACAGAAGAAGTGAATAGGGTATTCTATTTAAACCAGCTGATTTCTCATCTCTGTGGAGTTACAAAAAGGAAAAACAAAACCTCTCTCAAAGAGCTTCCAGTCTAGAATCACATCCATAAAATAGAGAAAATTGAATATTGTTTCATGATTGTACTATGTACCTTGAAGGTCAAAGAAGAGAGAGTCTGTCACTTGCTGTAATAAAGTGTAACTTGAACATTCCACATAAATAGAGTCAGGGTTTACACTGAATGTGGGAATGGGAATAAAATATTTGCATTTGTGTGCAGATTAACTCCAAAATGCCTCTCCCAGGATTTCTAATTTCAAATGCCCTCTTTCTCTTCTAGCTAAAAAATTTTCGTGAAGATGTCCTCAGTTCAGTTCAGTCACTCAGTTGTGTCCAACTCTTTGCAACCCCATGGACTGCAGCACGCCAGGCCTCGCTGTCCATCACCAACTTCTGGAGTTTACTCAGACTCATGTCCATTGAGTCGGTGATGCCATCCAACCATCTCATCCTCTGTCATTCCCTTCTCCTCCCACCTTCAATCATTCCCAGCATCAGGGTCTTTTCAAACGAGTCAGTTCTTAGCATCAGGAGGCCAAAGTATTGGAATTTCAACTTCAGCATCAGTCCTTTCAATAAATATTCAGGGAAAATTTCCTTTAGGATGGACTGGTTGGATCTCCTTGTTGTCCAAGGGACTCTCAAGAGTCTTCTCCAACACCACGGGATGTCCTACACATGATAAATATCCTGGTTAGAGACCAGGGTCCAAGTCATGAGACTTTGGAGAGAGAGAAAATCGCAGGCTGAATCAGGACACTCATTACATACACAGAGAGAGAGAAGCCAGGATTCAAATTTTAATGGTATAGTAGATCCTCTGATTATCAATGTAATGTGTATCCACTGACAAAAGAAAATAGGAAAAAAAAGAAAAATAATAAAAGAAGCTATTTGATTCTAACATACCAATCAGAGATAATTGCTGTAAGCATTTAGGACTGTATTTACCAGGATTTTGTATGCATTTATACTCAAATATATACACATGTGTTGGTATCCTTCTGTGAATTTCTGGGACTGACCACAGAGGAGAGAGAAGAGGGATAAAGGAGGCTACAGTTCAATCAGCCTCTTTCAGTTGGTATTGCTTTGTCTTGCATTGCTTTTCAATGCTATCATTTTGACGTATGGTGTGACAGGTTACCTTCTTTAGCACCATCAGTGCTAAAGTGATGGTTAATTCAGTATTCCCTTACCCTGTCTACACTGTTCTAGGGGAGGTTTGATAAATGCGCACACTGCACAAAATGGAAATGATACTTTAGAGTTGTTTTCATGGCCTTTGATTTAGTAACCAAATGAAAACTGAGTTACTTAGTTATTTCTTAAAAGGTTTCAGATGTCTATATCTGCTTTAATGTGAGAAAATGTCAAGTCCTGCAAGATGTAGTTCTGATGTAATTAACATAAACCTTTTTGCTGAGCTTGTAGATCTCTTAATCCCAAATCACCTGTGTACTGCAGAATGGGACTGTTTGAGAATTGATGCTTAAAGACATCATTCTAGGCCCAGTGAAAGAAAGATTTGTGCCAGATATGGGCCTTGACTCATAGAACTCACTGTCTAGAATGGGAGGTATGCCATATGGAATGTACTAATCATGAGCACACGATGAGAATACATTCCAGAAAAATGCAGGGGCGATTTGCCTTCGTGCCTCACTGAGGAATCCCAGTTGCTCTTTTGGATTCTCTTGGGCATCATTCCCCAGTTCCCTGAGGACACCTTCTCTCTGAGTCCTAGTTAGACTAGAGACCCTTTCATGATACTTCTGTTAGGATATGCCTGTCTCTATCACTATGCCAACTCCATTTTTTTTTTTTTCTTATATCTCTTTTCTTTTCCAGGTTATGAGTAAATTGAAAGCAAGTAGAAAAACAGTTATTTTTGCATCTCTGGGAAATAGCATCTGGCATGTAAAACTATTGAATAAATGCTATTGAGATGTATGAAATCAAGAGAAGTTCAGGAAGGGAACTTGAAGGTATCATTTTGATGTTGAGGTACCAGCAAGTTCTTTAAGAAACCAAAATTTGGGAAAGCAGCTATAATATAGAGTGAAACTGAGGAGCTCATAATGCCATGGCACTGAGGGTATCCATTATCTCATTCACAAGTGGGGTGCCCTGGCTTGCCTCAGTACACAGTGAAACTTGATGGGTGGTGTAAGAGAAAACAGAGTTATTTAATTTTCTTAAAGTTTTGATTCAAATTTCAAAGACAAATTAATTTTAGAAACTAGCCTTTATTTAAATAAGTCAGTGAGGCCAGAACAATAGCACATCTTTCAGAATTTTTAAAACAAATGTTTTTTTTTTTTTAAATGACAAGTGATTTTTTAAAATAATTGAATGGTCTCTAATATTTAAGAGATTGTGTTTCCCAACTCCTTCTCAACATGACTTTTCCCCTCTACCACCTTTAATTTTTTTGTTTGTTTCATTTATTTACTTATTTGGCTGCTTGGGTCTTAGTTGCAGCATGTGGGATTTTCATGCATCGTGTGGGATCTGGCATTGTGGCATGCAGACTCTCCAGTGGCTCAAGGATTCAGGAGCAGCTGCGCATGGGCTTAGCTACTCCAGGCACGTGGGGATCTTCGTTCCTGACTAGGGGCTGAACCTCTGTCCCCTGCAATGCAAGGCGAATTCTTAGCCACTGGACCACCAGGGAAGTCCCTCTGTGGTCTGATATTTTAAAGTGAAAGTGTTAGTTGCTCAGTTGTGTCCAGCTCTTTGCAACCCCATGGACCATAGCCTGCCAGGCTCCTATGTCTGTGGAATTCTCCAGGCAAAAATACTAGAGTGGGTATTCCCTTCTCCAGGAGATCTTCCCAACCCAGGAATTGAACCCAGGTCTCTCTAATTACAAACAGATTCTTTACTATCTGAGCCACCTTTTAAAACATAAATATATTTGTTACAGGCCTTCAAGTGTAATATAAAGCAGTTCAACTGTTAGAGGCTTTCAGGTGAAGGGAGAAGGTGATATTTGAGGAGGGCATTCATCATGAATTGCATACATATGATTTATAAGAAAACAATTGAATCTTAATCGGTCTGAGAAACACATTTTGGACAAATTCTGGAAGTGTGGGTGGTAATATATTTGAATATCAACTAGAATGGTTCCAGTTTACCATATGATTTGTGTCATATTAATCAAATTTATAAAGATATGCTGTACTTTCCTTTTATGCTCAAGTTTTTCATAAATTTCTCTTGTAGAAACTCTTTAGGTGTGGGTCACTTTCTCAGTATTATCTTTAGCCTTATTATTTTCACTTTCAAACTGATATCCACATTTTTAAGATTTAATTTGCATTACAATATTTTATTACAGAGCTAGAAAAAAAAGTCAGAGTTGGAAGAGATCTTATAGCTTTATTAATCTAATCCTGAACAAATGAATAGAAAGACAAGTACTTGTCACAGTACTGTGAAAAGAACATACATTTTAAAATCAAATATTCTTGATTGTTGTCCTGGTTCTACTACCTACCTTTTGGCTTTTCTGTTTTGTAAGAATGAATTAAATCATTACATACTGGAATTAAATGAAAATAGTTGATTAAATTAAATGTTTTAACTATTTTAACTGAGTACCTATTGAATTAAGTATTCCAATAGATTGTAAACTTGCTTAAAGCAGGAATTTTTATCTATTGTCCAGATCTGGAAATAATGCCTGGAAGATAATAGATATTCTATAAAATCTTTTAAAATCAATGAATTTAATAAATTAATAGTTTTGGAGAAATAAAATCCTTGTAGCATTAAAACTACACTGAGTATAATTCAGTATTGAATAACTGGAAGTCAATATTATATTGACTTCCACATATCCTAACATCATTAAAGTATTTTGATTTTGAGGTGTCAGAAGTTCATTTAGGGGGTTCTAGTTTTATGGATTGATGGAAATGGAGTTTACTGGGCTTTAACTTCCTTTAAAATTTTCAGAGACAAGGATCTTACTCTGTATTTATACAGACTTAGGCTTTTTATTAATATAAGTGAAGGTATTCTCCTTGTGATTCATGGGAGAAGACCAAGAAATATGATTTAATTATAGGTAGCAAAATTTTGGCAGCAAACTATCAAATAAATTCTCTCATTAATCTATCCAACCACCCATCTATTCATAATGATTCTGCCCTGGAAGCTGGCATGATGGATGAACTAGGAAGTGTATGGTGTAGAGTGGTTCAATAAAGTCTTCCTGTTTAATATTTATTGGGCACCCTCCGTGTGCTAGGTAACCTACAGAATACAGATTAGACCACAGTTCTCACCTTCAAAAATCTAAGACAGAAGTATACCTCATAAAGTCTCTGTGGAATGAGGCAAGCTGCCAAACCAAAAAAACAGGAAAAAAAAAATCTGAAAAGTAATGACTTCAATTTTACCTCTGATGTTTGATTCTTTCTTGCTCTGTCTGAAGAAATAAATCTGAAACAGAACAGATGGTGCATATCCAGCCTGTGTTCGATTACCTGGCCATTGAAGTAGACCCATCCATCTGCAAAGAGCTATATTGAGCTGCCTTCATGGAAGAAAAGCTTGATTTGTGTTTTAAGAGATAATAAATTTCACCAGTTTCTTTCTAAAAGTTGTGATACAAAGTTCAAAGAAAACTTATTCTAGATATTTTTCTCTGTTTAATTGGGCAATAACCTGAGTTAGAAAAAAAATATTTTTTAAAGGATATTTTAAAAGAGCTGAGTTTCTATATAACTGACTAATAGGTAAGGACATATTAAGAGGGTGAAATCTCCAAGCCTGTGATAAGGAAAGATGCCTGCCCCTTCACCCTTCAGAACAATTATCTAAAGCACAAACATGTTTGTAACAGAAAGTTGGATTTATTCTATGAGCGATAAAAACCATTGTTAGGTTTCCTCACAAGATAATCTATAACAGAGTTGTCTAAAATGGCTCCTGGGCACTGAAATGAGTCTAACCCAAATTTAAAAGGTCCTGAAACTATAAAATACACACTAGATTTTGAAAACAGTATGAAAAATAAAACCTATCTAAATTAATATTTTATATTGATCACATGTTAAATATATTTTGGATAAGCTGGGGTGAGGTATGTTATAAAATTAATTCCAAACTCTTTCTCTTCACCTTTTTAATATGGTTGCTAGAAAAATTTAGAATTGCCCAAGTGGCTTACTTTATATTTCTTTTGGGAAACAATGTTGAATGTTGAGTGAAACATTTCCTATTGCCCTGAAATTGGCTTCTAGGACCTATAGATAAGGACAAGTGCTATTTCGCCCCACATTCCAAAAACAGCAGCCAGAAACTGGGCTAAACAACCCTCTAAATTAGGATGTGGGGGAACTATCTCTTCTACAATCCCAACTTCAACCGAACAGTACACTCCCAAGGGCAATGTCTGTAGAAAAGGGCTTTAGCCTCTCCTTCCTGCATGCATATCTCATCCACTTTCAAGCCAAGTGATAAGGTTTGAAAGTAGGAGGTGGAAATTAGAGCTTGAAGGTCACTGCAAGAGACGGAGCTACGCATTTTGCTTCTATCCCTGGCTGAATGTTTGATCAGTTGCAGGATCTTGGCACCACACTGGTAGGGCATCAGAATGCAGTGGAGAGTGTGGTGAAAGTATCATTGGGAAAGCTTGAAGGTGGCTTTTGGATTGAAACATGGAAACTGGTCTCTCCTTTTAGTCTAGAAATGCATGAAAGCAGGATGCTTGCTGTAATAGTTTGCCTAGAAAAAGAGACTGTTCTGTAATTTTCCTGTAAAGAAAAGTCAAAGGGAAGAAGCCATTCCCAAGTCCCATGGCCCTCAGAAAGAATGTAAGACGACCACTTTTATTCTCATGGCTTCCTATAAAGGGGCATGGAGGCTACAGGAGGGAGCAGAGGCTATAGGTTTGCCCAGGCATCCTGGCCAAGGGAGGGGACATTCCATCTCACCAGGAATGCTGCACTCCCCCTCTTCATTTTCCCAGTGCTGCTTGTACACATGTGTGGGAAGGGAGGCGATGATCAAGGGAGGTCAAGGTAAAACCTGTTGCCTGAATCATTGACTGTTCTTTTTATAATGTGAAGTATTTAACATTCGTTCTCAGTTGTGAGCTCTAGTCCCAAGCACACAGTGCTAGTCCCAACATTCTGCTACAGACTCACTTGTGTCATTGTCCTACTCAAAGGCTATTAATGGTTTCTCACTGTCTGGAAGACAAAATTGTAATTCCTTAGAAGACCATAGTTATAGAATTTGGTCCATACCCAACTTTTTAGCCTCTCACCTATTAACACCAATTTTTCTGCTTTAACCAAATAGAACCACCAGGAACTGCTCATTTTTGCTTAAAATAATGTTTTCATTCATTCAACAAATGTATATCATTTCTTATACATCCAAGCACTCTTCTAGGCTTTAAGGATGTAGTAGATAAGTTAGATATATTTCCTTTCAACACAGAGCTAACAGTCTAATAAGTAAGGTACTTTTGTCTTGGTAAAATTCTGTCCCTGCTTCTTGAATATGTGTCTCTTCCATCACAGCTTAAATATTACCTCCACTGTGAAGCTTTTTTTCAAATAAGATAAAAGCTGCTTGGCTCTGTAGTTTGTATTTATTATTTGATGGAATCTTCTGTTACTTGATTATCTCCCCACCTAGTCTGAGATCTCATTGACAGGAACTGTGTTCAATATCTCTTTGAATCTGCAACATCTGGCACATTATGTGTGCTTTAAAAATGCATATGCTGAAATGCCTCAACATTATTGTCTTTTATTTAATTCTCTCTTTATTTCTTACTTTTGTATTGAATATTTTCTCAGAGGTTACATAACAGTCAGAGACTTGGCAAGCCAAGTTTAGTTCGGAACAGTTACACAATCAAAATATGCTTTAAAGAAGTCTATTCCAAGTAGCATTGGTTGAATATTTCTTTCTGCATCTAAACAGTGAAGTCATTCCTGTCTTTTGGGCAAAAGGTAGAGTACATAGCTCCCCGAATTATTCTCAAAATTAAGGATAAACAGCTGCTATCATTTTGAAAACATAAAACTATTTTGACCATCAGAGGCTCATTTCAATGCATACAAAAATAAAGCTAAATATAGTTAACACTGACTTGCATGTTGCTAAGTTATAATCACTGAGTCACTGATTGAGGGTGGCTTACATCTGGGATTTGTCTTGAAAACAAGATTTTTCACCATCAAACGGGTTATCTTCTTTTCTTTAGTATTTGACAACAACTAAAAGTAATTCGGGATTTCAAATGGCAATCTGTGACCCTGAATATTAACAGTTAAACTTTATTAATCTACTTTATTAGCGGGACTCAAATAAGTAGTTATGTAGTTGATTAGAGCCCCAGATAACCTCAGAATTTCTGAGACACAAAAACATCAGAATGTCCCGAGCATCTGAAACTAGCAGCAAAGAAATGAGGGTCCCGGTCTCCCAAAAGTGTCTGGCATCTTGTATGGGGGTTGTAGAAGCAGCAGGCAGGATGGGACCACAAGGAGGAAATCTTGTGATAAGGGAGTAGACATCTGTGTATAAATCTACCAAGTACCTATAGAAAGATGGCCAAGTCAGAAGATGATAGCATGGCTGGATTATGACAAAAAGTCAAGTATCCACGCATACCCCAACCCCTGTTTTCTCTGCGTGCCTCCTGGTTCTCAGATGCAATTCCAGAAAAATGTCAGGAAATGAATCCTGAAATGAATTAGATTTATTTTTACCACATGGTGAAATGGGCTTGAAGTATAAATCAAGTTGACTTAGAGGAAAAAAAATTACATTTCTTGAGTTTAGAAGCTGTTGTGCAAATATGTTGCACTATATTCCTGTGTATTCATGTGTCTTTCTGAAGGATATATTTCTTTTCTTTTTAGGATATATTTCTAGAAGTGAAATGCTGGATCAAAAGATACGCATCTTTCACATTTTGGTAGATACTACCAAATCAACTTCTAAAATTACATGCATTTTTTTTCTACTAATGATGTTTAAGAATGTCCTTTGTCTGATGCCCTTGCCAATATTTATTAATAGCTGCTAAAGATTCATTTACTTAAAATATCTTCTTTGGTTTCTTTCCACAGAAATATCTCTTTTGGTTAGCTTCCAGAAAAGCCTAGCCCAAAGATAATTGCGTTTAGCTCAATTTCATTCAAATCCAATGTCATTAATTCATTTTTATCATCTATTTCCTTTGCTTCGAGGACATGTAGAGGTGGAGGACAGGAGGGTAACATTCACGAGGTGGTTACTTTGAATCAAGCACTTTATAAACAGTATTTTTCATCCTAATGACATTATTTCAGTGATTTTCAGTGTGAGATCTAGAAAAGTAGCATCAGCATCACTTGGACCTTCGTAGAAATGCACATTCTCAGGCCTTGCCCTAGACCTGCTGAATCAGAATCTCTGTGGAGGGCCCAGCACTCTGATTTCTGTTTTTCAAGCCCTCCGGGTAATGCTAAGGTACCCTACATTTTGAGAACCACAGCATATGCCCATTTCATAGGGGAGGAACTAAAGGACTAAGTAGCTTGTTCAAAGTCACCAGCTATGACTTCAGAATCGGCACAGTGCTTCCTCCTTGAGTGGAGATAAATGTTAATAGGATCCAAGGTATGAGATGTGCTGTTGGGGAGAAAATATGATAAAGTAAGACAGAGTAGGACTCAGAAAATCCAGCAATAGCAGAAGCCCGTGGATAATCATTATGGCCAGGTGATTACCAGCAGTGTAAGCAGGGTTCCAAAACTAGGAGAGGTAGACAGACTTTCCCAATATAGCCACTGGGCTTGAAATTGACCCTGAATCTATGATTCCTTTTATTCTCACAAAATACACTGGAAAGGTGGAGAATAGCTAGTACACAAAATGTAAGCCCATGATTTATGGGTTAGGATTCTTGTGGTCCTGAAAATAATGGCAAAAGAAAGGAAAAGTTGGAAGAAGACAAATTTATCTTGTACTCAAATTAGAGCGTCTTTGTCAGAGATGATTATTAGTTCCAGAAATATTTTTGTTTTTTTAAGAAGCAGGAAACATTGCAAGTTGTGGTAAAAAGTTTGGGTCACAGAAGAATATGAAAACTAGAAAGTAAAGGGCTTTCATTTTAGCAAAGGAGAGAGTTTTGTTTGTTTGTTTTCCCCAGATAATTACAGTACCTTTAATCAAGATAACAAGTTAATAGTACAAGTTCTTTTAAAGGAGGATCTTATGGATTTTTTTTATTTAAAATTTTTACTTTTGTATTGGGGTATAGTCAATTAACAATGTCGTGACAGTTTCAGGTGAATGGCGAAGGGACTCAGCCATACATCTACATGTATCCATTCTCCTCCAACCCCCCACCCTTCCTGCCATCCAGTCTGGCACATAACATTGAACAGTTCCATGCGCTATACAATAGGTTTTTGTTGGTTATCCATTTTAAATAAAGCAATGTGTACCTAACCTTCTCAAAGTCCTTAACTATCCCTTCCGCAGCTGGCAATCATAAGTACATTCTCTGAGTTTGTGAGTCCCTTTGTTTTGTAAATAAATTCATTTGTATCATTTCTTTTTAGATTCCACATAGAAGGGATGTCATACAATATTTCTCCTTCTCTGGCAGAGGAAAGAGTTTAATGTTGCTCATTGTTAAGTAAAAGAAAATAAATTCTCCTTGTCTGCTCACACAAAAATTTAACTTGGGGGAATAACTGGCCACTAGTTATTAATTCAGGAATGTAACGTTGGGAAAGGAGTCTATTGGATAGGTTCTTAATTTCAAGAGCCCTTTGAATCTGAAAGTAGGGTAAATACAACTTTGGCTTTCTATGATGTACCCGAGTGTCCATATCAAGATCTCTTGGGTTCATCTCCAAGAATAGCAGTGTTTTTCTTCTGCCAAATCATAAAATAACTAGAAAAAATTTTGATCAACTTGGGAGCAGGAAATGTGGGCAGCAGGGTGTTGTAAGTGATTCTCAAACTTAAGCGTGCTTCAGAATCCTCTGGAAGGCTTGTTAAATACAGGTTGCTGTGCTGGACTCCCAGAGTTTCTGATTCTTTAGTTGCGGGTAGGACCCAAGAATTTGATTTACTAAGTAAGTTGCTTGGTGAGGCTGATACTGAGAACCACTGGTGTGGGGAAGAGAGTCTAGATTTGGGAATAAGATCACCTGTGTCTTTAAGTCATAGCATCTAATTGCCAAATTCCCTTGGACAAATCACTGAATCCTCCTGATTTGCGACTTCTCTTTTATAAATTCCCTGGAGAAGGAAATGACAACCCACTCCAGTATTTTTACCTGGAGAATTCCATGGATAGAGGAGCCTGGTGGGCTACAGTCCATGGGTGGTTCACAAAGAGTAGGACATGACTGAGTGATTTTCACTTTCACTGTTTATAAATTAGGCATAATAGTAATAATGCCAAGTTAATGAAGTTGTCCAGAATTATTGGGAGGACCAAATGCAGTGATGCAAGAAAATGTTTGTGAATACTGGTTAATAATTCATGTGTGTTGGTTAACTTTATGTGTCCACGTGACTGGATTAAGGGATGTCCTCAGTCCCTTTTTGACTGGACAAAAGGCAGAAGAAGGGCAAATTCTCTCTCCTTCTTCTTGAGCTAGGATGACCATCTTCTCCGGTGCTTGGACAACACAGCTCTTGTTTCTGAGGCCTTCAAACACAGATTGTATTATATCATCAGCTTTCCTGGTTCTCCAGTTGGCAGACAGCAGACTGTGGGACTTCTCAGGCTCCATGACCACATGAGTCAATTCTTATAATAGCTCTCTTTATGTATCTTTATATATCCTATTGGTTTTGTGTCTTTGGTGAACCCTGACAAAAATAGTATTTCTTCCTCTTTATTTTTACAGCTCAAAACAAAAAACTCCTCCATCCACAAATTTATCTCCAGATGGCTCTTCTTTGTTTTTCTCAGTGCTAATGTAAGCCAAAGTAGGTGAGCAGTCTATCACAATGGTAAATTGGAAATTCTATTAGATGATATTGGTGGCCTACCCAGTAGCCACCTCTTTCCTCTTTTTCATCTTAGCAGAACATTAATTTTCTTCAAGAATGGAGTAGGTTTGTGCTCAAGAAAGAAGAGTCCATCCCCTAGCCCAGGGATGTCGACTGATCTAATCTGATCATGACAACCTTGACTTTTTCTCATTATTTCTCATTATTCTCTTGAATAATGCTAAGAGGGTCAAATTCACACATTCAATATTTATTTATTCACTGCTAAACATTGTTATTGATGCCAGAAAATAAAGATGAAGAAGAATGAGAGGACTGGGACTTCCCTGGTCATCCAGTGGTTGAGACTCTGAGATCCCAGTGCAGGGGTTGGGTTCCATGGGTGGGTTCCACCCCTGGTTGGGGAAGTAAGATCCCACATGCTCTGCAGTGCCTGCCAAAACAAACAAACACACAAAAAGAATGGGAGGCCTACTTTGAACAATTAATAACATAAATGTACTGTATGTAGTAAGGCTATGTAATTGGAATTCTCAACTGTTCTGGGGGAAGCAAGAGGAAAGGGGTATCAAAGAAAATTTCTGTAAGTTATGCTTTAAGAATTAAGGCTGATAGGAGCAAAAATATTTCAAGCTTGTATGGAGGCTATGAAATGAAAAAAATCTTTGAAATACACAGATTGGAGATATCAAATGGGATCAGATTGTAGAAAGTGTGGTGGGTTATGTTGGGAGTTTCAAATTTTAGCCAAAGGGAAAAATGGGAAGTCACTAAAGGATTTAAGCTTACTCATAAAAGCAGTTTTGCATGGAGAAAAAATTACTCTGGCTTCCCATGAAGAATGAACTGAAAGGGTACCAAGTGGGCATGGTTGAAGTTCACTAACAGAACCTACAAAAAGAGATGGTCAGAGGTTGGACTAGAGTTGCTCAGACCAATATGGGAGGCATTAGCCACAGGTGGCTACTGAGCACTTGTGAAATGTGATTTGTCCAAATGACAGTGTGCTGTAAGTATAGAGTACTTATCAGATTCCAAAGAACTAGTAAAGAAAAAAAAAAAGAATGTAAATACTGCATTAACAATATTTTAGATTCATTACATCTTAAAAATGATAATACTTTGGATATATTGAGTTAATATACCTTATTAAATTTAATTTCATCTATTTCTTTTTACCTTTTTAACTACTAGAAAATATAAAATTACATGGGTGACTTGCATGTATGGATTACGTTACATTTCATCAGACAGTGTTCATTGTGTTGACAATGGAGATGGAAAGAAGTAGACATATTTGAAAAGCATTTAGGAGACCGACTTGAGTAATTTGATAATTTATTGTGAAAGAGAGGATTATTAAGAATCATATCTCTGTTTCTGGAATAAATAATTAGACAGATATATCATTTCTTGAGGCATGAAATGAGGAACTGAACTGAGGAGAAGATGAAAGATGATGGGTTACACTCAGTCACATTGCGTTTAGTATTCTCTCTTACAGATATCTGAGCCAGACATATGAATTTAGGAGCTGGTAAATAAAGCTGTGGGAGTGGTTGCGTGTAAGGGGAAACACAATTTAAAGAAAAGACTGAGAAACAGCTCCCAGAGGAATAAAAAGGAAACTAGGAGAACGTGTTATCTGAAGAAAAGGAGGGAGGTGTTGAGACAGAAATCACAAGACTATTGAGACAAAAATCACAAAATGTCGACAGTTTCTGAAATTCAGTGATGGACACATGGTAGCTTATTATAATTATTCTCTCTCAAGTTTGGTGTAGAATAAATGGTACTGATGAACCTATTTGCAGGGCAGAGACACAGATGTGGGGAATGAACTTGTGGACATGGGAAGGAGAGGGTGGGACAAATTGAGAGTGTAGTATTAACATGCATACGCTACCATCTGTAAAACAGATAGCTAGGGAGAAGCTGCTTGATAGCACAAGGGGCTAAGCTCTGTGCTCTGTGATGACCTCGTGGGGTCAGGCAGGTGGGAGGGAAGCTCAGGAAGGAGGAGATACATGTGTACAGTTAGCACGGCAGACGCCCACACAACATTGTAAGGAATTATACTCCAATTTGAAAAATTTCTAATACAGCAAAATTAACTTTTCTAGAAAGCTAGAAAGATAAGGGCTGAAATTCAGCCCTAATCATCTTTGGAGCAGATTCAGCCTAATCATCCATACATTTTTTATCAGTTAAATTGTACACATTGCTTCCCTGGTGGTTCAGATGGTAAAGAATCTGCCCGCAATGCAAGAGACCCAGGTTCAATTCCTGGGTCAGGAAGATCTCCTGGGGAAGGGAATGGCTACCCACTGCAGTATTCTTGCCTGGAGAACTCCATGGAAAGAGGAGCCTGGCGGTCTGCAGTCCATGGCACCACAAAGAATTGGACATGACTGAGCCACTAACACATACACACAGTACAGTTGATGAAAAACCAGTTATAGATCTCAACGCTCAGGGATGCTTGTCCAATGAAGAAATACCTTACGAACATTCTCTCTGCCATGGTCATAGCAGTGTATTCCATGTAGTTTGAGAAGGGGTAACATAGGAGTGCAGGTACTTCTGTGTGGGCTGGGCAAGAAAAAGGATAAGAATAAGAATAAGAATGTTCAGATCATGTCCTATGAATTTTCGTTCTATCCACTGACCCAAAGGAGAAACAAATCACAGAGATGTAAAACTTAGATAATCTCTTAAATGATAATATACAGTAGCTTAAGTCAAGGCTAATATACTCTAGCTTTGCGATTTCCTGTTATTAACATTTAAGCCAGTATCGTCTATCTTTGTGCTTAGTATATTTTAATCATTTTCATTATGAGTTCAGATTCCTGGGATTTTTAGTATAATGCTTCTAGGTGTCAGTAACCAATAGATCGTGTTTCAATACTTTTTTCTTCTCTAGGCATGAGTAAGACTAGAATTCTAAGATCAGTGAAAGTAAGAAAAACCAATAATTTAAGTTATATAGATTGCATTAAAAGTTTTACCACAATGAGTTTGTGTTAAAAATTTTAACACAAACCTATTCTTAAAGTTTTTTCAAAACTGTATTAAAAATATATCTTTTTGTGGACTGATATTTGGTCTGAATATTGGAAGAAAATACAGAATTCACAAACTGGAAATATAAAAATTAAGTATTGAAAAAACTTTAAGTTTGCAGGTTAAGTGTGGATTACTCAATGAATGCTTTTGAAACAGTTGATCAATTATTTGTAATAATCTATAATAAAATAGATCCTAGCACCATATGGCCAAATATACTATTAAACTCCATATGGGTTGAATATCAAAATGAAATAGAAATGAATCAGAAATGGTAACAATTACATAAGTGATCTTATATATATATATATGAAAAAACATAAAGAGAAATATTGATAGATATAACTTTACAAAATATGGGATATTAAAAAGACTCTAAACCAAAATAAAAGGCAAAACATAACATGGAAAAATATCTACAACATATGAGAAAATATTAATATGTTTAATACCAAAATCTTACAGAACTATTAAAACAGATAAATGTCTAGTTAAGGTAGAGACAAAAAGCATGAAATACATTCTAAAAGAGTAAAATTCCACTTTATGTAATTATTGGAGATTTTTAAAAAATAATAGATGCTACTCTGAATGCGTGGGCTGTCACATAGTCTGTTGATATAACTTAATATAATCTTTTTGGAAAGCAATTTCAAAACATGATTAATCCCATAAATTTTACTTATAATTCTATATACAAGGATATAATCACAGTTATGAATAAAAAATACATATCCAAGAATATTCATTAAAGCATTATTTAAAATTATGAAAATTAAAACAGCCTACATTTTCAGGAAGGGAGGATCGATTAAATAAAGCATGTTATAGACACATAATGAAATGCCATTCAGGAAAGATGTAAGAATAAGCATTTAATATTCTGAAAATAGATGTATAACATAACTTTTTAAATGGTAATGAAAAGCATGGTGTCATTTCCCATACATATGACTATAGAATACACAACCACAATGTAGCAGTGGTTATTTCTAGATGGTAGACTTAATGGTGGAAGAATAACGAAAATTCGTTTTTCCTTTGGCTTGTCAGAAAGTTTGTAAATGTTCTTATTTCTATCTTAACTAATTTATAAAATTATGACATAGTTCAAACCTATAGAAAAGTGTGGAGTATAACATAACAACCATCCCAGAACTGGAAACTCAAAGTGCCAAGTCTTAACAACTTTTTTACTATGTCAACTTTATTCCTTCCCTTCCCTTTCCTCCTTTTTTCCTTCTTTTAGGTTATTTTTCAGAATTAATTAATACTTGCACTTCTAACCATAAGGAAATAAGAGGATTAAACAACTTAAAAATTTAAATGATAGGAAACAACCACTTCTTGACATTGGACTACAGACAGCACTGGGACGCTTGAGGAAAGGCAGATGAGCCCTAAAATCACTTCTACTTGCTGGTAATTGTTGGACTGTCGGACACATACATTTGATATCTTCCTCCCTTGGATACCCTTGTTTGATCTCATTTCTTATCTTTCCAATCATCACAGAGTTTTATATTTTTACTGTGTACATCCATTTAGTACTATATGGTACTGTTCTGTGTGGCTTAAAATTTTATAGAAACTTTGTTCAATGCTATGTTTTTGAGATTTTTTTCATATTCCTCCATGTTATATGACGTTAAACTGTATGAATCTGAAATAACCTATTCATCCATTCCTGTTTTGATGGACCAGTTCATATTTTATACAAACAAATAGATATTATCTTTTAAAAATCACAAAAATATTGAGATTACTGAGCACTACTAAAAAATATTACATGATGAAATTCAAATAATACATTGGCTGTGATATCTTGCAGAGATTATCTGATTTTGCCACTAAAATGCAAATATTCCTGTATAAATTCCCCTTATATAAAGGTAAATTCTATTTAAACTTATAATGACTTATAATTTTTTCACTTTAAATTTTAAAAAACCATTTCCTCTCTGAAATACTAAAAAGAGCATAGAAGAAAAAAACTATTTTAGCTTCTTTGTGATGGAAGCTTCCTAGGCAGTCACACATCCAGCAGAAAGAGACAGTTTTAGCCTTTTTTAAAGGTCAACTGAATTTTAATGTACAATTTACCATCAAGTTGACATAAAACTACCTATTTTTCTGAAC
The DNA here is from genome assembly GCF_910594005.1 of Cervus elaphus. Classification (NCBI taxonomy): domain Eukaryota; kingdom Metazoa; phylum Chordata; class Mammalia; order Artiodactyla; family Cervidae; genus Cervus; species Cervus elaphus. The sequence goes on along the minus strand of NC_057833.1, from coordinate 20,839,323 downwards.
TTAGAGGTAGGACTAATTCTCACTCCTCTATTCTTGAGGACTGGCATATAATAGATGGCCAGTAAGTATTAATTAAATAAGTTGATATTGAATCTATTGATTTTTGGCTTTGACAAAACATCTGGGACAGGGCATGTTGTCATCAAAACTTGGAAATTTCAGAAACACTTGGGTGTTTTATACAAAGTAATGTGGGCAGAATATCTCTTTTTTTTTTTTTTTTTTTTAGAATATCTCTTTTAAATTGGTATTTTCCTAGAAAATCTGAGACATAATTTTGGTAGATTACAACAGATTCTTGTATGCTTTGCTGTCCCTTTCATTCAATACCTGCTAGATGACATTGAAGCTTCAATAAAGAAGTATCAGATGGCACTATTTTAGAATAGAAATCAGCTCCCATTTAGGGAAATATGGATATGTTTTACATAAATATTATTATTATATTCTACATAGATTTTTATTAGAAATTTCAAACAATTGATGTTATATTAATTCTTTTAAAATGTTAGAGTTTCAGTTTTACCATTGATAATTTCTTTACATTTATTCTTATTTTCTTCAAGGTACACTCAGATATCTCAGCCATGTTCTCAAATCACAACTTCTTAACAGATAGCACACATTTTCCCTCTCTGAACTACTTTATATTTTATTTTCTGTCAACATAGTGATTGTAATGTACAGGTAATTGTTGAAAGATAATCTTGAAACTGATGTCTAACTAATTATATGGATGGAACCACTCCTTCAAATGTGTTGGTGAAAATTTGCCACAGATAAATTTATGATGACAAAGCACTATGTTTTATGCATTTAATTTTCATTCATTCATTTGCTTAGCAGCATCTCTGAATGCCTAAAATGTGGCAAGTTGTTTAATAACTATACCAACTATACTTGGAAGTCCTGAGGCTTGGATTCTGGGGTTCCACAAGCAACAAGCAGTTGGTTCAATGATTCAGAATGCTGGCTCTGAAGAAAGAAGCCCCATGACTGACATTTTAGCTGAGTGATCCTGAGCACAGTATACAATGTTTCAGGCATCAGTTTCGTTATTGATAAATGAAAATGAAAACAGCACCCAGGAGTAAGAGGATGATATGGTGCAATATATAAAGCATAGTGGCCAGCGCAGAGAATGCAAGTGTCAACACAATGGTGAAGTTGATAATAATGGTTAAGTCCAGCAAGAACTGCACTTGTTGGGGTCTCTTTTTCTTCAACTATAAAAATGCAAAGTTGAACCAGGTTCTCTTTAAGTGCAAATAATTGATTATATGGGGGCCATGGGTGGGGAAGAACTACTAGCAGAAAACGTTTGTACTTCCATTCCCTTAGAATAAATTAGGCATCCTGGGAGGCCTTTAAGGGCTAGTTGCAAAACACACAAAGATAAAAATTCTGCTCCTGAGGTGTGCACAGGCTAAGTGTCCATAATGCTTACGTTGCCACATTTGTGTCTCATGTCAGAACCTAGCTGTGGTCATATTTTCTTTAAAACAGTGAAATAAAAAGTGTTCTTGGCCAGGATCAAAGCTGAATAGTCACCATTAGAGGAACTCTGATTATATTCTTTTCATACTTGCAAAACTTTTAAGGTCTACCTTGTAAACATGCACAGTCTTAATACCAGGTAAATTATTACTTGATAATTGTATCTACTAAATGTGTCATGATTTTAGAACTTTAAAAATAGAACTGTTTATTTTTAAAAATCAATTTTAAAATATCTTTCAAAGGCCATATTCAGTGATCTATTATTTTCCTAAACTTTTATTAAAATTTGCTCTATTTTTATCATTGCCACTAAAAATAGAACTATTTATTTTTAAAAATCAATTTTAAAATATCTTTCAAAGGTCATATTCAGTGATCTATTATTTTCCTAAACTTTTATTAAAATTTGCTCTATTTTTATCATTGCCACTTATAATATTTGGGGCAGATTGTTTGTTTTAGGCTATTGCTTTTATTTGTTTTTGCTTGACATTTGGGGTTTTGGGATTTCATCAATTCTGTTTTGATTTTGAAACTTAAGAATTCAGAGCTGAGTTCTTATATTAACAGCTTGAACTCTGTCTCTTGGTGGAGAAAGGCACACAAAACTACTAATTGCCTGCAAGTCTCCTCATCTGCTCTGTTATCACTTGGAGTTTCCACTGCATGTTATATTTTCAAAGTATCTTAGCACTGTTTTAATTTGTGTTATGCCTGTGAAATGAGAATGCCATAAATACTCCCAAAGTAGGTTAGTTTATAAAAGATCAGTAAACATCTTGATTTTTTAGAGAAAATAAAGATCCAAACTAAAAATCAAAATAACAGGAAAATATATTTAAATAAATGCAGCATGAAAATGAATCTACAGGAAGTGTTTCTTACAGCAGAAGGCTAATAACAAATGCTATTTTAAAAAATGCTTTAATAGGCTCCTTTTTAGACAATGTTTTTTAAATGTCTTACATTGCATGCAATAAAATGCACAAATCGAAAGTTTGCATGACCTAATTTTAACAGATACCCACTCCTGAGCGTCCCTCTATCACATATCTCTTAAGGCTTTTAACTGCCTTAGTGGACATTTGTCTCCACCTCCTTCTGTAAGTGTAAGCTCTCTGAGGGTAAGGTCTGAGCCAAGCTCTCTGGCTTCTCTGTGACTTCACAGAGCTGGAAGGTGATCAGTGAAAAGATGAATAAATCGATAAGTGAATAAATATTCATGAATAGGATATCTTATTATCCTGCCGGGCTGCTTTTCTTGGTGGCTCAGACCTGATAAGAGATGAGAGGGGAATCAGTTAGTTTAGTTCAGTCACTCAGTCGTGTCCGACTCTGCGACCCCATGAATAGCAGCACGCCAGGCCTCCCTGTCCATCACCAACCCCTGGAGTTTACTCAAACTCATGTCCATTGAGTCAGTGATGCCATCCAGCCATCTCATCCTCTGTTGTCCCCTTCTCCTGCCCGCAATCCCTCCCAGCATCAGGGTCTTTTCCAACGAGTCAAATCTTAGCATGAGGTGGCCGAGGTATTGGAGTTTCAGCTTCAGCATCAGTCCTTCCAATGAACAGCTAGGACTGCTTTCCTTTCGGATGGACTGGTTGGATCTCCTTGCAGTCCAAGGGACTCTCAAGAGTCTTCTCCAACACCACAGTTCAAAAGCATCAATTTTTCAGCGCTCAGCTTTCTTCACAGTCCAACTCTCACATCCATACACGACTACTGGGAAAACCGTAGCCTTGACTAGACAGACCTTTGTTGGCAAAGTAATGTCTCTGCGTTTTAATATGCTATCTAGGTTGGTCATAACTTTCCTTCCAAGGAGGAAGCGTCTATTAATTTCATGGCTGCAATCACCATCTGCAGTGATTTTGGAGCCCCCAAAATAAAGTCAGCCACTGTTTCCACTGTTTCCACTGTTTCTCCATCTATTTCCCATGAGGTGATGGGACCAGAAGCCATGAGCTTAGTTTTCTGACTGTTGAGCTTTAAGCCAACTTTTTCACTCTCCTCTTTCACTGTCATCAAGAGGCTTTTTCGTTCCTCTTCACTTTCTGCCATAAAGGGGGTGTCATCTGCATATCTGAAGTTATTGATATTTCTCCTGGCCATCGTGATTCCAGCATAAGGGTTGTCAATACCTGTGACAGCCTTGGCCTGAGGGTGCTGGAGGGTGATCTACCAGTCAGGTATCTTCTTCAGTGCAGTCTGAAGTTCCTGAGAAAGATAATCAGGCAAAAGACGGAGTGTCCTGGGACTGACTGGTTCAGGAAACGAAGAGCTATTTCAAATACTTTTCTCTTAGAATCAAAAATAGAGAAGTGGTAAAAATCCTATCAATAGTTATTAGTTGACACAGTAGGCTTGTGCAAGGGGGTTGCACAAGGTGCCAGCCTTTGAAAATCCTTCCTGAAAATAGTGTCCTGCATTGTTCAACAGTTTCTTTTACCATCTGAGCCACCAGGGGAACTCTATTCAGTTTCTAATGAAAGCAACCTCATAATGATCAAACATTAATGTAAAATAAATATGTTGATTGGAGACCACATTGGTATCTGGAGTAAGTACACTATGTGTGTATTATTTTGACAAAATGTCAAGGAAAAGAAAAATGGAAAAAAGTGTAAAGGTATACAGCATGCTTATAAGAATAAATCAGTCATATGTATGCTTAGAAAAGTCACAGTAGGCAAACTGCTATAATAAACAAACTCAAATTTAGTGACTCAACTATACATATTTTAGTTTTTTCTCCTGCACAGGTCAAATGCGTCTTCCTGGTCTCATGGCTTTTCTGGACATCTCCTCTACAAGCGGCAGCTCAGGAAATCAAGCTCCATCCCTCTTGGGGTTCTTCCAGCTCTGAAGGCCTGAGATATTCTGGAGATATTCTGCACCCAGTCAACAGATAAGGGGAGAGAAAGAGCTGACCAAAATTTAGTTACCTGACTGCACATAACTGGGGCAAGCTGGGATTTGCTGGGTTCGGAGTGTTAGGCAGAAAGTTAGCTACAAGCAAAGACAGGTGACCCCATTGGCTAAACATTCAATGGCCACCTAATCCTACCAAGCTACTCACCAAACCCACCCCAGATATGCCCGCATCAGTACTCCAAAATAGGGGACTGGAAAAAACCCCCCACTGACTGACTGGCAGGATTTTCCTTACTCTGGTATATGCATACACCTCACACTGTCATGTACTTAGGTAATCTTTGGCGGCCATTGTACTTATTAAATGTTCATAAATATTCCATGAATACATGCATCTAAGTATAACAGACCGAATTATGGGAAGGACGTGCAGAGTGGAGCCTCTTGTTACATAACCTGCAGCTGTCAATCAAGACTGTCAGTCAATGACCTCCTGGATTATGCAAATAACCTTGCCTTAAAAACTCTGCACTTCAGCTCTCTGGGGCCATTGCCTCCCGTGGCCAAGCCCATCTCTTTCTTGAGGTGTTGTCTCTGTTGTCTCTTTCCTTATCTTCAGTACATTCTCTTACAGTGGATAAGACCTCAGATTCTTCTTTGCCTCTTTAACAATGGAGGCCCATGGGAGGAGTAGTCTCCAGACCCTCCTCTGCTAACACCAGGAGAAAATAAAACAGTGGTGAAAAGTAGTCATTTTTTGTCATAGAGCTAGTCATATCTTTTCCTATGAACTGTTGACTTTGGGGATATCTTTTGACCACCTTCAACCTCCACTCCCCCAAACCCTGGCCTCTGGCAGCAACCAATCTATTCTCTAAGAGTTCAATTGTTTTGGATTCCACATATAAGTGATATCATATAGTATCTCACTTAGCATAATGCCATCAAGGACCATCCATGTTGTAGCAAATGGCAGGATTTCCTGGATTTTTATGGCTGAATAATATATTACCTTTTCTTTATCCAGTCATCCATCCATGGGTACTTAAAGTTGTTTCCATGTTTTGGCTATGGTAAATAATGCTATAGTGAATATGCGGGCACAGTTATCTCTTTGAGATAGTGATTTCATTTCCTTTGGATATATGCCCAGAAGTGGATATATGCCCAGAATCACATAGTAGTTCTAATTTTAATTTTTTGAGAAGCCTCCATATTGCTTTCCATTGTGGCTGCACAAGTTTACATTCCTATGAAGGCATAGTGTTCCCTTTTCTCTATATCCTTGCCAATACTTGTTATTGCTTGTCTTTTTGATGACAGCCATTCTAAAAGGTTTTGATTTGCACTTCCCCGAGGATTAGTAATGTTAAACATTTTTTCATGTACCTGTTGGCCATCTGAATATTTTCTCTGGAAAAATATCTACCCTGGTCCTCTGCTTATTTTATAATCAGATGATTTGGGATTTTTTTTTCTTTTGCTATTGAGGCTTTTTGTTTTGCCAATTGTTTTTTAATTTTTAAAAATCTAATTCTCTGAAGAAAATATCTTCTGTTTGATAGTAGCTGACATTTTTACTCTAAGAGAAAGCCATAAACAGCCTGGATGGGGGGCAGCTGGGGGGAGAGTGGATCCATGTATTAATATATGTATGACTGAGTCTCTTTGTTCTTCACCTGAAACTGACAAAATTGTTAATCGGCTGTGTGTGCTGTGCTTAATCGCTCAGCCATGTCTGACTTTTTGCAACCCCATGGACTGTAGCCTGCCAGGCTCCTCTGTCCATGGGATTCTCCAGGCAAGAATACTGGTGTGGGTTGCCATGCCCTCCTCCAGGGAATCTTCCCAACCCAGGGAGTGAACTTCAATACCCCGCTTTGCAGGTGGATTCTTTATTGTCTATACCCCAATACAAAATAAAAAGTTAAAACAAACAAACAAAACACACACTTAAAGACTGATAAAACATTTACATTCAACTTTGTAAATACAAATAATAAAAAGTTTTTTTTTTAAGTCAAAAAAAGAAGTAATAGACAGCAGGTGCCAGGTCAGATCAAGGAAGATAGTTGGGGTTGCAGAATGGGTATGGAAATAACTCAGACCTAGTTTAGGTTGCCTGTACTTAGGTTTATCCCCCATACAGCAAAGAAGCTGTTCAAAAGATGCAAATGCCAGATGTGAGTAGGTGGGTACTGTACTCCATGGCTCCCTTATAGGGGTTGCCCAGGAATTGGTGGTTTTGGTGACATTTTTGGAAAGGGATTGACCCAAAGTTGGAAGACCATAAGAATGAACTTGTTCTTGTTTACTTCCAACCAGGTCATCGCCCAGAAACAGCTCACGTATCTGTTGTTGTTATTCAATTGCTAGGTTGTGTCTGACTCTTTGCAACCCCGTGGGCGACAGGACACCAAGCTTCCCTGTCCTTCACTCAATGTCTCCCAGAGTTTGCTCAAATTCATGTCCGTTAAGTCAGTGATAGCTGTCTAACCATTTCATCCTCTCCCACCCTCTTCTTTTGCCTTCAGTCTTTCTGAGCATCAGGGTCTTTGCCAATGAGTCAGCTCTTCACATCAGGTAGCCAAAGTATTGGCGTTTCAGCTTCAGCACCAGTCCTGCCAATGAATATTCAGAGTTGATTTCCTTTAGGACTGACTAGTTTGATCTTTTTGTAGTCCAAGGGACTCTCAGGAGTCTTCTCCAGCATCACAGTTCGAAAGCATCAGTTCTTCGGTGTTCAGCCTTCTTTATGGACCAGGTCTCTCATCCGCACTGGATGACTACTGGGAAAACCACAGGTTGACTATACGGACCTTTGTTGACAAAATAATGACTTTGCTTTTTAGTATGCTGTCCATGGCTTTAAATCTACCACTTAGAAACTTTTGTCACCTTGTAATGATATACAAGCTCTGACCACAGAGATCTTTCTGTGCCAGCACTGGAATAATGACCCTGAATGTGAAGGCCAACGGGGCTGTTTATGCCTGTGCTGGGGCTTTCCAAAGGGAAGGTCTAGCTGTGGCTATTACAGAGGAGAACTCATTTTTCTAACTCCAGAGACTAGGTTTGGGGATCAAAACATGCTTTACTAATGAGGAGAGAACTTCTAGCTGACAAGACAAACTCCTAAGCTTTGCTGTATCTCTATTCTCCATTAATTTTTTTCACCTTTTCCTTTTTTACAGACCAGGAGATCAATAGACACGCACTTTTTTTTGCAGTAAGTTATGTGCAGAAGCAAGCAAGTGTGGAATTCAATATGGTTATGCAGCCACATGAGCATTGCTTCAGAGAACTTCTCTTTAGGGATGTTTTCTATCTCCCAGTAAACAATCTCTTACATTTCTTTCACATTAACAATGGTTTGATGAGTGAAGTAAATTTATCAAACCAGAAAGAAAGCTGAAATGACGCATTTTGGCAGGTTTTTTTTTCATTGTAGAGGAAAATAAATCAGCATATCTAGTGAACAAAAAGCAGTCATCTAAAGGTCGTTGCCTCCTGCTTGAGATTGATATAGACTGGACCTCTTTAATCTGCCTCTTGGGGAACTCACTTTTTTATCTCTGCCCTCAGCTGCACCCAGTATGAGCTCCTACCCCAACATCATCTGCTAATAGAGTTGCCTTCTTCAGCTGGATATCAAGAACCTTAAAAGTCTGGCGGCTCTGTGTCTCATTCATCTTTGTAGCTCTCTGTAGCATGATAAATTAGTAATTAAGTGAATACATATGGGAAAAACTTTAGTAAAAGAAAAGTGATGACCAAAGTTACTGGTGGAAAGGCTTTCGCATAACTGGTTATGAGTTGCTTTTGTAACTTTTAAAATTAAAGTATAATTATTTACAGTATTTTACTAGTTTCAGGTGTACAGAAGAATTTGTGTTTCAAAATGTATCTGATGAAACACTCCTTTTAAAAAAGGGACAACTTTTTAAAAAATGTCCCCAAATCAACATATACAAAACAATCAGTTCCTTGTAACTACTGCATAAAACTTCTGAATGCAGTATCATTTTACGTGTTCAGAGCATTAAAAGGACTTTCTTTAATAAATGACAGATTGTTTTATCAGTAAAATAACCAACTAAACTCACTTTTTCCCATGAGTTTGTCACTATAGTTGAAACAGAGGTTCATAGATGCCGTTTTAATCTGTGTGCTTTGACTGTAGGATATGAATCAGATTTTCTACAGGGAAGTTAACAAGAATGAGTAGTTCATTTATGATTTTTGTCTCAAGTATATTACCCAGAGAGATTTTTTTTTTTTTCGTTTTTTTAATGGCCCACACTGTGTTTTTCTCACATTTTTATCTCCATTCTGGCTGGCAATGGAGTCTTCCATAGACATCAAAAGCATCATAGAACTGGTATAGAGAGCTTTCAGTGGATCTTAAACCTGGAGTTTTTATTTCCAATCAGTCCAAAGTATTATTCTACTTGAAATCTACATCAGAAATAGGCTAGATAGAATTTTGTCATAAAAATGAAGACAATTTTATTTCAAAAGAATGAAAGATTCATATTCTATTCTATGAAAGTTGTCATTGAATACCAGAGGCTCATTCCAAGGTGTACTTTTTATAGTTGTGTATAGATTTGAAAAGATAGATGGTAACATTACCGCCTGCTTTGTGCCTATTGTGAGTTTTCTCTCACCTAACTTCTTTTAATGTTGAAATAAAAGCAGTTACTACCCTTATTGGTTTATTAGGATTACAGTGACATCTTGTGGCATGTCATTTTCCCTTTTAAAACTTGCCCAGGTCAAAATCTAAGACTTTAGTTCTTGCTAAAGAGTTTTAGTTTTATTAATGTAATAGATATTAATGAAAAAACTCAGTAAGTACTATTTGAAGTACAAGTCAGATGAATAAAATGCAATCCAGTTTATCTGGTTCAAGTAAATACTTCTGGATAATTTCAATTAGAAAAATATTTTCTTTCAAAAATACCACGATCTAGCATTCATTTAAAATTTTCTTCCATCGGCATCATGACATAGGAAATGCCCTAGAAATTGATCCATGCAGACAATGAAATTAAAAATTAAAATTCCATCGCTAACGAAGTATTGTGTGATTATAGCTTCTGTGAATGGTTAAGACCAGCTAATTAAAAACAGTCTTATTGGAAGAAAGGTTTTTATTGGAAGGAAAAAAATTTTCAGGACAAAATTAGACCTCTGCCATTTAATCTGATACTTATCAGCTTCCTCATTGACTGCCTCTAATTAGTATGTAGAGTATGTAAGGTGAGAATGTCATTAAACTACATTAAGAGGTGTAAATTTTAGAAAAAGAAAAAAAGAAAAACTAGATTCAATATTCCCACCCTCCCACCCTGCCCTCCTCACACATATTCCAGTCATTAACATTCACTTCCGTGTGACGAAGGCCAGAAAAATTCTTTCAGATGTTTTCTAATGACCAAGTTCAGTCTACTTCAGATACAGTAGAGTCATTTTGCTGAAAATAATTCCCATTTGCAGGTAGCTTGTGCATATTTGCTCTTCTACTCCCCTTTTCCTTCTCTTGGTCACACACTGCCTCCCTCCCCTCTTTTAAAAGTCTGGGAAGCAATCTCCTTTGAAAATTATATTCAACAACATTTCCACTCACTATGTACTTTAACAAATATGATTCCTTCACAAACCTTGCTGTGAATATATTTCGTCCAATTCAAGACATCAGTTTTAGGACACCCCTTTGTTTTATGTAAGCTTAGAAGGAGAAAACTGCTTTCAGTTAAACTATGACACATTAAACAGAAGGTGTATTTCAAATTCATTTGAAACATTAAGTATATCTTTTAGACTTATTTAAATACGTTTTATCATGGATCATACTTATGAATATTTTAAAGTGAAAATATGAACAAAATACAATGTTTCTTCAACAGAGTCCAGCTCCAAGTCACTTCCTATGCTGTGATTGAGGTCTGTGTTTGCCCACACCATTTTTTCCTGCTATTAAGAGCTCGGGGCATGGCACAGATATTCCCAGAGTGCACTTTTTGTCTCTAGAACTTTCCCTTAAGCTATTGACACCTGTTTCACAAGTTTTGAAACTGGCACTTTATCTGACAGAAAAATCAATGGAAAGTTTTTAGACAATTCACAGTGCTTCCTCAGACAGTCATTATGATTCTTTCTCCGTGGTTTGTGGACTGAGAAGTCAAGAGTTAGACCGCCATCATGTAACAAGATTGCTGCGTACACAAGCAATACCATCTAAGTCATGGCTGTTACCGTCACCAGCAATTGTAAGACACCATTGATCACTCCATTCTCTTAACGTTAAAATCTGAAAAACGACGTGCCTTAGAAGTGCTGCAATATGGTCATGTTAATGCTAACAGCTAGCCTTTCATGACTGACTGTTGTGTCAAGTGCTTATTGTATTCCTCATACACATTATATCATTTAATCCTCAGATAACCCTACGAAGTAGATGTTACTATTTGAATACACAGATGAAAATTAAACGACTGGTTCTAAAGACAGACATCTAGTAAGTGGCAGATCTGGTGTTTAAATTTGGTTTTCTCTCCTGCCACATGGTCTGTGTTTTTCCATAGGAATCTGGTTATAAATACTTAAGCAGAAAATATTTGAAGCAGGGGTGACTCAATCATATGGAAAAGAATATGCTCTCCATTGGCAATTTTCCTTAAATAACAGACAAAGAGCAACTGTGTGAACAAATATCAGATTTGTATGTTTGTGAATTATCACGAAACTTTCAGAAGAGGGGAGAGATGAAACATTGTCTTCTATTTGAGGAAGAGAAAAAACTGCTATATCAGCCAGTAGCTATGATGACTGCTAAAGAGACATTTTCTGGAACATGCCATATGTCACAAATAATAATGCAATCTTCCCCCAAATAGAGAAAGATCTATGCAATCTTCAACAAGAAGAAAAGTTTATCTATATTTCACTCATAATAAGGCCCAGATTTGGACAAAGGACAGTATGTATCTTATTTGCAATTAGTTTTATTTTCATTAACTAAACATCTTTTTTCATAACTCTGTGCATCTTTGTCTCATCAAAATCAGAAGCCAATATATTTAGGATGCACCTTTAGTTTTTAGCTTATTAATGTTAAACTATATTTTATCTGTAAACTGATTATTTTGTGGAAATATCTCTCCCAGTTTTCATAAGATGGAGTTCTTTACATGAGGTATTTTTATGTTCATGTAGAGACTTCAGAATTCCCTCAGGAATAACTTAGTTGGCAGACACGAAACAAAGCAGCTAAGTTTCATATTCTCTATGTTTGTTCTCTTAGGACAAAACATAGGGGGAAAGATCCTGATTTTGATCTTGGCCATCATTTTTTCGATATGACACCAAAATCACAGGTAATAAAAGCAAAAACAACAAATGGGATTGCATCAAACTAAAAAGCTTCTGTAGAACAAAAGTAACCATCAACAAAATGAAAAGGGAATCTAAAAAATGGGAGAAAATATTATTTGCAAACCATATATGACAAGGACTTAATATCTAAAGTATATATCCAAAGGAAAAGAAATTAGTATCTTGAAGAGATATTTGTACTCCTGCATTTATTGAGGCATTATTCATAAAGGCATAAAATAACCTAAACATCCATTGATGTTTGAATGGATAAAGAAATGTAATATATGTATTCCTGTGTAACACACACACACACACACACATATATATATATATATACACAAATATATATATATACAAGTGTAATGTATGTATTCCTGTGTAATACATATATATAAATATATATATATATATACACACACATGCACACAAAGGAATATTATTCAGTCATAAAAAGATGGAAATCCTGCCATTTTCAATAGCATGGATGAATCTGAAGGACACCATGCTAAGTGAAATAAGAGAGACAGAGAAAGACAAATACTGTATGATCTCATAATGAAAAATCTAAAAATAAAAGATAAATAAAATAAAAAGTAAGAGTACATAGAAACTGACTAGAATGGTGGTTGCCAGGGCTGAGGGGCTTATTTACAATAACAGGGATAAACCTGGAGGGCCTTGTGCTATGTGAAATAAGTCATAAAAAGGAAGACAAATGCTGTATGGTATCAATTATATGTGGAATCCCCCCCAAAACAGTCAAATTCATAGAAACAGAGAGTTGAATGGTGGTTTTACATGCTGGGGTGGGGGTAAGTAGGGAGATATTGAGCAAAAGATACAAACTTTGGGTTATAAGATGCATAAGTTCTGGAGGTCTAATGCACAGCATGGTGACCACAGCTAAGAATACTATATTGTATGCTTGAAATTTGCTAAAAGAATACATCTAAAGCATTCTCACCACACACACACAAACACACACACACAAGGTAACCATACGAGGTGATATATTTGTTAATCAACTTGGTTGTGTTAATCACACGTATACGTATATCAAATCATTGTGTTGTAAAGTTTAAATATATACAATTTTATTTGTCAATTATACCTTAGTGAAGCTGGAAAAATGATTTAAAGTAAAAGCAGAAAATATGTGATTGTGGTTGATTTCCTCCTCCCAGATATGAGACAAATAAAGAAGTTTTTGTAAGCTGGCTGTGCACATCATATGTGTGTATGTATGTGTTTGTGTGCTAACACACATTTTAAAGGAAATGAAACTGGCCTATACTTTTAATTTTTCTCCTTAAAACACTAAAAATATAAGTACCAAGTGATCTAGTAATTCTACTCCTGTGCATACAGCTTAAGAAAATGAAAACTCTTATTTGAAAAGATACATGCACCCCAAGATTCATTGTAGCATTATTTACAACAGCCAAGATATGGAAGCAGTCTAAATGCCCAACAATAGATGAATGGATAACAAAGATGTGGCATATGTGCATGTATGGAATATTACTCAGCCATAAAAAGAAAGAAATTTTGCCATTTGCAAAACCAAGGATGGACCTAGAGGGTATTCTGCTAAGTAAAATAAGAGAAAGACAAATACTGTATGTTATCACATATATGTTGAATCTAAAAAATAAAATAAATGAATGTAATGAAAAAGAAACAGACTTACAGATGTAGAGAACAGACTAGTGGTTACCAATGGGGAGAGGAAAGAGTGGAGGGGCAAGATAAAGTCAGGAGGTGAAGAGGTAAAAACTACTATGTACAAATAAACAAGCAACAAAGATATATTGTATAGCACTGGGAATATAGGCAGTATTTCATAATAACTTTAAATGGAGTATAAGCTATAAAAAATTGGAATTATTATGTATACCTGAAACTAATATAATATTGTAAATCACCTATGCCCCAATTTAAATAAAAAGAAACTAAAAAAAGATTTATTTGTCAATAGAAAGGAAATATTGAAGAAATTATAAACAAGACAAAACAATAGGAAAACCTTGGTACTATCAAATATTCTATTTTTAAGCCCTCCATAAACATGCTAATAATAAGGTAGACTCCATTTTCATTTACGGGACATCTAAATTGTTTTGAAATATTTTAAGGTAAACATTCTGAATGGTAAAGTTTAATCTTATATCAGCAAATGAAAATTGCATTTTGGACTTTATAAAATCCACATGCTTGTCTAATGATGTTTACTGTCCCTTATAGGTAACTCATTTAGTTGACTGATGGCTACAGAGGTATAACAATATAGGTAATGCTTAAGAAGTAGGGAAACGGTAATAAAGAACATCACAAACTCAGAATATCAATACTGAATCAACAGCCTGTGTACATTATAAATGAAAATGAGAACGCTGGTCTCCAATAACCTCAGCTTTATGAATAAACTATAAGTCTTCTGAATATACAAGTAGTAAAAGATTAAATGTTAAGTACTGTGTCCTTGGATACTCATACATTCTTTTGTGGGCATTGCCTATAAATGTCTTTATATTTTTAAAGACTATATTTCAAGTGTTCTAATATGCAAAGGAAGTCTGCATGTTTCTATAATGTGTAATAGAAAAAAGAACTCTCGAGTAAACTCAATTTTTAATAAATTTACTGAACTCTTATTGTAAACTACAACCCTATCTCTTGAATCTCTCCAAGTTGCATGAAAATTATAAAACTTTTCTGTTTCAATATGTAAAAATATAAAACATATAAACCTATGTTAAGTGGAGCTTTGCTACCAACCTGAGTCAATGGGCCAACTGTAATGGCATCGCCTGGGAACTTGTTAGAAATGTAGAATTTCAGGTCCCATCCCAAAGCTACTAAATGAGAATCTGCATTTTTAATTAGATACCCAAGTGATTGTATTACACATAAAAAACCAATTTAGGGTACTTCATTGATTGATCTAATTTTCTATAAATTAACCACATTTAAACAACTAGTGAGGATTCCCAGGGGTTCATTGGTAAAGAATCTGCCTGCCAATGCAAAGGGACGCAGGAGATGTGGGTTCAATCCCTGGGTCAGGAAGATCCCGTGGAGGAGGAAATGGCAACCCGCTCCAGTATTCTTGCCTGGAGAATCCCCGTGGACAGAGGAGCCTGGTGGGCTACAGACAACAGGGTCACAAAGAGTTGGACATGACTGAACTGAGCACTCATGCATGCAAACAAATAATATTTAAGTGTTCCACATGTATCCTTTATTTTAGCAATATTCAAGATTTAGTGTATAACAAAATCACCAAAGGAACTGTTTAAAAATGCAGACTTTCAAGTTTTTCCTCTCAGTTTAGAATTCAGTATGTCAAAGTCAGGCCTGCGTGCTCCAAACCACAGCTCTCCTGAACAGAATTAAAGTTAATAATATCAGTCCTCTTAACAGCTCAAAATCACAGCAAGATACCTAACATACAAGCAAGTCACAAACTGTTTCTGTTAAATTTTGAGACATTTCAAACTTTTTCAGAAATTATTAATCAAAGAATCAAAAATTTGGCATTAAATGAGTCTGGTTCCATTCATGGAATCTGATGAGATTATTCCTTCCCCCACGCACCCGCCCCCACCCCACAACAAAGTTGTTTCAGCCACAGGATAACAAAATAATTTACTAGAGAACTTAAAAAAATTGATACTGTCCCCACTGAATTGGCAACATTTGTACTAGAAAATAAAAGCAAAACATTATGCAAAGGACGTATCTCTCAAGAGGTCTCAAACACAAGTGTATTCCAGAACCATCAGGAACCAATGGGAAAAACAAGGAATGTGATAGTCCAGTTACAGATCTTTTAAGTTCAAAAAAGGAAAACCTCTTGCACAGAACAAACAAGAACATCCCTGTGAGCAGCTTTCGGCCTGTGACCTGCTAGTTTCCAGTATCTGTACCAGCAGAGTTTTTCTAGTTTATTCTCCAGTGACATACCAGAGGGCATATTTTTATTCTTAATTTGCTCATCTGGCTTATTTGGGGACTTGGGGGAACTAAGCTGTAGGTCAGATTTTACTTGCAGCAGTAAAACATGGTGATATACCAGGCTTGTAATCTATATCACCCTTATGAAGCCAAGTGGATCTTTAAAGACACAGTCAATAAGCTATAGGTATAAGCTATGGGTTGGCATAGCCCCAATTTTTTCCTAACAAGTTTTTTTCATGGAGCCACATAAAAGATGCTCAGTTTGCAGGTTTTATTTTAAACTATACACTGTCTTCAGAAAAACAGCAATCGGAGTTTTTGTGGAGTAGCTGTCCACAAAAATACCTCACTAGTTGTTGCTTGTTAGGTATAAGTGAATAACACTAATTTACTTTGGTGCTTTGTTTCTGCACAATTATGAAGGGCTTAAGATGCCCAGAAGTACCACTGTTGCCAAATTCTACCTACAGGTATCTAAATAATACTTCTAAAATGAAAAACAGAGCTGTTGACATGTTCACTGTGTATTTTTATTTTAAATACTAGCACAACAAACACAATGAAATGACAGGACCATTACCTTGATAATACTGATAACATTCCTTGACAAGTTGGCTTATAATTTACATACATTATTTTTATCAGGAACTATTTTAAATATTATTTTAAGATATATTGTAAAACACAAGTCTCAAATATATACCAGTTGCAAACATAATGTGCTTAGTTACTATTTTCTTTGTTACTCAAATAAAATGATTTAAAGTTCCTCAAAATCATGTCCACTGGTGTTCATGGTTTCAGGGTGCATGACTCGTCCCATGAATAGGATTGTACCTGCATTGGGTAGGGAGTGAACAAAAAAGGAGTTGAACAAAAGCTATTTATTTTCCTTCTTGCTTACGATTAGCAATGTTCTAAAGATAAGAATGTGAATAAATTACTGTCACTTAAAAAATCATCTGAACATTAGAAATTATCTGATAAAAATGCAGAAGTATGTTTTCAATTAACAAATGATTTCTTTTTGGCCATAAATAAAGTTCTGTTCTCATAACAGACTTACCTGTTCTCCTGTTCCTGATAAGAAAGAAAAATGGATGGTCGACAATAACTTGAGGATACAGCACAGCCATCCTGCTAATTGCAATCATTCCTGTAGCACAGTGAGAAAGTAATTACATGTCTGTGGATATGCAGGGACTAATGAGCAATTTCTCCAAACCATCTATGTTCAGCACAAAGGTAATGATTTTTACGAAGCAAGGCTTCTCTCTTAAAGGCTTAAAGAGAGAAAAATTGTAAATGAGCTAACATCTCTATTTCATCTTAAAGAAAAACAAATACGTACACACACATGTACACACTTCCTCCCATCACCCACCGAAAATAGAGGATAATTTATTCTGCCTATTACAAATTTTTATTCTCGGCCTCAGACAGATACTTATGGCTTTAATAAAATGACTTAAGTCAAGGAAAGTGGGAAAAACAAACAAACAAACAAATACCGTCCCCAGCTTTCCCCTCCCCCAGTTTCTTTATATTATCAAATCATCATTTCTTTTATCTGAAATGGGGATTTTACATAGCAAGTCACCAGGCTTCTCGCAAGCAGCCAGGACAGCAGTGATTAAAGAGAAAATACAGCAGGGAGAGATTCAATGATGCTTCCTACAGCTGGGAAACTGAATTCCCCTGAGATCTTTACTGTGGGATAATCATTTTATACTCGCTGCAGGGAGATGCGTTGTCAGGAAAAGGCCAAGATTAAATGATGTAAGATTTGAAGCTTTCTCAATGCCTGAGACTACTGTTTCTATTTCCTCCCCCCAAACACCATTTTAACTGATAAGATCCTTTTAATGGGTAAATATATGCAGAGGTTAAACATAATGTGTACAAACATGATGTGTTACATTTTACTAGAGAAGGGAAAAATCCTTCTAAAATTTGGTGACGGCTGTTGAACACGATATTGAAACAAAACCAAACAAATAAATGAGAAAAGAAAAATCCTTCTCACTTAACTAAGGAGATCAGAATGTTCAAAATAATTAATTAAGGACATTTACTGTTACTGTTGTTGGTTTTTTTTTTTTTTGGATGGATGATTTAGGTAAATTTTTTAAAATTTTCATTTAAAATTATTATTTTATTATTAACTTAAAATTTTGTATTGCATGCTATCATGTATGCTTGTTTGTGCATGGGCTTTTAAAAAATCAATGCTCTTCACTGACAAAATTAAGAACTAACTCCCACAAATAATTAAATAGAAAAAAAAAGTTTAACCGGGCAGCAGGGAAATATTTTAAATATTTAAATGGACAGCACAGCAGGAAAATCTATTCTGCAGAGCTGACAATCTCCTTCTGCCTCTCATTAGAGATGGGAGTTACTCTGTATGGGGCACTGAAATGAATGCATGTTTCATATCCTATTTGGAAAATCCTAGGAGGTTCATCATTAGCTTGACTTCTAAGTGAGGGCAGCATCAGTTTTATGACTTGGTTCTAAAAATGACTCCCATTCCCCTACCCAAGACTGCTTTAAGAATACAGATCTAGAAAAGCTGAGATTTGGGAAAACCATAATTTGGCACCTGAGGCAGCAGCAGCTTCTGAGCCTTCTTCATTGACCTCTATGAAGCACTTGTGAATTGCTTTGGAAAGGAAAATCTCTTTGTTATCTGCAAAAAAAAGAGAGATAATAGGAGCATTTTTTGGTATCAGAGATAGGGAAGCACTTTACCCTTTAGTTAAACAGATCTGAAAAACATAAGTGATATAAGGTACTGATATAAAACATAAGAGATAATGTAAGATTACTTTTATGATTTGAGAGAACTGTTGAAGATGTATTTTCTGTTTTGTCTTTTGTATTATATTCTCTTGCTAATTTTCTCCTCCATTTTATTGGTAATTTTCCCATCGTTTATTTTTTATATTGCCAGGAAAAGCAAAACGTGGCTCTGCTTTTAATAACAATTTCAAATTAGTTCATAACTCAAGAAAAACTCCCTACCTGTTTCTCTCTAACTTGAAACTTAAAAACATAAAATGAAAATGGGTAGAAATCCACATATAATCAAAATAAGAAGTTTTTTAAAAATCTAATCTCTAATTACTGTGATGATACAAATATCCTTGGCAAAGGAAAACAAACTTGACTTCTAGATTGTAGAAATATGAATATATTAAAAAGTTATTTCCCATTCCAGTTAATTGGTTTATCTCAGGTTTCAAAAACATGCTTTATCTTAAAGTCAGGCTAAATAACACTTTTAATATTAGGAGGACTGTTTTTCCCTTTGAATTGTCTTTCTAGTTATGCTTACTTTTAAGTTAATGGCTGTTGTAGCTTGAATTTAGGAGAAGGCAATGGCACCCCACTCCAGTACTCTTGCCTGGAAAATCTCATGGACGGAGGAGCCTGGTGGGCTGCAGTCCATGGGGTTGCTGAGAGTCGGACACAACTGAGTGACTTCACTTTCAGTCACTTTCATGCATTGCAGAAGGAAATGGCAACCCACTCCAGTGTTCTTGCCTAGAGAATCCCAGGGATGGGGGAGCCCGGTGGGCTGCCATCTATGGGGTTGCATAGAGTCGGACACGACTGAAGTGACTTAGCAGCAGCAGCTTGAATTTGTTTTCTAAAATACATATACTGAAGCTCTAACCCCCAAGATTTCATAATAGGACTGTATTTGAAAACTGTTGTTGTTGTTTAATTGTTAAGTTGTGTCTTATTCTTTGTGACCCCATGGACTCTAGCCCATTAGGCTCCTCTGTCCATGGGATTTCCCAGGCAAGAATACTAGAGTGGGTTGTCATTTCCTTCTCCAGGGGATCTTCCCAACCCAGGGGTCGAACCCACGTTTCCTGCACAATTGTGCAAGCCCTCCTTAAAATCAATCCCAATCTCTCTCTCTCTCTCTGTGTAAATGTCTATATAGACAGAAATGCACATAGCCATCTGTGTGTGTGTGTGTGTGTGTGTGTGTGTATCCATTCATCCTGTTGGATCTGTTTTATCTGGAGAACCCTGACTAATACAACATGTGAAGACATAGAAGATGGCCATCTATAACTCAAAGAGAGAGGTCTCATGAGAAACCAACCCTGAAGACACCTTAATCTTGGACTTTCAGCCTCCACAACTATGATGAAATAAATGTCTGTTATTTAAGCCACTCAGTCTGCAGTGCATTGTTATGCGAGCCCTAGCAAATGATACAATACAACAGCATTCAGTCTTGGGCTTCCAACTTCTCTTCAAGATTAAAACAAAACAACCAGGAGGTACCTCAAATACAGAAAAAAGAAAAAATAGCACAAGGAAGCAAGAGAAAGGATTACTCAAGTTTGTACCTTTTTTTTTCCGTCCCAGGAGGTCTACTTCAAATTTAAGATAATTAGCTTTGTTGCTGATGCTGAGCACCACTCAGTAAAAGCAGAATTGATTTTCCATTAAACTGCTTAGTACTACTTTCAAAAACACATAATTATCTGCTACGGTTAGAAAATGATGTTTGACAACATTTTTGGTACACCTCTTGGAAAGCTCCTGCTTGTTCTGAATAAGCCTCAAGATGAACTGGTGGCATCTCTGATTATACTTTTCATAGATCTATTCCTTCTTCAGCTCATATTTAGCAATAAGATATAAGCCCTGCATTATGAAATAGTCCATCTCACATATTATGATATTTTCTTCTAGAATGCATTTGATAACTAGAAGAAAACTAGAAGGAATAAAGTTTTACATTAAACAAGTATAACTAGCTCTCTCAAATCCAGACAACTAGTCTTTTTTAGCAAATGAAAAGAAAAATATCAATTGCATTAAGTAACTAGTAAAAAACAATTTAGTTGGCAAAACACTGAACTCCAAGAAAGTAAAACATATTAACTATTTAGTATTTAAATGGTGCTGTAGTATTTTCAGATTCTGCTGTCCATTTTTATCAGTCTGCCAGTTAAGGCAGGGCCACACATCAATGGCCCTGAGCGTGAAAGTAGCAGCACCTAGGTAAGGAGTGTCCACAGAAGAGAATTTTTAAAAATCACAAAGAATACTGTGCATAATTTTCTGCAGATAAATGTTAACTTTGTGTGTGTGCTAAGTCGCTTCAGTCACATCTGACTTTGCAACTCTATGAACTGTAGCCTACCAGGCTCCTCCATCCATGGGATTCTTCAGGCAAGAATACTGTAGTAGGTTGCCATTCCTTTCTCCAAGCGATCTTCCTGACCCAGGGATTAAACTTGCATCTCTTACATCTCCTGCATTGGCAGGCGGGTTCTTTACCACTAGCATCACCTGGGAAGCTTAATCAACTTTGAGGGGTATAAATTATTTACTATGCACTGTATCTGTTTATAATACACAATTTGGTAAATTCTGATAGATGTGTATATCTATGACCCCACTTCCACAAATAAGATAAAGAATATTTCCACCTCCCCTCAAAATTTCTTGTGCTCCTTTATGTGGATAACTTTGAAATAAAAGATTTGCCATCAAATGGACAAATTTACAAACATACATAAATTAGAAAGTTGAATCAAGGAAAAATATAGAAAGTCTGAATAGTCCAGTAAGCATTAAAGTAGCTGAATCAGTAGACAGAATCTTCCCCAGCCCTCAAAATTAAAGACTCCAAGCTTAGATGGTTTTCTAGGGAACTTTAACCAAACCTTCTAGGAATAGATAGAGTTTTCTGAGATAAAACTATTCCAGACTCTAGAAAGAGAATAAAAGCAATCTAAGCCATCTCTGGGTAGTCTTAACCTTGCTATTAAAATTAAACAAGTTCAGTTCAGTTCAGTCGCTCAGTTGTGTCTGACTCTTTGCTACCCCATGAACTGCAGCACACCAGGCCTCCCTGTCTATCACCAGCTGCTGGCGTCCACCCAAACCCATGTCCATTGAGTTGGTGATGCCATCCAATCATCTCATCCTCTGTCACCCTTTCTCCTCCTGCCCTCAATCTTTCCCAGCATCAGGGTCTTTTCAAATGAGTCAGCTCTTTGCATGAGGTAGCCAAAGGATTGGAGTCTCAGCTTCATCATCAGTCCTTCCAATGAACACCCAGGACTGATCTCCTTTAGGATGGACTGGTTGGATCTCCTTGCAGTCCAAGGGACTCTCAAGAGTCTTCTCCAACACCACAGTTCAAAAGCATCAATTCTTTGGTGCTCTGCTTTCTTTATAGTCCAACTCTCACATCCATACATGACTACTGGAAAAACCATGGCCTTGACTAGGCGGACCTTTGTTGACAAAGTAATGTCTCTGCTTTTTAATATACTGTCTAGGTTGGGACTGTCTAAAAACAGAAATTCGTAGACAAAACTCACTTATTAACATGGAGGCAAAGTTCTTTAAAATCAGAAAATTAAACCTAGAAGCATATACAAATCCTTTTTTAAATGAGTTTCTGAGGATGTCAGCAGTTAAAACTGCTCTCCCTCCAGTTCACATCACAGGCTTCCTCTGGGATGACCATCAACCACAAACCAATTTTTGCTACTCCCCTACTTCAACCCTTATCCTCTAACCTGCTAGCCCGCCCTCCCAGCTCCCCTCCAGTATACCACACACCTACATGCCTGCTCAGGATGCAGTATGAAGGCCACCGTGAGGCTGACTCTGCCTCTTTCATTTAGCATTCTTCACTCTACACACTGTGTTCCAGATTTTTTGAACTACAGTGGCTTGAGCAGACCACACTTTATCACTTCTGTGTCTTTGTTTCCCTGGAAACTCCCTAAACCCTTGCACAGTCAGACACTAATCTTCAGCTTCCAACCCTTCAGCTCAGCTTCCACCCCTACCTGGGCTTCCCTGGTGCTCAGAAGTAAAGAATTTGCCTGCAGTGCAGAAGACCCAGGTTTGATCCTTGGGCCAGGAAGATCCCCTGGAGAAGGGAATGGCCACCCACTCCAGTATTCTTGCCTGGAAAATTCCATGGGCAGAGGAGCCTGACAGGTGGGCTACAGTCTATAGGGTCACAAAGAGTCAGACACAACTGAACAACTAACAGTTTCACTTTTTTCCCAACCCTACCAGGACTTTTCTGCTCTCCACTGATTCCTGCTGCTGCTGTTGCTAACTCACTTCAGTCGTGTCCAACTCTGTGCGACCCCATAGACGGCAGCCCACCAGGCTCCCCCATCCCTGGGATTCTCCAGGCAAGAACAATGGAGTGGGTTGCCATTTCCTTCTACAATGCATGAAAGTGAAAAGTGAAAGTGAAGTTTCTCAGTCGTGTCCGACTCTTAGCCACCCCATAGACTGCAGCCCGCCAGGCTCCTCCGTCCATGGGATTTTCCAGGCAAGAGTACTGGAGTGGGTTGCCACTGCCTTCTCCTATCCCCCATTAAAGTAGAACTAACCACTCTTTCCCACTGAACCCAGGATCTAATTCTACTTAAGCCTTCATAATATATCATATTTGTACTGTTCTCTCTCTTCCAGTGGATTTCCACCTCCTTCAGGCAAGGACTGTGTCCTTCCTCTTAGTGGCCCTGGCTTCTAGCATCTAGTGAGCCTAAGGGGTGAACTAAGCTAAGTAGAGGGAGCTTCCTGGTAATGTGTAATTTACCAGTATTTAATCCAACATTTTGTTATTGCTCTTTAGTCATTAAATCGTGTCTGATTCTTTTGCAACCCCATGGACTGTGTAGCCCGCCCGGCTCCTCTACCACTGGGAGAAGCCTAGAGAAGCCCACAGTCCAACATTTAGTAATTGTTGAATGAAAGAAAGAGAAAGTGTTAGCTGCTCAGTCGTGGCCAATTCTTTGTGACCCCAGGGACTGTGTCCCGCCAGGCTCCTCTGTCCATGGGGATTCTCCAGGCAAGAATCCTGGAGTGGGCAACCATTCCCTTCTCCAGGGGATCTTCCCAATCCTGGGATCAAACCCGGGTGTCCTGCATTGCAGGCTGACTTTTTACTGTTTGAGCCACCACGAAAGCCCAAATGAAAGGGGTTAATTATTTCATATATTAATAGTCAGACTGTGGGTATTGTCACTCTACAGGCCCCATGACCACAATTCTGTTCACAATTATGGCTACAGAGTTTATTCTTATAATAAATAAAACATATGACAGTAATCCAGAGTAGATGGAAAACAGTCCCAGAGAGACAGAAAGAATACAAAGACCTCACACACACTAGAAAACTTAGAAAATCTGAGTGGAAGAGCAGAGGGAATGTGACTCAATAACCAATGTTACCATATATATTTCAAAGACAGCAAATAAAGATTGAAACCAATGTCCCAACCCCACCAGAGACAGCAGGTTTCTGAAGTTGTAAACAAGATCTCGGGACACTTAACCTTAAGAGAAATGCCACCTCTTTGGATGAACAAGTAGGAGAGAATATGTAAAAAGTGAGAAATCACATCATGAATACCGAGGGGACAAAAGAAAATGGAACCTTTTTCTTTTGGGACAAACTTCAAGCAGTTACACTGAAATAAAATATAAGCTGTAAATGGTTTAAGAAAGAGTATGCTGCCACCACATCAGAGAAGGAGATAAGATCATGCAGGAATACAGGCAAGATCACAGCTTCTGTGTTTGCCCTCCTATATTGCTCATCCTCATGTAATTATGTGTCAATCAAGACCATCTTTCCAGCTAGGCCAGACAGTTACTCCCTGAAGGCCTGCACCTTCCTGTGCTATTCACCTCCTGTCTCAATCCCCAATTTCAGGCACACTGCCAGCCACTAGGTACATGCACTCAGGTATGGGAGGGGAGTTAAAGAGATTCACACTGATGAGTTTACCTTATTGCTTAGAGAAAAGATAACTATTCTCTAAAAATGGAAATAAAGAAACCATTGGGAAACAGAAATACAAAAAAAAAAAAAAAAGAAATCCACACACTGTTCCCAAGCAGTCTTCTAGTCATTGCAGACATTGCTGCCAAATAACTGGCCCTACTTTCCTCCGGGCAGCATGGTGCAAGGCTTTTCACAATGGATGAGATGGGAACAGGGCCAGCAAACCCTAGATCCCCCAGAGAAGAGCTGGGAGATAATACAAACTCTTCCAAAAAAAGCAGAGCAAAAATACTAAGGTATTCATTCAGCTACTGAGCAAATATTTGTCGAGTACCTGGCTTGCATGAGGTATTGTTCAGGGCACCAGAGGCTCTGAGTGTCTGTGATGGACATAACGCTGGCAGGCTGGCCTTCGTACGGGAGGATGCCACTGCTTTCTTCGTGGCACTGTTCTTAAACAGCCAATTTAAATAGATGGCTGCGTCACCAAGGACAGGCTTAAAATAACAAAATGAACGGAGTTCCATAACAGAACCCTGGGATACCAAAAACATCTCTGTCTCTGTACTTTAGCTGCTAAAATATTTTGAGCTTCAGCCCCACCCATGACCTTTAGAAAGGTTTTAAGAATCTGAGCTCCTTCAAGGTGGGAATAGTGTTTGCTTGTTTGTTTTTCCACATAGATTTTGTGATAGACCAGCAAATATTCATTTATGTATTCACTCATTCACTTAGTCATGTACTGAGCACCTCCTGTGTGCCTGATATTGTTGATGAACTGGGTACACTATGTTGCACTAAATAGTTCCTTCCTGGGAGGGAAAGCAGACCTTAAATGAATGCGTGCTCAGTCACTCAGCTGTGTCCAACTGTTTGCGACCCCATGCGACCCTGCCAGGCTCCTCTGTCCATGGGATTTCCCAGGAAAGAATACTCGAGTGGGTGGCCATTTCCTACTCCAGGGGATTTTCCTGACCCAGGGACTGAACTCACATCTCCTGCATCACCTGCATTAGCAGGCAGATTCTTTACACTTTCACCTCAACTTTTTTTTTTTAACCATTGAGTCACCTGGCAAGTTCAGACATTAAATAACCAGGATGATTTTTTAAAAAGCGAATCAATGAAAGACCACAGTTTCAGGGTATATTAAGTATAAGAAATAAGATAAAGTGATGGGTTAGCTGTGACTAAGGCAGGTAAAAGGAAATACTTGATATCAGATGTTAAGAAAGGTTTGTCTGGGGAGATTAATTTGAGCTGAGACCTAAAGAATACAGAGGAGTCAGCGCCGGGCAGACCTGAAGGCAGAGTTTCCGGTAAAATGGGAGAAGGGCTAGTGTAGATACAGATACAAGCCAGGTGTGTTCAAGGACCCAGAAAAGGCTGTGAGACTGGAACAAGGGGAGTGAGGAGGGCCAGAGCCTCGAGAGAAGCCCCCAACTTGGAGCAAGGCAGGGCTCAGGATCATCTCCTAAGGGCACGCTCCCACCCAGCATCTATCCCGCTTCCCACATTGTGTTGGGCTCTGAGGACAGAAAGATGTCTATGACACATTCTGGGCTTCTGAGGAGCTCCTAGCTTAGTGACAAACATTCTAAAGAAAAGTAGATCTTTGATAGCACTTTGCACTATCAGAGTTCAGATGACAGAGAGAAAAACCATCTAGGAAGGGAATGATGTCCAGGAAGCTGCTTAGGGATGGTGACATTTGAACTGGTTCTTGAAGAATAAGTAGAAGAGTGAAAGTTAGAGAAGGGGACACGGGCATTCCAAGTCAGGAATTATATTTGCAAGGTGAGAGAAGCAGTAGGGATGACCGGAAGGTCCACTTGAAGCCCCGGCTATAGGAGCAGGGGAGTGGCAGAGGATGTGCTCGATATTAAGAGCTTGGATCATGATGCTAGAGAGCCTGGGGTTCGTTCAGAAGGAAAAGGACACGGCTGCTCTGATTTTAGCAGATATCTGTGGCAGCAGCTGTAAAGCCTGAATTGGATGAGCAATTAGCTGGGGGCAAGAAGATCAACTTTGTCAGCTGTTGCAACAGTCCAGGCAAAAAAGTAGGGGGAGAAATGGAATTATGGTTTCAGTTGGAACCATAGCTGGAAGAGAAAGACAGCTCTCTGACTTACAGGCAGAAGAAAGAACAAACAGGGCAAGATGTAAGAGTCAGTCCAGCACAAATCCCCGCACTTGAGTCTGACCTGAATATGGCTTTTGCTGTGTCTTCTTAATTCCTTTATTTTATTGGCTCCTTTATTAAAGCTCATACTTTGTGCTGAAGGATTTAGTATTCTCTTTCTCTTTCCCCTTACACCTTCCAAGAGGATTATCTATTAATCCAAATGCTGACATTCATTTCCATTACAAAAATAGCCCTACTCTATAACCGGATCCTCACTGCAACTAGATGAGCATTTTAAATAAAGCCTGAGAAGAAAATGATTCTCAGCACTCTCTAGCTTCCATGTTTATTATATGAGTCTTTACTATGTTTTATGTTAATGGAATTTAGCGTCAAAAGTAATGGACATCAAACTGAGGTGAAAAAATAAACACAACAGATACAGAACGTCTCATCTTATTTGTTCTTTCATCCAGAGAGTACAAAGCAGAAAGCAACAGTGCTGGGTGCTTCTTAAACACACATAAGGATCAATTTGGGGGAGCTTAAATTCTGGCAGGGGATACCTAATACATAAATGATTTTAGGAGATTAGACATGATATGTGACATAAGAAAAATGATAGAATATTGTAGTAGTTAAGGACTGGTAGCTTCTGGTTGGTATAATCATGGTGACTTAATAAAGTTAGGGATATCTGACCTGAGGCTCAGTTCAAAAGATAATTCGGGTGGGAGAGATTTCATAAAGATGGGGTGCTGGGGGGATGTGGGGTGCCGAGCGAGTGTTCAGTTTGGCTGGAGCACAAGCTGTGTGTAGGGAATCAGATGGAGCTGAGGCTGGAGGGAGCTGAGGTCTGAACGTCCTGATGAGAGGTGGATATTGCACGGCGGACGGAAGGGAGGCTTTGAACAGGAACTGGAATGATTTGAGAGCAGTTTTAAGGCGATTAATCTTGGCAGTGGTAGATAAGACAGATTAGATGGAAGAGAGATTGGAAACTGTTTAGGAGGCTATTGAAATAGTCTAGGGCAGCAGTAATGAGAGTCTAAAATGAAAGTAGATGCCATGGAACAGAAAATGAAAGAGTGGATTCAAGGGGTCTTAGCAAAGGACTCTTGAGTCACTCAGTTTTTCCAGAAGCAAGAGAATGTGAAGCAGGGTATTTTGTTGTTGCTGTTGTTCACTGCTAAATCACATTTACTATTTTTGAAGAAGATAAAATTTTCATTACACGATTTAAAAATGTAACAGCATCCCAACACTACTGAATTGTTTCTGGGTGCTTTCAAATTTATAAATTCTGCTAATAATGTTACTTTAAAAAGATTTTTTTAGTTTTTATATGTGTGCGTGTGTACCCAGTCATGTCTGATTCTTTGGGCCCCAAAGACTGCAGCCTTCCAGGCTCCTTTGTCCATGGAATTTTCCGGGCAAGAATACTGGAGTGAGTTGCCATTTCCTTCTCTAAGGGATCTTCCTGATGCAGGAATTAAACCTGTGTCTCTTACCTCTCCTACTTTAGCAGGGGGATTCTTTACCAAAGAGTATTAAAGAAATCATACATACACAAGGTAAATTTCCAAACCAAATACAGTGGCCTATGAAGTGAAAAGCCCTCTCTCACCTAATGGCCTCTATCCTTGAGGCAACCTCTGCTATCATTTTCTAAGATATTCATAATATTCTGCTCATTTAAAAGCTTAAATACATACTTATGAGGAGGTGGTCTAAGATGGTGATGGAGCAAAATCCTGAACTCTCCTTTCACAGACACCAAACCTACTGCTATGTATGGAACAATGACTGCTAGAAAAGAATTAATAAGCAGCTGACCAATGGGAGGGGCCACAATGAGTCAAAGGGCCTCATGAGCCAGGTACGAGGGGCAGAGGGTCAGTCTCACCAAAAATCACACACCCTGGTAGGGAGGGATTTCCGGTCCAGAGCTACTCACCCAACCCTAGGAACCTGCACTGCAGAGATGAGATTCCCAAATATCTGCCTTTGGAAACCTAAGGGACTTACGTCCAGAGGACCCAGGGGCTGGGGAGACTTGAGACACTCCTTTTAAATGACACGGTCTCGCTTGTTCCAGGATTCAGCACAAAGGCAGCAGTTGGAGAGTGGCATGGATGAGTGCTGCATTTGCTTTCTCCCTGTGCCTGGCTTGCACAGGCACAGCCTTGCTGAAGTCTCGGGTGTGCCCCATCCCCAGTCTTTCTAAAGGCAGGGGTGTGCCCTTCCCCCAGTGATCTTCACCTGCATCACTAAAGCTGGGGAGTGAGCACAGTCCCTGCAGGGATGCCCCTTAATTGCCTGGCCCTCATGGTCAGAGGGGTTTGCATTTCTGGGCCCCCGCCCCCAAATTGTAACAATCAGAGAGACAGTTCTGTGAGGCTCCTACCCCCAGGGTACTGCATAGACAGTAAATTAAAACCATCCCCTTCTGCCTGTGAAAAAGGCTCACTGCCTTGTCCTGGAGCTTCACCCTGAGGGACAGGCTGCAGGTGTGTTTCCATGTACAGGCTACAGAGGCGCTCGCAGGGAATGTAGGCAGGAAGACACCCTCCTTCAGCTCTCCCTGGGCCTCGCCACAACTTGCTGGTACCTCCCCAGAAAGAAATTATTCACTCCCCTGAAGCCCTGATTTTTGCAAACTCTCTCCCAGGGACACATTGAGATCTGGTCTGCAGATCAGCAGTGTTTGTAATTGTGGGCCCGCAGGGCTGCATGGACTTGCATACCTTAAAAGCTACAGCCTGGGGCTTCCCTGGTGGCTCAGTGGTTAAGCATCCCCCTGCCAGTGCAGGAGACAGGAGTTCGATCCCTGATCCTGGAAGACCCCCCATGCCATGGAGTAGCTAAGCCCATGAGCCACAGCCGTTGAGCCTGTGCTCCAGAGCCCGGGAACTACAACTACTGAAGCCTGTGCACCCTAGAGCCCATGGTCTGCAACAAGAGAAGACACTGCAGTGAGAAGCCCGTGCACTACCACCAGAGACCAGCCCCTGCTCCCTGCAGCTAGAGAAAAGCCCGCAAGCAGCAATAAAGACCCAGCTCAGACAAAATTAAATAAATAAATAAAATCATTTTTAAAAAAGGAACCACTCTACAATAAAACATTTTTCTCACTCTTCCTTTTATGAAATCCAGCTGCTTATGTCTCTCTCCTCACAAGTCTGCGTGTTTCTTCAGAGCAGGTATACCATCGTAATCATTTCTTCATTTTTATGACCTAGTCCTTTGCTCACCCTCTCTGCTTACTAAGAGTTGTTAAGTGAAAGGAGTAGACGTGGCACTGAATATAATCGATTTGTATAACTTAAACACCATGAAATTCTCATTAAAGCAGAAAGTAATAACCAAATACATGTTTATAAATTTTCCTGGGTACTTGTGAGGATTACTAAGCGTCATAAACATTGTAATCAGCAAGGTTTTCATGTTATTTGGGGAAAAGAAGGATATGTGTGAAAAGGACACCAACCACATAAGACAGAGCATATGGTGCCCCCAAAATGATGCAGGGAATAAATGCTATTGAATTTAGAGGAATGGAGAGGCAAGTTTTATAGTTGCATCACTAGAAGGTTTCTGAATGAATGATTTATAAGGTAATGTGTATATTTGTGAGAGAGAGAGGGAAAGAGAAAGAGAATGAAGAATGTATTCATTGGGGTGGCTGGTATGCCAGGATTTCCAAGACTCTGGCAAAACTAGAAATTTAAGAATCAAGGAATTCTCACTGAAAGCTTGAGAAGTTAACCTTAGATCAGTTATTCTGAAAATCTGAATTGGGTAGTGTTTGAGGCCAATCCTGGATTTCTTACTGATATTTTAAGGAGTTAAATGATCCAAGAAATATAACAGACAAGGTGGCCCCAGATAAACCTATCCTCCCTTCTCTCTCTTGTTTTATCCTCTAGCAGATGTTCGTGCATGCCCAATCGATTCAGTTGTGTCCAACTATTTGTGACCCTATGCACTGCAGCCCACCAGGGTCCTCTGTCCATGGGATTCTTCAGGCAGGAATATTGGAGTGGGTTGCTATGCCCTCCTCCAGGGGATCGTCCCAATCCAGGGATTGAACTCGCATCTCCTACATTTCCTGCAGTGCACCGGGGAAGCCCTAGCAGATGTCTGTTGTGTACCAACTATGTGTCAGCCCTGGGTCAGGTACTGGGAATGCCTCTGTGAGCAGGATGCCGAGACAAATTCAATGCTGATAGAGTTCTGTTCAAAGAGCAGAGACTTTCCACTATAGACTATATGAACTCTGAAAGAGACTAGTGTGATTTCAAACTTGCACTAATATGTAAATTTATGCTCTACTGTCTCTGACAGTAAAGGCAATTAAATATTACCTTATAAACCTTCCAGATATGTGAAAAAATTTAAGCCACACTGATCACAATAATTGATTTGCTACTACAGTGATACTCCCTCAGGACTGAAAAGCAGCAAATATTCTGTGTGTGTGAAATAACTGCCTAGATGTTTGGGTGAGACAGTGAGGAATCTCTAATCAAACTGAAAATACAGCCATGGTAAGAAAGCAAAATATAATTATCCGGTTGGAATTTGGCCAGTATAGCAGACAGATTCTCTGAATTCCTAAGGAAAGAAGTGTAAGAACTTTAAATTATCCTATGTTCAAACCATGAATATATTTCTGACTCAAGTACAATGTACCCATTACCTTCTGAATCTCCACCAGTCCTATCTTCTTGACAACCCTACTCAAAAGTTCAGAGCCCTAGGAACCTGGATGTGAGACATGAGGACCTTTCCTCAGGGAACATTCACTTCTCTCATGAGGACAGGAACATTTATATAGTAGACATGTAGAAAAATTCCATAAGTGTTTTGGGATGTAAGTTGTCTAAATCACGGGTAGAAGTTGTGGTATCGAATACATCAGTATCATCTCATTGCTAGAAGCTGAATGCTGGTTAGAAAACAATCTTCCCAAGCCAAAACCTGGGAAGATAAAGCCTTTTTTCATTGTAGACTCCTTGAGAAATTCTTGAAAGCTCTGCACCTGCTATCTTTGCCCTGTCTCTCTCTCTTGCACACACACACATATACACACATGTACCCCAAATGCAATTTCAGGGGTGGAGGCATCCACTTCTCTAAATTCAGTCCATGAGCCTTCACACTCCAGGTTGAGAAGCTATTATTTAGTCAGCTTCATTTTTCTATAGGTTGCTGCTTCAGGAGAGAAAAATCTAAATTCTTTCCTATAAACACATGAAAGGCTAAGGAATTTTTTTTTTATCACCTCTACTCTCTCTATAGTTAGAGACTTTGATTCAATAAATTGCATGTAAAGAAGCCCTATACATTCAGTATCTTTTTTCTTGATATATATCTGTCTTTATCTCATCAGAAATAGGATTATTTCCCATGTTCTATAGAAATAATGGAAAATAATTATCTTGTCTAACTAAGACTTATACTCACAAGTGTCTTGGAGTTGGCTGCTTTAAAATATTTCCAAAAGAATTTTACATTTCTAAGTACCTTAACATTACTATTACTAATATGTTAATATTTTTATCCTGATCAAATTAGGAAATCAAATAATTTAACTGGTTGTGTTCCTGTGGGATATTTAAAATAAATTACTCAACAGCCAGTATGCCAAGTATATTTTGAAGCTATTTCTTCAAAACCACTGTTTTTTATTGACGACTTAGTACAATATTTCGGAGAAGGCAATGGCACCCCACTCTAGTACTCTTGCCTGGAAAATCCCATGGATGGACGAGCCTGGTAGGCTGCAGTCCATGGGGTCACGAAGAGTCGTACACGACTGAGCGACTTCACTTTCACTTTTCACTTTCCTGCATTGGAGAAGGAAATGGCAACCCACTCCAGTGTTCTTGCCTGGAGAATCCCAGGGACAGCAGAGCCTGGTGGGCTGCCGTCTATGGGGTCACAGAGAGTTGGACATGACTGAAGCGACTTAGTTACAGCAGCAGGACAATATTTACATCATCTCTCAGGTGTTCTTAAAACATCTAGTTCTCACAGTGGGTACTAAGTTATCCTTTCTTCCTTCTTTCTTTCCTATATGATTTATTATAACCAGATATATTGAGATATTCAATCAACACATCTATTGATTATCTATCTACAAGGCATTTTGCCAGATGTTATGGGGAATTCAAAGATGTATAAGACAGGTCTTCTGGAGAATATAATCTACCATCAAAGATAAGACATGAATCAGAATAACATAAATTTAATGTTATGACTGTAAATATAATTTTCTTATAGAAGTTAAATATATTTGCTATATTTATCTGGCAATTGATAAATATATTTAACCTCAGAACTCTGTAATAAACAGAGGCTTCACCAACATCATTATAAAAAAGCTTTTTGGAATATTTTTTATTTAATTGATGTTTATTTCCTACCAGACAAGGCTGTCAGATTTGCATTTTTGATGAAAACTTCAGTTACTCCAAGAGCCTTCAAAACTTCTTTTAAATCAATTTCCTGTTCCACTGTGAACCTGGAGAACATAGAGGGGAAGAAGTACTTAATTACAGCATATTGTTACCTGGGGCAAGAATAAAATGTTGGATATGTTGATTTTTTAAAAGTCTATTTTATAGAGGATAAATTATGCTAAAACTGGATTTTGACTGCATGTAGCATTTGAATATTATTGTAAAAAGAGGGAGTATTAAAAAGAGTAACATAACAGAATAGTATTTCATTAATAAATAGGAAGCCATGTTGGTCTTAATATGGAATCTCTTCCAAATCAATGAATTGGATCACCCATATTTCCAGTGAAAAATATGGACGAAACATGACTGTATTAATAAACAACTACAGTTTTTAAAAGCAAAGGCTTTTTATTAATTTTTTATAAAAAGTGAAAACAGCTGGTTAGTACTAAATATTTCCTTTTTAAAATATGTTGCCTTATAATCAAAACAGATCATAAATATAAGTTTTTAGGCAATGGGTTGTGTCCTTAAAAAGCTAAGTCTGTAATAGTCACTAAACGTTATACTAGCATCATTTCTGATTTTCTGGTTTTAAGAAGAATGACAGAGAATGATTGCTATAAACAAGAGGAATGATCAGGAGAAAACCAACAGATGAGTAAATTTATAGCAAACGTATTTAACTAAGTAGTAAATGTTGTCTATATCCAACAGTTTAACTTGCAGTTAAACATTGTTTACTTTGATACCACAAAAAGCAGACAGTGACTGTGAAAATAAAAAAGCGGGGTGAGTAGGAAAATATACTGGAGAATATATTAATGACTTAAGTGAAATTTTAAACTGTTTTCTGTGTGTGCTTTGTCATTTATTTATTTGTTGGTTTATTTATTGGTCACAGATGGAGCTTATTATACAATAGAAACTTTTCCAACAGTATAAAACAGATCAATAAAAACAGATTAATTCAAATATCACTACAGCCCTTTGAGGTAGGTATTATTATCTTCAGTTAATATTAGAGGAAACTGAGGGGGCAGAGAAATGAAATAACTTGATTAAGTGGTGATGGTGGTGGTTTAGTCACTAAGTTGTATCTGACTCTTTGGGACCCCATGGACTGTAGACCACCCAGCTCCTCTGTCCATGGAATTTCCCAGGCAAGAATACTGGTGTGGGTTGCCATTTCCTTCTCCAGGGCATCTTCCTGATCCAGGGATCAAACCAAGGTCTCCTGCATTGCAGATTCTTTACCGCTGAGCCACCAGGGGCGCTCCACCTTGGATCATAGCTAATAAGTGGCAGAGCTGAGATATGATCCAGTTAGCATGTATATCCTGATCCGCCTAAAATAGGGACGTGAAGGAAGGTGTCAGTAAGGAATCCTTTTTACTTCTTAAAACCAGCTTCATTTGTTTCACACTTCTGAGGCTGTTCAGATGAAGATGGTATTTTATAGAGATTGATTTTGGGCAAGTTCCCTAAATTCTGAGCCTCAATTTTGGGATGCAGAAAATGGCAATAATAATGCTTACTTCACAGCATCATTGAGGAGATGAAATAAGGTTTCCAAATGTCTTAGGGCAGTGCTATCATGTAGGAGGCATGAAATAAAGGGCAGATACTGTTAACAATACTTACTATATTGCAGTTATGTGTAACATTTACACTGAATATTTACCAAGTCCCAGGGCAGTGCAGTGCTAAGTCGCTTTAGTCATTTCTGATTTTTTGTGACCCTATAGACTGTAGCTCACCAGGCTCGTCTCTCTATGGCGTTTTCCAGGCAAGAGTACTGGAGTGGGTTTTCACTTCCTTCTCCAGGGGATCTTCCCTACTTAGGGATCAAACCCACGTCTCTTATATCTCCTGCATTGGCAGGAGAGGTTTTTACCATTAGTGCCAGTGCCAACATATCCTAGGCACTATGTAAATTCTTTTATGCTTACTATCTCATTTAATCATCCCTATGATAATCTCACACAGTCCTATGAGATAGGTATTATTATCTCTGTTCCACAGAAGAACAAACTGAAGTTCAACAAAACTAAGCAACTTGCACTAATCACACAGCTAGTAGGTGGCAGAATAAAGATATGAGCTGAGATCTTCCCGACTGAAAAGTCCCCCCACCACTAATCACCATAATTCCAACAATGGCTTCTTTAAAAACAGACAAACAAGCTACAGGAAGATTTTACATTTCACCCACTGATTTTAAAAATAAAAAGCCACAACACTGCTTTTTTGAAACCATAAGGCATGGCTGTTTTTGTAAAGGCATTTGATGTAATCTTGTATTTGCAACTTTCTATTATATCTGAATAAATTAAAGAGGTATGTGGAGGGCAGAAACATTGGAGATTATGTGAAGCAAGTGTTAGAAAAGAACAAATATATATTACATATAAGGACATTTGTAAAAAAAAAAAATATGTGTAAGAATCAATCAAACCCTTTGTAGAAAAATCTAATAAAAGCATTCATGTTAAAGAACAAAATCAGATGGCTTATGTACCAGTTTTCTTTTAAGGCATGAAATTGAAGTGCTTTATTAGTAGACAAGCATTTCAAAGTAGCAGGATGGGTTCTCATTACAAAATAGAGAACTACTTATCCTTTGATTTCTAGCACTCTGATCACAAATGAAAAATCTGAGACTACAAAGGTCAGAGTGGAAAGATACTACAGCCAGTCCATCTGCATTACAAGTAGAGATTTGATTCTGATGTTAGAAAAATCTTTTTATACCTAAACTGTATCACTAAAATCAGAAAAGTAAAAACATACAATGAAGATGGCTATTTCATTAGAATCAGATTTTAAAAATCCTACTTAAAGTATGTATAAAGATAGATTAACAAAAGATAAATACTAGGACTTAGAAATAAACAATAGTAATAATAGATAATAATTACATGATCCTTACTTTAGGGCAGGCATTATTCCACAGTGCTTTTTAAATATTTTACATATATTATGCATATATAAATAATATATATTTTATATAGTAGCCAAACTATATTTTCTAACATGGATAAATTGGAAGAATATTTGGCAATCTCATTTAAATCTTAGAGATGTATGTATGACTATGTATAAACCTTGTGGTATTTCACTGGATTTGGTAATATCATGTAGAGATAGAAATCTTACCCTCTTCTGAACAGATTCTTGTATTTTGGATAAAAATGTAATTTCAGTTCAGCATCTGATTCCTGTAGGATTTATTGTTCAGGGGGAAAAAAAATAACAATACAGAAGTAATTGCCTCTTCTACACTCCCCCAACCCCCAAATACCCTATGCCTCTTAAGGAAAGCATTTTAAATCAATTTGTATAAAATCTGATATAATAGAAAGTAAATACCTGTCAGATAGGACCAGAATGTGGGCAAATTCAGAAATACTAAGTTCAATTCTTAATGTCTTCATGTGAAAAAACAAACAAACAAATAAACTACATAAGCCCTTTAAGACAGACACTTGAGTAAAGCTGGAACACAACTATTAGAAAATTTTACCTTTGCTAAAATTAAGTCCCATAAATCATTACCCTCAATGAACATCTGCTGGGTCCTAAAGCTGTAAAATGGAGGGGTGGATGGTTCCCATTGATTATTACTGACACACTGGCATTTGAAAACAGTCAATCTCTTAAAAAAGGAAACCCAATTTATCTTATGTAGCTATTTAGCCTCCCACTCTGTGCATTAGCCATGCAGAAGGAGAATTCATAGAACTTCTGGCAAAATGGATACATGGTAATTAACTGTGCCTAGTTTAGTAGCAGGCATTAATATGAGCAAGCAAGCAAGCTAAACTATTTCATAATTGAAGAGTATCTCTTAGAAAATGAAAATTTAATTTTCTTCTGCTGCCACATTCAATTTCTCAGTGGACGGGACCTGGAGGCCACATTTTCTAGCGAATACGGTTGAATTACAATATATGATACTTATTAAGCATTCATTTAGAATTCTTTTAAACTACTAAATAACTTTGCATCCTCATAGAATTAAACATTTGAGGAAATGCTACAGTTAATTCATAGAATTTAGTAAAAGATGCATTAATTCTGTACTGAATTTCTGATATCATCAAAAAGAATTCCTTATAAAATACAAGGGAAAATACAAAATTAATGATAAAAGGTCAGTAGATAAGAGTTTAAATCAGATTTAGTTATTTAAAGATTAATATTTAAAAGTAAATGGTTCCTTTAGAGTTAAGATAACTTGTTCATATATTAAATTGTTGTTATTGTTCAGTTGTGTCCTACACTTTTGCAACCCCATGGACCATAGCCTGCCAAGTTCCGCTGTCTATGGGATTTCCCAGGCAACAATTCTGGAGTGGGTTACCATTTCCTTCTCCAGGGGATCTTCCCAACCCAGTTAATGAACCCACGTCTTCTGCACTGGCAGGCAGATTCTTTACCAATGAGCCATCAGGGAAGCCCTCATGTACCTAATAACAGACATAAATGATTACCTATTATAAAAACCCTTGGTTTTGTTTGTTAGATATGCATTGGCTATCTCTCCTTGAGAATAGAAATCTTTCTTCATAAATATGTTATCATGGGAAGTTATACAAGTTAAGTACCTTAGCCAGAAAAAAAAAATTGGGGTTATGATTACCTTAACTTTCATATGTAGACTAAGAAATACATGGCTATATATTATGAATATACAACTTTAAAATAAAGCGCATATATGCTAAGCTAAGTCACTTCAGTCATGTCTGACTGTGCGACCCCATAGATGGCAGCCCACCAGGCTCCCCCGTCCCTGGGATTCTCCAGGCAAGAACAACACTGGAGTGGGTTGCCATTTCCTTCTCCAATGCATGAAAGTGAAAAGTGAAAGTGAAGTCGCTCAGTCGTGTCCGACTCTTTGCGACCCCATGTACTGCAGCCTACCAGGCTCGTCCATCCATGGGATT
The DNA here is from genome assembly GCF_910594005.1 of Cervus elaphus. NCBI lineage: Eukaryota > Metazoa > Chordata > Mammalia > Artiodactyla > Cervidae > Cervus > Cervus elaphus. The sequence goes on along the minus strand of NC_057833.1, from coordinate 20,801,256 downwards.
TTCCAGGCAAGAGTACTGGAGTGGGTTGCCATTGCCTTCTCCGAAAGTGCATATGTAGTTCTAGCTAAAAATTTATATAGTTTCAAACAATCTTTCATTAACATAAACAAACATCAGCTAAAGTTTTGGAAAAATAAGTATTTATATAAAATGTAACTTTCAAATGATAATTCCTAATGTTATTAAAGGAATAAATATGAATGAGTTAATGAGTTTTAGTATTCTTGCCTGGAGAATCCCATGGACAGAGGAATCTGATGGGGTGGTGGGCATTGCAAAGAGTTGGACATGACTGAAGCGACTTAGCATGCATGCATGCACAATGAACTTTAGTAATTCAACTTTAATACTAATATTTTATTTATCATCCTTCAGTATTCATATTAATCATATTTTTAAAATTTTCTTAATATAGAATGAATATTGGAACTGTACTCCACATATACACATGTGTATGCTTATTGGCTGTTTATCTGTGTCTTGTTTTCTAGCCTAGAATTTACACATTATGTTTATAAATTTGTTGTTTGTGTTTACTGGTTTAGCTCCCCTATTAGGTGTTAAGGTATTCAGGCTAGAATAATATCTTCAGTTGGATTTGATTTTTGCAAACACTTATTGTGTTTCTAGGATGGGAGAGACAACTGACTTTAAAAGAATTTACAGAAAAAAAAGCAAGACCTACAAAAAATTTAATTTCTGCTATAGGGTGGTAATTTGAGACTTCCCAGGTGGCACTAGTGGTAAAGAACCCACCTGCCAATGTAAGAGACAGTAAGAGATGTGGGTTCAGTCCCTGGGTTGGGAAGACCCCCTGGAGGAGGGCATGGCAACCCACTCGGGTATTCTGCTTGGACAATCCCATGGACAGAGGAGCCTGATGGGCTACAGTCCATAGGGTCACAGAGAGTTGGACGTGACTGAAGTGACTTAGCAAACAGGCACAGTAACACAAATGCATTGTCATAACAGGGAGGTGCATACATGAGGCAAAGTGAGGGTCATCGGCTCCATCACCTGGTTCTAGAAGAACTGGTGCCAGAGTTGTAACCTGAAGGCCAAGTGAACAATACCTGGCAGACTCCAAGAGGGCATTTTAGGCTAATGCAAAAATGTACATAGAGACCTAGAGGCATAAAGGGGCAGGATGACTGAGGTATAGCTACAAGCACACAGACAGTACCTACTACAAAGGATTTGATATGGTGAGGGGCCAGAGATAGGGCTGAGGAAGTGGATGGTAGTCAGAATATCTAGGCCCTGCATAGCTTTTATTCTTTCAGCCACAGGGAGAATTTTAAGCTTTCTTCCTGCTTATTTATGATTGCATCTTAACACCTAAAACATGACTTGCTTGCACTTCCAACGAAGTAGAAAGTTATTTTCCCCCAGCTATTATCCACTTCAAATATTAATGAACTACCAGAAGACTGTCAATGCAAATGATATTCAGAGACAATCTATTGAAAAATCTTCTAAAATTAAGCTAAGGATATTGACTCATATCTGAAACTTGGTCTTGATAAGTAGTACTGAATGAATCAATGAGTCAGCCTGTGTCTCTGGGCAGAACTGAATGAGTGTGAAAGAATACTTTTTAAAAAGATGAAGAAGGAGGAGGAGAAGGAAAAGGAGGAAGAGAAGAGCAACAGAAGACAAAATTCAAAAGCAGTGACAAGGGCTCCTCTGAGTCAGAACCCTCACTGGTACCCTCTGCCCATACGCTATCAGAAGGAGTTATATAGGAGTCTCACCTGGGCAGGTACACTTCCACCTTTTGCTTCTTCACAGAGTTCGCCCACTCTTCAATCAGCTGTGCCTTAACCAATGGCTCCAGGGTGGCCAGGGGAACTTCCTGTCTGGACAGTACCAGCATCATACTTACTGCATCTCCCTCGTATGGTATTTCCAGCACTTGGTAGATGCCACCAGCTTCATTGGAGCCGTCACTAAATTCCCCTAAAGAGGACAGAAAGGAGGTAAAAGGCCCCCATCAAGGCTGGAATAAAATGTTTAAATTTGTTATAACTTTCTTCCAAAATAACGTATAGAATATAAAAAAATTCAGGCATCTGAGAAGAAGACTATTTTAAAGTAGGCCCTGAAATTCAAGTGATTCCTCAGTCCTACCAAATTAATTTTAGGATCTCCAGAACTGTTTCACATGTGTCAAAGCATGTTCTCTAGATTTACATTTTATTTTTAAGTGAGATACTGCAAATGAATATATTTTAAGGATATCATTAAAAAAATGAAAAGTCATGATTAGAAAAATAAAGCTCTGGATCCAAGTTGGATGTGAATCCATTTACCAGTATCCACCTGATTTCCAAGAAGGGAAAAACTGACCATGTAATACCTGGTACTCTTGCTCAGTCGTGTCCAACTCTTTCTGACTCCATAGATTCTAGCCCGCCAGGCTCCTCTGTCCATAAAATTCTCCAGGCAAGAATGGGTTGCCATTCACTGGAGTGGGTTGCCATTCACTTCTCCAGAGGATCTTCCCAACCCAGGGGTCGTCCACCAGGGAAGCCTACTCTATTATTACCATAGCTAAAAGTTTTGAGGCCAAGGTAGCACAGCCAACATGAAATCTAGAGCATTTATGGTGATTAAAATCTCCAAATTAGATAATTAGTTAATTGGTTTAGTGTTCTATGAATTTAGCTAAATTGACCAGGCTTTCACTAATAATAATAATATAGTCTTTAAAATAAATAGCCCTGCCACTAGTTTAAAATTTGTCCCATTTTCAAAACAAAGGTAATGTTTTTGTTCTGAATATTTTCATTTAACTGATATCCTTTAGCCATCACATTAAATATTTTGGTTCTCAAATAAATGGATATTTTCCTTTCATATTCTGTTAATTTAATTAATTGTGATTGTAATCTGTTACTTTTATAATGTACCTTTGCATAGAATAAGATATTTGTTCTAACATATACTTAGCTTACCTACATTTCTAAGACAATAAATTATCACAGTTCAGCATGGTATGTAGAGAAGATTAGCACCCTAAACTTCTGAAAAGTCCAACAAACTATCCCTGAAAATAATGTCAAAGATGCTGACTTGTATCACAAATTATAGATTCTCAGTAAGTGAAACTATGAATAATTATGCCTGACCATGCATACTTATGGGCTTCCCAAGTGGCACAGTGGTAAAGAATTTGCCCGCCAGTGCAGCAGATGCGAGAGACATGGGTTCAATCCCTGGGTCAGGAAGATCCCCTGGAGTGGAAATGGAAACCCACTCTAGTATCCTGGCATGGGAAATCCCGTGAACAGAGGAGCGTTGTGGGCTAGAGTTCATGGGGTCTCAAAGAGTCAGACATGACTGAGCAACCGAGTGCACACACACACATACATACACAAGTCTGAAAGCCAAATTTTAAAAGGATGCTTATAGTTCAAAAAGTGATGGGGTGTACAAATCAAGACCTGGGTAGAACATATGGATCACTGAAAACTACCCCAAAGTGAAAGGCTTTCTGGAGGAACTCAGAACATTCTTATACAAGGTCAGATATTTTCACATGAATAAAGCCACTCTGTATGTGTAATCAACTTTATAAACTAAACATATTGGAAAACTGTCACAACATATAATATTCACTCAGGATCTAATCAAAAGTCTTTGAAAATGGGGCCAAGAAAATTGAATTGCAGCCCAAATCAGATTGACAAGAAATCTGAATAATGAATATTTCATGTTTTTTCTTAGAAATTTGTTGATATACTGTAAGAAGAGAGATAAAAAGCCAAAATGTCTTACCATAATAAAATTCTCCTTGTTGGTACATCATTGGAATTTGGACTTCACTTTCATCATCTTTAGTGAAGGAAAAAGTTCTGGTATTTTCAGGTCTGAATTGTGACTTCCAGCTCCCCTTGAAATAGACAGCATTGATGAGGGCCAGATGAGTGACAGCATCAAAATCCCTTGGGGATACCAAATCTTTCAACAGACCTATTCAGGAAAAGACAAATGGATGAAAATTCATATTAAATCAAAAGATGAAAGAATATCAAAAGACTGTCAAACTATCATCTGACAGAGTGATTAAGAACTTTATACCATTGTAATATTTACAATAAAAATTAAAAGTACCTAACTTTCAAAGGAAAAAATGTTACACACACACACATATACACACACTTACACACGAAAGGCATCTAAAACACCCACACCACCTAAAATAACACCAGTAGTACTCTGACGTTTGCACAAACTACAGAACCACATACAACAGAATCTCAGGCTTCCCTACTTCCTAGTTGCAATGATAAATGTAAAACTCAACAAAGAGCATGTATGTGCTCAGTAGCTCAGTCGTGTCTGACTCTGTGACACCGTGGACTATAGCCTGCCATGCTCCTCTGTCCACAGAATTTTTCAGGCAAAAATACTGGAGTGGGTTGCCATTCCCTTTTCTGGGGGATCTTCCCAACCCATGGATAGAACCCAGTCTCCTGCATTGGCAGGCAGATTCTTTACCACTGAACTACCTGGAAAGCCCCCCAACACAGAGTAAGCATTCAACAAACATTTCTGAGTTTACTCTTGTACAATGTATGTAATTTAAATGTCATCCAATTCAAACGTTTTCTTCATGTACCTTGGATATCTTTTTACCAAATATAACAACTGCTTCTGAGTAAGTGACAACAGATGTGTAAAAGCCAGTTTAACTCATGATATCTTATTTCCCATCATTTAAATGTTCCTATCTAAATCTACTGTGAAAGACATTGGGACTTTGGTGATGGCTGAAATTGTTTAAGGGGAGTTTGGAATTAAACAGCTTTCAATAATTCAGTCTGATGCAGGTGAATTATTATTCTTAACTTAGTCTTTGAATGTTAAAACACAATTGTGTTTCTTTTATGTTACATTTTAATCTCATAGTTAGAAAACACAGAACTAACATTCGCTTGGCACTCTCTCATTTTATTAGTCAGCACTTTTTTTTTTTTTAAGTCAGCATTTTGGGGATTAAGGGACAAAGAGTATGTGATCAGGGTCTTTTGTTGTGGTTGTTCCAGCATTAAATGTATTAAGACTAATATTAATTTTGGAGTCTTGACAACATGGGTTAATTAATTTAATGAACAGCCAAAGTAATCTACTTTCAGTTTGGTCTTATTTTTTTTTTTAATTCCAATTTCAATTATTTTGTTGGTAAAATCGGAAAATAAAATGGTAACATGAAACATTTGGAGAGTTTGAATACATTTGGATAATAAGATTTAGAGATAAAAATTAAAACAAATGAATCTTTTTCTAATCCCTCTTCATTTGACTTAAAATGGGCTTCTTTCTTTTAAAGGAATCCTGTATAATTTTTTGATTACCAATTAAGTTCTTTGGTTTAAAAGTCAACAAATATCTTTACCTCTCTTATTCTATTTTAATCACACTGTTAAGAGAGTCACCAACTGTCATTCTAAATAGTATCTAACTTATGAAATAGTCAGCTCTAGTAAAATTCCATACAGTAATAAGACTACTACTGTTCAGATGAAACTCACCAACTGGAGACACACATCTCATATTAATTTATCAGTGCCAATATTCTATATATGTCAAAAGATTTAACATCTTTCTCCAATGTTTATTCATGAATAAGGTTTCTAAAATCGGTTGTAATCTATATAAAATAATTAGTAGATACTCAACTAAATGCAATCTAACATTCAAAATGTAAAAGGAGCAAAGGGACAAATAATGTCAGAAGTAAAAGAAAGTTCAAACTAAGCTATTAGAGAAAGAAAGGAGCCAAATGACTTACTGTTTGTGTTATTCTCCACCCACTTATTGATATAGTTGGCCACAGCTACATTTTGACTGAAGTCCACATGATTGACTTCTGCATTAAAATACTTCTTTATCATTTGCAAAAACTCTTCACTGATATGAAATCCATTTTGCACAAAGAGGGAATTGGCAATTTTCATCACATACTGGCTCTCTTCAGCAGTTACCATGTGAGAAAGATCCTTTAAGAAGGAAAATTCTTCACCTGCAAAATGACAAAGGATAAGTTTATTAGTGGAATAAACACAGTGAAAGATCCTGGAGAGTGCAGGAGCATGAAAATACAGCAAGGAGGATTAAGAGAACAGGCCCAAAGAAAAAGCACTGGCTTCTTCCCCATACTGACATGATGAGGAAGTTGCAAGATTTGTGCTGTTTCTAGATGTTCAAATTAACTTTTGCAGTTTTATTACTGATATTATTTTTATTTTTATTGATTATCTATAAAGTAGAGATATTTGGGTTGTTTTCTTTCAAAGTACTTAGGTTACTTTAGTCTTTTAATTATCAGAAATATGAATTAATTTTTATTATCTAGTTTAAAAATCAAAATATTCCTTTAAATTTTACTTTCAGTAAACTTTTTAACTTTATAAATAGAAAATCCAGTCAAAATTGTATTACTTCTCAAGTTTTTAATGAGTTAATCCTTATATATATTAGAAATATTAAATAGAAATGGTACATCATAGCAAAGTGATTACAAAATACATTTTGGCTAGAAATTTTCTCCAATACAAAAGATTTTCATGATAGTATTACACAACATCCCAAAAAAATTCATGGTTTCTAGTTGAACAATGAAGATACAGTTGATTTTAAGTAAAAATTTCCGATATTTAGAGAATTTTTTCTTTAAAGCACTCCTCACAGTTGTAAATTCTCATTTATTTATGTGATAATGATTAATTATCTCTCTCTAAATTGGAAATGCCATCAGAGCAAGAACCATGTTTGCTTTTGTTAATCACAGTGAAGTTTATTTAAATAATAATAATAATAATAAAGATATCATTTCCTTAGATTAACTCAGCCAGGGAAGCAGCTAAGAAAAAGAACTTTCCTGGGTTTCCTAATGCTTGTTTTACACATACCATCTTAGTGAGACCACTTTCTTACCCTGTGTAAATACTGCTGCCTCAGATATAGACAACACAATTGAGTTGAAAGCTAAAGTCAAACTATTTCGAGAAATCAGACCTAAGCACACTTACCATTTGTCAGGCTGTCATATCCCATTGAGTGACGGATTTCTTTCAGGGTAGACCCTTGGGCCCCAAGTTCCAACATTCCCATTGCAAGGGTGATGCTCAATGGAGAGAAGAGAATATTTTCATCCTCCCCAGTGGCTCGAAGATGGTTATACATATTCACTGACAACTCAGCAATGGTTTCATCAGTGAAAGTGGTCCCTAAAGCCAAACTTTGCAGAACCAGCAAAGAGAAGAGTCCAAGAAAAGCCATGCTGGAATAATCTCAAGCCTGGAGAACAATAATTTACATATCAATTATTATCTCAGAGAAATGGAACCATAAAATAATAAAAATAATTTCTTGAGAAAGCTGTAAAGCAAACCAAAAGTTTTTAAACACATGCAGTGTTACTGTCTCTATAATAAAAACTCATTAAGGGATTTGTTGGAAGATCCTATTAATCAATTAAAAGTCAAATGAGCAAATAATGCTGCTGAATACTGAGTATACTCCCAGGAACAAGATAGCCCTGGTCCCATCTTCATGAGGTTAAGTATATATAGATATATATTTAATAATGTGTGGTGAGGCTAATTTATCAGTTTTCACAGCCTCATCATATATGAGGCTTCTTTGGTTGCTCGGATGGTAAAGAATCTGCCTGCAATGCAAGAGACCCAGATTTGATCTCAGGGTTGTGAAGACCCCCTGGAGAAGGAAATGCAACCTACTCCAGTATTGCTGCCTGGAGAATTCCATGGACAGAGGAGCCTGGCTGGCTACAATCTATGGGGTCGCGGAGTCAGGTATGACTGAGCGACTACCACTTTCATCATATATATTTTGGTCATGACTTTGAAACAGTTTATTCTAGCTAACACTAAATTATGTAGGCCCAGGACAACCCAAGTGAAAACCAAAAAATATTTACAGCGTTTAAGATCAGTTACTGAAGTTAGGCATTTTCAAATGCCCCTTTACCCATTTACTACAGTTTGATGGCACCTGCCTGCAATGCAGCAGACCAGGGTTCAGTCCCTGGATTGGGAAGATCCCCTGGAGAAGGGAATCGCTACCCACTCCAGTATTCTTGCCTGGAGAATCCCCATGGACAGAGAACCCTAGAGGGCTACCGGGGCTACTACTCCCCCTGGCAGTTCATGAGGTCACAGAGAATCAGACACGACTGAGCAACGAACAATTTCACATGAAGTTAATGCACCAACTGGGTTACCAGCTAGAGGGGAGATATCAGACACACACCGGCCAGGAGCCCCAGTTTAGTCAGCCCAAGCTGCTGAACCCATAGGAAGTGGTAACCCTGAGAAAAAGCAAATTTGGCAGATTCCGTGTGGTTTTCCTTAGGCATCAGTTCCTAGGAGGCTGCTGTCCTCGATGCCCATCTCTGTGCAGGGAGGAGCCTCGCTTTAGCAACACTGTCCTTTCATACTCAGGCTTATAGGGCTATTTCAGCTTGCACCAGTAAACTAGTGATTCTATTTAAATAACTATTCAAAGTATCAAGCTCATCTGGTCCTTGAACCATTTTCTCTTGGGAAGAGAAAGCAGTGTCAGCGCCCAGATATCTTAGAATGATATTGCTGCCTCTTGGCAACTAGTATTCCACATGCCCTGTCCTTCCACAAAGAGCCTGACTGTCACACACTGGAAACAGGATTCCCTCTCTCCCCATATTCTGACACTGTCTGTCGTTGTAGGCACCTGGAAGTAAACTGCCTGTTCAAACAATTAAGTAGCTTCCTTGTTCTGGAAATTTTTTAAAAAAACAAATTATCATTAAAACAACAAGTAAAGTGGTAGTGAGCAAACACATTTGGAAAATTGTATTTTAACTAGTATGATGCAAAACAGCCCCCGTTTCTCAGTTACAGAGTGAACACACATTTAATCTAAGAGCAGCCTGCTTCCTACAGGTTTATGAGTCAGAGTGCCTTAGCCAGTCCTGTAATATTTCTGATCAATTTCAGAGAACTTTGCCTAGTCATTTTGCAAATCCTTCACATTTTAGGGTTAAGTTTCAGGTATGAGTTTTTTGTCTGAGAAGTTCCAAACCTCACCCCCGCACCCATCACCACACCCCAGCACCCAACCCCACACACACTTTGTGTGTGTGTGTGTGTCGTGTCTGATTCTTTGTGACCCCACGGACTGTAGCCCGCCAGGCTCCTCTGTCCGTGAAATTCTCCAGGCAAGAATATTGGAGTGGGTTGCCATGCCCTCCTCCAGGGGACCTTCCCAACCCAGGGATCAGAACCCAGGTATCCCATATTGCAGGTGGATTCTTTACCATCTGAGCCACCAGGAAACCTCATGAATACTGGATTGGGTAGCTTATCCCTTCTCCAGGGGCTCTTCCCGACGCAGGAACTGAACCGGAATCTTCTGCATTGCTCACATATTCTTTACTAGCTGAGCTACCAGGGAAGCCCACACACTTTGTAGTGAGGTTTGAATAATTCTTGCTTGTTTAGGAGGATAACGTTTAGCCTGTATGTAAATATGAACTCTTACAACCGATGCAGTGAGGACGCTGAGAATGGCTACTGGTGGGAGATGAAGCGCATGGTTGCAGAACAGAGTCTGCCATGGAAACAGTATCCAGACAGAAGCCAGATGCCAGGGCACAGCTGCCCTGTTGGTCCACAGACTTCAGCCACCATAGAGGCTGCTGTGGCATTCTCTTTTCCTCCGTCCTCTCCAGGGAAAATCAAAGTAGAAGATATGAGTTTTCTCTCTAGTTTCAGATGGAACAAATTTAGCACGTACTCTCTTAAGCTGAAAGAAAACTTAAAAAACATGGCTGGTATTTAATACTTAAGATGTAATGGTATTTAGGGGAAGTCTGAAATCCAAATGGGGTTCAAAAGCCCATGTTCTTCATCATGACACCATACTGCTATCTGATGTGCCATCTTCACTCTACCCAGCAAAGACACATTGTTTTCATTTAATGTTATCTAGTACAACACCAAGAAATTAAAGTCACTATATGATAGTAGTCTGTCATTAAATAACACAACTATTGGGAAATGACTGCGTTTAACATGAGTGTTATATTTTAAGCTAATAAAAAGCCTTCATTCATATAAAAGTAAAACCCATTGCCAACCAATAAATATTTCAGGAAATATGGCCAAATCTATTGCATTTGTAGATATTTTTGTTTACTAATGTATATGAGTGTGTGTGTGTTGGTTGCTCAGTCGTGTCCCAATTCTTTGCGACCCCACAGACTGTAGCCCACCAGGCTCCTCTGTTCGTGGAATTCTCCAGGCAAGAAGACTGGAGTGGATAGACATTCCCTTCTCCAGGACTAACGTATGTACCATGAGATAATAATAATCATAGCTGACATATGACATATGGCTTATGACAAGTCACGTGCATTCTGTGTCTCGGCTTCCTCATTCATTACATGAAGGTGCCAATCCCTACTCTGCACACTTATTAAAGAAAGAAATGAGACAGTGTGTATGTTTGAAGCACTCATTTTATGCTAAAAGTTATACTAGTACAGGACACTAGAAAATTATTAGAAAATATGTTTCCTAGGCTTGTATAATTGCTAAGTTAAGCAAGAGATTGTAGAGACAAAATGAGAATTTTATCATTAGTGCTGGCCCACTGAATGCAGCACCATTACCCAGTCATTCAGCCAAGACTGACAGAGGTATCAGGAAGATACCAAAATTTATAAGGACCGGCTCTTGTCTTCAAGGAACTCGCATCATTGTGCAACACTGCATGATCTATCACAGTGCTTCTTATCTTTTTAAGAAAAGAGATGCTTTTAAGAATCAGGTGAAGGGTAAATCATCTCAAGAAATGCATGCAGGGGGAACAGAACATTATATTCGCTGGCCAGGGTATTTGCTGGCTTCGCATTAGGAATCCCTGATCTACAGCAGATGGTCCATTGCAGAAAGAAGTGTTTGATGGACCCACCACTCTGCAACATTGCCTTACTGGGGGAAAGAAATGTCCAAACCTATCACGTCCCTTCAAGCTTCTAGAGGATTCCTGGAAAGACCAGCCATATGTTTGCGAGACAGGGCTCTTCCCAGGGGAGTAAGCAGCAGGACACTGATTTACATGTTCTGCTAGAGAATTAGAAAGTCTAATAAATTAGAAATTCTCTAGCAGAAGCAAGTGATATCAGGAAACTCCTTAATAAAGAGTTAACGAACACTCCTCTGGAAACAGACATCTGATCTATAGTTAAGTGATTTTTCCTTCTTTTAAAAGCAAGATCATGTGCAAGCAAAATGAACTCTGCTAGCCTGATCCAGCTATTGTGATCCCACCCACACTACCCTTTGGTCCCTGGCCCCCTTCACCTCTGCTGCTTCTGACTCCTCCTGAGTGTTTGTTTGTTTGTTTTTCCCAAAGGAGAGGGGAAGATTTCCTTTCCCCTTCTATCAAGTAGGTATACTCTCTGGATCTGTTCCTGACCTTCTCCCATGTGATGCTATTCCTGTTCCTGCTGGTGAATGTCTCTCAAAACAAAAAAATACTTGAACTATTGTTCCTATTCATATTATCTCCAAATAAGTAAAATTCTAGCTCTGGCTTTATTTTTATCTTCATTTCCAATGTGCATTGCAAATCATTCTTGGGATATTTAGTCTTTGACTCTTGCCAGCATTTCAAATTCAAGGTGGCTCAAATAAGAATCTTTGTCTTATCAATCAAACTCACCCTTTTTTATTTCCTTAAAATGTCAATATCAAAGTATTTAACACTTTCCCATCTCTTTTCCCCTTATGTTCAAGGAATGGTCAATACTTACTCCATACTGCATCCCTGACACTTCTAGACTAGCCGTCATCCCATGATCATTCCCCTGACTATGGTGGCAGTTCTTCCTTTTAATGCATTCCTAAGGACTCCACCAAGAACCCTCAGCCATTCTCTGAACCCCAGGCTACGGTCCTCCTCATTCCAACAACTGCATATCCTCCCGATGAACTGTCTTGATGTGCTGTTACGAACAGGTATTCCTATATTTACAAAACCTTGGGAATCACCCTTATGCCCGGAGACTAAACGCCCAAATCTTTAGTCTTGAACTTAACTCACTGCTATGCTATGCCAGCATTTCCTTCTATCCATTACTCTCCTTCCTGGATCCTGCATTTCTAGTGAGAATCCCTTTTGCAATACATATCCCAGAATTTCCCTCTCCTGTTTCTGGCTTGTGTAGTTTTCTTTCTGGAACAACTTCAACCCGGTTCCATATGTTCAAATCCTAACCACTTATCAGGGTTCCTAACCGCTTCCTTTTCTTTTATGAGTACCCTCCTAGTTCTTCAGTTAAAACAGCTATTTCCCCTTTCTCTGAAATCTTGGCACATTTTATCTCTACCTCTCCAACAGGGTGTACCATTGCTTCCTTATATCACAGACAATTCCGTACATGTGTCTTCTCCGAGGCTTTTTGAAGGCACAATAGAAGTACATTCATCTTTTATATCTTAGGATAATCAGAATAAGCACCTAATGCATTCCACATATTAGGTGCCCAGTAAATATCTGTGGTATGAACAGAGCCTGAGATCTAAAGGTCCACACCGCTGCATTAGAAGGAACAGCAAGAGTAGCTGCTGCTTCTACAATTCTTGAGGTTCATTTAATTTGAGCCCACAGGTAGTAGTTCATTTCCATTTTTTTACTCCCTGTGATAAAGTGTTTCCTTATTGAGTCTGAGATGGTCTTTCCAGCCTGACAAGGTGGCACTGTCACCAATGCTGGTGTAATGCAATGGCTGGACACGGGATGCATTAACAAACAAGTATACCACCTTGAAAAATCGCAAAAGGTGATACCCAAATGTTACTGTATTAACAGTTGTCTACAAAATGCCAGGGTCCTGCCATTAATCATAACAATCCATGCATTCCGAAATATATTACTCTCACATGGAACACCACTTTGTAGATTATTTTCAAGCTACTGAATAAAATCCTTTCTTCATAAAAACAAGGGGCTACAGTACCAGACTAATAGTGAACTGTGTTGTGGTGCTAGGAAAGGCAAAGGCAGCTGAGCTGTGGATGAACTATGTTAATTCTTGCATTTTTCCTTCTATTGCTATTGGTCGGGTAGGTTGTGGACACATGTGTGAGTATCTTGCTTCAGAAAACACTTCACTGAAACAGGTTAGAGAACTAAATCATTTTATAAATTGATGGTAAAGGTCTGCCTACAATGCGGGAGACCTGGGTTCAATCCCTGGGTTGGGAAGATCTCCTAGAGAAGGAAACGGTAACCCACTCCAGTATTCTTGCCTGGAAAATCCCATGGACGGAGAAGCCTGGTAGGCTACAGGCCATGGGGTCGCAAAGAGTCGGACACGACTGAGCGACTCACCTTCACTTATGAGGAATCGCAGAACCCAAAGCTAGAACAATTTAAAAAAAAAAGATAGTAGTCTTATTTATAGACAGGCTGATTATTCATATATGTAGCATTTCTTTTTTGATAATCCAATTATTTGAAATTTTTAAAAAGTGGTTTCATATTTTGAGTTGAGAAAGCAAGGGAGGTGTTCTTTAGAAGGTGAGATAAATAGCTGAAGAAGGTCCTTTCTCCAGCAAGAAACAGCCATGGGACTTAACTAGGGAGAAATGTCTACTGCAAAGAATATCTGAAACTATCACAATATTTTTTTGTTAATCAGCTATATCCTAGTACAATAAAAAGTTTTTTTTTTTTTTAAACAACACTGTCTTGAAGCCCTCTGGCCTATTAATTCTCAGATTTTTGCATGTAAATTTTTTAACTGAGGGAACTAAATTTAGGTTTGCTAAATTTTTACTTTACCAAGTACATATATTGGGGTGGGGGCAAAAAAATTCACAACAATAATGCCTCTTACAATCACATAAAAGAACAAGCATTTCCAAATGAAAATAAGACAGTCACTTATAGTGTATATATTTAAATTCATGAAGCTTCTTTTTCCCCCATGAGAAGGTATTGAGTAGCTGGAAATCACTACTCTAATTTTGGTTAGTTCTAGCTCACTTGGCGAAATTTGGAACAAGAAAGTTGACGTTTCTGGATCTGTGTTTCCTGATTAAGAGACAGGTTTAAGCTAGATCAGCAGAAATGAAACTGGGAAATTTTTCAAAGAATTTGTCACATACAAAAAAAAAAGAGTCATTACCTTGTGAAATAATATGTATTTAAGCAACCTATATTTTAGCAAGCTTCATCAACTATAACATGCATGGTATTCCTTCTTATCCCCAATTTTAACTTTTCTGAAATTGGAATGATTCTTTTAATCAATGTTCAATGAAACCAGCTGGTCCTCAGACAGAGAGACAAGTTGCCATTACCTGTATAAGCATCATAGCCTGGAAAATGTGAACTTTAGGCTATTTGTTTACCCTTGCTCTCTAAGCTGACTTATTTTCACTGATGTTGGCTACCATAATTAAATTCTTGCTTCAAGTTGGATCTAGAATTGCCCTCAAAAGTAATATAGTATGATGGCAGTACTAGAAAGAAAGAGAACCACATACATGGAAGAGAATAAAAAGGAGAATGCAAACTACTATAAGTGATGCAAGCATTTATTAGTGGAGAAATGAACTAACTGATTTTCTTGTAAAACAACAACCAAGTTTTTATTTTTTATTTTTTTACAGAGCACCCAACAATAGTAGACACATCCAAAGAGTTAATTTGTGCTAGTAGATGAATCTTTTATTCCTGGGATATATACAAGGAACTGTCTGTTGGATGTCAAGCAGTACAATTAAAGGCAGAAGAATTCGCCAAATCTCTCAGGATAAATCATAGTGTTTTCAAAGCAACAAAGATGAATTACTTATGCATGCTTTGTGAAGGACTACTGAAGTGAAGTCGCTCAGTCGCGTCTGCCTCTTTGCAATCCTATGAACTATAGTCTGCCAGGCTTCTCTGTTCATGGGATTTTCCAGGCAAGAAACTGGAGTGGGTTGCCATTTCCTTCTCCAGGGGACCTTCCTGACCCAGGGATCGTACTTGGGTCTCCCGCACTACAGAAAGACTCTTTACTGTCTGAGCCACGAGAGAAGCCTAAGGACTACTGCTCTGGTGCTAAGCTATCAAAATCATCCTGATAACTTTCAAAAATAGATATATACTTAGGTGAAGTGCACGGGTATGGTGACGGAGTAATCAAATCATCAAACGGAAATGTAGAGAACACATCACTACTCTCTGAAATATCTTTTTTTTCCCCGCACCTCAGGATAATTGTTTTTCATTTATTTTTATTAGTTGGAGGCTAATTACTATCTTAAGATTACATTTCAAAAAAAAAAAAAAGATTACATTTCAATCACAAAAGCACCAAAAGTTTTTGATCAAAAAAATGCATTATGTAAAGTATCATGTCATATGCATGATAAATAATGGCCCAGTGTTAATTCAGAAGGATGACAAGAAGCCTTAGAGTTAAACTCTGGTTATTAAGGGAATAATATGCTATGGAATGAATAAATATATTTCATTGTGTTATTTTTAAAAAGACATGTACACCTTTTTCCTTTTTAAATATCCCTTCTAAAAAAACAGGTGTTATTAAATTGAGATGTGTATTAAAACCAAAAGGTCAGAAGCAAGGAAATAAGAGAAACAAAGAGGTTTAATTTTGTAATTGCAACATCTATGAAATTATGATATCAATGATTTCATCTTATCATCTTTTTCTTTCTTTTGCTTTTCCCTTCAGCTATTCAGCCCACTGGGACTCTTTTCAATAGTCTCTTAACTTAGATTTTTCTGTAAGATACATATTTATGTTCTTTTTCCTGTTCCGTTGCATCAAGCGAAAAAAAAAAAAGAAAGCCCATCAAATATCTCTCCAACAAGGGGGAAATGGCCAGGCAAATCAAAGGACCGGAGGTAGGGAGAGAGAAAACCTATAGAGATTTAATTTACCATAAAAAATTATAAAAGACTTGGAAGTGGAGCAGGATGATTACTGGGTGTCTTCAGTGAAAAATTATGCATTATCTAGAACATACCCTTCCAAGTTATCTAACTGTGGGTTTGGGCCATTCATTGTTTTTGAACAATTTTACAACTCTCTAAATTACAGAGAATTGATAGTGATGCAAATGAGTCTTGTCTATAAAATGCACAGTGTACATGAATGGTTAGAATGCAATTGCTTATTGCCCTGTGGTAGTGACCAGCTTTGCATCTATTAAGCAAATACATTTCAATAGTCCTGATAGACTTATGTATTCATTTGCTTCCTGGATTCTCTCATGAATTGTTTGTAACATGTTACTGGATCTCTTACTAATTAACGAGCTAAATAAAATCTTTGACATTTGTTCATTTTATATTTGTATGAAAATCAATATTATAATCTTTTTAAAAGGTAATTTTTCTTTATTTTTTTAAATCCTTGAAGTTAGAATTCTTTCTTCCAAAAAATGTTTATTTTCATGGGATACCCCAATAAGCAGAATAGGAAAAAACTGTGATATTAGCCTTTACTTAATCACTGACTATTCCTTAATTATTGGTTGAATTAGCATTGTACCAGGGGTATCCCAAAGTGATTTCATAGAACTCTGTGGTTTGGAATTACTGATTATATAGCAGCCAGCACTGAGTTGCTCTCCTATAGTTTTAAAGTTCTTGAGTATTTTGCATGCATCCCAGATGAAGGTTAGGCCTGGAAGAGACAATGGAGGTCTGGTCATTTAGGGACTCACTAGTTCAGGTAATGCTGAGAAATAATTAAAGGTACCAAAACTTCCCAGAATTTATAAAGTGCTTTGACATATGTTAATATAATTAACATATAGTCCTCAGGCTAATTGTAATGAAGATGAACAGTGACTGAGAAGATTGGCTTTCTCTGGCAGTATCTAAGGCTTCCAAGGAGCTTTTGGGTTTTCTCAGTAATCTCCCTGGGCCACAATATCATCTATCTAGTAAGAAGCAGGGGCCATAAACTTTCAAGAATATTTCACAACAAAGATAACCTCTTGGGAAATTGTTTTGACTCAGTAAATAAATTCTGAATAAATAAATCTCTGACCAAAACTTTTCCTACTTTAAGCCCTAAGAAATTTCTAAAATTAAAAGCCAAAATATTGTTTACTCTGTATCCTTCAAAAAGTTAGGAAAATGTGGTCCAAAAGAACTCTTGGCAATAATAAAAATATTACTTATGTGTCCTTGTCCAACAAGATAGCCATTTGACAATGTAATTACTGGGTTCTAGTAATGTGGTTAGTGCAACTGAGGAATAATACTTTTAATTTAATTTAATTTAAATTAATTTAAATAGTTACATGTAGCTAGTAGTTACTGAAGGACAGGGAAGCCTGGCGTGCTGCAGTCCATGGGGTGTAAAAAGACAGACACATATTTGAGTGCCTGAACAAGTGGTTACCATATTTGAAAGTGTAGAGCTACAAGTAGGCGAAACACATTTACTCTTCATAACCTGACCATGATACAAGTGTTTGAAACAAAAACAGAAAAGTCAGCAGGGACCTCACAAAACATGTTTCTTTAAAAATATACTCCCTTTCTTCAGGAGATCTTAACTCATGAGGAGGCTCCATTTAGAATTCCAAAAACGTTTGGTTAATGCCGGTGATTACTGAGGAAAACAAAGTCAATGTCAACAAAACCCGGGGAATTGGCAGGTGCTTGGTCCTCCTAGAAATACGATGTGGGCTTTCCACAAAATGGGAATGAATAATTCTGTTTGGCACAATTGGGAGAGACTTTGTACTGGCCAACAAACAACTTCCTCTGGAATACTGTCAGGAAAGCTAAACAAGTGACATGCAAGCCCCACAGCAAAATTCAGTGAATAGTTTCAGAGAGATAGGTTAAAAAGTCATCATCAATCATGGTCATGCATGGCCCAAGGCCATGTTGGAACTAAGCCAGACATTAATGGTCTGAGCTTACCCATTAAGGCTTTAAGAAATCCCTGCCTCCCTCTCACTCTCTTCCCTAGCCTGAAGGTTTAGCTGTTTATAAGACTGTAGAACATTTCTGCCAGAAACACTTTGCCCAGACCCTCATGTTATAGATGAGGAAACAAAGTCATTTGTACTGAACATCTTGTACACAAACAATATTTAATGAGCTACTACAGACACTTAAAGAAAAAGCCAAAACTTCCGATGTGAATACTGAATTTCATTCACTCATTCCATAAATACCTGTCCTTGACAGCTACATGTCACACCCTACACTAGTTACTAGGGATGTAGATGAGAACAGAGAAACACAAGAGAGGCCTTTGTGGTTATTTTCCTTCTTGTGTTCTACATTGTTTAAAGAAATATTCAGGTTTTTTCAGATTTCAGGTTTTTTCTATTTTCAATAAAAAATATTGGATTTTCTATTTTTCAAATATTAAAATATTGCTTGTGTAATAAAGCTTTTAAAGTTGAATATGTCTCTAGAAAACTAACGAATACCCAGGTGTAATGTTGCTTCTCAATTATTTGCCAGTGGAAAAAGTAGAAACAAGTAGCAGTAACCTCATCGCGCGATCGATCATTCACTAACACTTAAGTACACCCTGAAAGACTGAGAAATCAGGTAAAATACCCAGAGAAGTTTTGTGGTGTGCTAACCTTAAAAAAAAAATTTTTTTACAGAAAGATTTCCAGAACATTCAAATCTAGTTTTAAACTTGTCTTGATAATGTACAATCAGAAGTGTAAATACAATTTTGTAACGTGACGATCTTCTAACAGAGAACAGTAGTGGTTAGGGCTCTTGACCAGACGCAGAAGAATTTCAGATATTCAGTATATTTGCATGTTTTTAAAATTATATTCGGGTTATAATTACAGTGTTTTCAACTCCCCTTTCTCCCTTCCTTCTTCCTTTCCTTCATTCCCTCCTTCCTCTCTCTTTCCTTTCCTTTTTTTGATTCTCTGTCTCTCCCCATGATAATGCAACCCTACAGCTATTGTTAATTTGCTCCCCTAGCTTTACCCTCTCGCCTTATTTTAAGAGATCGTGGGTGAGGTTTGGGGACAGCTAAACTATCCTGAAGCGAAATGCATAGGTTCTCTTTGCCTCAGGGTCTGTTAAGGCTACACAAGTCTACTTCTTTATCCTGGCTAATAATTATAATGTTCCTAAGATCAGCTTGCCCTTTTAGTAATATGGTTTAGGCTCATGGAATTCTGACACCAAGGTGAATAAGGCAAGATGTTAATATATTAGATCAAGTCTTGTGAAATTGCCATTTTTATAAGTGAAATTGGTCAGGTATCAGCAACATTATATGCTTCCAACTACACTTTACTGAGCATCTATTGTGTCCCAGGCCAAGTATTAAAACATTAACAGATTGTTTTGTTACTTAGTATTTCATACAGTTGTTTTACTGTTTTGAGAGGTTACAATATCTCATATTTTTAATATGCATCCTAGTTAAGAAATCTGGGGAAACAGTTATGATTTCCTCTTAGAATTCTTCTCTCTTTATCTTTTGCTGGAGATGCTAGAAACTGACAGAAGGAACTCTCCAACCAATACAAAACACCAACCTAAATTAGGTGGCTCTTTCTTTAGAAGAAAACCCACAAAATCCCTGTAGCTCGCACCCTCTGTACCCCGAGGAAATTGTTATATGCCTTATTTTTTTTTTTTAAACATCAGTTATAAAAAGTACTTTTTTATTTTTTAAATTTGTATTGGAGTATAGTTGATTTATCATGTTGTGTTACTTTCTGTTGTACAACAAAGTGAATCAGTTATACAGACCTATAAGGGAAAACATTCTAAATAAGGGCAGATACATACATTACTTTTTAAATGGCCTTTTGTTGGACTATAGACAGTGGGGAAAGTGAAAGTGAGAAAGAACATGTCAAAAAAATTTCACTGCTTTGTTGTTTAACTCTTAAAATTTAAAATACAAAATTTTCCTGATATTGACTAACGTTGTATTAATGCTATTTGAAAATATCCACCTGGTAACTCTATTTATAAACCTGCCGCACACCATAATAGGGGATTTCTAAAAGTACTTTGGTTTCCTCTTCCTGTTCATCACTGTGAATGACTGAAAAAGCAACATGTAATTTTTCTTGCTGAGTGTGGGCAAATAAGTGAAACGTGTATGCAGATATATGGGCTATATGAAAGTACCCTGGTTTCACTTCCTGTAATTTTCAGAACAATATTTACAATATAGTAACAGCTTTAGGAAGTGTGTAGAAAGATGAATCAAGGAAATCAGCCAATGACATGTTGCATAGGCAAAAAAATAAAAATAAAAATAGAGACGGCTAGGGTACTTCTCCACAAGGCAGAGTTAAATCATTCCAAATGGTAACCAGTGTGTCTTATTTTCAGAGATCTGTAGAGATGTATCAATAGATTTTAATTCTTTTCTTTTGAATGTCTTCCAAGTTTAATAGTCTTCACTGACAGGAAATGGTCTCTAGCATGCTCCTTATATAGCCACTTAAGGCTTTCCCCATCATTGTACAGTTAGATGGAGGGGTTTATCTCATGGTTCTTATATCATGAGAACCAGCACTGATGGGCACCCTGTGATGATACAGCTGTCTTCCTCTGGCTTAACAACTGAAGGACCCAGAAGAGTCTGGGGAAATGGAGGCAAGGATACTGGCTTTTCATTTTGTTATCTTGTGGGCTGCCTCTTACACATCTTAAGATTTATAAAATGTTAAAGCTAGTTGTGTCAGAGAAATTTCAGAGAATATTTTTATGACTCCAAGGTATCTGTCAGAGTCTATCTTGCAGATGAGACATCTATAAGTAAATTGGAATAAAATGAAATAGCTCTCTCAACTTAGCTTTTTAAAAATTCAGATAATTGGCAGAGAATCCTTGCAGAGAATGACTGAATGGTGGGCAACCTAAGCCTCATAGATTTTACCCTGTAACAGAGCTATAGAACTATAGTTTTAAATACGCAGTTTTATAGGCCCAAGGAGAAAAACAATGAAAGGCAGAGCTCAAGTCAAGAGAAGTGGATGAGAGGCCACCCAAACAGAATGGGAGACACTGTCTGCTTCCTCATGCCTAGGATTGCTTGAGAGTTTACATATGGCTGCTGGGGGCCTGAAGAGGAGGGCATCGCTAATAAAATTCAAGAACACAATTAGGGATCTCTCAGTTTCAAATTTTCCCATAAAATATATCCTTTGACCTCAGTTTTCTCCCCAGGGACTAATTAATTCATGGAATTCTAGAGCTAAAAAATAACATAATGGACCAGGCATCTGGGCATAATGTAAATTATTGCTCATCCTCATAACAAGCTGGAAGTTAAGTGAAGGTAATTCTGTTTTGTAGAATAAGAAACTGAAACCTAGTAAGTTTAAGATATTTTTACAACATTGATAAGTTTACTAAGGAAGAGAAAAGGCGGCTGAACTTTTGCCTGAGGGCTTCAAACCCCTTCCTAGTTTTACTGTGCCATGCCAACCATGTTGGGCAGGAATTCCCTCAACAACGCCGACTCTGTGTGAATTCTGTGTGCCAAATGATGCTACAACAGGCTTTAAACATAAAGCATCTTAATATGGATCTTAACCTGTTATATAATACATTATAATACTTAAACTTTTAAAGTGAAAATCATTAAATAGGTAAAACATTCACAGAGGACAAATTCAAAGGTGTGAAAAGGCATATAATGAAGATTCTCTTTCCCACACTCTCCTGTCCCTCAGTCAGCCAATTTCTCTTGGTGAATCAATGTTATCTTCCAGAAATATCTTATATATATTCAGTATATATACATCCCCTTTTCTTATAGAAATAATAGCATAATATACATACTCATTTGCAACCTCATTTTTTCATTCAGCAATATATCTTGGAAAATATTTCTTATCCGTACATAAGGAAGTCCCTCACTTTAATTTTTTTTAACAGTGTCACAGTATTTCACTGCATGGGCAAGCCATAATTTATTTAATTAGTCTCCTACCAATGGGAATTTAGATTATTGCAATTTTTTGCTATTACAAATAATGAGGCAATGAGTAATTTCAGAAATACATCATTTCACAGGTGTGCAATTACCTCTGCAGGATAAATTCCTAGAAGGTAAATTGCTAGATCAAAAGACACAAGTACTTGCAATTTTGATAAATGGTGCCAAGCTGCTCTCCTTAGAGGTTATATCATTATTTAAAAAATCTTAGGAATACACTCAGAAAGAAATAAGGAAGATATACACAAGAAAAATGGAAATGTCGCTGAGAAACAGATTTTAAAAAACACAGAATATTTCATCTCCTGTGTAATATTCTTCCTAAAATAAGGACAGATGAACATGTTAAACAACACCAACGGGGTATAATCAACAAGATCCAGATGGCAGGAAACTACGCAGGACAAGTGATTGTTTCAACAAATAAAATGTAAAAATAAAGGGCAGTGAGATGCAGCGAGGCAGATGGATTTAAAAAGATTTCAGAGACACATCAACAAATTGTAATTTTTGGACTTTATCTGAATGCTGGCTGAAGCAAACAAACTGTAAAAATCATTTACGGCATTATGAGACAATTGAGGGGAAAGACTAGGATAAATGAAAATTGATATCTTATTCTTAAATTCAGTATCCTAAAGCTATAAGTTCTCCCTATATTACTCTGTACCTTTAATGCAATTTCAATAAAAATAACAACTTCAAAAAATTAGACAAGCTAATTTTAAGTTTATATAGAAAAAAATTAGAAAGCAGTAATAGCAAGAAAAGCTCTGGGGATACAATAGTGATCAGATACTAAAATGCACTTAAAAGCTACGATAATACTCTGTGGGAGAAGGTGAGGGTGGGATGATTTGAGAGAATAGTATTGAAACATATACATTACCATACATAAAATAGGTGACCAGTGCAAGTTTGATGCATGAAGCAGGTCACTCAAAGCTGGTGTTCTGGGACAACCCAGAGGGATGGGGTGGGGAGGGAGTGGGGGGGGTTAGGATGGGGGACACATGTACACCCGTGACTGATTCATATTGATGTATGGCAAAAGTCACCACAATATTGGAATCAGTCTCCAATTAAAAAAATTTTTTTAAAAAGCTACAATAATTAGAATGGTGAGAAATATAATTTGGTATATGATAAAATTTAGCATGTCAAATCAGTGGGGTAACAGAGATTATTCAGTAAGTGATAACTGGTGTTAGAAAGAGGAGAATATCCAGGTATTAAAAATAAAGGAGATGAGTAGTTTGTATTTTAAACCAAAATAAGTTCCAGATAGATCAAACTTTAAAAGTGAAAACTGAAACTTGAAATTTCCAGGGAGAAAGCATGGGAATTTTAAAACATACATTCATAAGTAAAGATATGTGTGTACATTCATAAGTAAAGATAAATATGTGTATATATAGTTCATATATATATGTAAATACATATATATTGATATTATATATATAGGTTACAGATATTTATGTTGTGCTATCTTTATATTTTATGTATATATACTATACACATGTATTATACACACAGTGTTGAATGGAGAAGGCCTAAGTGTGACAAAGACCCAGGAGCCATTAAAGATTAATAAATTTTACTATATATATATATACAGATTAAAATTTTGCACTGCTGCTGCTGCTAAGTCGCTTCAGTCCTGTCCGACTCTGTGCGACCCCACAGACGGCAGCCCACCAGGCTCCCCTATCCCTGGGATTCTCCAGGCAAGAACACTGGAGTGGGTTGCCATTTCCTTCTCCAATGCATGAAAGTGAAAAGTGAAAGTAAAGTTGCTCAGTTGTGTCCGACTCTTAGCGACCCCGTGGACTGCAGCCTACCAGGCTTCTCTGTCCGTGGGATTTTCTAGGCAAGAGTACTGGAGTGGGGTGCCATTGCCTTCTCCGAAATTCTGCACAGTAGAAACCACATGGGTAAAGTCAAAACAGAAGGGATAAACTGAAAAATCTTAAAGATAAGGGATAAGTTCTCTACTCTATATAAGACCTCTATCAATTAAGAAATCCAACAGAAATCCTATAGAGAAATAGGCAAAGGATAGACATCAAAAGATTTTAATAGCTCTTAAACACATAAAGATGATCAAACTTTTCTACAATTATTAATTATAGTAAAATTACACTGAGGTACCACTAGTTACTTATCAGATTGATTAAAGTAATATTTAGGCCTAAACTATGCAGATATAACACAATGGCCTTAAAGTCTAGGACCACTTACTACAGGTACATTTCTTTTTTTTTTTTTACAGGTACATTTCTTATGAGGATCGGGGTATTAACGTAGTGCCCAGTTTTAGATATTCATGAGGATGCCCTGAACCACCTCAAAAACATTAGCTTATTCTGCTCAGTATATTCTGGAGGAATATAAATAACAAATAGACAAACTACTGTAAGTCATCTGATACAAAATACTGGGATATTTACCAGGATATACTTCAATTGTCTTTTTCTAGACATATAGGAAAACAAATTTTTCCTTGGACACAGCTATCTATGATATTACCATAGGATAAAAGACAAACAACAGGGAGGTCTCTGATGGCCTAATGGTTAGGATTCTGGGCTTTCATTACCGTGGCTCTGGTTCAGTTCTTGGTCAAGGAACTGAGATCTCACAAGTCGCGCAGAGAGGCCAAAAAATAAGAGAAACAAATAATAAATTGTCATTGGTGTGCTTTTAACCCACAAGTCAGATTTTCCGCCTTTTGCATTTAACTCACAAGTCAGATTTTCCACCTTCAATCATTCTGAATTGAGTAATATCTAACACCTTCTGATTATTTACAAAGGAATAATTTTGTGGGTTTATGACCTTATTGTAGAACATGGCCACATGTCACACATCAAAATTACTTGCCTTAGCATAATTATGTTAACGGAGTGAAATGATGCTCACATTTGAATTTGCATGGCTCAATCATGGCAGCAGTCAGCACCATCTGTTGATTGCTTTCCTTAGTGTCTGCGGCACAAAGGCTCTCTGAGGTCAATTTTCCTTTTGGTTGTGGCTCTCTTTGCTCATCCGTACTTCTTAGCCACATAAATGGATGACATTTAAAAACCCTTTTGTATTTTTTGCAATAAAGCTACAAGGCAACCAAAGATGTTCTCAGGGGGGTGAGTTATTTTAAGATTGAGACCCTAGTAGGATTAGATAGCATCTGTGTAGCCTCTAAGGATCATTAATATCATTAATATGAGGCAAAATCCTAGAATAAATGGCTTCTAGGAGAGCATAATTTATTCAGAATGACATGACTTTAAAATGTTTTTATTACCTATTATTAAAAAGAAAGATGATAAAACTCTTTCTCTAAATCAGCACTTCGCAGTGTGTGGCCTGCATCAGAATTTCCTAGGAGATGGTGAAAATGCAGGTTGGAGGCCGTATCACCAACCTCTTGAATCATTCTAGACATACACCCCTTGCCCTCTCGCCTGTACTTTTTATGAGATAGTTCAGGATGCAATCAAGTGTTAAAATCAAGTTGGGAAGATTACAAACTAGCATGTGCTTCTCAGTAAAACTGAGCTTTTAGGCAGTGGTGGTGAAGGAGTAACATTGTTACATTTGTTTCTAGCATTATTGAACATACCTAGTTACTTTTCACTTTCATGCACTGGAGAAGGAAATGGCAACCCACTCCAGTGTTCTTGCCTGGAGAATCCCAGGGATGGTGGAGCCTGGTGGGGCTTGGTGGGCTGCCGTCTACGGGGTTGCACAGAGTCGGACACGACGGACGTGACTTAGAAGCAGCAGCAGCAGCAGGTATTAAACATACCTACCTCCTTCCTAGACTGCAAGCTCCATGAGGGCAGGAATCACCTCTGTCTTGCCCAGGATTGTCTGGGGACTTAACCCATTGCTTGACCTAGACTGCCCTCAACATTCACTGGGTGAATGATTTAAATATATTATGCCCACTTCAAGGTGAGAAAACAGGCTTGGAAAGGTAGACAGCCCAAAGCCACTCAGAGGGTGAGGAGAAAGTCCTTCCGGGCTGGCTCCACACCCAGGCCCTTTCCTTCTCATGGGACGTTCAATTTGGTGGTAGAGGGGATCTATATCAGCTTGCCTGTTAAACAATCAAATCCTCAAAAAGCCCAATTAATGAGCTTATTTAGAAGACAAAATAAGTTTTATAGTGCTTTAGAATGTGTGAAAAAAAAAATCAACAGAGCACAAGGGGATAAGAAAGTGAGGGGATGTGAAGAACTATTTCAATTTTAAATAAAATGATGGAAAGTTTTCACTAAACAGGTGATTTTTTGAACAACCTTAGAGGAAGAAGCAAGCCACTGACACTCGGGGTCAGAGGCCAGGGACCACCAAGAGCAAATGCCTGAGGAAGGAGTGGTCTGTTTAGTCCACAGATCTACAAAAAGCCAACACAGATGGAATAGAGAGGGTGGGGAGGATGGGGAGAAACCTGATCAGAATGAGTTACAGAAGAACTGGAAGAGATGATTCAGGAACAGCCCAGACAGCACTTTGGAAGAACAGAGAAATTGGGCAGCAGCTGGGTGGAGAAGTGGTTAGTCAAGAGACAGCTTCTTTTGTTTGCTTAAGGTAGGAGGAAACACAAGATGCCTGCTTTCTGGTATTAATGCTCCAGGGGAAGAGGGGGGGATTGATGATTCAGGAAAAAAGGGCATTGCAGGAGCGGAATTGTGAGGTTGCGAAGGCTGAGAACCTGTGCACTGGTAGGGGGTGGCCTTAGAAGCACAGACAATTCATCTATAGAAACAGGAGAAAAGACAAAGTATGTGGAGGAACTTCCCTGGCAGTCTTGTGATTAAGACTTCATGCTGCCAATGCAGAGGGCATGGGATTGATCCATGGTTGGAAAACTAAGATCCTATATGCTGTGTGGTGCAGCCAAAAAAAAAAAAAAGAAAAAGAAAAGAGCAAAGTACATGGGTAGAGAGCTATTAGGTAGGGCGCTGCGGTAGTGAGAGGCTGTGCCAATCTTTTGATAGGTTCTCTTTTTTCCATGAAATAGGATGCAGAGTCATTAGCTGAGAACAAGGCTGGGAGCATGTGCTAGAGAACCTGCCTTAAGAACATCTTTCACTGCATTCTACTCGTATATATAAGCATGGCACTTGGGACTTTCTGCTTAAGCATATGGAAACACCTTATGCACAAACTTTTGCCAATGCAGTGTTACTCATCTTTGGTTGGAATTAGCTTGGAAAGCAAACTGTGTAAGTAATGAATTTTGAAAAATAAATTAATACAGATTGAAAACCTTCTCATCTGCTCTCACTCATATTGCAAATTTATTGTCTCAAAATTATTTCATGTCCTGAATGTCACTGAGAAATTTAGTAGATAGCTGAGCTGCACCCCAGAAGTGGGTTTCCAACTATAATTTAATCAGAAGGGTCGTAACTAAGTTTTACCATATGGGGTTGCCAGATGTAATCAATGCAGTGTAAGTGTGAAGAAGACATTATCGAGTGTGTCAAAGCACATTTTATAAGCAGTGAAAGCTATCATTTATGCAACAGAAATCACTCTAATGTCTTATGAAATTAGGACATCAGTAGAATATACAAGTGTTGGAGAGTTAATGAAGAACAAGTAATTTTGGTTGAAAGCTAGCATACTATTTAAAGACATACATAAGTTAGATCAGGGCTTCCCTTATAGTTCAGTTGGTAAAAAATCTGCCTGCAATGTAGGAGACCTGGGTTTGATTCCTGGGTTGGGAAGATTCTCTGGAGAAGGAAATGGCAACCCACTCTAGGATTCTTGCCTGGAGAATTCCATGGAGAGAGGAGCCTGGCAGGCTATAGTCCATGGAGTCACAACAGTCAGACACAACTTAGCAACTAAACCACCATCACATAAGTTAGATAATAAAAGTATTACTCACCATTCCTCCACCCTATCATATGAATCAAATCTGTAAGGCTGACATGGCTTGAAGTTCTTATGCCAACACAACAGATAATATAATTGGAAACTGATACAGTTGGGAATTTAGTTTTATTAACATAGAATCTGGGCAAATTCCTCAGCCATAAAGTAGAGGCCCATAAAGTTTTCAACCTGAGGCCAATGGATGGTTTAACAAATTGATATAGGCATTACTGAATTTTCAGTTGTTATTTGTATTCTTAAAGTCTCAAAGCTCTTGAAACTCGGTGGCCAGTCTTAAACAGATAAACCTAACAAAACCTATGATGATCCCAAAAGTCTATCATATTAATGTCTGAAGGCAGGCTCAGAACAAAAGATCACAACTGAATAAACCATTCAAAAAGCACTGTCTTCTTCCCCTCTAGGTCAAATTGAACAGAGTCTTTGTACAAGCAAAGAGTTAATCTGCCGTAATTGTGCATCAGAAATAGTTGTTGCACTAGTATTAAATCTTGCTCAAATATAGGTGTATAAATTACATATGCACCAAAACAGTGGCACTCCAAGGCTAAACATCCAAGATTACCCATTATGCAGAGACTAATCATCTGGTTTTATTATCCCTGAACTTGGATACAATTATTTGCAGGACTGTGATAAATGACTCTTAAGAGTTTAATGCCTTAAATCCCCACAATGTGGATTTCATACTCCCTCACAGACTAACAAGAGCACATGTGAAACCAGTGAAGGAAAGGCAAACTCAGACAATTTGAACATATGAAACAATTTGAAATATGTAATGTGTGGCCAGGTTGGATAAATCCAAGAAAGGCATTCCATTGAGAGGGTTTAGCAGGTTAAAGCTTGTAAAGCAGTCAAGACTATGCACACACACAACTTGGAGCCAGGCTACCAGAACGGAAGAATCTCCCATTGCCAGCTGGAGAATTTAAGCTGGGAGATATGATCAGCCCAGAGACACAGTGTGAGAGGACTGGAGTCACACTTGTTCTCTGGTCAGTTGCTTCCTGCTGCCCTATGTCAAACCAGTGTGTGATGCTGAGTTCTAAGGCCAGGCGGGTGCATCTTCTCTTGACATCAGTTATCCAGCCACCCTTCTCGGGTACTATTATAACTTTGGTGAGACGATCCCATTGGTGGTACCATACAGAGGAACTGTTGTGGTTGGATCACAGAGATGTACAGGCAAAAAGACTAATTGAAGCTTGTCAGTGAAGCAGAATGCAAGTAAATTCTACAACAATTTCCAAAGCAAAGTTAAGGTGAAGAAAAAGAACTTGACATTTAAACAGCAGTCTGTAAGAACCTTTCACTGGTGAATGGGTGCTAAATGCTTACAGAGTTGTAAATAAAAGGAACTGTGACTATGCTGGGCTTCAAGGCCAATTCTGTTGCACTCCTGCTTCATCTTTAGAGCCAAGTTACCCTCCTTCCTGCCCAGAATGAGGTCCTTAGCTTTTTTTTTCTAACCTGGCTAACTTCTATTCCTTTTCAAAAATTCACCTCATTGAAGGTGGCTTACAGAAAGTAATTTTCATTTTTGTATGTATAGTGTTCAGTGCAATGCCTTGACTTGAAACTCTATACAGATGTTTGTTGAATAGTAGAGAAAGAGAACTATATTCAGGGAATATGAATGAAAAGGAAATTGGACTGAGAATGAGAAGACCTGAACTTGAGTTCTCACCCCCCCCCCAAACCCCCCACGGCCACTCTGTGGCGGTAAAGCTTTTCTTCTTGCTGGGACTCTGTTTCCAAGTCTACAAAATGGCAATCATGATGCCTTCTCCTTCCACTTTGTAAAGTAGCTATGATAACGAAGTGGCTGTGATGAACACATGGCTTTATTATGGGGGAAAGTGAAAGTGTTAGTCGCTTAGTTATGTCTAACTCTTTGGGAATACCCATGGACTGTAGCCCACCAGGCTCCTCTGTCCATGGAATTCTTCAGGCAAGAATACTGGAGTGGGTAGAAATTCCCTTCTCCAGGGGATCTTTCCAACCCAGGGATGGAACCCGGGTCTCCTGCATTGCAGACAGATTATTGTCAGAGCCACCAGGGAAGCCGTCTATAATGGGTAGCCTTGAGCAAATCACAGAAATTATAGGCATCTGTTTCCTCTGTCAAAGGAGGATCATAAAAACTTCTCTATTCTTTAACATTAAAAATTTTTTTTTCAAATTTCAGATGTTAGAGCTTTTTTATTTATTTATTTTTAGGTTTAAATTTTAGTCTTGAAATAATTTCACACTTAGAAAAAGGTTAAGAAAAGTACAAAGTATTCCTATATACTCTTCACTTAGTTTCTCCAAATATTAACATCTTACTTATAACTGATGCACGATGATCAAAACCAGGAAATTAACACTGATATGATACTACTAACTGATCTATAAATTCCATTCAAATGTTTCTAACTATTCCTTTAATGTCCTTTTCCTGGTCCTGGATTCTGTCCAGGTTCCCATGTTGCATTTTGTTGTTATGTCCCCTTAGTATCCTCCAACATTTAAAAAGTATCTCATGAGTGAATGCATTAAGACTGCAAATATCCTATTTCTCATCATACTTTTGGCCACTAATTTTAACATCCATTGATTATTCTTATCTGAAGCAATGAACACAGTGTTTGCCAAATGGTGATTTTTCAACTTCTATTGTTCTTTCTTCATTCATCAAATGGACTTCTCCTGCAAGCAACAGCTGTCCCTTTTTTCTTCCGTATTAATGTATTTAAGTTATTTATTTGTATGAGTATGGACTCATGGATATTTGTTTTATATGCATTACAGTCCATTACTATCATTATTTATTTTATTTCACAAATTGTCCTAGGTTTGCTATGGCTTTTTTAGATGATTCAACTCACAGATCAATGCCTTGCTAAAAATCAATCCACTTCAAGAAATGCCTGTTTGGAGATGTGGTATAGGAGGAAAAAAATGAAAATGTATAGGTGGAGAAGGAAAAATGCCCGGGGTATGAAGGACAAGGGTACTGAACCCAGATCCTGGCTGCTCCAAGAATGAAAGACAAAAGACATGGATACAGAAGCTCAGGGTACCAAACACCCCTGACATTTATACTCTGGCTGGAGATCTGACCATCTGGCAATTGGCAAGAAGGTTTAAGAAAATATTTATATGTCTGTATCATCTGAATATACAGAGGTCAGCCAGAAGTCATAATTACAAGTTCAATAACTTTATCTCACAGGTATATGTATGTTTGAGTGCATGTGTGTGCCTGTGCATTCTCTAGTGTGAACAGAGGGCAGAGTGCGTAGTACAGGGAGAGATTAAGATATCAGCAGATTAGGCTACTGTAATGAGAGAGAACTTCTTGAAAACAGATAGAATCAACCTTGAATATGATTTGTATAACACAAATCCCTGTGCAACAGACAAGTGATCATGTTTGTTCATAAAATCACTTATTAATTCATCACACGGACTCACACTCTGAATGTTTAATATGCTCCTAGCACTGTGCAAACACCACAGATATAAGCAACAATTAAACACTGTCTTTGCTGACCTTGCAGTTCAGTGGAACTGAGGTCATTTCAGAAAGCTGGAATGTTCCAGGTGGTCTTAGAGAAAGCTTTGGGCTTCATCAGTAAAATGGGAGAGTTGGTCTTTGATCTTTAAGATTCTTTCCAGCATTGAAGTCATCTGATATTGTAATTTGCTAAACTGATTATTTAAAAATCACTGCTTAATGTGCCTTTCTCTCAAAATATCCTAATCAGTAATAGATGCACTTTTCTCTTTAATAAATCCTTTGTAGCTGCTTACTGAGTCTCACAGAGCTGATTCCCTTGGGGTAGAAACTCTCATTTACATACAGTCACCAACTCTATTTTTCACACAGTGGCTTAGACTTCTGACATGATGAAAAGTCAGCTGAGACTCAGAATACACTGTTTTTAAAGTCAGAAGCATATTGTATATTGTATGCTTATTGTATATGTATACGCAATATACAATATACATATTGTATGTTGTATACATATTGCATATTGTAGCTACTTAGTTTTCTTGTCTTCTTTTGATGAATAGAAATCAAATAGCTAATCTAAATAATTTTAGTGGTGGAGAGAAATTGCTTTCATGGCTATGACTGCCATATTCATTACAAGGGGCACATGCTTATCTATATCTTCCAAAATAAGAAAGATGCCTTATTTTTTTATGGTAAGATATACTTATTTGGAAGTTTATTAAGAAAACAATTTTAGAAAATCAGCAACACATTTAATAGTTAATAATACAGGTGTTAAGTTTACTAATCTAAATCTAAACTATGACAGCAGGACTAGTATCTTAGAGAAAACAGAGAAGAAAAGTAGAAAAACAGACAAAATCCAAGATATTTTAAAAACTACTGATACCACACTATCAAATTTGCATTTTACACTTACTGCAGTTCCAAATATGAACAGTGAGTGATACTGGTCTGCATTGTACAAAGTCCCAGTACTAATCACAGTCTTCTTATGGTTCCCTCTCTTTCAATCTTTTAGTCTAAAATAACAAATCTTTTCATAAAGCATAGCCATATCACAATGGGCTTGGATGAAGAAGTTTTAAAACTATTATTTCATTTTTTTAAAGCAAGAACAGATTTTTCACTTGTATATTGATTTAAAATATTGAATCTACCAGTATATCTTTGCTTACTTGCCTACTCTAAATCAGAGGTAAAGGGGTGCTGCAGATAAAAATTTGAACTTATTCTAAAGGGAGGTCAGTTTAGAGTAATCACTTTAATACCAATATCACTGGCTTTCTTTCAGTTTCTTAATGGAGAAACACTTCAAAACTATCATCCTGAAAAAATGCATAAAAATGGATAAAAATGTACCACTTCCCGCACCCCTACAGATAAGTTTATGAAATGTAGACCTGGGGTAATAAGTCTAATTCTTCTAATGCAGATATGACCTAGTAACCTGTTGGGAGAGTTGAAAAATTAAAAGTGAAGGGGGATTTAGATTGGTTGAATGAATATGTTTTTGGGAATACCAGTTGAGACAACAGATTGGGTTCACTGAGCTGTTAGAGGCTGCAGAAAAGGGTTTTTGATGATGTTTGTGAACAGCAGGAAAGGAAGAAAAGTAACTCAGGGAGACCAACTAGGTGGTCAGTAAGAGGAAAAAAACTTTTGGTGGGAACCCAGGAAGCAAGCAGCTAATGGGGCTGCAGAAGACATGGCCAAGATCAATTTAGCCCTGAACTGAAATGGGACCCCAGACCATTAATGGAACATTGAGAAATCCCAAAGTGGAAGGAAATGAAAGGATTTAGCTCATCCCTTGTGAGAGCACTATAGAGTCACAGTCTTTCCTGGTGGCTCAGACAGTAAAGAATATTCCTGTGATGCAGGAGACCTGGGTTTGATCCCTGGGTCAGGAAGATCCACTGGAAAAGGGAATGGCAACCCACTCCAGCATTCTTGCCTGGAGAATCCCATGGACAGAAGAGCCTGGAGGGCTAAAGTCCATGGAGTCACAAAGAATCGGACACAACCCAGCGACTAACACACACATAGAATTGCAATTAAAATGAATTACGCTATCATTAAACAAATGATGAGGATGTGTTCCATGAACTTCTTGAATATAGCTTTACTGGAAGTAATTTTATTTCTAATGGACGAATCTGGTTAGTGACACTCCCAGTGTGTTCCAATGATATGTAAAATCAGATTTTGCACCATATATTTCCTTAAACCCAGATCCTAAACTTTAATACTATTCTATGTTGACATTTAAAGTATTCAAATTTGAAGAGCCTCCATATACCACAGAAAGCACAGCTTTATGCTCAAAACTGCAGCCTGTGAAAATATATGCCCCATAGAAGTAGGGCACTTAGAACTGCTTAATATTTCAATTGCATAAAATGCTTGTAATTATTTTACAATTATAGACTAGTAGAGGGCTTTAAGAGGCACTTTCATCTATCTTGATGGCTCAAGTTACCTCTCATAGCCCAAGGTTGGGCTGTAATATGTGATTCTGTTGGTTGATGAATTCTCACTTCCCTTATTTCTGGGATGTGTGGACATCCTCTGGTGATTCTAACCCTCATCCTTCTCTCCCTCCTGGATTTCATGCCTAATTAACTGATATAAAAATGAATGCAGAGCTCACAAACTCTTAAACTGAAATAACACAAAGGTAAATGTGGCATGACTGAGTCTCTTCCAACCAGTCCTTGGGAATATAAATATTTCCCTTGCAAAAGGGGCCTGAAGTAAGGTTAAGACATGATTTGGGAGGGTTAAGAAACCTATTGTCCTCTCTCCCTTTTCTTTAAAGAAAAACAAACAAATTATGGGCTAGCAACTGCTTTCAGGATTAAATCCAAAGTAATACACCCAGAGGAACACTCTATCAAGCACACATTCTGACATGTTTTACCTACAGAGAGACAGTAGCATTACTATACAACCATTGCCTAGTTTCTTTTATTTTTTAAAAATACTTTTGCCTAAAATTGACAGCCTTCTAATATGGAGCCTTTATCAGTTATTCCGGTGACATTGGTTCTAGGCAAGATTTAAAATGTGTTTCTCAACTTTTGCTTCAATATACCTGAGGAATATAATATATTTAAAAATACCTACTCTCTAGTAAGCAGTGGAGGTGAGGTGTAAGTGTAAGGAGTCTGAAAAATGTTACAGAAATTACAAAGGCATCTACCCACTGTTTTAATACTCATGGGGATCCAAGGCTTTTGAGAACCACTTGTGTGATTTGCAAAAAAAAAAAAAAGAAAAAGGAAAAAAAATTACTATCTGAAAAAGGCATTAGGGTTTCCAACATCTATTGAGTACTTGCCATGTACTAGGGACTTCCTATGGTTTCTTTTATTAACCCTCTCAGAGTGTCACTAGAAAGGAAATCTGCCAAAGAATAAACAGAAGTTTATTTACTCAACAAATATTTATTAAACATCTGCTATTCACCAGGGACTTTTCTAGGTGTTGGGGATACAGCAGTGAACAAAATAAATAAAGTATGCACTTTCAAAATCTTATATTAAGGGTTAATTTAGGGGCTCAGAAAAGTTAACTCACCCCAAATAAAGATGAGATTTGAGACCACTCTATGTTTCATGTGACATACAACACACTTTCAGAGGCCCCTCATCACTGCATGCTCTTCTGAACAATATGGTTTTCTTTGAGCACCAATGTCAAGATAGATTGTTTTTCACTTCAAGCTGATAGCAGCTACTATGTACTGGGCCCTGGACACAAATACACAAGGGGCTTGCCTTATGGAGTTTATATCAAACAAAATGAATCACACATAAAGATATCTAATTGCAAACTATGTGGATTGGGAAGGTCCCCTGGAGAATGAAACGACAACCCACTCCAGTATTCTCGCCTGGAAAACCCCATGGACAGAGGAGCCTGGCGGGCTACAGTCCATGGGGTCACAAAGAGTCAGACATGACTTCACAACAATAACAAACTGTGTTAAGTGCAGTGAAGAAAAGTTGGCAATGTGCTATGTCAGAATCATGGGGCCCTAGTTTAGATGAGAGGGGAGCAGGAAAGGCCTTTCTGAGCAAGTGTCACTTAAGCTGAGCGTTGATGGATAAGCAAGAGTTAAGAAGAGAAGCAGTATTCCAGATGGAGGAAATAACACAAAACGGCCTGAATTCAGGAGAGAGTTTTGTGACTGTGAGGAACTGATAGACATCATTCAACAAAAGGGAGGGAAGAGGCTGGCTTAAATAGCTAGGGGTCAGAACATATAAGGCCTTGTAGGCAGCAAGTATGTTGCATTTTCTCCTAAATGGAGAACAGTATAAGAAGCTGATGTTTACAGAATGGATTTCAAGGAAGTCTAAGAAATACAATCCTAAAAACAAATCGGGTGGTTACTGTAACAATCTGAGTGAAAGGAGATAGTAGCTAGATTAAGGTGGCTTAAAAAAAAAAAAAAAGAGAGATAGAAGAGAAGTAGATTCTCAATGTTATTATATAAGAGATAGACTGAATAGAACATAGATAATGGAAAGGAGGGACGATTCCTTGGTTTCTCCTGTACCAAAAAGCAGGGTGGAGGTGCCCTTCTCCAGGATGCAGGAGGTTGAGCCAAGAACAGACAGAAGTGAAGAAAGAGATCAGAAATTTTGCTTTGAATAGGTAAATCTGAGATGTCCTTGAAACATTCACTTGAAGAGTCAAAGAAGTGTAGTTAGATAAATGAGGTTAGAGTTCAGAGTGGGGCTTCCCAGGTGGTGCAAAGAATCCACCTGCCAAACCAGGAGACCTGGGTTCGATCCTTGGGTCAGGAAAATCTCCTGGAGGAGGAAATGCACCCACTCCAGTATTCTTGCCTGGTAAATCCCATGGACAGAGGAACCTGGTGGGCTACAGTCCATGGGGTTGCAAAGAGTCGGACACAGCTGAATGATTAAACACAAATGCACACAGAGTTCAGAATACAGGTCTGAGAGAGAGGGATATTTGGGAGTTGTCAGCACATTTAGGCCTATCAAGACAAATGAGATTTCCTTGGGGGGGGGGGGGTGGGGGTGGGGGTGGTGAACAGCCTGCCAATGGCCAAGCATTGGAAAATTCCAATACTTACAAGACCTAGGAGGATGAAGTAAGAAAATGACCATCCACGTGAACACAGGGCCTGGCAGAAAGCAAGGACACAATGCCTGTTTATTACTAGCCAAGAAACAAAGCCATATTTTAGTGTCTAGTGAAAAATACTTTCCCAATTTGAAACAATTGTATAATGTCTAGGCTGGAATAGTTACTGTACTACATTAAACTAAGTCAACTGTCTTTTTCTTTTTTGTAGGTCAAAAATAGTCAAATTTTAGCATTTTATCTAAGTTTATTATTATACAAACATAAGTTGGAAGAAAATCCATTATATCACAGAATACAGTTCTAAAACATTGCCCTTTCACACATGGAGAGTAATCTTTTGCTAACTTTAGAAGCTTCATTATTAATTTAGATATTATAAAAGATATTAAAAAAATCATACATGGTAATGCTGCATACCACTTAACCAATTAATTTCACCCTGGCAATCAAGCTGACAGCCTGAAAATGTCACTGACAACTTATTATCATACTCTGACTACTGACAATCCCCAAACCACTACTCCCTGGGAAATCTACATATCTATCAGGGTAAGCATTTTCAATTTCACACATTTTGAATTTTCCGTCTGAGTTAAGAAAAATCTGACTTCCCAGTTCTTTCTACAGGGAAAAAAAAACATTAATAGGAAACTAATAGACATGGTTGACAGCTCTATAATTTAATCTTAGTTTGTAGGGACTGTGCTTTGAAAGTTTGAGTTACTCTGTATAATCATAGGTCTCTTTCATTTTACCAGACACATTCACCCCCAAAATAATTCAATATACTTTCAATTTACCAAGGACTTGTGATTTCCCTTGTGGCTCAGCTGGTAAAGGATCTGCCTGCAAGACCAGAGACCTGGGTTCAATCCTTGGGTTGGGAAAATCCCCTGGAGAAGGGAAAGGCCACCCACTCCAGTGTTCTGGCCTGGAGAATTCCATGGACTGTAGAGTCCATGGGGTCGCAAAGAGTCAGACACGACTGAACAACTTTCATTTTCACATTTTCATGATTTCAAGCTGGGATTACAAGATGTCAAATGCGTAAATGGGACCAGTGTAATAGACAGGAGTGGCATCTGCAGCAAATAAAGAAATTTTTTTTTCCCCCTAAAACACAAACTCTGCAAAAACAATCCAGGTGAGGTAAGGTGGCAGGATTTCAGTCTGCCCAGCTGGAAGTTTGACACATATGATTTAAAGTAACTTTGTAGTGGGTTTTTGGTATTATCACTGGACATCCTCTGGTTTTATCTGAAGTTAGAATTTTAAAATGTTGATTTTATTTTTTAAAGGGTTAAGACCTATAATTGTAAATGTTCTCATTCGTTTAAGAATGAAGAAGACTTCATAGTTGCAGGATGCAAGGTGCGTGACACAAATGCTGTGTAGTAACTATGGAAAAGTCTACAGAAACACACAGAGGATTTTGGTCACTTCTGAAGTAATGACTGCAAGCCATGTTTAGGCTAAAAACAACAACAACACAAACTTGATTCTGTGTGGCGATACCTGAGATAACCCACATAACTTTCTGTGCCTCCGTTTCCTCATTTGTGAAATGGGGACTAAAGTAGTACTTGTCTCATAGGATTATTATAGAAATTAAGGGGAATCATGTTATGTATATAAAGATACTAGCAGAGTGAGTAGACAGAGGTAAACACCCAGACTCAAAAAACAATAAAGTACCTGGATTTCCCTCTGCACAATATCCACTGCCTCCTCAAAACCTTTCACTTTACCTTCTCTCACAATAATAGTCTCTACATGATCTGCAAACAAGTGACAGGAACATAGGATTGTAAACCCGTTGTTCAATGTGGCCTTTTCTATTTCACTAATTTCTGTGTGCAGTCATCCTGTTCTTATTTTTCCACCCTAAACTGTGCTGATAAGATTATGCTTCTCAGAGAGCTTCCTAAAACTCAACCAAGACAAGAGAAAGCTGACATAAGGTACAATTAGTCATTTCATATGCACATATCTAAAGTAAATATACCAACATTAACACCATTATTTTATAGATACTCAAATAAATAGATATGTAACTATACATAGAAAAAGCAAAATTTTGTTTTTTTCTTAACTTCTCTGAAAATGTCATCCTGGCTGGGTGTTTTACCAATAGCTGTTAATTTACTACTTACGCACCAAAATTTCTATTACCATTTGCATGAAACAAAGAAAACATATAGTCTGTTCTTTTTTTTCTCAGAAAACTGGAAATGTAACTATTTAACCTCTTCGTCACTCAATTTACTGTTCTTCGTTCATCCAACTAAGCACCCCTCACCATCCTAGGGCACATCTGTCACAGGTCTTCACTGAGGTTTCAAGACATGTACCTTTCAGATGATTACGTTTCTTTAGTTTCACAGTTTTTCCCCCCTCTCATTTTCATTGGGAGGGTTTATATTATTGAATCATTGCCAATTTGTTTAAACACACAAATTAAACAGTAAATTAAACAGCTTATTAAAAGTAAACAGGCTCTGAATAAGGGCTTGAGGGGCTAATGAATGCATAAAGTAATTTTACCGCAAGAAATCTGGCTGGATTAGAAAGCTGGGTTCTAAGCTATGTTTTGGTGAATGAATTCTGGATCGACTTGATAAATAAGATCTTTCTGTTAAAGGTTTTCTGAAAGTTATTCTAAGAGAGGGAAAGAGGAAAACATTTTTTGAAATATCAGCTGGTACACTATTATATTTAAAGTGAAACTGGGCTTATGATTTTAAGTTGTCAGCCATATCATCAAATGACTGTCTCTACCTGTATAAAGACAGCAATTACTGTAGTTAATGATTCTTAGTGATGGATTATTCATGCTAGTTAGCTAGCTGAACATTATGTTTCTATAATAGTAAAAGCATAATTAATATGTTTTGTGGCAGTTAAGAAGCAGGTGTCAAATCAAAAACTAAAATTTTCCAATTAGGGTGACAGAAAAAGGAAGATGATATGAAAGTAAAC
This sequence comes from Cervus elaphus, assembly GCF_910594005.1. NCBI lineage: Eukaryota > Metazoa > Chordata > Mammalia > Artiodactyla > Cervidae > Cervus > Cervus elaphus. Next base: position 20,761,720 of record NC_057833.1, on the reverse strand, counting down.
TAAAGCAACGACAAAAATTTTAAGACTGAAAAGAAAGCAAATGAGACATAGTTTAATTAAAGTTGACTTCCTTAATCTAAAAGCAAGGAGACCCTTTTTTTTCATAGGGATGTATCGATGTCAAGTAAGCCAGTACTATTTATGAAATGAAGCAAATTGAATGTAGATAAATGAACATAATCCTCTTAAGACATATTTAAATGCTTTAGCTGATATAATTATCACTAGATTTTTAGGTCTCTAAACTTATTTTTTATTGTAGTAAAAAAATAATTTATCTTAACATTTTTAAGGGTATACAATTGTTACTTTTTGAACCACTACAATGATTCCTTTTCCTCTTATTACTCAGATTCACAACATTTTAGTCATTCTTCCTTATCCATCTCCCTTACTGCATCCCTGGGGTCATACACTGAAATGCCCACAGAGGCTGCCGTGGGAAATGGGAGCCGGCAAGGTAAATGTGCCCCAAGGAGTTCAGTATAAGACAAGAGAGAATGGTTGTGGAGAACTGACATTTAAACACACACACGCACGCTTACGTGTGGGCTGACCTCTGACTTGTTTTGAAATCCTTGGACTGTAGCTAATAAAGGGACAAAACCTGTTGATTCTATATTCCAGATCTTCCTTGAGTCTATATGGTCACTGCTACCACCTCTGGGCCACTGTGATCACTTCTGCTTCCTCCCAAATTCTACTTTTGTCCTTTCTTTATTCTCAGCTTTGCATGTTTATTTACTTGTTTCCCTAGAGTCCAGATCTGATAACAAAAGCCATGTTTTCTGTGTCAGATTGTTTTATGTATTTTAAGGTGACATGACCAGCGTGAATAGATTCATGGCTATTAAAGCTTCAGTGTGTATTATATCTTTTCCAATATAAATTGTCTTTCTTGACCAGATTAAAGTTTTTGCTTTGAATTTTGTCACCTTACAAATATGTCACTCTGTATTATTAAATTTATTTGTCTATTATTGCAATGCCATTCTTTTACTTTAACTGATGCTGTTGCTTAGCATTGTCTCTAAAAACAAGTTTTTGCTTTTCACCCACCATGGCGGATTCTACCTTTCAATAAGAGAGTAAATCTGTTGATAACTGTAATACATTTGCTTAGCATTTTGTCATGCTTCTTGTTTATCTTTTCCTTTTTGCATAGATGACAATTTCCTTTGTTCTTAAATAATGTTTTTCTGTGAATAGGAAGAATAAAACAACATCTACTGACTCCACAATCTGTAAAATAAGGGATTTAATATTCTTTCTTATACATCCTTCTCTGTGTTTTTGAAGTGATCTGGGGTATTTGACCCAGAACATTATTTTTTCTACCATAAGGCACCTAATAAGAATCATTTTTAACATCTGAGTTGTTTAGAAACAAAATAGGAATAGCTTATTTAAATGTCATCCACTTCATCACTTTATAGTTCCAGTCCTGAATCCCTGATTCTGATTACTTGGCCAGTAAAGTAAGCATTTTTTGTTGCTGTTGTAGCAGTGGTGGTGTGTATGTGTGTGTGTCTGCCTTTGTATGGCTGAGAAGATCATTCTTTTGTCTTCACACTGAATCCTAGCTCATCTCGATAAGCAATTTTGTATCATAAACTTATTTCATTGTAACTCTATATACATTATTCCATTACCTTCTGTCATTAGATGCCACAGAAGAGAAGTCTGATCACAAACTAATGTTTTCACTCCCTTTATTTTTATCTGTTTGGAGTACTTTAGGTTCTTTTCTCCCCCTTCATTTCAAAATTAAAAAATAAAACAACTTTACCAAAGTGTGGCTAGATTTCAGTCTCCCTTAATTTTGCCTGGTATTCTAAGGCCAAATCATGTATAATGAGAATATTTCCTTTATTTTTACCTGCTGGTCTGGATTCCTTATAATTTGATCTTCTATAACTCACACTTTTAAAAATAATCACCTCATATTATATTCACTTCTACTTTTTATATGTTCATTTTTAAAGCGTACAAGTCAGTAGTTTTTAAAAGCTCTGCACTCATCACTGCTATCTAGTTCTAGAACATTTTACCCCAGAACCCTATAATCATTAGCAGTCACTCCCCATTTCCCCTGCCGCTTAACACTAATCTACTCTGTCTTTATGGATTTGGCTATGCTGGATATTTTATATGGAATAAAATGCGGCCTGTTGTGTCTGGCTTTGTTTAGAACAATATTTTCAAGAGTCATCCACATTGTAGCATCTATCAGTACTTCATTCTTTTCTATGGTTAAGTAATGTTCCATTGCATTGTTGTACAACTTTTTGCTTATCCATTCATTTATTGAGGGACATTGGGCTGTCTTCATTTTTTGGCTATTATGAATAACACTACTATAAACATTTGTGTAAAAGTTCTTGCATGGAAATATTTTTATTTCAGTTCTCCAGGCTTGTGTCCAGAGTGGAACTGCTGGGTCATATGCTAAATATATGGTTAATATTTTGAGGATTAATCAAACTATTTTCAGGCTTTCTAGGTGGTGGTGCTAGTGGTAAAGAACCCACTGGCCAATGCAGGAGACCTAAGAGACATGAGTTTGATCCCTGGATTTGGGAAGATCCCCTGGAGGAGGACATGGCAACCCACTCTGATGGTCTTGCCTGGAGAATCCTATGAACAGAGGAGACTGGCAGGCTACAGTCCACAGGGTCGCAAAGAGTTGAACATGACTGAAGTGACTTTGCACGCAAACCATTTTCATTGTGGCTGCACCATTTTACAGCCCCACCAAAGAATTTAGGAGGGTTCAATTTTCTCCACATCCTTACTAGTATTTGTTATTGTTTTTTTAATTTTAGCCATCTAGTGGCTGTGAATATACGTGCTATGAACATCTCTTCTCTAGAAGAGATTTGTTTGATTGGCAAATAATTTCTCCTGTGGCTTATGTTTTCACTTTCTTGATTTTGTCATTTGAAACACAAAGTTTTAAATTTGATTACTTTTATTTTGTTTTGTCACTTGTGCTTTTAGCATCATACCTAAGAAACCACTGACTAATGCAAGATGATGACAATTTACTCCTTTTCTTTTAAGAGTTTCATAGTTTTAGCTCTTCTGTTTAGGCCCGCAGTCCACTTTGAGTTACATTTACATATGGTGTGAGTTAGCAACCAGTTGCACTCTTCACATGTGGCTATCATGGGCTTCCCTGGTAGCTCAGCTGGTAAAGAAAACTGCAATTCAGGAGACCCCGGTTCGATTCCTGGGTTGGGGAGATCCCCTGAGGAAGGGACAGGCTACCCACTCCAGCATTTTTTGGCTTCCCTGGTGGCTCAGATGGTAAAGAATCCACCTGCGTGCCGGAGACCTGGGTTTGATCCCTGGGTTGGGAAGATCCCCTGGATGATGGCAAGGCAACCCACTCCAGTATTCTTGCCTGTAGAATGCCCACACACAGAGAAGCCTGGAGCCTGGTGGGCTACAGTCCTTGGGGTCAGAAAGAGTTGGACACAACTGAGCGACTAAACACAATGCATCATTGTCTTAGTATCATTTGCTGAGGACTATCTGTTCTTTTGTTGCAAATCAACTGACCATAAATGTAAGGGTCTGCTTCTGAACTTTCAATTCTATTCCACTGGGTCCTTTGCATTTTTAAATGTTTTAAGATCAGCTTATGAATTTTTGCAAAAAAAGGCAGCTGATATTTTGATGCATTAAATCTGTAGATTAAACTTGGGGAACACTGCCATCTTAAGTCTTCTAATTCATGAACACTAATTATCTTCCAGCTTATGTTTCCTTTATTAAATGTATTCCTAAGTATTTAATTCTTTTAGATGCTATTGTAAATGGATTGCTTTTAATTTTGTTTTTGAAGGTTCACCAGTGTATAAAAAAATAACAACTGAAATCTTTATTATGCTCTTATGGCTTATAACCTTCCTGAACTTTAAGTCTGTGTATGTGTGTGTATTTCTTAGAATTTTCTATATAAAATATAAGTTAATCTATAAACAGAGATAGATTTACTTCTTCCTTTCCAATCTGGATGCTTTTAATTACTTCTGCTTGACAACTGCCCTGGCTAGAACCCCTAGCACAATGCTGAATAGAAGATAAGGGAAGACATCTCTTCAGACATCCCTCCTGATCTTAAGGAGAAATATTCAGTCTTTCACTATTAAGAAAGATGTTACCTATGGGTTTTTTTGCAGATGTTCTTTGTAAGTTGAGGAGGTTCCCTTCTATTTCTAGTTTGTTGAGTGTTTTCACCAAGAAAATGTATTGGATTTTGTCAGATGATTTTCTGTATCTATTGAGATATCATGTGACTTTTGTTCTACTGATATGGTATATTACACTACTGATTTTCATTTTAACCAACTTTGCATTCCTGTAATAGATCCCACTTGATTACGGTATATAATTTTTATCTGTTGTCAGATTTGACATAAGGACTTTTGAGTTTACATTCAGAGTTCCTATTTCTTCTTGTTTTGGTAGTTTGTATTTTTGTACTTCTTTGTCTATTTCATCTAGGTCATCTACTTTGTTATATTATTGTTCATAGTATTCCATACTACTATCTTTTATTTTTCCAAGGCTAGTACTAATGTCTCTTCTTTATTAAATTCACTTAAAAATTTCATTTTCCTCTAAGTTTTAAAGTATCTTAATTTCTCTTTAATTGACTCATAGCTTCCTACAATATTCAATATGCTAGTCAGTCTTTATTAATTGTATTTTAAAGTCTTGGCTTTACTATTCTGTACATTTGTTTGTCTCTTACATCAAGATCCCTGTCTCTATATAATATTTTGTGCAACTCCTGAAAATTTCTTAAGATTAGATGATTTGCTTCCCAGCTTCCTGAACTTTTCTTTTAGGGGAAGGGAGTACTTAACTTTAGAAATTCTAATTCCTACTTGAATTAAAAGTTATAATTCACTTAAAATAATAAGTCATAATAAAATAAAATCTAACATTTAATAAAATATTTAGTAAGTATGTAACACATGCCAAGTATTATACAATGTACTTTATGTGAAATTTCCCTCTACCAACATAAACATCCTTTAAGCTACAGATTACAAAACCAAATTTTAACCCAGTTTTGTACGACAACAGAACCCACATTCTTAACCAGTGTCTGACAAACTTTAAAAAGGACCAGATAGTAAATATTTTAAGTTTGTGGGCCATATGGTCTTTGCCACAATGACTCAACTCTTCTATTGTAGCAAGAAAGCAGTCTTAGCAATATGTAAATGAATGCGCATAGCTGTTCCAATAAATTTGACTTACAAAAAAACATAGTATGCCACAGGCCAGAGGTTGTGGTCCCTGGCTCTTCACCAGCACACCACACTGGCCTACTTCTTTTTCAAAGCCTTCCCTTATTACCACATAGATCAATTTCTTCTGCTTCTGGACATGTGTCACAGCAACTGTTGTAATGCCATCATCCTAAATCATGTGTCCTTGTTTATACAAATATGTCTTACACTGTCATCTTTTTGTTAACCATATTGACAAAAGATTATGCCAATGATTTTATGTATTTTGTTGTATCTCTGTGTAACAGCCAACTCCATGCTTCAGATTGCAGTAGTTTAGAAATTTACATGACTATATCTAGTTTTGCCTGAATAAAACCACTGATCTAAGTTCAGATAAAAGAAATATTAAGAACTGGACAATAAAGATGTTGATATGGAAATGCAGACAACTGCAATATAGCCAAGGTCCTATGGTCAACATCTTTGACTATGAGCTCTTTCAATGTAGAAGAAATACTTGTTTCCATTGTTTCAGTTGCAACTTTTTTCACACTTTATCAGGAATCATAATTTATCAAAACTCTAATAAGTCCTATGATGTATTTTTATAAGAATGAGTAATACTTTAGGTAATAATCAGTGTATAGATGTTGGTAATATTTTTTACAGTTTAAAAATGGTAACACCACCATTTTCCAGGATTAAATTTATTGAGAGTGAGTTCCTGTCTATGAAGCAATGGCTTTTTTGGCTTTTTTTTTTTTTTGACAGATAGCATTTGTTTTTAAGCTTTGTTTACTATCCAATTGTTCTTTCGTTTACACTACACCTATATTTTTCAATTTGATCTATATGAAGATTCTTTGATACTTTGAAGCTTAAAGCAGATTTTAAAATAGAATCATCCTTTCAATGTTACAGATAATATCTGTAATGAACAGAACAGGACAAGTATTATATGTGATTTGGATAGATGGTCTTTTAACTAGAGATACCATCAGTCTTTGGGAAATGCCTTTGCCCAGAGACTTCAACTCTGGTAGTCATAGAAACGAAACTTTGGTGTAAGAAGATTAGAGTTTTCTAACCTGGGGAGCAAAACAAACAAAAACCCAAATGAACAAACAGGAAACAATGAGTCAGTTAGAAGAAGACGGAATACCTTTTAAAGTTAGTAAAGTTAGTATGATTTTAATTATCAGACTATGGCTAACACTATTGATTGGTTATGCCAAATTACATTCAAACCATTGTTCCCCTGCTTCATCCACTGGAAAGGTCCAAAGTCCTTGATATCTCAACATCCCTTAATGCTAGGGGTAGCTACATGCTGCGGACCACTAGGTCCACAGTGGACATTTGGTAGAGGTCATTGGAAAAGCTTTTATTTCCTTATTAAAAGAGAAAAACTCAATAGGTACAAGCTGTTCCTCAGTCTTGCTGCCCTAAACTAGAATATGATGTCTCAATCTGCAGAAGCATCCATCTTGTATCAGGCACAAGAGAAAGCATGAAGACAAAATCCTGACTACATTCAGCTAGCCTCTAGACAAAAGGACACAACCACTTTCTTCAAGACTTTTTGCCCTGGAAAAAAATAAATCCCTATTATTTTATGTCACTGTGCATGAAACTTGCAGCTGAAAGCATTTCTAATTGATACATACTTGCGAACTACTTTTTAAATTGTCAATTAATTTTGGCCACATAATGTAAGTGAAATTTGGTTTTTAAGATAACCCTGGACAAAAGACTTCTTTCTCCTTCAAAATGTTTAATTATATATTAATAATTATTAACTAAATCTGCTGTTATACTAAAAATGAATAGCTATTATTAGGTCTTTATAATTTTGTTACTGACATTTTATTTTTAAAAGAGATTTAGGATAGTTACTACAGGTTACTTAACTGGGAGGCTGGATGTATCTAAAAGGCATTAATTGCTTCAGTGATTTTAAATTGCCTTGTGAAGTACACAACAATTAAATGCTCCAATAACTGATTTAATTCAAGTGAATGGCAAAAATTATACATCATAATACAGTATCTATAGCATACTACTAAAAGGTGAAAAAACAATAAAATTAACTCTTTAAGTTATGTAGGATTAAAAGACCTCAAATAAAACTTAGGTTTCAGAACAAAATTTAGGTTACCAAGAAAAAGACAGAAGCAGTTCAATGGGGGCAAATATCAGAAGTATCCCAGTGAGCTCTTGGAGGTCCATTCAAAAATGCTAAGACACTAACAGAAAAACGAACTATGGGTTGGTAAGTACTCACTGAATTGCCAGATTGTGTTACAGAAATACTTTCTGACACTTGAGTTACTGTTACTGGGAACTTTGGTATATCTGGGAAAAACAATACACTTAGGAAAATGATGTTATTAAGTCAAAGTAAATTCCATCTGCCTTCCTTCCCATACTAAATTATGAGCTGTGGGATCAGAAGGCTTTCCTTTCTTAGCCTGAACCAGAAGAGGGCCTTGAAGCAGTGGCTTGAGCTTGAGGTACCACGCGCACTTGTCCCAGAACTCACCCTCTGCCCCTGCCGGCTCAAAGATGACAAATACTTGCATAATTCAAATTTAATAAGTCTGAGTACCGTCTCCCATTGTAACCATTTCACTGAAAATAGATATTCAAGAGCAATTAAGTTTTAGTTAAGAGAAAGCCCCAGGTTACATTCACTTACTTTAAGTCTACTTCCAGGTGTTAAGGGAAAAAAAGGTCATAAATGTGTGTATATATGTATAGTGAGGAATGTTACTTAAAAATACACCTTGAAGTCAGCACAGTTCTAGAGACGAGAGACCACACAAATTCCAAACTGCTTCAAATTAATAAATTTAAAGTATACACACATGCAAAGTTGCCACTAACAGCAATGTTTATTCATTTAGAAATCCAGGAAAAGGCAGTGATATTTATATTTAGCTCGATATAAGTAACTGTTGTGGGCAGAGGGCTGAATTTAGTGTAAAAAGAGATGTCTAAAAAAAATTCATTTTTCTAGTTGTACTTGTTTGTGAAAAACATAAAATGCTTCATTATAGGTTGTCAAAATATAATGACTGTTACTGTTAAACTATATATAAGGCTCTCAAAGTAAATACCAAGGGAAATGAAACTCAGTCTTAATTCTGAAGATAGTATGCATCTGGTGAGGAAGACAGGAACTCAGCTAATTCTATACAAGACACTTTTCTGAGCTAAAGAGTAATGCCTTCAAAACATGAAGATTAATCAATTCTAAGTCAAACTCTATCAGTATGCTAATAAAGGCACATTAAAAAGCAAACAAAAGACAAGTTAAATATCTGCTATTATTAAATTCACTGCTAAAGAACTATTTACAATTAAATTCTCCAGATCTTATAATAATAAAAGGAAAATCACATTTGAATTCTTAATTCTCACACTAATCAGATTGTTTCTGGAAGGTCCAGTACAAAAACAATAAATGCCCAATTCCACATGTGCTTAAACACAATCAATCTGACTTTTTTCAAAAAGAATGATTAAAAAAAATGGAGGAGTAAATTCAATTTTCATAGAATGAAATATGATTTTAATAGATAAGCTTCAACAAAGGTATATCTTATTGAGGTGTGTGGTGGTAAGCCACAGGCTCCTCTGGTTGTAGAAGGCAGATCTTAAGTATGACTAGCAGGAGAGCCCTTTTCCTTACCTGTAATTCCTTGTCTCTGGGATGAATTTAGAAATGGGGGCACATGAAGTTGTAAGTAAATCTTTGCAGCCCAAACAGTCGGAATCAAATCGGGCTCAAGTAACACTTTTGTGAAGACTAAACAGCACAAAGACATTCTCAGAAGGCCTAATGGAGAGTAATTATTCTGTGAGGGCAACTGACTTCTTCATCAAAGTGCAAGATGTCTCAACACATACATTAAAGAAGTCCTGGTCCCAAGTTCTTGAAATAGTAAGTAGTTATAGGGCAACTTCTTTCCACTGGGCGTGATGTTGGTGCTAAGAGCAAAAGATAGGAAAGGAGCATAGAGTCTCCAGGAGCTAATACTTGTTACTTAAAACACAGTTAACCAAACTTCAAGGACTAAATGCTGACATTAAACATAAGACTGAAAATAAAACATAAACAAATCTTTTTCCTCTGTATGACAATCTTGATCCTCAAAGCAGTGTTTAACTTTAGAAGATGGCTTTTTTAAAGGTGGCAGGGGCAGGAAGCGAGGGGTATCTTGCTTTAGTGTCCAGTTCACGTACTTCTGTTATTAAGGGGGAAAAACATCAGTTTTTACTTTTTAATATTATATCCAAATAATACTAAGTTTCATGTATAAGTATATACCTGCAGTAGTCTTTCCACTTTGCTTCAATAACCCATGATTATTCAAAATGTAATGAATTCATGTCTATTTGGCTTCAGTTAAAATGATAATGTAGGAAAGTACTGTCTCCCACAATGGGTATAGGCCTCTAGAAATTAATAACTGGGGGGAAAAAAAAGGTCATGAAATCACTTACAGGCATTCAACCAAAAAAAGGGATCAAATCTCTTTTTTCTCTTGCTAAGGGTATGTGTCTCATACAGTTTTCCTCATATCTATCCCCCCTTGTCCTCTATGCCACCTATCTATCCCTGTCCCACATCAAAACCATTTGATCTTGAACCTTTAAATCTTATTCTTTTGTGCTGCATGCAACAGTGAATCCTCCTGTTAGAGAGAAATCCATGCTACTCAATTATTTTTACTCAATAGGCTTAGAGTTAGAATGTTACATAAAAAAAAAGTCCAATATATATTGTAATTTGAAATTAACCAGGTCTTTCAACTAAAGGACACTAATCCCATGAGCATCTTCCACTTGAGAGACATTCTGCATTCTGCTGATTTTTTTCATTTCTCATCCTATACATACTCTGATAGCCATACGCAAATAGTAAAAATAAAGAGCAGAATAATGTGCTTTTAAACCAAGTAATGCTTCACAGAAAACTATAAACTGTCATACGAGGAACTTCTCACCAGTAACATTTAAGAATTCTGAGATTTAATGGGAATACCAATTTAAAATGTGTCAAGAGTTCAAGGTAACAAATACTCAAGTGCCACATACTGCCAATGATTTTCTTCCTTATAAAAACATGGTTTTCTTATTCTCAAATGATACAGAAACCCAATCTCTTTCATTGACACAATAAAAAAGATTCATATCTTGGGAAAAGGTGAAAAATTCTGTTCTTTAATACCAAAGACTCATTCATTCATAATGAGAATTCCTTTTTGATGCTTCAAAGCATCAAGACATATAAATAGTTGGGATTCAAAGTACATCTGAATTTCAACTGTTTTGGTATGTATTTTCTATCTTATTTACTTGATTACTAACTGACTTCCAACCAAACCCTGTCAAAAACATCTTTTGATAAAGACCCTGAAAGAACTTCAGTGCCAGTATTATTCTTAATTATTATTATTACATGGTAGAAAACCCAGTAGACAGCAAGTATTCAGTTTCACAAAATGAATCAGTAGCAAAGCCTGAGACAGAAACTGAGACTCTGATTCAGGATGATCTACTTAATCAGAAATAATAAGGGCAAACACAATCTTTTCCAAGCCTAACTACACCCTAGTACCCATTTTTCCACCTAAAATCTTTTTCAGAGGTCATATCAGCTATATGTAGATTCACAGACTCTCTGGTGATGTAGCAAAGATAAAATACGTTCTTAAGCATGGTTGCGAAGTTTAGTGGCTACTGTTGCCTTTTCTTCCTTCTAAGCTCTTTGTTGCTTCTAATACTTACTTGTTCTACTTGAGTACAATCTAAAAAGACACTGTTTTTCTAAGATGTGTCCCCTATATATCTCTCTAATGTGTGAGAGTATGGGAGGGGCTTTCGGAGTATATACACTGATAAGTCACTGAGGCGCATCAGTGGTAGTAGCACTCAGTAGGATTGAACTTGAAGCCATGAATTCTTTCCAGACATTTCTTTTCAGAAAAGAATTCTGTGTGTGTTACAGAAATAAAATCCAAAAATCATGAGTGAATCAGCAAACCATGGAAACAAAAAAATAGAACGCAATTACTCCATTTTACTGACCCTAGTTTAAAAAAAAAAACACAAACAAACCCAAATTAAAGTATTCAGGCAGACTCTGAAATACACAACTGTCACAAAGAAAGCATTTCAGGGCAAAATGTGCTGCAATATGCTACTATGATTAAAAGCTATGTAATCTGGGGGAACCTCTTTAACAAAAAGAAAAAGAAAAATGAACTGGGCAAATGGCTTTTTACCACCTTTAAAAAAAAAAAAAAAAGGCTGTAATTCTGTCATAGTTACACAGAATGGTAACTGGTAGATGGGATTTTCATCTTTATTTAGAATTAAAAACACATTTCCATCTACAGGTATTTAATTATAATCAAACCACACATGGTTTATTCTCCTACTGAGAATAAACTATTATTTTATGATACCATTACGGTGTGTTAAGTCTGAACCCATCATAATGCATAGTAAGGGAAAACACTTAGCACATGATCTCTAAACAGGAAAGATCCTTGCACAGCTCTTCTGGTACTTTTGTTTTTTAAAATGTACAAATCCTACTAGACACAAATGAGAGAATAAGGTGCAGCCGTGAAGTACAACATACGTTCCCACTGTAGGCTGAGTCCTGGTCTTTGTTCCGATATTCTAGAGCCACTGGCAGGGAAAGCTAAGTATCCCTCTATTATAAAAAGCATTTTTACATGATTGCTGGCAAAAGTTATACTTCTGATAGGTTCAGTCATCTTGATTATTCCTGACTGCATTTGCTTATTTAATAGAGATCTCGCAATTCTAGAAACCTGCAGTATAACCACCGAAAACGGGTCCGTAGCAGGACAACCTGATAAAAACAACATAAAGGGTACATAGTGAGGAAGACTGCAAAGTTATTTGACCGGCGAAACAGTTCCGAAGTAATTCTCTATCAATGACAAAATTTTCTGTATTTTACCAGCTACGCACCTACCCAAATATCATCCACCTTGTCCTCAATTAGCAGGGTTTCCTCAATTTAAAATCTCCCAGAACAGTTTAATGGTACAACTCAAATCAAAAACTAACCACGCCCTTAATGCCCTGAGTCAAGCCACCTTTTGCTGCCTTATCCCCCCTTAAACTCCAAAAACGTACATCTTTCACCTAAAAGGGTTTGCACCAGTTCGCTAACCTTAGTCAGAGACTCTTTTTAGCTGTGCCTTGATAAAATTCCTATTGGAAGACGCTTTCTCCTGGGCAGAGCAGATGCCCAGGAGAGGCACCCACGCTTACCTCCCACACACCTGCAACCCCTGGCGGGATGCTGGACCTGAGGCTTCCAAGGACTGCGCTCCGCTCCTGTTCCTGCTCTCTCTCCCGGGAAACTACAGTCCAGGCTGCGCCTTCGGCTGCTACAGGGACCCAGGCTCCGCCTCCCCCTCCTCTAGTTGGCGAATTCAGCAGCTGTTGCTCCTCCCCCTGCTGTTCCGGCTGCTGTCCTGGCTGCAGGCAGCGGGAAGCTGCTGCCCGGGTACCTACGCGTTCCCTCACACTCCTGCAGCTTCTCTGTCGCTTCCCTTCTCTGGTGACCCCCTCTCCCCTCACGCAGTAGCCTGACACTTGGAGCAGCTCCCCGCCCCATCAGGGCACATCCGCGAGTAGCCTAGCCTCAAGCTATCCCTGCCTGACCCGCAGGTCTGAACGCTCGGTGCCCGGCCGCTTTCGGGGAAACTGATTCTTCGGCCAGAGCGCATCCCCACATCTCGCTCTCCCTCCACCCTGGCGATTCCCCAGCGACTTCCCCGCCGCCCGCGAGGCTCAGCCGCCCCACGTTAGCCACTTGAAGCTCTTCCCCCGCCCCCGTTCCCTCCTCGCCTCCGCTAGCCCGCCCCCACAATGGGTGAGCCGCCTGCCGGGCCGACCCTGCATCCTGATTGGCGCAGGTGAGAGCTGACCCCTCCCTTCCTCTTCTTTCCGTGCGCTCTCTCTCTTCTTCTCACCTCCTCCCGCAAAGGCAGGGACTCTCCCCCTATTGGCTAAAAGTGTCCCCACCCATCGTCTTCAGTTGCACCGCATAGCCTGACGGGAATTGTAGTCCTGGGTATGCAGGAATTGCCGACGATGCTGGCGACCAGGACTACGGATCCCCATAGGCCCCTGCGCGACTCCGGCTGGGCAGGATTCCGGACAACGCCTGGTTCCTCTCGGGTCCTTCCGGCGTCGCCGGAGTGAATTGATCCGGAGTTGAAGAGGGCTTCAAAGGTGGGAAGTGAAGTCAGTACCTCAGTAACCGGTAAGGTGTGGCTGTTCTGTCCCAGTCCCCGTAGTCCCGCGTGGAGCTGAAGAGGTCTGGGGTCACATAGGGGCCGTGGCTAAGGCACTAGGGCTTGGTTCTGGCAGGCGGAGCGGACGGGGCTGGGAACGGGGCCCTATGGGCGTAAGTGAGGTTACCCTACGCGAGTGGCGTAAAGCGGGTTTGTAAATGCCGCCTGCCCTGCTCGGGCCTGAACGCCTTCAGGAAGTCTCCTGTAGGTGGGGGCGGGAGGGGAAGGGCGAGGTTGGCCTCTGCTGCCCCCGGAGTAGGAAGAGGGCGGATGTGCCTGGGGTGGGGTCCTCTGAAGGTGTGGCTTGGGGCGGGGAGATGAGACTGCTGTTTTCCCCCAGCTTTAGAAGTAGGATAGGGAAGGAGTGGAGGAAGGAAGGGGCACTTGGAGTCGACTCTTGAGGTGACTCGGGTTATGCCCTTTGAGAGAAGAGAACTGTAGAAGGAACAGTCAAAATGTTGACAGAGATCTACGGATTCAGTTCCAGTTTCATGATGTGGTCCCTCTAAGGAGGTAATTTTGCCCTGAATAGGCAAGTTTAACTTTATAAAGATGTAATTCCTAATATGTATTTACACCTTTGCTGTTTCAAGTTTTCCTAGTGGGATGCTAATGAGGAAACTGAGGGGGTAAATGTTGTGCACAAGGTCACACACGTAGGGACAGATCTTCTGACTCTAATCCATTTGTAATCCAGCTTCTAAATCTGAGAGCTGCCGCACCAGAAAGAAAGAGTGGGGAGGTTGGTTGTGTTTTTTGAAGAGGAAGTTGCAAAGTAATGCATTTTAGGTATTTCTAAGAAGCCATCTGTGAATTCCTCAATAAAAGAAGCACTCACTCTAATCTGTTATTGGAAAAATAAGAAGCAATTACGACGTAGCTATTTTTTCCTTGTATTAGAGGTATATTAAGTGATGAATGGTGCTACCGTTTTAAGGGGTAGTTAATGGGACAGGAGATATGGCTCGTCTTTACTCGTGAAAGATACTCCTTTCCCTTTCTACTTTAGGACTGTATTATTATTATTCTCAACTGAGAACAATGGGATTGGGATTCTTCCACAAAACTTATTTTACACTTTTTCAAATAATACAGCAGCAAGAGACAGTTTAGTGTGTTCATTACTAGAAAAGAAGATGCGCTGCATTTTTTGGAGGTAACATGACATTTTTGTTTTTGTTTTTACTTCCTCTCATTTTCTTTTCGTATGTGTGTGTGTAAATAATAACCTCAAGCTTTTGTACATTTTATTTTTCTTACCATCTATGAGTTTTAACTCATCCTTGTTTTATGTTAAAGAATGGAAAAATAGTACATTTATGTTTTGTATTGAGCAGAAAGTAGTGTGCTTGTTCCAGTCTTATCCATTGTTGTGACCAACTATAATTAGTGCATAAATATTAGACAGTTCTTTAGTAGACTTTTAGTAGTACATTCATTGACATTTGTTCCTGATAAGTTTATATATAAGAATCAGGTATCTGTTGATCGCAGGTAATCTGTCATGGCTTACTGTTGTATGCATTGACCATTGAAATATGGCACGTTTGAATGTACTCTGCAGTTATTAAAATTACCCACAATATGTCTAACTTTTGAATGCAAAAACACTTCCTAGGATCAGGAGTACTATTACATTCCTTTTAAAATAAAAATGACTTGTAAAATAAAAGAGAGGTGGAATACTATAGAATAAAGTAAAATCAAGAATAGTTAGCACCATGAGTAAGAAATGTACTGCACAAGGAAGGAAGACCTAACTAAGCAAGTGGAAATTATGTGGAGATAACTGACTCAGTGCTGTGTTAGACGGGTGCGGTAGTTTAAGTAAACCATAAACTGATCATGAGTCAGTGATAGTAAAGAAAGAATGTTAATATATTTTCTATATGGCCACATACAGGCATTTGGTTTGCTGGAGGAAGTGAGAAATGAGTTCTAATTTTTGGCATGCATTTGGGAGGTTGTGGAATGAACTTCTGAACTAAAAGTCAGCAAAATTTGGGAATTAGTAAAATTAATATAACACACTTGTCTAGTGCATGCTAATTTTTGTCCTTGGTTAGATTCTACCACTAACTTTTCTTCATCTCTGAGCGTCATCGTAGTTTTGGCATTTTGTCTGGTCAGTAACAGAATGGTAGGATAATTTTTTTTTGTATTTATCATCTTTCAGTCACATGCTGGAGTACTGTGGTGGTTTACAAAGAGAATAAAGAAAGAAGTTCAGATTGGTTTTAAGTGCAAGATTCTGTAACTAGTAACTGGTGGGATCAAGGCATAATCCAGGTCTTTTTAACTATAGATCTTTTTAATACTTTGAGATAAAGACTCAGTTTCCTTGTTTATTTTTACATGAGAGAAAGACTTAAAATGCCCT
This sequence comes from Cervus elaphus, assembly GCF_910594005.1. Lineage (NCBI taxonomy): Eukaryota > Metazoa > Chordata > Mammalia > Artiodactyla > Cervidae > Cervus > Cervus elaphus. The sequence continues at coordinate 20,745,737 of NC_057833.1, read as the reverse complement.
AAATATTCAGGTACTTTTACCCTGTTACTCTGTTCAGTGCTAACAGTTTCTCTTTTGTTTCCTGTGTAGCTCTCCAGCCTTATCCCCAGCCTGTCTTGCTTACTGTGCCTTTCAGTTACCACCTGCATAAGCTCTTTCCTGACTTGGGGGCATTTATACCTGTTTCCTCCTCCTGCCTGGACTGCTTCACCTCCCCTTCCCAAGTCTGGCTCTTTTCCACCCCATGGACTGTAGCCCACCAGGCTCCTCTGTCCATGGAGTTCTCCAGGCAAGAATACTGGAATGGGTAGCCATTCCCTTCTCCAGGGGATCTTCCCGTCCTAGGGATTGAACCCGGGTCTCCTGCTTGCCTTGCAGGCAGATTCTACTGTCTGAGCTACCAGGGAAGCCCCAGGTCTGGCCAACTCCTGGTTAACTTTTCAAGTCTCAGTTTAGGTGTCATTTCTCAGGGGAATGTTCCCTGACCTTTGACTCCTCCTTCCCCAAACTGAGTTCCTACTATATATTCACCATACTCTGTACTTCTTTGTAGCATCATCACAATAGGAACTTAATTATTTCTGTGTTTATTTGATAAGTGTCTGTCTCCCTCACTAGACAGTAAGCTTCCTGAGCAGGGCTCTTATCTGTCATGTGCCTTACCTCATTACTTATACAGTGCCCGGCAGAAAGTTAAGTAGTAAGTGATTATTTGCTGAATGTATGAATAAATGTAAGTCCTTTCATGCACAGTGCGTCCAGCACTCTGCAAGGGGCAGAAATACAAAAATGAATAAAGGAGATTTGTTTCCTGCCTTTGGATAAAAAGAGGTTATTGACAGAAGTTGGATACAAATTGTAGAAAGATGTTTGTTCTTTCTTGGAGGTCTGTAAAATCAGGGTAGTTTTCTGTGTGGAAATGGCAAAGGAATCATTTTCTATTACAGCAAAATTTCTGTATAACAGTGTTGTGGAGACCTTATCACTATCCTGCTCTTGCAAGCAACATTCATTATAATAAAATACAGATATGCAAGAAACTAACTTTCTGTGAATTGTATTCTTCCTTGTTAGCTTGTCTGTCCTCAACAAAATTCATGATTTTCCCTTTTCCTTGTTGTTTTGTTTTTTAACACAGTAATCTTCCTTTGAATTTTACCTTTAATATAACTTGCCTTAGACAAGGTGACTATAAAACTGAGTGGTGTTTATTTCAAAGGAGGTTATAGTTTGAGCTTCATGAAAATTGTCACATTTCAGTGGGTTTTAAGGTAATATCTTATTTGCTTTAAACCTTGGTACTTAACGAGAGTAAAACTGTTATTTTCAAAACATGAAGACTAAATTCAGAAATAAATTGTGTTAGGTTTTGGTTCTGAAAACAAATTCTTTGATCCTTCAGAGTACTATAATAATGGTATAGAATAAATTCAGCAGCTCAGAGTTGCTGTAGCCTTGCATGCCTTCATGAATTTACCAACTCACTCTCCCACAAAATATTGTCAAAAAGTGCTTGCTCATATTTGGTCCAGTTTTTTGTTATTAATACAAGTCTCTGATAAATCCTAAACTTAGATTTTTAAGTAAGTCCCTATGTTACTTGAATCAAGGATAATAAAATTCATATTGACCTAGCATACCAATATGTGAAGGATAAAACTGAGGTACTGCTTCTTATATCTTGTTCAATGATTAAGGTTGTTATGATTGGTAACATCATAACATTTTAAGCTAATTCCATGATAAACAATTTTTTCTCCACAATATAAACTGCAGAAGTGATTTAGAAGTTAAATAGTGTGATTGACGGTGTTTATTGCTGCAGTTGAAATGTTACAGAAAGTTGCAGTCTTATTAGAGATTTATATTTTAGCAGTACAAGCACGCGCGCACACACGATGTAAAAAGTGTAAGCACCTTTATTGTAGCAGTTAGAAATAATTTATTGGCAGAAAGGTAAACTGTGTAGTTTGGTGGTCCGTTTTTGTTTGTATGTAGAATTTAGTTTTCTCATTTTAGCTAATTGCATCTTGGATACAATGTAATATTATAATCATATTTTTTAAGGTCATGCTTATGTTTTTTGGTGTGCATAATCTTTTTTTTTAACCACTTAAAAAGTCTTCAAACTCAGTGTCACTCTACAGTTGTCTAGAATCAGGTGTTGCTATTTAAAAAAAAAAGATTTTTCTTTTTCATCAGCTGGCTTATGAATTATTGGGTAACAGTAGTGGAACATATTAAGTAGTAGTCATTACTGTTTACTCAGGCCAGTTCTTTGGAAATAAGTTTACCAGAAAAAGGTAGATTGTATAATAATGATACTATGATTTATTCATTTATCATATATTTGTTAAATATATATTATGTGTAAAATTGCGTTAAATCTTTGTACCAACCCTGTGATGTAGAGGCACTGTTATCCCCAATTTAAGAAAACTAAAGTATAGGGAGGTTAAGTAACTTTCGCAAGGTTACACAACCACTTATTGCTTGGAATTAGGATTTAAATCCATGCTGGTCAAGTTAAGGCACTACATTTTTAATCATGGCAGTAAAAATGATGTTAGTTTTTGAGCATCGATGGAGGGCTCAACTCAGACTAGAGTTCCAGTTACAAAAAGTTGTGTCTTAGATACTAAAGTCAAGGTGGCAGGCAAAAATTACCTATCTTAAAATTTACTCTAAAAGGAACACTTTGCAAGTTACCACATTGGAAACTGACATAGCGTTAATAAACATCATTTTTCCTATTGCATTGGGATAGAATTACTTTTCCTTTGAGTGCTGGGTCAAGTATTTAACTTGCTATTCAGAGATCTTTCTGGAAAGGAAATATGTACATTATACTACGAGAATCACAGTGTGATGAGCCTCTCATTTGGTGGACAGCTGTGGCCCTCAGTCCAGTAGTGGGTAGCAGATCCATGACTTTATCGCTTTCATTCAGGGGCTTATATTTGTGGAATGGAATTACAATCACCCAGTATTTCAATAGTTATTTTTCTTTTTGTTTTCTTCAAAAATGAAAAATGTTAAACGTGCCTGTTGAATTTGCATAGGACAAGTATATGTATAGTGTGACACAGGTGTGCTCCCTGGAGTTATGTGAAGTGGCAGCTTGACATGTGTTTCTTTATCATCTCTCTTCCCTACAAGACTGCACACCCTCAAGGGCATCGACTGTATCTAGCTTTTCATCATCGCATCTCCAACACTGCTGCTGATTTAGACTGACTGTGCGGAGTACCAAGCTAGGTACTAGGAAATAGAGAAAGGAATAAAACTTCTCTACATGTTTATAATTTAGTGGATAGTAGGGGGGTGGAAAGACCATTATATGGACATTTGGTCTTTCTGATATATTAAGTCCTTGACCGTGTATCAATTCATTTGATAATTTCGCATCAGAGCCAATAGGAAAGGGGAAAAAATGATAGTTTCTCTGAGTTACCTTCTGGTCCCTGGCACTGAAATACGCCTTTCTGCCTTACTCAGCCATCCTGTCTTCAGGATGAACTGGAAATCTAATGGAGTTTGGAGTCCAGGCAGGACAAAACCCTCAGGTGTTAAACCCTTGCTGCCTTCTTAGACTTCATTATGTTGCTGGAACCAAAGGCCTTTGGGAATGGTAAATGAGTCATACCTAGCCTCCAGAGTGCAACTGCTCCCTATACCAGTTCACATTGTTACAAGGCTGTCTAATTTAATTCCAAAGGATTTCGAATAATGCTGTGGCCTTTTATTCAGGAGTAGACACTTGCAGATGCCTTTATCCGTAATAAAATTGGCATTCTGACAGTATTGTCAAAACTTGAGAGGTTTCTGAGGTCCTCCCTTAATTTTGGTGTTCTTCCTTGAAAAATGAATTACAGTTTTATAAGTGAAGGTCATGGGAGGAATTGTATATATGATACAAACAGATACCATTCTGTCTCCTTCATTTCTTCTTGTGACTAATAGCATTTTTATTTGAGATCACTTGGAGCTAAAGGTGAAGTTAAATGTCATTATCGTGATAGAATCTTGTCCTTATTCTCACTTACTGTTAAACAAATGAGTCAGAGTCCATTTATTAGGTTGGTGCAAAAGTAATTGCAGTTTCATCTGTGAATTGTAAATCGTTATAACTCGGCTAAAATACATCTTTATTAATCAAAATAGGAGCCATTACAATCAACACATTTTTGCCAATGAGAAATAAGTTTGTTTATTCCTGTAGTGTAAAATCCATGCTTTGGGATTCGACAAACTCTTGGAAAGCATTTTCTGCATCCTGTTGGTTATGGAAGCATTTTCTCTGCAAAATGTTGGCGAGATGCTTGAAGAAGTGGTAGTCGGTTGATGAGAGGTCAGGTGAACTTGGCGAATGAGGTAAGGCCCAATTCATTCAACTTCTGAAGTGTTAGTTGTGCAGCGTGTGGTCAGACGTTGTCCTGGATAAGAATTAGGCCCTGTAGACCAATGCTGGCTGCAGGCATTGCGGTTTTCAGTGCATCTCATCAGTTTGCTGAGCATACTTACCAGACGTAATGGTTTCACTGGCATTCAGAATGTCATAGTGGATCGGACACCACCAAACAGTAACCAGGACTTCGGTGCAAGTTTGGCTTTGGGGTGTGTTTCGGAGCTTCTCAGTCCAGCACTAAGCTTGTCATCACCACCAGTCGTCATATAAAATCCACTTTTTGTCTCACGTAAAAATCCAATTGAGGAACAGTTTGTTGTTGTTGCATAGAATAAGAGAAGGATGTACTTCAAAGCAATCATTTTTTTTGGTTTGCGGTCAGCTCATGAGGCACCCACTTAACTGGCTTTTCCACCTTCCAGTTTGCTTCTAATACCAAATGACTGTAGAATGGTTGAATGTTGAGTTCTTCAGCAACTTCTTCTGTAGTTGTAAGAGGATCAGCGTCAATGATTGCTCTCAGTTGGTTGTTGTCACCTTCCAATGGCTGGCCACTGTGCTCCTCCTCTCCAAGGTTCTTACCTGCTTTGCAGAACTTCGTGAACCGCCACTGCACTGTGTTGTTAGCAGTTCCTGGGCCAGATGCCTTGTTGATGTTGTGAGTTGTCATCGCTGCCTTATGACCCATTTTGAACTCAGATAAGAAAATTGCTTGAATTTGCATTTTGTCTAACATCATTTCCATAGTCCAGAATAAATATAAAATAAACAACAAGTAATGAATCATTAGCAAAAAACATAAAGTGAGAAATGCACATTAAAATGATGTATAGCATAACCACATTTATTAAGAATATATTCCAATATCAAACAGCAAATTTAAACAGTGCAAAACTGCAATTACATTTGTACCAATCTAATATCTGGGGCTAATAATTTTATCAACATTTAAGGGCCTTGTGGCAGTGTTGTGGTGCAAAGAAATTTGATAAAGAAAATACACATTGCATACTGTAGCGAACCTTGGGCAGTAAGGAGTTATTAAGGAAAATGTAAGACTATAAGTGATACAGAGCAGGTGAGCCTGACCCGTGTGATGTGTGTGTGTGTGTTAGTTGCTCAGTCGTGTGTGATTCTTTGCAACTTAGCCCTCCAGGCTCCTCTGTCCATGGAATTCTCCAGGCAAGAATACTGGAGTGGGTAGCCGTCCCCTTCTCCAGGGGATCTTCCCGACCCAGGGACAGAACCCAGTACTACCACATTGCAGGCAGATACTTTACCATCTGATCCACCAGGGAGCCCGTGAGAGCTTAAGTTGAATTTCTAAGGGGTTTTAAAGGAGGGCTTTAGAGTTGTATTAGAGAAATTAAAACTCACAAATACCAATGATAAAGAGAATACAGAGATGTACCTCAAACACTAAATTAGGCATTTAGGCATTATTTAATTCATGAACCACTAGATTAAGAACTTTGTGGGCAAAAGATGAACACATTCAAGGGAACAAATTTGTTTCTTGCCTTCCAACAAATGTTTTCATTTAAATTTTGTTCAGACCAGAATTGAACGAAACTTTAGGCATTCGAATGGGGGGAAAGTAGAGTATTGTCACTGCCAAAGAGATGTGTCTTTTCCCCTGAACTTGTGCAGAAATATCTTAGAAGCTCAAATAGCAGTTGTTGCTATTTTTGTTGTCCCCCTTTCCCATCAGAGGTAGCAAGCCTTTTGATTCTATTCTCTTTTGGTTTTCCTGTATAGATTATCCCCTCTTACGGATTTTTTGGGAAGCTCTTTGACCACATCTTGATTTCACTCTTCTAAAAAGTCTGCTTCTGGGCCACAACTTTCTTTATTAAATTGATCTACGTACATTAAGAGAATAAGAATTTTAACAAAGACTTAGCAAATAATTTTAAAATGCATTTGATGATCACATGTTTTAAGAATTCCTAAACTTTGTAATTTGCTTTGGATGACACCTGTAACTTTTTTGGGGTGGCCCAGGTAATTTATATATGCCTTCATTTTGGCAAGTGGGGAAGAAAAGGTTTTAAAAGGCTATTTTATGTGTCCTTTTTGACATTGTGGTAATCAGTATTGGCCCATCCTTGTACTGTGCAGGGGCAGGACGAGGGTGAGGCAAGCAAAGAGTTTAGTGTACAAAATTCAGGAGGCACTCGCTGTCTGTCCTAGAAGAGCTTAATTTTGTGCTCTAGCCATCTGGTTTGCCTCACACTCATTCCAGTCCTGATGCTGTGTCAGATTCTTAGAATCTTGGATGAAATATCAGTAACTAATAATTTGAATGTTTATTGTATGTCAGATACTGCAATAAGTACATGCATTTTGTACTCTTAATAACGCTGTGATGTGAGTACCTCAGTCAGTATTGCCAGTAAATTTCTCATTGAGTTTAAAAAGAGATTAAGTGATATCACCCATTCAAACTTAAACCTGTTTCAAATCTGAGCACTTACCTTCTACTCTGTGCTATCCATCCGTATGTAGAAAATGTTAGTTACTTGTCCGTTTATGATTTCTGTATTTAGAAACTACTCCCCCCAAATATTCTTACACTGACATGATGCAGTTAGCTTTTTTTTTTATGCAGTTAACTTTTAAAGTACATGAGTCAGAGGTCTTGGTATCAAAAAATGGAAGATCCACAGACTTGTGCTGCTGTATACCCTAGGGCGACCTTGAATCAGAGCCACGTTCCCATTGGCGTTCGTCTCTAAACATTCTGCCTTGAGTCTGGGGTCTTGACTCTCAGTTGAGTGATCGGTGGAGGATGCAGAGAGCAGGGCAGATGATCCTAGAAGTAGATCACTTGGGCAGATAGAAGACATGGCAGGCAGTTTGGACATGGCAGACGTGTCCCATACAATCGGTTATAGTAGCTCTATAGAATATATACTTAAAATAAGTCACTGTTTAGTTTCTTAATGTGAATTTCTGGAGACTTTTATTTCTAAATTGTGAGGTTTGGAGATTGGATTTGATAGTGTAGAGGAATATGTGCTAACGGCTGTTTTCGCTTTAAAATTTTATAGTCTTAATGTTTAGGTTTCTTAAATGCATGAGTGTGTGACAACAGTACAGATAAATTTACTGGTGAGAGATTGAGATCTGAAACTGTCTGAATTATGGAAAAAATCTGAGTCTGGATAATTTTTGCCAGCCCTTACCTTTACTATTCGGACCACTTACCTTTGTTCATAATGTTTGTGTAGTGATTATGCCTAGAGCAGTGGTTCTCAAATTATGGAGAGAGAGGGCTCCTGTGAGTGAAAGGGCTGGTAAATGGTAGTTATTACCCAATACATTTATTGGATGAATGAGAAGTTTATTGAATCCGAGCAAGTCTGGTTCTAGAGTCACTGTGCTTGTTACTCACCACTCTAATGACAGTGCTAATAATGTTAATTAAGTACAGTAGCCCCCTCACACCTTCCCCCCTGCTATGTCTGTAGGTTTGAAGACTCCTAATGGATGTTGGAAACCTCAGATAGTACCAAGCTCTCTATATTAACTATTATTTTTTTCCTATACATCCATATCTATGATAGTTTAATTTATAAATAGCAAGAGATTGGCAGTCATAATAAAATAGAGCAATTACAATAATTCAGTGTAATAAAGTTATGCAAATGTGGTCTCTCAAAATACCTTAGTGTACTGTACTTACCTTCCTGTGAGTGATACTGGGTGATAAAACGTCTGAGTGATAAGACTAAGCAAGGTGAATGACATAGGCATTGTGATTTAGTGTTAGGATACTATTGACCTTCTTTTGTTTTTTTACTATTGACCTGATGATAGATCTGAAGGAGGATCATCAATCCATGATGATGTGAGCATGTTAGGAGCAGATGATATCTATGATTGGGGGGTCTCAGACTGGAGGGCATGAGATTAAATTATGCTGCTCAGAATGGCGAACAGTTAAAAATTTATGAATTGTTTATTTCTGAAATGTTCTATTTAATATTTTGGACCTTGGTCGACCTTAGGTAAGTGAAACTGGTTAAAGTAAGGGGTAAACCACTGTGTAATTCAAACAGCCCTATTCCCATTCACCTTTAGGTGAAGTGTTAAGCCTTTCTTAGAACCTTGAAAAGTCGCCTCAGTCGTGTTTGACTCTTTGCGACCCCGTGGACTGTAGCCTGTCAGGCTCCTCTGTCATGGGATTCTCCAGGCAAGAATACTAGAGTAGGTTGCCATTTCCTCCTCTAGAGGATCTTCCTGATGCAGGGATCGAACCCATGTCTCCTGTGTAGCAGGTGGATTCTTTACCAAATTCATTTTGGTCTAAGTAGGATCTCTTGCTTACCCTCTTCCTCTGCTTGCCTTTTTCCTAGCATCTTCCGCTAAACCTTTGTCTCTTGTTTGGAAGTGGCTACAACATTTTGACCTGAGAAGGTTCTAAAAGGTAGGTTGTGATATCAAATACTCACCTTTCCAGCTATGTGACTTGGCCAGACTGATCTATTCCTACCTTGAAATAAATTCAGTTTCTGGGTATGATTTATGATGCTGGGTGCTTGAGAGAAAGCAAAGTGGTGCTAGTTATTTGAAACCCTGAGTCAATCATTCAAGAAAATCTCCTTTATCAGAATTTGTAAATATTTTCTATGATCTCGTGAGTTTTTTTTTTTTTTTTTAAATTTCTCATGAGATTCCTTTGGAACCCTTGGTAGACACCAGGAATAAAGTTTTACTGTCTTTGATTTTTAAAGTTCCATGGCCTTTAAGATGATACAGTTTTTACCTCCTTTATACTTTCTGATGAGGAAACAAGGCCAGTGATTAAGTGAAACTTCTGTCAAGTCAGGAGGACCAAAAACCCTTGTCTCAGGTGCTGAGTCAAACTTAATTTTACCTGTGTCTTGGAGACTGTCCTTAGCAGTTTGTTTTTTCTTTCTTCTGACTCTAGCCACTGTTCTTTCCATACTGGTGATATCCAACCTGTCCTGTTCACAAGAATCATCTGGGCTGGCTGTTGAGAATACAGCTTCCTTAGTCCTTTCTTGGAGATTATGAGTAATCTTGAGAACTTATGTTTTTAATAAGCTCTGAAGTGATTGTGATGGCTTAGGTTGTTCGGCATTTGGAAACTGCAGCACTCTTCCACTCTTTCTCATAAAGTTTTGCTTTCTGCTGAAAGCTGGGTGACTTTTTGGATCTTGGTTATGTGTAAAGCAAGGTTAACCAATGTTGGAATGCTTTCCACTTTGAGAATTTTGTGAACTATTAAATTATATGCCAGCTGTAGCCTTAATTAAGACATTAGAATTAATAATCTCTGTTTTAGTTTCCTTTGGTTTCCTTTGGCTTTCATGTAATTTCTTTCGGAATTCTGATTTTATTTGCAGTAGTCTGATGCTTATATTCTCTCAGCTTACTACAGTAGGAAGAGCTTGGGATAGCCAAAAGACATGATAACTGGTAAATGTAACTGGGTCCAGACTTCGTTAATAGAATTATTTAGATTTGTGTTTGTTTTTGTTTCGTTAGACTTAATATTTGAACAGTGTTAGCAAGACTGATTCAACTTATAAATTGCCCATCTCTTGTCTCATTAATTTATGTTTTCAGCAAACGTTTATTAAGTTAGGTCTACTGTGTTCCTGCTAATGCTGACTGGTAATGTCACTATTGGGGAAAAGAAATACACTTATAAATTATAGCATGAACTCATGGATTCTATTTACTGCTGGAATTAATAAACTTTTTTTTAGCTAAATATTATGGACAGTTTGGAGAGCCAACAAAAATAAATAAAACTTTCCTCCTTTAGGGAGGGAAGTGAAAGGAATTATAAGAATTTGGGATCATGTAAGGGGGCTAGTATTAGATTTGACTATAGAGAAAAGCAAGACAACCTGCCTACAAATATTTTTCAGTCTAGAATTTCCTTTACTTAGGAAGCTTCTGTTTTTCCCAAGGACTGTATGCATCAATTCCGAGAACTCCCATTTGTTCACACATTTTATTTGAGAGTAAATAGCCTTGGCCCTGCTGTGCCCCAGAGGGGGAAAGTGAGGCTGTTTTAGGGAATGCTGGTTCTGAGCCTTGAGATACACCCGTGTGGTTCTTTAAATGAACAGACTCCTTTGGTTGGTTGCGTTGTGTGTGGCAGAAACTCTTAAGACTAAATTTGGCATTAAAGTGGCATAGAGTTGCACCTTGTTTATTGAACTATTCAAGTGAAGAAGCATGTAGAAGGATTGACAACAGAATTTTAACTTGATGTTAAAATTGGCAGAACAGTTTAATATTTAAAAAGCCTTATTGGAATTGTTGATTTTTATTCACGTATCAACGCTAATGAAACTGTTTGGCCCAGCTTGTGATTGTCTGTTCTGAAAAGTTCAGATATAAATTGGTTCTTTGGAACATTTTCCCATGGGAACAATGTTTTGAAAGAGTGGTTAAGTGTTGAGTAACCAGCCACCTGTGTAGCCCATAATGTTGCTCTAATACTGTCTTTTTGATGACAAATAGTAGCTGATAGTAAAGTTAGTTTTAGAGGCAAGAAAAACTATGTATATATTTATATACCTATAAGTAAATTAGAGAAAGAGACAGTTATACAGAGAGACAGTTAATTTAAATAATATCTTAAGAGAAAATTTCCAACATGGTCCAGTACCACTTATTAGACAAAATGTTTTTTAAAAAAATCAATGCCAGTATTTGAAAAGGTAAAAGTTAAGTGAGCAAGTTTAGTGGGGTAGATAGGGAGATACCAGCAGGAATTCAGAAAGTGACTCTAGCCACTTTACTAATCTGCTCACCTGTGTCTGCCTTTGTATATGCAGGGATAGGCATGTTTTCCCAAGAGTAAAAGACAGAAATGACCCCACTGAGCGTGCTCAGTATCTTAGGCCTTTAGTTTGTCCCTCCTTCTGACTGAGCTCCTTTAAAACTCAGACTCTGAGTTGCCAGCTCACCAGCCCAGCCTCTGCTGGTAGCGCCCTCTGTGTACAAGTGACACTACTCTTTGAGTGTTGTACTTGACCTCATCAAGAAATGAAATTAAAAATTTTTTTTAGGTTATTGTCCATATTCAGAAGCATCTAAAACTTTTGACCTCCTTCTCTTGGAAACCCCTGATACTGGTCCTCTTATCTAGTTCTCCCATAAAAGCATAGCATCTTGTGTGGTTTTCACAGCTGTTCATCTTTCCTTCTATAGTATAAGCTCTCTGAGGTCTTGTCTTATTCACTGTTCTGTATTAGTACTAGACCCAATATTGTATACATAGTCAATAAATTTTTTTCTTTTTTTAAAAGAAATATTCATTAAATAAATGAAAGATTTGTTTCCCTGTCATTCTGTAAAATAGTTCTTCAAGTTCTGTTGTTGGCCCTGTCCTGCTGTCTTTCACTTTCTTTTTTCATAGATACTGAAGCCTTCATTTACTATCGATACTGTACATCTGGTATCCATCATTTTCACTTTGATTAGTATCACAGCATTTCAGCCCTTCTTTTTTGTTCCAAGTTTATTATGAAAAGGTATTCACAGTTAATTTTACGTGGAAAGGCAGATTATCAAATGGTTTATTAAGTAGTCAGAGAGTAACAGCAGATATTTACTTGCTCTTTTTATTATTCAGGTTCTATTGATCTGGATGCATTAGGTGTCTTAAGATTTTTCCTGCCTTCAGCTTCATTCCTCCATTCTGTCCTTAAGCTGTATGACCAAAGAAGTCTATTTAAGTACCAGTTGACTCATCAGATAATGGTTTTCTCTTGTCTTAAAGGATAAAATTTAGGGATTGGCCTTTTCTTCCTTTTATTTATTATTTATTTAATTATTTTATTCTGTGAATTCAGGAAGCAGCTGTAAGCTCTGAAACAGGAAAAAATTTCCATGTTTAGAACTACCAGAAACAAGACTAAACTTTCAGTTGTTGTCAGTCAGTGTCGAGTTCCACTTCACTGGTAGGAATGTGGAGGAATAGTAAGCAGTTCTCAGATGGGACAGGTCATTAGAGTTTGTTTGAAGCTATGAGCACTAGCCTTTGTAGCTTTCAAACTGCTTAGGTCTTCCACAGTCTGCATCAGGTAATTTTTTAACAATTAGAACCTAACCAAAGATTAGGGGGATCTTTTTCATCCCCCACTGCGCTTGCGTGTAGTAGGTGGTTAACATATATTTATTCAGTAAATGAATAACGTCTTGGGTACTTTCTTGGGTAGATGAGGTTCTTGGTTTTCCCTTGATACTCTGTTTCTTGATTTGGGAGTGTCAGATCTGAATTCATAGACCTCTGCATGTGCAATCTTAGGCAAGTTATTTACCATCTGAGCCTGCTTTTTCATCTGTAAAATTAGAATGACAGTTACTATAAGGTAAGTTATTGGGAGGACTGAATGCATGTGAAAAATACTTTATAATCTGAAAATGCTTTATAAAAGGTACAAATTATTCAAAATTGATAGCTTTTTTTGTTGAACTTATATTATGTTGAACATATTTTGTTGAACATATATTATGTATCATTTAATATATAAATATGTTAACTACTATTACTCTTTCACTTTATAGTTAGGCTTAGTGTTCAGCCTAGCAAAGGAATTAAAATATAGTCGCTTTCTTTTCAAAAGCAACACATTTCCTCAACTCCTCAAGGCAAAATTTTTCTCTTATATTGTTGAATTCTCAATATTTTATTTCCAAACTTCCAGTACCCATGGTTTTTCTTCCGAGTTTCTGTGTTAACTTTGGACAAAGATTCAAAAAATGGCCCTGGCAAAATTAAATAATATTAAATAAATTATCTAATTAAGAAATTAGATCAATTTTTTTCCCCGAAATAGATCACATTTGGTGGAATTTTCCCAATTTAAAAATTAGCCTTAAATCTCTGATGGTTGCTATGTTTTTGTTATTTTTTAGGTGACAAAATCAGTGAAGGATTAGCAAAAAATTTTAATGAAAATGTTAAACATTTGAAGTTTTTATTCCTAATTCTAATATAGTAAATATCTGTTCTTTCTTGCCCTTTAACCAGGTCAGTATATGTTTTGTGCTTTATTTTATCACAAAGAAGAGAAGAAAGACTGCAGTGAATGAAGATTCCTCTGCATTTTAGCACTGCTTTTTCTGCTGTAGTTGGTTTTTGAATGAGGATGACAATGGAAGAGATGAAGAATGAAGCTGAGACCACTTCTATGGTTTCTATGCCCCTCTATGCAGTCATGTATCCTGTGTTTAATGAGGTAAGTGAATAAACATTTCTTCATATGACCTGTGGAATTTCTTTATTTCTGCTTCATTTATTCGTTTGTTTGTTTGTTCCCTCATATAACAAGTACTTATATAAATGGACTCCATCTCTGTATTAAGCATTGTTCCAGGGCTGGACATAAAACAGTGAGGGAAAAGCCCTGAGCTTTTGCTCTTCCTCTGGAGGTTTCACTATAGTAGAAGAGAGAGACATTGGACAGAAGAATAGAAGTAATTTTATAAATGAAGAAGTGTGATGAGTGCTATGAAGTGTAAAAACAAAATGTGTTAAGTAAAGTAGCAGGTGAGACCTATTTTAGGGGCCAGGACAGGCCTCACTGGAATAAGAGACATATATGCGAACATCTGAAAGAGGTAAATAAGGGTTAGTGTGTTGAAGAGTTGGGGATTAGCACCTTTTAGGTAGCCAGAAGAGCAGGCCCGAAAATATCCTAATGAGTTACAGTGAAAGTGAAAGTCGCTCAGTCGTGTCCGACTCTTTGCGACCATGGAATTCCCCAGGCCAGAATACTGGAGTGGGTAACCTTTCCCTTCTCCAGGGGATCTTCCCAACCCAGGGATTGAACCCAGGTCTCCAGCATTGCAGGCGGATTCTTTACCAGCTGAGCCACAAGGGAAGCCCAAGAATACTGGAGTGGGTAACCTATCCCTTCTCCAGCGGATCTTCCCGACCCAGGAATGGAACTGGGGTCTCCTGCATCACAGGTGTATTCTTTACCAACTGAGCTATGAGGGAATCCCTGAGTTAAAGTTAGAGTGAGTAGTGACAAAACATAATTTTACTGATATATGGAAGATGCCATTGCTTTGTATCTAGAGAAGATATAATTGCTTTTTTATTTGAGGAATTTTCCAGGATTTAATAATGCTGATACATTTTGGGTTTTTTTTTTTTTAAGTTGATATTTAATAGGCTAAGCTATGTAGAGTTTTTAGAACTGGAAGTTCTGAAAGAGATAATTTGTCCCCTCCTTTTTTTTTTTTTTTTTTTTTTTAAAAATTTTGGAAGCACTTTATGGCTTCTGTTCGGCATATTCAAATTGCCAGTGTCTCTACTTTTGCACTTTGGGGTCATTATTAATTAAAACAAAGGTCCCCTCCACACAGAAGCTGAGGCGGCTCCAGCTGACTAAATTCTCGGGATCTGTCCCCTCCTTTTAATGGTGAACTGAGGTCCTGATATGTGAGATTATTTTGCTTTAAAGTTTGTTTCTTTACATAAAAAATTCTGTTGGCAAGCGGTCCAGGACTAATAGTATTATGAGTCAGTATCATCAAAAACTGAGGTTCCTGTCTTCTGTTTCATCATCCTGGTGCTTGCCTTCCATTGTCAAGGTCACGTCAGCATGTGGGATGGCTGCTGCTTTGTCCTAAGTTGTTTGAAAGGGGTGAAAAAACGAAGCAGGCGGTGGGGATTTATTTCCAGCTGATAAAGCTTCGTTAAAGTAACCTTTCTGAAAGTCGTACTTGAGACTTCCATTTACATCTCATTGGCAAGAATATAGATTTATGACCACACCTAGCTGGGCAGTTAGGAAATTTAGAAGTTTACTGAAGAGGAAGCAAAGAGGAGGCATCTTTTGGAAAACCTGTCACGATTATCCTGCTACCGTGATGGCATTGGAAGTATTCTTCTAGGGCTGGCTATACCCATCTCTGGTAGCTGTAGCCAACACTCCAGTCATTAATTTTGCCATTTTGTTCTAATACTTTACCCAGGCATTGCAAGACTATTGTTATTGTTGGAAGCAGTGCTTCAGTGCTGTTCAGTAAATATTTACTAAATACCAGCTATTTGTTGAGTCCGCTGCAAGAGTCTGGAGATACGAGGAAGAAAGAGTCAGCATACTTCTTGTCAAGAGTTGCAGGGAACACGGATGTTTAAGCAAATCAGTTATTAACTGTTCAGTTATGCTTGTACCAGGTATGAGGTAAAGAGAGTCACTGAAGGATAGATGAGTAACCTGTCTTGACATTTAGTGTTTAAACTTCTCAGGTTCTTTAAGAGCCATCATGACAGTTCCATCCAGAGATGCTCCCTCTTCTCGTGTTTATGTAAAGCTAACTCTGTAGGCTACTGGATCAAGTTGTCTGGGGGCACTTTCTATATTTATCTGGTATCTTGAGTCTTTAAGGAAGGTCAATTTGCATTGCGAAACTTCAGTTTAATCCTCTAGTTAATGAAAGAGGAATGAGAAAAGCTTTTTTTTTCTAAAAATTTGAGTGACCTTTTCCTCCACATGGTGAAATGATTTTATGTGTTGCTTGACTTTGGTATATGTGTTGCCGAAGCGAGCACTGTTGCTTGACTTTGGAAAACAGTTGTACAGGATGTAGGATTCACGTGAACTCTTTGAGATTAATATCGGTAATACCTTTTCTACTTTGTTCATATGTAAGAAGAATTAACTTGAAAGAAAAAGAAATGGCTATAAATGAACCAGCAAATCTCTTCAGAAATCTGAAACTTGAACAACATGTGGGGTATAATGGACCCAAGATTAGAACATGTTGCCAGATGATTCATAGTTGTTGTTTGAAGTGAAATTTGGAAATGAAGTGGCTGGTTGTGTCAGACTGAGAGATACTACGTCAAGTTGTCAGGGTCTAATTTCTCAAATTGAATTTACTGATCTAACATCATGGTATCAAGTTTGTTTTTCTTTTTTTAATAAAATACAAGCATTGTTCTCTGGCATTCCAATGTATTATTGTAACATCTTAAATAAGATACCTTTATTTAACTCTAGTTCAAACATGGATTTTTCTATAAATCTAGTAATGGGGAAATTAGAATCTACTTTGGCTCTGCTTTTCTCTGCTTTGCATATTTAAAGATAAAATGGATGTCAAATTAATTTTACAAAAAGTAGCACCACAATGGGATAAAGTTTTACTCTGAAGGTAAATGATTCATTAAATTTTGTCCACTCTGTAGGGAAGAGTTAAAAAACTTATGCATGCTCACCTTAATATTACATTCATAATAGTAACAATGGTAGCTTAGAAGCCATTTTGCAGAACAGATTTTTAGATAGTAGGATATCCTTACACCTGGGGAAATTTTAGTACTGTTACTCCAGCTCACAGGAGAAAGTTATTTATGACATTCTGGGAGCAAGATGCTTGCTAAACTTAATGAAGCTATGCCGAAAGTAAGCTTCTTGTTTAGTCAGCTGCTGCACAGTTCAGAGTCCAAGTATATTGCATGTGTTGTAAATGTACTGTGAAATAGGTCTCCTGGTTGCATTATGGAATAATGAGTTTATAGAAACCTCATGCCAAGTCTTATATAGATCAGCTTCTCATGTACTGTATTCTTTTTTGCTGATTCTTTGTATATGGAGAAGGAAGGATGTATGGTTCTGTTCTTCATTCCAGGAAAAGACATATCATGTATGTTCTTTTCCGGTGACTTGAAAGAAAACTTTTAAGGCAAATACAAATATTTTTCCTATTAAAAAAATCAAACCTCAAATTTTAAGTAAATATTTACACTTCTCCACAGTGAAGGTGTGGGCTTCACTTATAATCCCACTATTCAGAAGTGATCATAGTTAATATTTTGGATTTGATTTACTTTTCTGTCATTTACTATGCTATATAATCTTGTCTTAGTTTTCTATTTTGCATAATGAGGATAAACAATATTTTATTTAATTCTCACAACTCTGGGAAGTAAGTGAATTGATGTAGTGCTTAGAACAATACCAGACATGTGTAAGTATTAGATCTTATTATTAAGGAGTCTTCCACATAATTTTATGTAAAATTGTGATCATACCTGAGAGTGTGCACATTTTTAGGCAGTGTTTTAGTGGAATATTCTTATAGTAGTTAGATGGCTCTGCTCATTTTTTTGCTAGACAACTTAGCAACCCCAGAAACTGATTCTTTTAGAGCCACTTATTGGACTTACTATGTACAGAACAGATGATTGCACTTTGCCTTTGTAAACTCATAAAATTTAATGGGTGGCCTCTTGATTCTGTCTACTTCTGTTTTTGTTCTGGCTTTTTTTTTAAACCTAACTCATCCTTTATCATTTAAATCACAAGAGATGTATGTGGAGTTTATATTCTTGGCTCAGTTTAACTTTCTTTTAAATAATATGATCAATAATCTTGATGGCATTGGGAGGAGGGTGGGTAAAAGGAAGAAGGTATCAGCGTGGGGGAAATAGGCCTGGTTTTGAGGAAGCAGGTTTTATAGACAATTTGGAACCAACTAATTAATTATTTTGACCTAAAAAAATACTTAAAAGATTTTGTAAGACTGTTTAAAACTTGAGCAACTAAAGTGTTAAGTGGATATATATTTTTTTAATATCGGGTTTAAGAAACTGGCTTGAGGGACTTCCCTGGCAGTCCAATGATTAAGACTACAAGCCACTACTGCAGGGGATAGGGGTTCAGACTCTAGTCAGGGAACTAAAATCCTTCATGCTGCATAGCATGATCAAAAATTTTTTTTGAAGTATTTTTTTTTTTAAAAAGAAATTGGCTTGATACTAGAAAATAAAGTATAGGAATGAACTGTTATTTCTAGAGGGAGTGATATAATAAAAGCTCTCTATGAATTCAAAATTATATAAGCTTTTAAAATATATTTATAAGTGATCCAAAAAGTTAAATTTGAAAAGTTTGCAGTTAGTTAACAGTGGTCGCAAAAGCTGTGAAGAATAAGTTGCAGGAGGAGCTCACACAACTGAGAGGAGACAAAATGTGAGGTTGAGGTGAGACCTTAATGTTAAGCTCACCCAGCCTACAGTTTCCCTCCAGTTGCACTTCCGTCTCTGAGTGAGGAGAGGTGTTATGTGCTCTTTTCTCTTACTCTGATTCCCTCTGTCTTAACTTTTTTTACTGGCGACATGGAAATCCAACATGGCAGAGATCTAGGAGTGCCTCTCCATGTCCCAGTATCTGTTAATACAAAAATGTCATCATATATCCCTTTTTTTCTTCTTTGGTTTTAAAATATGGTATATGCACTGTCAGGCACCGCTGAAAAATGATTGCACTGGCTCTTTAAACATACGCCAGTCAAAGACCCTTATCCCAAAAGCTGAAAAATACTGGACCCAGTAGTAAAAGTATTGGAAACAAAGTGGATATTATTATCTGTTCCAAACTGACATAACTTCATTATATCCGCAGGATGTTAGCAACCCTGAAGAAACACTAAGGAGGAGGATTCTAGGAGGTCACATTCTTCAAGGACCAGTTTAGATTTCATCTTCATACTTCAGCTAACAGTGGTCCCATCAGCTTCTGTGTACCTACTTAATCTTCTGGGGTTCCAGGAATATCTCTCTCGGGTTCTTTCTATCTCTCACACTGACTTCTCTCACATGGTAGAAATTCAGTACATTGTTGGTTCTTAAGCAGTTGAAGAGATTCAGTGATGGGACAGAAGCTGGCCTGGAGAGGATGAGTACAGGGTGGGTGAGGACAGGGAGCTAAGTGGCTTGTGTGTTGGTTTTAGAGCCAGACAGATCTGGTATGAAGCCTGTTTCTGTACTTTTTAGCTCTTTTATGTTGGGAAAATTTTTGCAAACTGAATTTATTCCTCTATAAAATGGAGATGATGATAGATTGTTACAGATTTATTATGAGGGTTAGTTAGACATACTCTATAAAAATACATAATAAAGTCCATAGTATGTGCTTAGTAAAGTGGTAGCTGTTACTGGTATATTACTGGAACCTGATACTGTAATGAAAGGTACAGGTAAGGTAAACATGATTTTATTATGAAATCATCTATCATATGTGAGAGGCCTGAAATAGAAGCACATTATGACAGGGAAGGTGTAAACATACCTTGCTACCTGAGTATTAGAGGCTGAAATTATAAATAGATTCAAAACCAATTTAGGTAAATTTGTGGATGAAAGGTTAAGTTTCATTCAGAGTATTTTTTGAATGTATGTAGGTGCCTATATGCCTGGTATTGCCTGGGCATTGTGAATATCTTATGAGTAATAAATCCTGGTGGGATTATTGTAAGATGTGTGGGTAAATAATGTATCCCAAGTGACTCCCAGCAGAGTTCTTGTCAGGTGCTTCACAGATCCCTGACTCGATGTAGTATGTTAAGTCTGACCTTTCTCTCCTTTCTCATATATACATATGTAAACTTAATCTAGAAATCTAGAGCTGTAGATGTCTGTCTTGGCTAATTATATAGTTCCTCACTGACTGGCGGCCCCTTTTACTTGAGTTGACCCTTTAATATACCTGTCAGGGCAGTACAGAGTGAGTTAATGCTGATGCTTGAAAGGCACTCATCTGACTCAGACCTCTGACTTGGCGAAAGAGGTCAGTGTGGTGTAAACTTGAACAAGGAAATGGGTTCCTATCAGGGAGGAAACATTTATTCTGTCTGTCTCCCTCTGCCTCACTTGCACAATAAGAACTTGAGATCAGAAGAGCTATATTGCTAAATCTTCTTTGCGATTCATTATAATTAAATGAATTTGGTGGAAGAAGGAAATTTTAATTTTTTGGAGATATACCTTCATTAGGTAATTAAATACACTTATCTTATTTAGTTGCTTACTTGCTGTTTTTGCCTACCTGGATCCCCTTGTGTCTTTCCTTTTACTTACCAGGGCGGTGTTAGATTTTACAAGATTTCTAGAAGCCAAGTTAAATAAATACAAAATTGAATGGCCCATTGTTTATTTTGGAGATAAATTGTTAATCTTGGCCAGTTTTGGTGCTTTTCTTTTTGTTAAGGCAGGTAACTCATAGGGAGATAAGGTTCTTGGCATTTCTGTCTTATTTAGAAAATAAATTGATTTAAACTGTTTGGAGAGTCACTAGATTGTATGTGTGTATGTAAAACTGTTTTCATTGCCTTAAAGAATCAAAAATAATAGTTATTGCATAACTGATCTATAACCATAAGTTTTTTTAGAAATATTATACTTGCATAAAAATCTTTGTAAGATTACATTGATTTTGAAGGGTTAATATTGTCCCAAATAAAAAAATACATACATTGAGTTTTATTGAGTTAACTGGCCTAATTCTTAGGGACTAACAAAATCTGAGTTTAACTGAAGCTAGTTATTTTAAGCCTGGCAATTAATTTTTCAAGAAATTAGTAACTTTTATGAAATTGTATACCTTCTTTAGCCCAATGAAAAGCAACTTATACAGTGTTTAATAAGGATGTTTATCTTTCAGAATTATAATCCTTATACATTTGATAATAAAAGTTAAAAGCATTTGGGTTGAACTGTCGATTCAGAACTTTTGGTAGCCATTTTTTAAATTCTGGTTCAAAAAAAGACAGATATAAACCATCTATAAAATTCAGATGACCCACAGTCTTCAATTTAAGTAACAAACCTTTTTTACCAGTACTGTTTGCTAATTAATTAAAAAAAAAGACTAATCTTAGTTTAATGCCTAACTGAGGAGATGAAAAAGCAGTTTTAAAAGAGTTAGGTAGTAGGCACTAGAAATAAAAACAAAAATAAATGAGACCTAATCAAACTTACAAACTTTTGCACAGCAAAGGAAAACCATAAAAGAATGAAAAGACAACCTACAGAAAGGGAGAAAATATTTGCAAATGATGCTATAGACAGGGGCTTAATCTTCAAAATATACAAACAGCTTATACAATTCAACAACAAAAAGACAACCCAATTGAAAAATTGGCAGAAGGTCTTAATAGACAGTTCTCCAAAGAAGACAGCCAATAGGCAACATGAAAAGATGTTTAACATCACTATTAGAGAAATACAAATCAAAACTACAGTGAGGTGCCACTTAACACCAGTCAGAATGGCCATCATTAAAGTGTCTACAAATAACAAATGCTGGAGAGGGTGTGGAGAAAAGGGAACCCTCCTATACTGCTGGTGCGAATGTAAGTTCGTGCAGCCACCATGGAAAACAGTGTGGAGGTTCTTCAAAAAACTAAAAATAAAATTGCCATATGATCCAGCAATCCCACTCGTGGGCCTACACCTGAACAAAACTACAATGCAAAAAGATACATGCACCCCTGTGTTTATAGCAGCACCATTCACAGCAGCCAAGTCATGGAGACAGCCTACATGTCTGTCACCAGATGAATGGGTAAAGAGGATGTGGTGCATATATACAATGGTGTATTGTAATCTACATATACAGTGGATAAACTGCAATGGACAAGAATATTAAAAACAGAATGTGTGTGCATAACTGAGTTACTCTGCTGTAAGCAGAGATTGGCACAGCACTGTCAGTCAACTGTGTTTCAGTTAATAAAAGAGTAAAGTAGTAAACACAAAAAATCTTAAGTAATACATATTTTCTTTGTTTTGGTCATTTTATAGTTCATACACACATAATTTGCCATCTCTTTTTAACAGAACATTGAAAGTTAATCTTGAATCCTCCACCCATTTTCAAAAATTTAAGTGAATATGTTTATTTCTACTAGGGATGTATAGTATTTTGTATTCTGTGCTTACCTTAAATCGTTCTTAAGGTGGTGTGTGCTAAGTCGCCTCAGTTGTGTTCAGCTCTTTGCGACCTGTGGACTTTAGCCCACCAGGCTCCTCTGTCCATGGGATGCTCTAGACACGAATACTGAAGAGGGTTGCCATGGCTTGCCTCCGGGAGATCCTCCCAACTCAGGGATCAAACCCGCATCTCTTCAGTCTCCTGCATTGGCAGACATGTTCTTTGCCACTAGCGCCACCTAGGAAGCCCCAAAGGAATAAATAAGGGACTAATACACATATCTTAATTTTTCATCCTTTCTAATGAAAATTTTATATCATCTGTTTGAAGAACTATGTTGGTTCAGAATCATTAGCAATTTGTGTTTGTTAATTGATGGGTGTATCAGTGTGATTACTGCAAAATGCAGTATCAGGAATGTATTTTTTCCAGAAAACTGATATTAATGATTTAAAATTTTTATTGCAGCTAGAACGAGTAAATCTGTCTGCAGCTCAGACACTGAGAGCAGCTTTCATTAAGGTGAGGCACAGATAATTTATTATTATGGTGATTAAAATGTATCTTACAAAGAAATCTATATACCATGTCATAAATGTCAGTTTTCTTTTTAACCTTTCTGGATACCTTTCTCTTTTGTTTTTGTTTTGCTGTTTAGTGAAAACCTTTTCAGTCATCTTGTGCCTGTTTTAGTGTACACTTTTAAAGCTTAAAACACTCTGAAAAAGTGAGTTGGAACAAGTGCTGTTTCAGTAGCATTCAGCTTTTCATCACTTCGTGCTTCAGAATATTTTCTCTTTAGCTTTAGAGTATATTTTAAAATTCGGTTTTATTTGATATATTAAAAACTTTCATAAAGTTACACCCAAAGATTTTCTTCATGCTCTTTTTAACTATAGAACGTAAGTGTAAAACTGTGTTTTGAGTGGGAAAATAAGACCTCTGTGTTTATCACATCAAGGATATTTTGAGGATCAGCTGAGTCACTCAGGATGAACTTTTTCATTGTCTTATTGTTTCATTGCCCTGAAGATGTTAAGTTGATAATTCCTAGCTTACATGTTGCTGTTGAGCATTTAACATATAGCAAGTTCAAATTGAGTTGTACTCCAGGTTTTGAAGATGAGTACCAATAAAAGAATATAAGCAACTCAGTAATATGTACTATGTTGATTGCATGTTGAAATGATAATATTTTGGGTGTACTCTTAAAATAACTTCATGTGTTTTTTTCTTTTTACTTTTTTAATGTGGCTACTAAAAATTTAAAATCAGATAGGCTCCTACTGAATATTTCTATTGGATAGCCCTACTCCACTTACTGAGTGCAGCCTTACATGTAAGACTTAATCCTTTTCATCCTAAATATATATCCATCTCAATCACTTCAGGTGTGTCTGACTCTTGTGATACCATGAACTGTAGCCTGCCAGGCTCCTCTGTCCATGGGATTTTCCAGGCAAGAATACTGGAGTGGGTTGCCATTTCTTTCTCCAGGGGATCTTCCCGACCCAGGGATTCAACCCACATTTGACTCTCTTATATCTCCTTCACTGGCAGGCAGGTTCTGTACTACTAGCGCCACCTGGGAAGACCTAGATACATATCAGGGTGCCCAAATTTTTAATTTTTATTTACTTTTTGTGTGTTTGCTCCCATCAATAGCTAAAACGACTTATATTTCAAGTATTTTAATGTTTAAATCTAGAATAAATTTATAGTTGAATCTCATTGGAGTTGAAACTGTGAATATTCAGCTTGATTTCTTTATGGCAAAGGTTAGCTTATTGATACCTCTCTTACCTGGTAGCATAAATAATGTCATTAGACATCTGTCTATTTCACTACTAGAAATTACATTTTGTGTATTGATCAGTACTATTTTGATGTAATACTCTAACATGCAGTGCCTGTATACACATGCATACTAATTTTATTTAAATATATCCTGCCAAATCGTTGGTTCAATGAAGAGAATGAATGAAGCAGCACCATCCTTAGTGGAGTTTTTTGTTGTTTATTTGTTTTTTGTTTTCTTCTTTGCGTTAAGTATCAGTGTGATTTGGAATGGTATATTTGGTTGTCAGGGTGGCATTATGGGGAATATTTTAACCATCTTTGTGGCCAAAGAAGGGAAAGTGATCCCTTGCACACTGTAGTATTGATAAGGCAAAAGTCAGTTTTTTGGCTTTTCCGATACCAAAAAGAGAGAGAAACTTCTCCAATGTGTCCTCATAAGGAAGACTCACTCTCAAGTATTTATTATATACCCACTGACAGTCATAAAAGACATAAAGTAATGAACTTTATTAAGCTTTTCCTTGTAATATCCTTATATATAAGCTGACGTTTTACCTCTAAAGTACACTTAAAAAGCAAACTGTTTAAAGTATGTGGTTATGATAAATCTGGTTAAATGTGATAGATCTGGGTAAATTTTATTCATGGCACTGATTCTTTTTTTTTTTAATTAATTTATTTTAATTGAAGGCTATTTACTTTACAGTGTTGTGGTGGTTTTTGCCATACTCTGACATGAATCAGCCATGGGTGTGCCTGTGTACCCCTGCCCTGAACCCCCTCACACCTCCTTCCCCATCCTATCTCTGGGTTGTCCCAGTGCACCAGCTTTAAGTACCCTATTGCACACATCGAACTTGGACTGGCGATCTATTTCACATATGGTAATATACGTGTTTCAGTGCTATTCTCTCAAATCATCCCACCCTTGCCTTCTCCCACAGAGTCCAAAAGTTTGTTTTTTACATCTGTGTCTCTTTTGCTATCTTGCATGTAGGGTCATCATTACCATTTTTCTAAATTCCTTATATATGTGTTAGCATATTATATTGGTGTTTTTCTTTCTGACTTATTTCACTCTGTAGAATAGGCTCCAGTTTCATCCACCTCATTAGAACTGACTCAAATGCATTCTTTTTAATGCTGAGTAATATTCCATTCATGACAGTGTGATCACTCACCTAGAGCCAGACATCCTGAATGCAAAGTCAAGTGGGCCTTAGGAAGCATCACTATGAACAAAGCTAGTGGAGGTAGTGGAATTCCAGTTGAGCTATTTCAAATCCTAAAAGGTGATGCTGTGAAAGTGCTGCACTCAATATGCCAGCAAATTTGGAAAAGTCAGCAGTGGCCACAGGACTGGAAAAGGTCAGTTTTCAATTCCAGTCCCAAAGAAAGGCAATGCCAAAGAATGTTCAAACTGCCACACAGTTGCACTCATCTCATGCTAACAAAGTAATGCTCAAAATTTTCCAAGCCAGGCTTCACAAATACATGAACTGTGAACTTGCAGATGTTCAAGCTGGATTTAGAAAAGGCAGAGGAACCAGAGATCAAATTGCCAACATACGTTGGATCATCGAAAAAGTGAGAGAATGCCAGAAAAACATCTACTTCTGTTTTATTGACTATGCCAAAGCCTTTGACTGTGTGGATCATAACAAACTGTGGAAAGGTCTTCAAGAGATGGGAATACCAGACCAGCCGACCTGCCTTGTGAGAAATCTATATGCAGATCAAGAAGCAACAGTTAGAACTGGACATGGAACAATAGACTGGTTCCAAATAGGGAAAGGAGTATGTCAAGGCTGTGTATTGTCACCCTGCTTATTTAACTATATGCAGAATACATCATGAGAAATTCTGTACTGGATGAAACACAAACTGGAATCCAGATTGCTGAGAGAAATAGCAATAAGCTCAGATACACAGATGACACCACCCTTATGGCAGAAAGTGAAGAAAGAACTAAAGAGCCTCTTGATGAAAGTGAAAGAGGAGAGTGAAAAGGTTGGCTTAAAACTCAACATTCAGAAAACTAAGATCATGGCATCTGGTCACATCACTTCATGACAGATAAATGGGGAAAAAATGGAAACAGTGACAGACTTTATTTTTGGGGGCTCCAAAATCACTTCAGATAATGACTGCAGCCATGAAATTAAAAGATGCTTGCTCATTGGAAGAAAAGTTATGACCAACCTAGATAGTATATTAAAAACAGAGATATCACTTTGTTGACAAAGGTCCGTCTAGTCAAAGCTGTGGTTTTTCCAGTAGTTGTGTATGGATGTGAAAGTTGGACTATAAAGAAAGCTGAGTGCTGAAGAATTAATGCTTTTGAACACTGATGTTGGAGAAGTCTCTTGAGAGTCCCTTGGACTGCAAGGAGATCCAACCAGTCCATCTTAAAGGAAATCAGTCCTGAATATTCATTGGAAGGACTGATGCTGAATCTGAAACTTCAATACTTTGGCCATCTGATGTGAAGAACTGAGTTATTTGAAAAGATCCTGATGCTGGGAAAGATTGAAGGCGAGAGGAGAAGGGGATGACAGAGGATGAGATGGTTGGATGGCATCACTGACTCAATGCACATGAGTTTGAGTCAACTCGAGGAGTTGGTGTTGGACAGGGAGGCCTGGAGTGCTCCAGTCCATGGGGTCACAAAGAGTCGGACACGACTGAGCGACTGAACTGAACTGAACTGAATATTCCATTATGTATATGTACCACAGCTTTCTTATCCATTCGTCTGCCAGTGGACATCTAGGTTGCTTCCATGTCTTAGCTGTTGTAAACAGCATGGCACTGATTCTTAATTAGGGATAGTGAGAGTTATTTGGAGGAAAGTATATTAGTTTTGCATTGATTTATTCTTAATTACTATATTCTGTTTGTTAAAATTTCAAATGATTTTAAAGGAGGGCATGCATTAAAAACATTAAGATTTTGTGATTTTTAAACTTTAACTTACTTGAAAAAAAACCTTGCCCAGCCATATATCTGTATTTATATCCAGTTATATTTTCATGTTTCCAGTTCTTGGTTCATAGCACCAGTGATATTTATCAAGCTTTAATACCTATTTTTGTTATTTGGAGAAAAATAATTTTTCCCAAGATAATAGTGATTATTATCTTTTATGATATCGATCCTGCTTTCCCCTCTGGGAGGTTTCTGATAGTGTTAAGGATCATTGATCCCAAGAGAGGGTATTTCTGCCCTTGGCTTTTCATAAAAGTTGGATAGCACAGAGTTTAAGATTGTATTCTGAAGAAAAACTTGAAGGTATAGATACAGTGTCTGATTTAAGGGTTTTTCAGTTAGAGTCACTGGTTATGTTTGAGGCCTCTAAGATAAAAAATAGTTTAACTAGGACGTCAGCCAGAAGATGCTAAACTACTGTTCCCAGAATATGTGCCAAGGTACCTCGGGACCCTGCAGCAAACTCAGAGGGTTGTCATGAGATATTTTAAACATTTGAAGGAATAGGGGACTTCAGCATTAACTTGACACTGTGTGAACAAGCTTGAGACAGTTTGCAGTTTCAACATCTTCATCTGGGCTGCATTCCTTTCAGTGATGTCATATCTGTGAAACTGGACTTTGGCCACTGCTGTTGATAGAAAGCAAGTTCACAAGAAAATCAGTGTACAATAGGAAATGAGGGTAGAAAGTTCTAATCTAATTCCAACATTTGAGAAATTGTGCAGTACCCAACAGGTTCTCACATCTCATTAATAATAAATCATGATTATTTAAGAATAAATAAAATATTTTTCTTTCAATTCATGTGATTTTTTAAAGGCTACTCAGTTGTTAGGACGTAAGTACTTACTAAAGCTGTTTGAACTTTACTTACTACACAGCAGTGTTAGGTATCTTGGTATTTCTTTTGGCAGTAAGAACACTGAACTGAGTTAAAGTAGGGACATCTGTGAGGACTCTAATGCTTCAACTATGGCATTTGAGGGCTCCAGACGAGCTGGGTACTGAAAGCATCATTCTCACACTTGGAGAAGCATTTTACTTTTTCCATACTTCATTGTAACTTAACCAAAGAAGTTGTATTTTTCTGTTGGCATTCTCTGGAAGCACATAGAAAATCTCCCCCACTTTCTAAGATAATTCATTGTGTAGGTAGATATAATGTTACTCAGAAAATAAACCACTCTTACCAAATACTGGCTTGTTTCACTCTTATCCAATAACTATGTTATTTTGTGGCAGTTTACCAAATTAATAATGTTGACACCATCTTAAGCCTTTTTTGTACAGCTTATCTTTCAACAACTCTTATTTATTAAAATAGATTTTTAAATACATTCATGAGAGGGAAAATCAAACAGATTTTAAAGAATAATTCAGTAGGACATACTTTATTAACTGTCAAAATGACTTTCCTGTAAGCATTTGACAACAGTTAAAATGATCCCAGGATTGAACTAAATGTGTATGTTTTCTTTTCTGCTTTCATTCCACAACCTTTCAGTTTTTGGTGCTTGAAATCTAATAAGAAGCAAGATGTTATAATGTAAAGAGCTGAAGCAAGCTGAAACTGCAGTGATACCAGAATTGAGGCGGCAGAAGCTAAACATAACTTGGCCCATCAGGAAGCAAATAGATTGCCATTTGATAGATCATATTTACTATGTAGTACCAGGGCAAAAAAGAGAGGAAATCATCAGCATGATGATTAAAATTGGCAGGCATCCTAAAAGAAACAGAGTGTGATTACAAAATTTTTTTAAAATAATAAAATGGGGCGGAATTACAAGGGAAAATCCAAATCTTGAAAACTAACTTTGGTAAACTCAGGACTTTTTATGTTCATTCTTGAAATGACGAGAAGATTTTAGTGCCCTAGGGAACGTAAGTAACAGAATCAGTGCAAACTCATTAGTGAAACAAGCTTAGGAGGTAGTAAAAGGATTAATGGTTTTCTGAAAGCTAGTGAAGGAAATATTCTTGCTGCAAAAATAAAGTAGGAAATGAAAATCATTGTGTGAGAATGTAGTTAAGGGATCATATAGCTTCAATAAAACCTCCAAAATGAATCCTGTTTTTTTGTTTGTTTGTTTTTCCTGATAGTCTGCTAATTTAAATGCAGAGAATCTGCAGCAAAGAAATTGGTGAGATGAGTTACTCTTTGATCTTCAAGTTGAAATACTGCTTAATGAAAAAGAGCTAAAAATCTTCAGTGTCTTTAAACTATTGAAAAAAGTAATTGAAAACCTATCTATATATATATACATGTACATATATTTACTCTTTATTTCTATGTTTGTTATTAGTTTTATTGCAAGTGAGTATAAGTGAGAAGTAGGAAATGTTAAATACATTATGTTCAGATGGAAGTTTGGATCATGACTGTAGTAATTTATGGATGCACAAACTCTCCCCACATATAAGTGAATGGCATCACGACGCTTGCTTTGCAAAGATTTCTGCCCTTATATGTAAGTTGATCAGTTTAAGGAGGTCCCAGGAGATTCTGAATGGTTAGGTTTTGGCTTTAAAATAATGATTCAGTTTCTGTATTTCAAAACTAGCTTTCTCTTTCTTATAGGCTGAAAAAGAAAATCCGGGACTCACACAAGACATAATTATGAAAATTTTAGAGAAAAAAAGTGTAGAAGTCAACTTCACAGAATCCCTTCTTCGAATGGCAGCTGATGATGTAGAAGGTAATCAGAAAGTCTTGTTTAGTTTTCTTACAGATATTGAAAAGCTCTTCCTCCAAATCTTTCTTATTTGATAAAAGTTGCTCCTCCCCTCCCTTCCTCTCCCCTTCCCCTTCTCCTCCCTTCCCTCTTACTGTTAGTGTTATTGTTATTATTTTGAAATGAAAATGGGGGGAGGCAGGGAGGAACCCATATAAAATAGAAATGTAATTCTTTTTATTTTTTGTCAGATTGAGTTACTAGAAGTAAAGCATTTGTTTATGCTACATGGTTTATTTTTTCCCCCTATTAATTAATATGTTTGATGAGTTCTAGTTTAATGAAGAGAGAAGCTCTTTGGAATGGTGGTTTTATTATTGTGTTGACTTTATGCAGATACCAGTTTGAAAGTAATGAGTTTCTTCTTTTTAAACTTTAGTATAGCATGTTTGTGGGGTTTTTTTGTTTTTCTTTTCAAATACAGATTTGAGAGAACAATATTACTAATCATCCTTTTGGCCTCTTTTCATGTTTTTGCTTTTTTAAATAATTAGAAATGTATGTGTGCTTGGTCGCTAAGTCATGTCCAACTCTGCAACCCCATGGACTGTAGCCCGCCAGGCTCCTCTGTCCATGGGATTCTCCAGGCAAGAATACTGGAGTGGGTTGCCATCTCCTTCTCCAGGGGATCTTCCTGACCCAGTGTTCGAACCCATTGTCTACTGCATTTCCTACATTATCAGGCAGATTCATTACCACTGAGCCACCTAGGAAGCCATGGGTTTCACTTAAATTTAGTAGTCATTTTCCCTCTAACTTAGAAAAACATAGAGGTATAATTTCTCATGTGTTTATTAAGGGAGAACAAAAATAGTTATTTTAACTGATTCTGTAAATTATGAGAAAGTCCACATTATTATTCTGGATTGAGCACTTACAGCCTCTCAGGCCAGGTTGTATTGACGAGTTGGTAGAGTTGTAATGTTTCCAAGTCTACAGTGAATCTGGTTGTAAAGTTTTTGCCTTTGCTGCATCTGACTAAACTTCCTTACCAAAGTTGCTGTTTTGTGATGCCAAGCCTTATGTTGGACTTTCTATGGTGGTATTTTTGTTTTAAGTGAGATTTCAAGAATGTGCTGAAGAGTTCAGTAGGTTTGGAGTTTTGATGTAATGAGCCATTGTATGTTCAATGTAGAGGTTTCTTTCATTAAACTCATATTCACCATTGGCAGATATATATTGCCACTGTATTTGTTATAGATGTCATTACTTACTAAATGTTCTTTGTGAAATGTAAGTTGAGAGGCCTGAAAATTTTGAGTAAGCCTTCCTTTTAAATTTTATTTATTTCTAAGATTTCATGGAATTTCCATTTATCCCATATTGAAAATGTTCATTTTTTTATCTTCTGATATTTTACTTGGAGGGAGCCCTAATACAATTACTGAACTAAGTTAAACTGTAATGAATTCTGCTTTGTAACCTTGTTCTTCCTAGTTTTCTAGCCTTTTATCTTCCCACTCACCTCCTTGACCAACACATTGGAAATTCTTAGACTTGAATTTGGCAGTAAGCTGCATGGTGTTTTTTACTACGTATTTATTTCATCAGAGTATATGATTGAACGACCAGAGCCAGAATTCCAGGACCTAAATGAAAAGGCACGAGCACTTAAACAGATTCTCAGTAAGATCCCAGATGAGATCAACGACAGAGTGAGGTTTCTGCAGACAATCAAGTAAGCAGCTTTTGGTTTGGTTCTTCTTCTTTTTTAAGTACTTCAAAAGGGCCACTCATTTTAGATATTTTACTGTGGTATGACATTAATGTTAAGTTGAAATATTAATTTGAAATAAAAAATCTGAAAATTGCTATATTTTTTTATTAATTTCTAAACTGCCTCTGGCTTCTGAGTACAGTAAAATATTTTAGAATGTTTCATTTAAAAGCAGAGAATGGAATGTACATAAACTAGAATGCAGTTTGAACTTCATAAGAAGTGGAAGAGTGTAAATGTCAGATTAAAGTGAAGAGGGTAGTTGAGATTGATAACAAAGGATACCAATACTGTTTTTTATTTCAGAAATAGTTCATGTTATTAGCTTATATAATGAAGTACTCTTAGTTGTAAATAGCACTTTCTAATACTGACCAAATTGTGAACCTCCCAAAATCCTTGCATTTGGGATGCAGAGTGGAAGAAATTGAGCTGACACAGTTCACTTCAGCAAGAAGCCTGCTGATGGGCAGCAGCAAGAAGGGTTCTTCTCGAACAGGGACACCAGTACCTCCCCCCGGGGGCATGCTCAGCGGTGAGAGGGTGGAGGAATCAGAGGGGAGCTCCAAATGTAATTTCTAGATGAGTGTTTTTAAACTAAAGAGTCTGATAATTTTCTTCCACCTCAATGGGTAGACCAAAGAACTGGGAATAACTAGTGGGACTATCAGTGCAACCTTTTGGTGAAACAAGTAGAAATTGCTAGAAAGGAGGAGTGGGAGGGAGGTTCAAGAAGGAGGGGACAAATGTCTACATGTGACTGACTCATGTTGTTGTATGGCAGAAACCAACACAGCACTGTAAAGCAATTATCTTCCAATTAAAATAAGTTTAAAAAAAGCAGGTAAGCACTATTGGAACCAGACTTTTAAAAAAAAATATTGCTAGAAAGGAAGGATTTAGCACAAATCTTTTTCTGGAAGAAGCTGCATCATAACATTACATCTTTCAAGAACTGAAGGAGGCTCCCCTGGAATAAATATTACCATACATCTTACAGGAAGAGTGTTCTCTGTAATTCACATAGCAAAATTATATTTTAGCTGACTGGCTACATTTTGTTGGGATAGAGGGAGGAGTGTGACCCATTTTAGAAAATAATGGTAATAGGTACCAACTCAACTATCAAGGAATGACCGTGTTCTTTTTGGTCCTCTGATTGAGTATCGGAGAGTACAAAAGACTCCATTGACTAGTCAAGTCCATGTCACAAAGACTAAAACCTTAAGGTAAATATTTTACTTTTATTGGAAAGCCTCAGCTTTCCTTAGTTGTTTTTATTACAGATTTTTATTTTCAGTTTTGTATAAAGTGAACATGTTTGGCCTGTAAAAGCATAATTGTCAGTGATCTCAAACACAACTGTTTAAACACTTATTTCTAGAATTTTCAAATAATATAATTTATTTTGATAATCATATGCTGCATTATATAACCTGGTTTGAACCTAAGCAGACTGACTCCAAGGACTTCTCTGGTGCTTTCCAATCATAGAGATTCATAATGTCGATCTAATCAGGTGATTGAAAAAAAGAATGTTTCTGCTGTTTGGAAGAGGCCTGGTAAAGGGCATCCTGTGTATTGGATGTCGGTAGGTAAGAGGGAGAATAGTGTTGTGGTTGAAGTTGGGAGTGAGATGGTACACCCAGAACCCTCAGCCTGCTATTTTGATACCCTCTTTCCACTTCAAGGACTCCTGGACTCATCTCTGCTAAACCCATTGTTACTCTAAAGAGAGGGAGTTTGAAAACTTCTTTATTACCAGCCACATTTTAATCATAAGGAAGTTGAGGTCAAGGGTCTCTGAGTCTTGTCCTTAGTCATGGACAGAGGCTGAATTAGGGTCTTGTCTCAGTCTCATTTGCGGGGCAATAATAGTATTTCAGTTCTGTTTTCTGGAGTGTGCTCCGCACAACTGAATTAAAATTTATTTTGTATCCATTTTAAGAGGGATCACTTGCCATGGAAATTTTGTTGATAATATGTATTGTTTCTAAGACTGAAATTTAACCCTGTGTGTATTAGCATGGATGGCTATGGCTATTTGTATCACTGACACATGTAGGTAAATTTTGATATATATTGTTACTGCTATTAATTGTTTGACAAATTAGTGGATAAAATTGAGCCGAAATAAAAACAGTTTATCCTTCAAGCACAACATATTGTGCAGTTATTATTTTACTTTCTCATATTTAAGGTGAATATCCTCTTCTCTCATTATTTTAACAATACTTTTCAATATACCTGTATCAAATACTTACTGTCTTAGCACTGTCCAAAATGCTGTATGAGAAAGTACTCTTGTCAGATGACAAATATCCAGATATTTTTGTATATACCAGCAAACCTAGGTTTGACTTTGCAACATCTTGCTTTGTGACCTTGGCAAGTTGCTTAGCTTCTGTGACTAGTTTCTTCCTGTGAAGATGAGGGTAACAGTTGTGAGTTTAAAATGGTAGACAGTGCCTGGCACAGAACCTCGCATCACAGCACATAAAGCATTGTGAAATAAGATTTGTCTTTTCCCTCTATGAAGTTGGATAGGAAAAATGACTTGATTAATGTTTCTGTTTGACTACATTTGAGCTTATGCAAATACTTTATGAAATTAGTTCTTAGGATACTTTCCAATTAATGGATAACTAGTGGAAACTGGATTTCATAGTCCAGAAATCTCTGCATTTATCTCTTTACCCTTATCTATATTTGAATATTCATAGGTGAGGGTTTGTAAGGGTTGGTTTTGATGATGGCCTCAAAATAGCTTTTCCAGGGTGTCCAGTCTAGACCAAATTGAACATACAGCACAGGAATTTCCTTCCTGCAGTATGTTTGTGTAAACATAATTACACAGATTTGGGTGCCAGAAGTTCTACTGTCCCATGCAATTTTTTTGTAAGTATTACATTTCTTCTGATGCCTCTTGCCCTTTTCAGCATATATGTTTCCCCAAAGTTGTCCCACTAAATACATGCAAGTTGCTAAAATTCCTTCCTACTCTGCCATCCTATATGTCTCTCATTGCTGAATTCATTAACTCCAAACTCTGCCTGTGCTTAGTCGCTCAGTTGTGTCCAGCTCTTTGCGACCCCGTAGACTGCAGCCTGACAGGCTCCTCTGTTCATGGGGATTCTCCAGACAAGAATACTGGAGTGTGTTGCCATGCGCTTCTCCCCTTCCCAACCCAGGGATGCACTACAATTGTTTTACCCCTCAGGTTTTCCTCAGTTTTTTATTTAATTGTCTGAAGTATTTTGTGTGTGTGTGTGCTGGTATTTTCTCTTTAGGACACAAACCCTCAAGTAGTTAACTACCTTCTCTGGCGCGAACCTTAGTGCCGTAAATGAAGATGCTGTTCTGTGTACATACAGATCATCTAATATTTGACATAAATTGCTGCAGATTATTTTAGAGAAGGCCAGGCCTAGGGACAGACAATCTTGGTCTTTATAAAGCTCTGTGGCAAATAGTGGATCAAACTTCAGCTCTAGGTTCTGAGTTCCCAAACAATAGTTTCCAAACCTGGTTCATCAGCAGAATCATGTGGGAAGTTTCTTCTCTTTTGAAGAACAGACAGATTCCCAATATTCCATAAGGTACACTACAGAATATGGTTGTCTATAAACAGCTGTCTGATTACTGTAATTTGCTTTATTGTATTCCTTTTGAATAAGCTTATTGTGGGTTTGAAGAATCTTCCATATCCAGAGATTGGACATTTTTTAATTTGTTGAAATTGTCATTTTTCTCACATAATAGGATGGTTGTATGACACCATCATTAAGCAGTAGGGGGCTTAATGCCTGTCACAGCAGTACAGGGATACAGCTTCCCTGAAAACATAAAGGAACAGTTAATGTAACTAAAAATTGTTATTACTAGAGGTCAAAAAAAGAGAGTGGATGGGTATAATTTCTATGTAAATTTATTGTCCTTTTTGAATATCTAATGTTTTAATGTTTCAACCTGTTACCGATGTATGACTTACAAGAGGTAATAAGGAAATATTTATTGAAATATTGAATTAGAAGGTCATTACTACTGCAGAATAAGCTAAAATGCTTTTTTATACCAAAAGCCTTTATATTTGTAATTTTTAGAATTTCCATATGCTTATTTACTAAAAATAAACTGTGAAACACACAGAAAAATCTGGACACAGAGCTTTTAGGTTTTCTTTAAATAGTTTAGCTGAAATGTTTTAAGTATGAAATAACTAAAATCTGACATTTGTGATTAAAAGGTAGGTAATAAAAGGTTGTGTTTTGGGTAGTATATATTGATGTTTTACTAATTCGTATCTTTACACTTGCATTGCATTTGAACAGCAAAAGTTTGTAGCAGTTAACAGCTAAGAGAATGGATATGAAAAAGAGAAGGTTTGCCTTAGAGACTGAGAGGCTGTTTGAGAATGCAGAATTTACAATAAGTTCAGTTTGCTAGAATATTGCTGTGAAGTTAGAACACGGAAATTGAAAAGGGCATAGATAGAAAAGATGAGAATTTTTAAAAATGATAACAGGGATAGGAAGAAAAGTCAACTCAAATGAGAATGATTGATTTCTTCTCTCTTTAGAAAGGGGAGAGAAATGGTGATGCACGTGCAGTCAAAGGATGATTGTTGGAAAGGTTAAGGTAGAAGAATATTCTGATTTTGTCTCTCCCAGAAATATAAATATATTTTCTAAGGAAAATAGTGACACAAAGATTTGAAAGAGGAGAATACATGGTTGTTAGAGAGGAGGCTAGATAAATGTGTCTTAAGGGAGAATAGCTACATCTGAGGAGGAAATATTTTAAACATCGAAACTATCAGGTCTATAATTTGAAATGTTTTAAATACAGGAGTGAGTTACATGTAATAGCAAAATTTCATATAATTGTTCATGAGATAGCAAAAGTGAATAATACAGTTGCTCAAATTCACCTACATGAGAAAGGAAAAGTCACAACAGGAAAATATGAGAGTCAGAGGTCTCTCTTAAATGAGTAGGTAATGCTGAATAAAATGAAAATGATCTGGGGAAGTTGGTGTTAGTTGTGTAGTGTTTCCTCAGCAGTGCAGGAGTAGCTGGGATCACAGGAGGATACAGGCTAAAAATCCCCCACTTAACCAGCCAGTCAAATATTTGACTTGATACAGTGTTCACATGGTAATTAAGTATAGTGATTCTTAAACATAGCTGTGTATGGAGACTTCTTTCAAATGAAACTGATTTTAAGAAGATCCTTTCTTTCCTCACCCAACAGGGATATAGCTAGTGCAATAAAAGAACTTCTTGATACAGTAAACAATGTCTTCAAGAAATATCAATACCAGAACCGCAGGGTAAGTTTAGTAGAAACCTTACAAGCTGCCACCCTAGATGTTGGTTTACATCTAGTTGTTTTATTGAATAATATGACTGTTGAATTATTGAAAATGGTTTTGTATCATTAATGACTGGATTTGTCCTTGAATTTGAATGTGCTGTTAAACGTGTATTTAAGTGAATACTCCTAAAACTGATTATCTATAATATAAGGTGTATTCTTAATTCTGTGTAATCTTCTGTCCCTGACTTTGGCTTTTGTGTTATTTCTCTTTTCTTACTTGTTTTTTTTTTCCTTATTATTTTTGATGTTTGTAGGCACTTGAACACCAAAAGAAAGAATTCGTAAAGTACTCTAAAAGTTTCAGTGATACTCTGAAAACCTATTTTAAAGATGGCAAGTAAGTATTATCATTTATCCCCCTTTTAAAATTGTAAAATTATGTGGCTTTCTATGATACTGAAACCATATATATTTAACTCTTCTACTATATTGTTAATACTTAAGCCAACTACTAAGATAGACTGTTAAAAATGGAAAGGGGGTGTTTGATAATCCAGCCATGACGGTAGTCTGGAGCTGCAGTTGCAGACTTTTTCTGAAAAGGGCCCGGTGGCAGATGTTTTAACGTGGCGAGCTTGTTGCAGCCATAGCGCCTCACCTCTGCCGCTGTAGCGCGGAAGCAGCTGTGGACAATATGGAGACAAGTGAGCATTTCTGTGGCTGTGTTCTAATAAAAACTTACTTTATAGACACTGAATTGAATAATTTTCAACTGTCTCATTACTTTGATTTTTAAAAAATTTTTACTGTTTAAAAATGTAAAAGTATCCCTAGCTTCCAGGCCGTACAGTAGTGAGATTTGGCTTACTGGGCTACTTTACCAACCCCTGAAGCAGTGATTCTCAAACTTGAACAGCTTCAGAGTCGTCTGGAGGGCTTGGTTATAGACAAAATGTTTTTGGGTCCAGAGTTTCTGATTCTGTCGGTCTAGGATGGGCCCAGGAATTAACATTTCTAAGAAATTTCTAGATGATATGAATGCGACAGTTCTGTTAAGAACTGTTGTACTATAGTTAAAACAGTGGTTCTCAATCCTTTTTGCACATTAATATCACTTGTATTCAGTGTTTTAAAATCCCAGTGCCTCGACCCCACCTCCAGAGCTTCTGATTCCATTGGCTTGAGTGGGGCCAGGGTTAAGGTGTTTTTTAAAAGTGCTTCATGTGTTTTTAAAGAGCCACAAAAGGTTGTAATCCACTGTCATAGAAGAGAGGCTTTCTGTAAGACAGAAAGTATACTAAAAAAGTAAATTAGATATTATTTTAAAATTTACATACACTTGGCTACAGAACATTCTAGAAAACCAAGAAATACTATGTGACTTATGTATCATACACATATACATACATACGATGTATAAACTGATCCAAAGGCTATGTCTTCTGCAGCCTCATACTTTATAGAGAATTCTTTGTACCTCAAATAGAATTTTGTGGACAAGACCATTTTCTATCAATGCTTGAAGCAGAAGAATAAATCGTGATTATTTCAGATATAGTTGGCAGGGAGCTTTAACATCCTGTCCCACCGCTGACATTTTAAGATCCTAACATCCATGTCAAATTGTTACAGTATTATTGTAGTAATATTAAAAAGTAATAAAATACATTAGAGTGGTATAATGATTTTCAGCCATTTTTAATAGTTCAAACAGATTGAAATATTTCCATTTTATTATAAATTAAAGATGTTGTGCTAAATATTGTTAATGATTTTGTGTTGTTTAATGCTGCCGTTCAGGTTGTGTGAAGGAAAACGTACCTTGTTGATTTAGTTTAAGAAGCTGGCAGGTGTGTTCTGAAAATAAACTTACACCTGTTTTTCCTTGGTCTCCTCTGCTAAGTCCAAATAACCAAAAAGCACATTAAAAGAATAATTTGCATTAAGGAGATTATTTATGATACTGATTAATTAAGAACAACATGGGATAAGCACATTAAAAGGTAGAAATTCATTTAGAGCATAACTTTGATTAATGTGAAATTATTTACTCTCATCCCTGTTTGTACAGTAGAATCACTTGGGTTCAGTTTTTAAAAATCTTTGTCCTTGGTCCCAAAGTTATTTCTAAGAGCTTAAACAGGCATACGGATTATTCAGGCTCCCTGCTACTACTTTTTCTCCCTTCAGCAGCTTTTTAAAATTACCATTGTTTGCATATGAATAACATACCACAAGTTTTCTCCCTGTGTCCTCAGAGTTGAAAATTATTAATAGAGCCTGATCTTTGAGCCATTTTTCAATAGGAGGATGAACTTGCATTGATTCATTTAATTTTTCCTAGGCCCCCTTTGTTGAGGAATGCCTAAGATAATGATACTGTCAGCTCTTCATATCCACAGGTTCCAAATCCCTTTGTTATTGTTTAGTCACTCAGTGTCCAACTCTTTTGCCCCCCGTGGACTGTAGCCCTCCAGGCTCCTCTGTCCACGGGATTTCCCAGGCCAGAATGCTGGGGTGGGTAGCCTTCTCCTCAGGAGAAGGGGTTCTTCCCAACCCAGAGATCAAGCCAGCATCTCCTGCATTGCAGGCGGGTTCTTTACCACTGAGCCACCTGCTGCTGCTGCTGCTGAGTCGCTTCAGTCGTGTCCGACTCTGTGCGACCCCATAGACGGCAGCCCACCAGGCTCCCCCGTCCCTGGGATTCTCCAGGCAAGAACACTGGAGTGGGTTGGCATTTCCTTCTCCAACGCATGAAGTGAAATGTGAAAGTGAAGTCGCTCAGTCGTGTCTGACTCTTAGCGACCCCATGGACTGCAGCCTACCAGGCTCCTCCGTCCATGGGATTTTCCAGGCAAGAGGACTGGAGTGAGTGCCATTGCCTTCTCCGACTGAGCCACCTGGGAAATTCCAAATCCTTGGATTCAACCAGTTGAAAATTTTTGGAGAAAGAAATTCCAGAAAGTTTCATGGCATTTATATTGTACTTCATCTATTTACATTGCATTTACACTGTATTAGGAATAACAAGTAATCTCGAGATAATTTAAAGTATATCAGAGGATGTGCCTAGGTTATGTACAGATACTACACCATTTTATATAAGGGACTTGAGCATCCACAGATTCTAGTTTCTGAGGGGACTCCTGGAACCAGTCCTTGTGTGATACTGAGGGGTGATTGTACAAGCTTTAGCTATGCTCCTGAAAACTGATAAGGCCACGCAGGGGGACTAAGCATCATCTCTGTGCTCCAGATCGCATGAGGATGGGCTGATAGAATGTGGTTCAGAACGAAGTAATTTTTAAGAACATATTTTTACACATTGTCAACTCTTAAATATTGAAACCACATGATTATTTTATTTTAAAAGTTTATTAATTCTAAAAGTAATTCAATTATTTTGTTTTTGAAGGAAGGTAAGGATAGGGATGAATCAAAGTAATGAACCTTTTCCCAAGTATCATCTCATTGAGATTTTGAGACTGAATATGGTATTTTAGCAGGTCTTATTTTGATAACTTGTGTGAAACCACAGCTGGAGACTACATTCGAATCCTCCTCTTTGGCCAGTTACATGTTCGACCTGTAAAATGAACTCCTATAAAATGCACTCTGGTTGTTGAGGCACCCCCCCATCATTAGCAGCCCACCAACACCTTATTGCAGCCAGGACCACTAGGGGGCAGTAACTCCTAGATAGTTTCCAATGATGCAGGACACTTAACTTCCAAGTTGGGATAAACGTTGCTACTCAGTACTAACTTGCCTTTTTTGTTGTTGTTGGTCCTAAATTGATTGTATTGCTGCTGCTAGTTTGGCATTTTAAGTATAAATATTTTTAAAGAATTAATTTTTTGGATAAAATTAATGCTTATTCTTTTCTTTTTTTTTTTTTTTTGAAACAGGGCAATAAATGTGTTCATAAGTGCCAACCGACTAATTCATCAAACCAACTTGATACTTCAGACCTTCAAAACTGTGGCCTGAGAGTTGTATATGTTAAGAGATGTACTTCTCAGTGGCAGTATTGGACTGCCTTTATCTGTAAATTTTAAAGTTTGACTGTATAAATTATCAGTCCCTCCTGTAGGGATCTAATAATCCAGGATGTTGAATGGGATTATTGCCATCTTACACCATATTTTTGTAAAATGTAGCTTAATCATAATCTCACACTGAAGATTTTGCATCACTTTTGCTATTATCATTCTTTTAAGAATTATAAGCCAAAAGAATTTACGCCTTAATGTGTCATTATATAACATTCCTTAAAAGAATTGTAAATATTGGTGTTTGTTTCTGACATTTTAACTTGAAAGCGATATGCTGCAAGATAATGTATTTAACAATATTTGGTGGCAAATATTCAATAAATAGTTTACATCTGTTAAACATTTCTTTACTTGAA
The DNA here is from genome assembly GCF_910594005.1 of Cervus elaphus. NCBI lineage: Eukaryota > Metazoa > Chordata > Mammalia > Artiodactyla > Cervidae > Cervus > Cervus elaphus. The sequence continues at coordinate 20,704,651 of NC_057833.1, read as the reverse complement.
AAAATGCATATATATATGTGAATATATATATGATCAGAAGACCAAGAAGACTTGGTGTAATGTCTAAAGAACTTCTAAGGGGAGCTTATTAGCAGTTTATCAGATAATAAAGCAACAAGAATTCCTATTTTTTTGTCCTTAATCACTCTGGGCAAAAAGTAGTTGATGGAGATATTTTTGTTAGTTACTATATTTGAGGTACTGAGTATTTTTCCAACCTTTGTTTTAAGAGACTTATGAGAAGCAGATGGCGGTTTATAGTGTCTTCACATTCTACTGCCATTTTTGAGCTCTGTGACTATGTAAGATTAAGTCTTTCTGGTATGCTGGGCCCTAATAAGCTTTGCGCCTTTTTTCCATAAATAGCCACAACTAATAGTAATTTGAAGCTATACCAATGCTAGTTGGTTTGAAATTGTCATGAGTGTTAATAATATTATATACACTCTTTAAATATGTACAGTTTTGGTTCACCGTAGAGAAATTCTAAGGAAATTATGTATCAAGTATTCATGTTAAGTGATTTCATTTTTCAATTATGATAAAATAAAGGAAAAAATCAGAATTTGTTTATCTTTTATAAAGATTTTAAATGTTTAATTTCTGTTGACAATATCAATTTTTTGCTATAATGCAATTTAATTATTCTTTAAAAATTTCCCCCCATTTTAGAAAGTAGATTTTTAAAAAATTACTGTCATTAGCAATACAAAAGGAAATCATCCACTTAGATGTAAACAGGAAATGTGTAGGAAAGCAAAAAAACTGATAGACAATTGAATGAAATATCATAACTTAGAGACATACTGATTTTTTTCTTCAGTGATACTTAGCTAGTAAAACACATATAATTGGTGATTTTAATACTGTGTATTTTAGGCATAAGCTGTTTTTCACTCTTGGAAGCAGATGAATGGTGATTTGCAAAACACTTGTGAATACATGAAGAAAAAAAATACTGCTTTTCTTTTCATTGAGCAGCAGACTTTTCTAACGTGAATGAGTACTATCTTTCTTCCTGTTGTCTTTCCCTCCTTAAGAGAACTCACCTGTTAACCAGTCATGCCTCAGCTCATCTTTTTTTTTTTTTAATTTTCTTTTATCTTTTTATTCTACTATGCAATATATCCCGTTTTTCTGTTTTCATGAAATTTACCTCCAGAAAGGAGATTTAGTCTCAGGATAATTCAGTTTCTTACATGATCTTAGTGGTTTGTGTTTTGGAATCAGGGAGTCAGATACAACTCCAGAGAACAGAAAAGTGGCTCCCGAGGGAAGGAAGAAAGGAGACCTTTGTTGAGCACCTCTGTATCAAGCGTTTTTCTAGACTCATCCATTTCTTACAATTCTCTTTGTAGTCCTGTGACTTTGTCATATTTGCCTTGCAGTTGAGGAAACTGGCTAAGAGAGCTTCAGTTACAAAACTGGTAATTGCCAGAGACAGGATTTGAATTCAACATTTGTCTCCAGATTCCACACTCTTTTCACTGAACTGTACTTCATACACTGCCAAAAATGCAGTGTTTAGAATAGTTTCCTTGACCAAGCTGACATAGCAGGAAATGAGACATTGTGATAAGTCTTTTTCATAAATCTAAATTTATTTAAAGAGGTCTCCTTTTATTTGAGACCATAACTATGTTTTAGATGTTTAAAATGTCTTCTCACACTGTTTTTAAACAAAGTGATACAATTGTAGTTTGGGTTTCTTTCATGATTGCACTATTGTGATAACCTTGTATGGCAAAATGAGGTTGGTAACCCAATGTAAGGCCTTCCTAATTGGTTACTAGCTTTTCATATGGAAATAATTTCAAGTTGATGGCAAATTTACCAAAACTTAGCAAGAGGAAGAATAGTGCAAAGAACATCAACTTGTCTTTTATCCAGACTGACCTATTGTTAAGATTTTACCATTTTTATATTGTCATTTGTTTATTTGTTTTCCTTTCCTTAAACTCCTGGGTCAGTTTACCCTGGGTCATTTCCATGGCTCTTTTTCTTTCATGGTGTTTACTTATGTTTTTGAAAAATACAGTCTTCTGTCTCCTGCCCCCTCCTCTCTTTATAATAGGATGTTCCTTATTTTGGGTTTCCTTGTGATTAGATTCTACTTATGCATTCTTGGTCAGAATACTACACGGTGTCCCATCCATTCCTCACTGGTGTTAATTTTGGTCACTCAGTCAAGGTGGTGGTCAGTTTCACAAATGTATAGTTACAATTTTCATCTTGCACCTGATAAGCAACCTGAGGAAGTGGTAAAGAATCTGTCTGTCAGTGTAGGAGACTCAGGTTGGATCCCTGAGTGGGGAAGATCCCCTGGAAAAGGGAATGGCAATCCACTCCAGTAATCTTGCCTCAGAAATCGCATGGACAAGGAGCCTGGCGGGCTACAATCCATGGGGTCGCAAAGAGCTGGACACGATTAGCAGCTAAATAGCAACATCAATGTTTTACCCCCAGCATCTAGTATCAATTGATGATTCTTGCTTATTCAGTCTTTACTTTGATAGTTTCAAAATGGTGATTTTCCCAATGCCAGCATATCTTATGTACCCACTCACAGTGTTCTACTGTCTAAATATGAACCTTCCTTTCTCTCCATCCTCTCATTCATCCATATCTATCCACATAAATTTTTACAGTAACTTATTTTGGTTTTCTATTTTTTCAATGGCTTAGAGTTCATTACTTATTTTGATACTTAAATGGTCTTAGATTTTGATCAGTATGAGGACCTTCTATTTCAATCTGACTTCTGTGTCCTTGTGACTTCCACTTAATCTTTTTTTTTTTTATCATAAGTACATTATCTTAAGTATGTCCCACAATTTGGAATCTGCGGTTTTTCCAGGGAGCCTTGGGGGATGATAAGAGATACACAGGTCTGGCTACTGAGTGGGCTCATTACTACTGGACGTCGTCTGCTTCTAGGCTTATTCAGACAACTAGGAAATGTGCATGTACAAACACGTACACACAAATCTACGTGTACACATACATTTTACATGTCATATGCACATTATGTGTGATTTCAGAAGTCGTGAGTTCACAGTAATACCTCCGATTGCAATCCATCCTCCTAGGATTCATTCTTACTTTCCCATTCCATATTTCTGTGTCCCTCCCCCAGAATCCCGACTCACTGAAACATCAATTTATTCACTTGTTCAGTCCTACAGTACATTCGAAATAGTTTTAGAATTTCTTTTGCCCTATCACTGTAGAAGGCAAACTTAAAAGACTGTAAGATCGTTTGCAGTTCTTTCACTGTTTGTACTCTGCCCAAGACTAAGGATATGCAATTACATTCTGTGTTCATGAGTTACTTGGATCAATCCTTTTTTTCTCCTTCACTGTGATTATGTACTTTATTCTAAATAAATTGGGTTCATTTGTTTCAGTTTTCTTCCAGGTTTAAGGTTCCTTCCCCCGACTCACCCACACCACCCACTTCGCATCCTTATACATTTATTTATTAAGAATATATAGAACATTAGCATGCTTCTAAACATAAGAACTATACCAAAAGGTTTACTAGAGAAGTGTCACACTCTTACCCGTCTGTGCCATTTCCCACCCTGCCAAGTAGGTATCCAACTCCACTGTTTTTTGGTCTTTATCCCGTGTTTCTTTTTATGAAGAAAAATAATGTGTTTTCTTATCCCTCCTTTCTTATGCAAAAGGTAGAATTCATGCAGGGAACTAACCCTCCCAGTTTGCTTAGGACCGCTGTTTCTTGGCACATGGAGTATTTAGTGCAAAAACTGGAAGAATCAGACAAATTGAGAGAATTAGTTATTTAATATAGTTGCTTTTATAAAGTGCAACTTTATTGGTGCATGGTTTACATATGTGCCTTCACAAAAATGAGGTATAATTCAGTGTCATAAAATTGACCCATTTTAAGAGTTGTGCAAACTGACTACAATTGTAGAATACTTTTATCATTATGGCAAAAGTCCTCATTCCCAGATATTGGTTCAGGCAACCCTTAAACACTTTCTGGATGTTTCATATGCATAGAATCACACAATGTTACATTTCTAGTCTGGCTTCTTTTACTTAGCATAATGTTTTTGAGGTTCAGCCATGTTAGCATTTCTATCAGTACTCAATGCTAATGAATACTCCATTATATGAATCTCCTATATTTTATCTATCCTTTAAATAGTTGATAGACATTTGAGTTGCTTCCTTCTTCACTATGATGCACATTGCTGCTATGAACATTCACCTGCCAGTCTTTTTTATTGACATGGGTTTTTATTTCTTTTGGGTGGATACCTAAGAGTGGAGATGTTTGGTTGTTTGATAAATTTATATTTAAGTTTTTAAGAAAATGTCATACTGTTTTCCAGTGGTATACTATTTTACATTCCCAGCAGCAATTGAAGGGTGTTCCCATATCTCTACGTCTTCACCATCATTTGTTAATGACTATTTTTATTATAGGCATTCTTGTACATATAAAATGATATCTCACAGGGAAATGTCCCTAATGATGAATGAAGTGCAGTGTTTTTCATGTGTTTATTAGTATTCCACATGGTTCTTTTCACAATATCTTCAGGAATCACTCCATGCCTAAGTCTATTAGAGATCCTCTCTCTTTTTTTGTTTTGGTAGCAGCCTAGTGTTGCAGGGTGTGTAGGTACCCTAATTTATTTATCTGATCAATCTCCTATGCTTGTGCATTCAGATAGTATTCAGTATTTTGCAAAGCTACAAGTAATGCTACAGTGAATGTTGTTACATACCTATTTCTGGTTTGTTTGAAGTATACGTTCAGAGGAGACTCCTGGAAGTGGGCTTGTACTAGTCAACAACGTATGTATATGACGTTTTACTAGATATTGACAAATTCCATAAACGTTGAGGCAATTTTTATTCCGCTAAAAATGTATGAGGCCTTTTATTTACCCAAAACTTCACTTAAAATTGTCAAGCTTTTGAATTTTTTACCTGATGAGTGAGAAATTGTAACTCATTATACCTTCATTTGCACTTCACTGCTATGAGTAAAGTTAGGCATCTTTCATGTTTAAGGGCCAATTCTGTATCTTTGTGATTTTGAATTTGCTTGTTTTTTTACCATGCAAAGTTTATGTAGACAAATTTATTAATTCCTCCATGAAACCATCTGGGCTTGGTGTTTTTTTTTGTGGAGTAATTGCTTGATAATTTTATTTATTTTATGCAAAAAATTTTAAGCTTTCTATCGCTACAGGAGTCAGTTTTCTAGGAAAGTGTCCATTCTGGTTTTCACATGTGTATTTCTCTTGAAGTGAGCAAACTAATGTTTTAAAAACTTTTTCTCTGTATCATAGCTGTTTCTTTGTTGTTATTTCTTATTCTGTATATTTTCACCCTCTTGTTCAGTTCATACATACATACATTTTTTGTTTGATTTACTCAACCTGTCACGTACTCCGTGTTAAAGTCTCTATTAGTAGTGTATTTCTCTGTGTATTTTCCCTGCATCTCTTGCTGTGTTTGTTTACATAGGTGGTTACTGTGTTCATACATACATACATTTTTTGTTTGATTTACTCGACCTGTCACGTACTCCGTGTTAAAGTCTCTATTAGTAGTGTATTTCTCTGTGTATTTTCCCTGCATCTCTTGCTGTGTTTGTTTACATAGGTGGTTACTGTGTTATTGGTTGTATAGATATTCATACCTGTTACATCCTAAATGTGAATGTAGATTTTAATGTTATAAAGTGTCCTTTTCTTTTTTTCTTGTTTAGTAGTGTTTTTTAAAATTTGTCTTTTGACCTTGAGTTGAGCCCATTCACATTTATTGTCATGACTACTATGTTTGGGCTAATTCTGCTATGTTGTAATTTCTGCATGTATTATGTTATAGATGTTTTTTCTACTTGCTTTTTAAAAAAAAATTTCCTATTGGTATTTAGGAAGGTTTATATTTTTAACCTCCACCAGAGAAGCCCCATTAACTATGTTTGGGCTAATTATGTATTACATTTATTTTTTCTACTTAAAAAATTCCTTTTGGTATTTACGAAGATTTATAGTTTTATCTTAGTGGTGGCTTTGTATTAATATAGTATTTTTAGTCTTTTTTTCTTTAATCTTTTTAAAATTTTTATTATCTGGTGTGTCAGTTTTAAATCATATCCTTTAAATCTCACCTGTTATCTAAATGAGAGTCAGTGTTCTTTTTTTACATCTTGTCCCCCTTTTCTCTCCCTTTTCTTATTTTTAATTACGTTTTTCTACTTTATCAAAATACAGAATATTACGTGTTTTTCTCCTACCTTTGTTTTCTTCTACAAAGGTAGAAGAAATAATCCACCATTATTTCAGTGTAAATGCTACAGTTAAACATATGAATACTCACATATTGTGAGCTCACATACATGTGAATGCTCACATATGTCATGGTCCCTTTGCCTGTTTTCTCAGTCATCTATTGGTTGGATGAAGATCATCTAGAAGCTTCTATAACTACACATTTATATAGTACTCTCTGAGCTCTTGCAGGTTCAACGTTATTTTCCTCTAGTCTTGTTTCTTAAAGACTATTTCAATTGTCTATAATATCCTTAGTTCACATTTTCTTTCCTTCAGTTTATTGAAAATTGTAGCTTCACTTTTGCTTTGCTTTGTATGTTGTTTCTGAGACATCTGATGTAAATCTAATTTTCTTGCCTTTACATTATTTGTCTTTTTGCCTGGAAATGCAAGGATTTTTTGCCTTACTTTCAGAGTCTAATAGTTTTGTTAGGATATGTATCAGAGTTAGTCATTCCAGGTCAATTTTCCTGGTACGTAATGGGTCCTTTTTATGTGTGGATAGAGGTCTTACTTTATTTCTGTAAAGTGATCTTGGGTTACACTTTTAAATACGAATTCTATTCTGTTCTTTTGTCTTTCTGGGACATTGATTAACATGTTGAACTCTCTTTGCCTGTCTTCTACTTTCTTTGTGACCTTCTTTTACTTTTTGCTTTATTTATTTTCCTGCTTTTCATCAAGATTTTTTGTTAATTTTTTATCCAAGTCTACTCTCTCAGACACTTAGTAATTTAATCTTTATTTCTGGTGTAATTTTCCCCCCTACATTTAGTCAGCTCTCATCTCTCCCTATTTTTGTGCATTTCTGCCCTTAGTACTTGTATTTCTAATTTAGTCTACTTTTTCATATTGTTGTTCGGTCACCCAGTCATGTCTGACTCTTTGTGACCCTATGGACTGCAGCACGCCAGGCCTCTCTGTCCCTCACCATCTCCTGAAGTTTGCCCAAATTCATGTCCATTGCATCCGTGATGCCATCCAGCCATCTCATCCTCTGATGCCCTCTTCCTCTTCTTCTTCTGCCCTCAATCTTTCCTAGTACCAGGGACTTTTCCAGTGAGTCAGCTGTTCGCATCAGATGACCAAAATACCAGAGTTTCAGCTTCCGCATCAGTCCTTCCTATGAGTATTCAGGGTTGATTTCCCTTAAGATGGACTGGTTTGATCTCCTTGCTGCCCAAGGGACTCTCAGGAGTCTTCTCCAACACCACAGTTCAAACGCATCAATACTTCAGCGCTCAACCTTCTTTACAGTCCAGCTCTCTCAACCGTATGTGACCACTGGAAAGACCATAGCCTTGATTATAGGCACCTTGTTGGCAGAGGAATGTCTCTGCTTTTTGACATACTGTCTAGGTTTGTCATAGTTTTCCTGCCAGTAAGCAAACGTCTTCTGATTTAATGGCTGCAGTCACCATCCACAGGGATTTTAGAGTCCAAGAAGAGGAAATAGAGGGGGGGGGAGTGGAAGTAATTTTTCATATACCACATGCTTATTTGAGGATATTTTATTTAGTTGGGGTGGACTGGCCCAGTTTTCTTCAGTGGCTTATTTTGGGAGGATTTATAGCAGCAAAAAATGGATTGTGTTGCTGTAGGGGAAAGAGCCCAGTCTACCCTGTCTCTTTTCTATGACTGCTAGATACTTAGTTTCCGCTTCTACTTTCCTTCTTTTCTTCCACTGCCTTGTTCTCTGGATGCAATGCTTCACCAGAGCTGCCGCATCCAGCCCCTGCAACTCATATTGTGAACTTTCTATCAAGTACCCACCTGTGCTCAGAGTCTTGGCCTTTAATGTTGCACTTTCTCTTTCTAGGGATGATTTTACTGTTGCTTTTTCTAAGTCCTCTTTTCCTTTCTGCTCCTTTTCAGAGACTCTCAAACTTCCCCTTACCTGCTCTCCTGGCTCACAGGCTTGCCAACAGCAGGAGAGAAGTGAGAACTGGCGGATTTTTCCTCTCTCCTCACAGGTGATTTGAAAGTTGTGGCATTTGCTGTCTCCTAGTTACACTGAAGGCATAAATCAGCTAACATTTCGTTTACTCTTATTGAATTTGTCCTTTCAATTAGGATATCAAATATCTTTTGGGATATTAAGAATCAGACAGCCACTGTTGTTCTCCAAACCTGGCATTTCCTTTCTGAGTTTTTCCAGTAATTTTGCTGGTTTGTGAAATCCCAAATTCCTGAAACCTATGGATTAAAAGACTCAGCTTTGGAGGTAAATGAAGACTCCGTGTTTAGGGAGGCAGGCTTCATTGAGAAGCTGTGGACTCCCTCAGTCCTCCCAGTATCCTTCCTCTACAGGCAGCACTGGTCAGAAGCCAGCTTCTGGTCTTGCTCTGGTCTTGGCTGACTAGCTGTTGTCTTGCAGGTTAGCGGTGGGAGACAGTTTTCTATTCTGAGAAAGTTCTAAGTGGCATACTCATGTTGGCGAAACTGGGATATTCCTGGGCTTCAAATTAAGCAATAATGTGTCTGGAAAGCCCAAAGGTCATTTCCAGCCCTCCAGTGAACTATGCAGACCAACTGTGATAAGTGTAAAAGCATGCATTTTGAGTAAAACTTGGTGTTATTAATGAGGAGTAGGCCCAGCAGAATCAGCCTACCCTGGCTGTCATGAAATATCATAGACTGCATGGCTTAAACAACAAAATTTCATTTTCTCACAGATTTGGAGGCTGGAAGGCTGAGATCAGCAACAGAAAAGAGGATCAGCAAAGAGAATGCTAGGAAAACTGTTGAACTTCGGCTATGTTAAGGAAGACCTAAGATAGATGGTCTCATTTGCTAAAATTAATACTAAAGGAGGGAGGGAACCCATGAAAGAAACACTCAAGAATTTAAAAATGAATTTGCATACCATGCCTTTCAACTACAAGAAATAAGCAGAAGGAAAATGTTCTGAAGATGATTCTAGATAACATTACCTTGTAAATGTGCTCAAATGTTTCACTCAGCATGAAATAATCAAGATATTTGTTTTGTTTTGTAAAGATGCTAAATAAGAGAACAGAGTGCTTCAAAAATGATGTCTCATCACCTGGCACACTGCATGAAAAGCTACAAATTATCAACAGGATATTATTCTAAATGTAATTTGAAAAAGAAATTGTATAGATTGAATTCCAAATGAAATTAAGATTTAAGGTGGGGGCAATTATAGCATCTATTTCACCTATTTTCTTGATTGACATTTATATTTGACCTCTTTTATAATGTTTATGCATTTCTCTTTTCTATTACGCATTTTCCAGAAATTGTTTTAGAGCATTTTTATGATTTTGACAGTTTGACATTTATATTCCAAGCAGAAGTGCTAAGCTTTTTCAAGCATGTGTTACTAAGGTCTTTGAGAAAATAAACCCGGTCATTTGATACCACTGCAGGGAAATAGCAGTCATCTTTCTAAATCACATCAGCTATTCATAACAGCATATTTAATATCTCATTTCATCTACAACTACCCTACAGAGTCTGGCTTTGCGAATATAGTTAGAAAACCATTCTCTGAATACCATTATACTTACCAGCATATTTCTTATTTTTCTCTTATTTTGATGGTATACACAAGCCCCCCGTGAGTTACTTCCTCCAGACTCTATCCTTGAAGGAAACTGCTGCATTCATGGTCATTGCTGAAGAAAAGGGATCTTGGCTACTTCAATGTGACGTCACCCATCTACACTCATCTACACTTCCCAGACACATTATTGCATCTACCCTGGTTGGAACAGGGGTGGAAACCTTATCCAAGGGCAAAAATTACTGGGATTGGCTTTTGAGATAGCTATTCTGTAGTACATCTCTGCTCAACCATGGCCACTACAGCCAGGCCCCTTCGATCTTGCTCTAAATTCTAAGCTAGGTAATTCTTAAAGTCACCTGACTATGAGAAAGGAAATTGAAATGATACAAGGAAGCTATAAAGCAGAAGCAGCACATACCAGCCCACAGTAGGAGGAAGCAGAAAGGAAGAGGTGGAGAAAATTGATCAGAGGATAAATTGTCAGTTTGTAGTGAAAAAGTAGGTGTAGAAACAAAAATAAACAGCAGAAGCACTCAAGTTACATTTAGGTGAAAATTCAATTGACTGCTCTTGAAAGAAAATAATCCAGTTCTCAGCCCTAGTTTGTTTCTAGAATGACCTTCCAGTACTGCATCAGACTTGGCTCTGCTGTACAGATATATCTCAAGAGATCTTGCAGGTTCAATTCCAGATCACCAAAATAAAGCAAATCAAGTTTTTTCATTTCCCAATGTATATAAATTTATATCTATATTGTACTGTAGTCTAGTAAGTACATCATAGCTTCATGTCTAAAAAACAATGTACATGCTTTAATTAAAAAATACTTTATTGCTAAAAATGCTAACCATCATCTGAGCCTTTGAAAGATGAAACTGTTAGTCATTCAGTCATGTCTGACTCTTTTGTGACCACATGCACTATAGCCTGCCAGGCTCCTCTGGCCTTGGAATTCTCCAGGCAAGAATACTGGAGTGGGTAGTCATTTCCTTCTCCAGAGGATCTTCCTGACCCAGGGATCGAACTTCGATCTCCTGCATTGCAAGCAGATTCTTTACCATCTGAACTACCAGGGAAGCCCATCTGAGCCTTTGAGTTGTAATCTTTTTACAATAGTAATATCACAGATAACAAATTACAGATGACCATAACAAATACAATAACAATGGAAAAATTTAAAATATAAAAATTACTGAAATGTGACATGAAGATGCAAAATGAGAGATGCTACTGGAAAATTTGCTTGACACAAAGTTGCCGCAAACCTTCATTTTGTAAAACGTGCAATATCTGTGAAGTATAGTAAAACAAGGTATACCAGTAATTCCTTACTTCTTCAGGGGTGCCCAATGTGTCTCTCTCCTTCCTTTTAGTCATATTATGTAACAAATCCCCATTACTTGGTTGTTGGAGTGAGCCTGGTTCTTACAACCGATATAGCCCGAGGTACGTTGCTTAATAGTAGTGTTTCAGTAGCTCTATTTGTGAAGTATTGATATTTAGGTACTCATTAATTTTCTTAACCCATTATTCTCTTTTAATTTCTCCATCCCCTCCTTTCTTTCTTTTTTTTTTTTTGCTGATAAATCATCACTGAAGTAAAGGCAGGAAAAGAAGGTGGGCTTATCTGGAGAGTTGTCAGTTACAGAACTCTCCTGACTAGTCAGAATTTCTTTTTAATTTAGAAAAGAATGGTCCCTCAATTGTACTTACCACTCTCTAATAAAAGACAACTAGATTTCTAAACACTGTTTCTCATTTTTTCTTTCCTACTTAAAAGAAAAAACAAAAACCATACACAACAGGTACTTTCCAGGTCACAGAAATAGCACAAAGGAAAAACAATCCCTACCTCTTTCTGTGCCTCCTTTATGTCCAAAAATACAGAAAGTGGAGAAATATGGGAAAATGACTTCGGGTGTCACTTATCTGTGGTGAGTGGTCAGAAGGCTGATGTCTATCATCCTCTCACCTTGAGCTCTCTCCTTCCTCCCCTGATTCCATCATTCCCAAACTCAAAATGCCTAAGGAAACACTCCAACACTCATAGCTTCTTCTTGATTGGACACCCCAGTTAGCTGGTCCTCAGAAACCTAGGTTCAAAGTCTAAAGCTGCGATTGTTACTTTTAACCTTGTGTATTCTCTAGTATTTTCTAACAAGGGGAATGGTGTTATCATCTTCCTAATTGTATCTATTAAGAACACAAGGCTTCCCGAGGTGGTGCTAGTGGTAAAGAACATGCCTGCCAATGCAGGAGACGTAAGAGACATGGGTTCATGGAGGGGAGGTGGGAGGGGGGATCGGGATGGGGAATACATGTAACTCCATGGCTGATTCATGTCAATGTATGACAAAACCCACTGCAATGTTGCGAAGTAACTAGCCTCCAACTAATAAAAATAATTGGAAAAAAAAAAAAAGAGACATGGGTTCAGTCCCTGGGTCGGGAAGATGCCCTGGGGGAGGGCATGGCAACCCACTCCAGTATTCTTGCCTGGAGAATCCCATGGACAGAGGAGCCTGGCGGGCTACAATCCATGGAGTCACACAGAACTGGACACAACTGAAGTGACTTACTGTGCACACACGCATTAAGAACATACTAGTTTGCGAGTAGCAACAGGAGAGGTTTTTTTGTTTGTTTTTAATATAACAAGAATTTTTTTTAAAAAGCCAGTTGCTGATGTTGGTTAAGTGACAACACCTATGAGATTTTTGAAGTGTTTCCTTCAGCGGCTTCAGTGGTAGAGTCCAGATTCAGGGCAGGAATTAAAGAAGAGGGGGTGCCTTTCCCATTTTATCATGTAAAACAAGAACTTTCCAGGGCCCTGACAGTCTTCTACCTATAGTCTCATTGACCAGAATTATGTCACTGTGTCACGTGATCATCTCTGCCTGCGAGGGAGTCTGGGAAAACAACCTGTCTTGCCTTGTGTTGGGTATGAATTACTTCTCTGTGAAAAGGGGATTCTCTTAGCAAGGAAGGGACAAGGAAGGAATGTTGAGGGGGAAACCCAAAGTCCTTGCAAGATGATGAGAAAAAATTTACACCTGGTTCAGTGGCTTTTTCAAGCCTCGAAATGTCTTGCATTTGACCTTTTTTAGAATTGCTCTTGCCACATTAACTCTAGGATTTATAGGGAGTTTATGTATCCTGGACCTAAGAAAAACGAGTTTCTAAGGACTGTCACAGTCCAAGCACCTGTACTTGTGTTGTGCTTAGTCACTCAGTCATATCCAGCTCTTTGGGACCCCCATGGACTGTAGACCCCCAGACTCCTCTGTCCGTGGAATTCTCCAGGCAAGAATACTGGAGTGGGTAGCCATGCCCTCCTCCAGGGGATCTTCCCAACCCAGGGATCAAACCCAGGTCTCCTGCATTGCAGACAGATTCTTTTCAATTTGAGCCACAAATGAAGTTGCAAATGACTTTGTAAATGACTTTGGAGAAGTTAATAATGAGTACTATGAGATGCAAGCTGTGCTGGAGAGTGGGCACCTGGGTTGAAGGAGGATGCTGGGTGACTCCTAACTGTAAAAACTGAAGTGACCTCAAAATCAATGGCTTCCCTGAATGAAAATGACCCCCAGACACTCAGCTGGGCACCGGTGGGCACTTCCCCCAGCTCAGGCTCAAATCCTGAAATTTGCTCTTTATCTTGAAAACTTTTATTATTTTATTTTTTGAAAACAATTTTAAAGCTACAGAATTGTAAGAATAATTCAATACATATGTCTATGTATCAATATTTAGAATTGTTATATAATATGTGATCATTATTGTTGAGTCATTTGCAAACGTTACAAGCATCATGACCCTTATCCTCAATACATCAATCACCATGTATCTCTAAGAATAAATACATTCTCTTACATAACCACAGGTCAGTTATCACATTCGGAAAATTTCACATTGATTCATAACTATTTCCTAACAGACTGTCCGTATTTAAACGCTGCCTCTCCTCCCAGTGCTGCCCCCTCCCTTCACGCACCCCCATCCAAGGAGCCGATCAGGGACTGTGAGTTGCATGTAGTTGCCTTGTATCTTTTCATGACACTGATATTTTTTTAAGAAGATGGTTGGCTGTATGGAATTCTGTCGATTTGGATATGTCTGATTGTTCGTTCATGAACAGACGCAGGTCTGGATTTGGCCTGAGTGATGGTGGAAGTGATGCTGTGTCCTTGGCTCATTGCATCCAGGCGCACATGGCGTCAGCCTGTCCCGCTGTGGGCCATGTTAACCGATAAGGAACTCCACTGCAAGGTACCCCTTTGCCTTCTGCAATACAAGTAATCTGTGGGGAATATACTTTGAAATTGTGTAAATATTTTATTTTTTAAGAATCTTTAATGAACTGATCTTTTCCTGAATCAATTATTAATAAAGTTGGTTATAAAATAGTGATTTTCTGACTCTATCAAGATTTACCTCTTTTTATTCCCTCCCTGTCCTGTTCCTTCCTTTCATGCTTCCCTCCCTCCCTCCCTCCCTTGTTTCCTTCTTTCCACTTTCTTTATATATATACACAAATATACATGTGTTTGTGTCAGTATAGAATAATGGACCATTCTTGAAAGTTCTCTGTTACCCATTCCTCTCATTATTCATTTTGTTGCTCAAATTGACCCCAATTTGGCCAGTGAGAGTCCCTTTATGCTTTCTCCTATTTCTTTTTTAAGTCTCTCATTTTTAAAGCATTTTTTTAAACCTTCTCGCAAACAAGATACCCAAGGTTTATCTTGTACTGCTTCTTTCCTGGCTCAGAAATCATTTACTTCTCCAAAGAGAACAGTATTTAGAAATGAAGACCTAGGCTAGATGTGCTTATTGCATTTGAGAAGTCTCAGCAGTCAGAACTAGGAATTAAGTTTGTGTGTGTTTGTGAGTGTGTGTGTGTGATTAGTTTATATTTTTATCTTCTAATTCCAATGCAATATTATAGAATTCTTCCTTGCCATGTTTGTATCTCCCTTCTGCTACAAAGAAAACCCTGATTCCTAACAAAATCAATGTTCGTTTATTGGTGCCACCCTGCAGTACACACAAAATAGTTTTAAAGTAACTGAAATCCATGTCATTGCTATCAAGAAAACTATTGTTCAAGATACTTTCTAGTTCTGTTTGTCCTTAAATTGAGGTAATACAGTCAAAGTCCTGGGCTCAAACATTCCTTGGACTTGTTCTGTTTTTGTTTTCCCTGTAGTTATGTTTTATATTTGGTTAAGTTCACTTGTTTCTATTTGTTTTCAATTTTAGTTTTGCCCCCCTCTTATTTAATTAGTTATATTTTAAAATATTTAAACTACCAAAGTAGTTTCTGAAATCTAAATCATACAATAAGATTTCAGAATTGTGCCGATGCTTATCCTGGATCTTTCTCTCCTCCACACTTATCGAATACTCTCCCTTGTATTTCTGATACTTTTCTGGGAAAAATAAAAGCCATCATCAGCTCTCAGCTTTATTTCCTCAGTTGCCTCCTAGCTGATCTTGCCTCCTTTTGATACAGTAGTTTTGAGTCTTAGTTGTACAATCTTAGAATGGAATCATCTGAGGAACTCTAAAAATTACTGGTGACTAGATTCTATCTCCAGAGACTGTAAATAATTGTTCTGAAGAGGAACTTGGGCATTGGATTTTTAAAAGCTACCAGATCACTTAAAAACTACCGAGATGAGAGCCACTGGGCATCAGTGATCTTCCATAAATGCACATCTCATCATGTTACATCCTCTGCTTAAAATTTTCCATAGCTCCACTGCCCTCAGCATGAACACCTGACTCCCCAGCAGGGCTCTTATGATCTGGACCAGCCAGACTTCCGTCCCTTCCCACAGCCCTCCTTCCCTATGCTGTGTGAGCCATACAGACTAAATTGTTTTCATCCCCAGGAATCCACCATGAACTCAGTCATCTCCAGACCTTGGCTGTTTCTTCTGTTTAAACTCCCTTCATCTTATTCTTTATCTGGCTAATACTTACTCATCATTTGGGAGCCATCATGACTATGATTTTTTTCAATAACACTTTCCTTTTCCATTCTTTCCAACTCTGTTAGAAGCCCCTGTGTGTTCTTCCTTGAATCCACCTCTTGCTCTATTGAGTTGTAAGCTTTATGAGAGTTGGAGCCAGTCTGACTTCATCACTTGATGGCACCAGTACCTTGCACTATGTTTAGGCCACTCTGTCAATCACTATATGGTGAAATGAATGACTGGGTGAATAAGCAAATCCATTTGAACTGTATTCTTTTGAGAGAATCCATTTGCGATAGTCAAATGCTGACGTTTCCACTGCTAATCCAATGAGAGAAACAGGTAGTCTTGGGGTGAGAGTGTGGCAGGTGGGCAGATGCTTGACTGACAGGTCCCATTAGTTAATCCATATGCTAATTTAATATTTAAAAAGTATTTATGTCAAAAGACATGTCTTGGGTACTGTGGGTAAACATGAAATAATATTACCTGGGACATGGAATATTTTCTTTTCGGCAGAGCTCACAGGGTTCTTATGTCCATCCCCCCTTCTTAAAATTAGGTAATAGAGGAAACTTTTAAAGATCATATGATTTAATCTTTTAATTTTACAGATGAAGATTCTGAAACTGGAGAAGCTGAGTAACTTCCTCAAGGTCATGCAGCTGGTTATGATCATAGATTTGTATCATTTTTCTGCTTAGTTGAAAATCTGACTCACTTCTCTAAATTTAGCATCCCACTTGGTAAATTCGTGTTCCTGACCATTACCACAGCTCTATTTTCCCAATAGGTGGATGAGATTTTTCCTGAGCTAACTGGCCCCCTACACACACACATCTGTAGAAATATGAACACAGTAATCAAGCCCTCCTGCCATCTGCTCTGAACATGCCCAACTCCCTGTCTCATTCCAGAGTGCATTTTTAAAGCCTGCTTTGAAAGGGCCTCGTGTTTTTTTCAGACATTGTCAAGAATTCATCTTGAAAATTACAAAACCAAAATATGTTGAGTAAATTAAGATCCATTTTCTCTGACAGCATTTGGTCTAGGCAATGATTGCAAAAGTTCCATCTGCATTTTATAAGATGCTTCTGTGTGAGTATAGTTTCAACGACTTGATTTAGGAGTGTACTTCCGATGTGAATTTGACCACTGCTGTTTCTGCCGCAGACAAATAGAGGCCTGTAGTCTTCAGGGCTTTTCATCAGAGCACCATGTCCGAGAGCATTTCTTTCTCTGAGAAATATTTGTTGTGGCAGTGTTCTCTCTACTGGGATCATAGCTTTCAATCTTTTAAAATGCAGTTTGTCTCAGAACTTTCATTTTTACAAGTTTTGAATTCCTTTTTATTGCCTTTTTTTATTTCTTTACTTTCCTAGACAGAATTTCTTAGAGTAAACAAAGGGGAAATGGCAGCATTTTTCATAGGAGTGTGGATTTTTCTGATTTTTTTTTTTTTTTTTTGCATGTGTGATAAGTAAAGGGTTGACCTGGAGAGGAAAAGAAAGTATGAAACAGATAAAAAATACATATATTTGATGCCGATCTATTCCTCTTTCTGTGATCTCCCTTTTATTTATTAAAACATTCATTCAATAAGTATTTATTTGGTGCCAAGGATGTGCCAAGCACTGTGCTAGGTGCTTAATATTATATAATAGTATATAATATGATATACTATTATAAAATCTGTCCATGGGATTTCCCAAGCAGGAATACTGGAGTGGATTGCCATTTCCTCCTCTAGGAGATCTTCCCAAACAAAGGATTGAAGTTGGGTTTCCTGCATTGCTGGCAAATTCTTTATTGGTTGAGCCACCAGGGAATTCCACATAAAATATAATCAGTTCAGTTCAGTCACTCAGTTGTGTCCAACTCTTTGTGACCCCATGAACTGCAGAATGCCAGGCTTACCTGTCCATCACCAGCACCTGGAGCTTGCTCAAACTCATGTCTATTGAGTCGGTGATGCCATCCAACCATCTTTTTCTCTGTTGTCCCCTTCTCCTCCTGCCTTCAATCTTTCCCAGCATCAGGGTCTTTTAGGACCATATTATTGTATTATAAAGATTGTATTTACATTTTATTAATTTAATAATAATAGTAAATATATTAATAACACACATTTCTATACATAAACTGTCTTTCTTGTATTACCATATAAACAACTGTATGAATTTCCAAGGGCTGCCATAACAAATTACTACAGACTGAGTGGCTTCATTAAACAGCAGAAATGTATTATCTGACAGTTCTGGAGGCTGGAAGTCCAAAATCGAAGTGACAGCAGGCATGCTTCTTCTACAAGCACTAAGAAAAGATCTGCTCCAGGCCTCACTTGCTTCTAGCTTCTTCTAGTTCCTTGGCTTGTAGCAGGGTAGCTAAAATGCCATTGTGTGTGTGTGTTTAAGTACAAACTTCCTCTTTTTATAAGGACACCAGTCACACTGGATCAGGGCCCACACATCCCCAGTGTGTTCTGCTGCTCCCGCATGCGCGCATGCTCAGTTGCTTCAGCCGTGTCCGACTCTTTGCGATCCCGTGGACTGTAGCCCGCCAGGCTCCTCTGTCCATGGGGATTCTCCAGGCAAGAATATTGGAGTGGGTTGTCATGCCCATCTCCAGGAGATCTTCCCAATCCAGAGATTGAACCCAGGTCTCCTGCATTGCAGGCAGATGCTCCACATAACACTGAGCCACGTGGGAAACCGCCTTATCTTAATTTAACTTATTATCTCTGCAATGACCCTGTTCCGAATAGGGTTACATTCTGAGGCATCAGGGGTTAAGACTATATGAATTTTGGGGCCACATAATTCAAGCCATAACACCAATTTCAATGCCACCTCTTTCAAAGCTATCTTTGCTCCATCCACAATGCCCCCTCAAATATATGTAAGCAATCTCTTTCTTTACCACTTCCACATAGTGCTTCATCTATAACACTTATTTTACCTGAATGAATCATTTTGTAGACTTTATGTCCTTTATTGTTAGGACCCATGACTGATAACCATGGGTATCATGACAGTGATACCTTGCACATGTTGGCATAGAAATATTATAAAATAAGTGAATGAATCAACAAAAAATACATATTCACATATCTGGTCGGCAAATGTTTGCACATATGTGGTCCCTTTTGAACCTTAAAGTGAGTCTTTGAAGTGGGCATGTAGGAATTACTATCTCCATATATGACTGTGGAAAACTGAAGCCCAGAGGTAAATATCCAGTGTTACGTGGAATAGTGGGACTACATTAAAATCCTGGTCTCCTAACTCTGACTTAGAGCTCCTTGTCTCCTTATATTTTATCTCTTCTGGATATTTTGTCTCCTCTGGATATTTTTATCCCTGAATCATACCTGGTTAGTGATTAGTGTTCACCCAAAGCCTATGGCTGCCCACGACTGTCCCTTGCTTTTGAGACAACTTATCTAGAAGCTCCCAAAGTTACATTCCTAAACATGTCTCCTCCTCTCTCTCTTTCTCTCTCTATATGCATACGTATGTGTTTACATTTATGTATACATATCCTCCCTTGAGGTTAAGCCATCCAGAGAGTCCATATTAAGTTAAAAATCCACTTCCCTTTTAAAACAGAATTTTCAATGCTTTATAAACAAAACATCTGATTCTGGGGATTTGGACACTTGAGTAGTAAGAGGGTGGTGTTATGACAGACAGTGGTTACACTGTTTCAGTGATGGGAAAGAACTATTTCCATTATTATTATTAAAGACAGGTTCAGCACCAAGCAGATTTCTATAGCTACCATTAGCTCTAACTAACTCCAAACAGAAAATGTTTTTCAAGTGTTAAATATAACATATACACACATAATAGATATTGTATTTAATAACTAACCTTGAAAATTTTTATATGGCACTGATTGCTGTGGGATGGATTTAGATATAAGAACTAGGAGCAGTGAAAATGATGGTAGAATCTCAGCTTCCATAGTAAATGTCATGACATGGATAATTTTGCTTCATTCTGCTTTTCAGTTACAGTCTTGCAGCCTCTCTGTGAACTACTACCCATATTCCTGAGTTTGAGCGGATTTCCCTTGCACCGTGTACTAATATTAATGCTAATTCATTTGCATAATGTTTTTACTGTTGACAGACTTTCATCACCTTATGTCATTTTAACCTTAAAGCTACTCTGAGATAAGCAATACTCTCTTCATTTTGAGAAATGATCCAGCTGCTCAAGAAACAAAGGATTGAAAGGGAGAGATTTAAGACCTGAACCTGGTGTACTGAGTCTAAATTCTAAGTTCCTCTGACTTTATTACCAAATATATGCTTTCTCATTTCCTCACTTTTCACACATCTCAGCTCCCAAACTAGACCAGAACTTAGTCTAGTGTCTAGCAGAATACTCTGCACAGGTTTTACACTATGGAGAACATAGAAGGCTATGAGTTTTGAATTATAGTTTTGCTGGGTCACCTTAGACAAGTTATTTAAGTCTCAATTTCTTTACCTATAGAATGGTGACCATACGATGCCCACATCATAGGATTTCAAGGAGAATTAAATGAAAAATTGTCAATCTTGTTGTTTAGACTCTAAGTCATGTCAAATTTTTTGAGACCCTGCCAGGCTCCTCTGTCCATAGGATTCTCCAGGCAAGAATACTGGAGTGGGTTGCTCTTTCCTTCTCTAAGGGATCTTCTGGACACAGGGATCGAATACATGTCTCCTGTTTGGCAGGCAGATTCATTATCACTGTGCCACCTGGGAAGCCCATGTGTCAAGTCTTAGAAGAGACCATAGTATGATATTATTGTGTTATACAATTTCCAAGTTGTGTGAAGTTGGGCAAGATACTTCATCTTGTTTAGTACCATTATCAGTAAAAATCAGTTTGGAAAATATTAAGTATCTTGCAGGGATATTATGAGGCTTAATAAAATTACAGTTGCAAAGGTGCCTAACAGTGTTTGGCATACACTAGGGACTCAATAATTGTTTATCTCCCACCTACCTGCTTTCTTTCTTTCTTTAAGGGTGAAATCAATAAATGTTTACTGGATTTTCAGTGAGTCCTTTCTTGCAATGATTTTATGACTACTTTTTAGTGTTTCTATACATGGATGCAAGTGTTCGATATCAAGGTGACTTTGACAAACTGTTCTCAAGCTCCAAGTGGAATAAAATGCAGCGTTCTCTCCGAGAGGCAACATAAAGGAATTTGGCAACCTAGTTCAGAGTAATTGCCCAGAAAGTGGCTCCCTGGTGAAAATCCCAGTGACAAACAACAAGACCATGTGTGACTTTGAACATGGACATTAGATTTCAAAGACAAGAATTTGTTAAACCAAAGAGGGCCTCAAAAACTGATTAACTGTTGGGAACGCTTATCCGGATTTACATAAAATTTGAACTTTAGAATATTTTTAAGCGCTGGTTCTCCATATTTAGTTCAGTGGATCCAATGTATCTACTGGTAAAATAAAATCATAGTTGCTTTTTTCATATGAGCAGGAATGCTTAAGTCAAAAATTAGGATTTTCGCAGTTTTACCTTCCACTTCCACATATTGTAAAATTTGGCTAACACTGCTGCTTAGACTAGAACTTGACATATGATGATATGCAATTTATTGCACAATGATAAATTTAGTTATTTTAGTATATCATGAATTACTATTTAATGAATTCTCAGTATTTAAACATTTGAACAGTCTGAGAAATGCTGTTGTATAAAGACAGTTTTCTTAATTTGGGCATTGTACAGCAGATCAAAAAATAAAAGGCAAATGTTATGTGGTTTAAGAGTTAACAGGGGACCTGCTTTCTCAAAAGATAAAATTAAATAACAACACCATAATTGACTTTTTAAAAATTTTGTTTGGGGTTTGGGTTTTTTTTTAATCTGTTTCTTTCTTTTTGGCTGTGCCACATGATTTGCAGGATCTTAATTTCTGACCAGAGATTGAACCTGGGCCCGTGAAAGTGAAAGTGCCAATTTCTAACCACTGAAACCGCTAGGGGATTCCTCAGAATTTACTATCATGTCTCTGAGCAACAGTGAGCATAGAGCACTGTCTCATTCATTTTTGCTTTTCTGGTGTCTGGAGCAGTGACCAGAACAGAGCAGGGCCTCAACAGGTGTGCATCTTATGTAGAAATTGCATGTATTAAATGGAACACTTTGTTTCAAATGTTCTCAAACAGTTTTCTCTGAGAGCCTTGAAGATACAATCGCAAATTTGGTTTCCCTCATTAATTATTTTATTGTGGAATTCTACCTCTATTTCAGACTCAATACCACTCAGGAAACTGTCCTGAAAACTCAAAGCCACAGGAGAATTTCCTTTTCAGCCCACCTTATTTTACAAATAGGCACACACGACTGTACCACTGTGTAGTTTATACAAAGCTCTGTTTGGGCCATGTTAGGCTGTAGGCTTTAGTGAGGTACTGTCCTTGTTCTTAGGGAGTTAATGTGGTGGGAGAGAGACAGATACACAGGCAACTAATTATACTGCAAGGCAGAAAGGAAAACTGCTGTGGTTAAAGTGTAAACAAAATGCTGTGGTTGCAGAGTGAAAGGAGTAATTAATTTGAGCCAGGAGGATCTGAAACAAGAAAGGAGAAACTAATATTTATTGAGGGCTTAAAAGGTGCCAAGGGCGGAGCTGGTCCTTTCTCTCAAGCTCCGAGAGGAGGTGATGTTTAAGTGAGCTGGGAGCTAAAAAGAGAGGGCTGTAGGGGTGTGTTTGGCCACAGGGACCATGTTGGGGAGGCGTGCCTTCAAGAAGCAAGGAGACTGTGGGAAGATACCCTGCCACTGGCCCCGAGGGCGGGGACTGGGGCAAGGAGCAGCCTCAACTTGAGATGGTTTGGTAAGAAAGGGGGTTTGTAAGGGGAAGCTGGTTTCTCTTATGTGAAGGAGATGGAGGGAGAAATTTAGTCAAAGATTATGCCTCAGTGGTAAAGAATCTGCCTGCAAATACAGGAGACTCAGGAGATGGGGGATTGATCCCTGGATTGGGAAGATCCCTGGGAGGAGGAAATGGCAACCCACTCAAGGTATTCTTGCCGGGAATACCCCTTGGAGAGAGGAGCCTGGCGGGTTGTAGTCCTTGGGATCACAAAGAGTTGGACCTGACTAAGCGACTAAGGTTGCACAAGAATGTTAGTAAGAACAGGCCTTGGTGTGAGGAGAGGAGAAACAAAGGGAAGGGAAATTAAGAGGAAAGGCAGGGCCTGCTATTTTTGTTGGTGGGTGTGAATTATGGGGGAGGAAGAGAGCAGGGATTCGGGGGTGAACTGGGAATTGTGACAAAGACACATATGGGAGTGTCTATTCGGTGGGGATAATGATGCCGGCCCAAGGTTCCAAAAAAAGCACAAGCTAGTGATGTATCTGCTTGCATGGTCCTCTTGGGTGCCTAGGCTCTGCTGTGCTGGTGACTGTTGGCTGGTCCCTGCAGGAGAGACAGGCAAGTGTCAGTCAGTCAGCTTTCTCTCCAAACTAGAGCTCCCACTTTTTAAAAACAAAAAGTTTAGGCTGCACTGGACCTTCGTTGCAGTGTGCAGTCTCCTCTTGTTGCAGCGCATGGGCCCAGTGGCCACGTGGCATGCGGGATTTTGGCTCCCCAACCAGGCATTGAACCTGTGTCTCCTGCATTGGAGGGCAGATTCTTAAGGAGCGGATCACCAGGGACCTTCCACTTTTTGAGAGCATAGAGTGTCTTCATCACTTCCCTGTCCCACACAGAGCCTAGGATGGGACTGGGCACGTGGCAGATTTTCACAAACTCATAACTGATGCTTGGAAAGCAAGGAGGGTAAATGTCAGCATAGGCAAGAGTTGCAAAGAGCTGGACATGACTGAATACACGTACACACAAAAGACTAGGTATAGACTTTTTAGAGTGGTAGAAGTTTAACCTGAAAATTAACCACACCATTTCAAAGAAGGTGAAAGCCATGGAAGGCTTTATGATGGAGAATGAATTCTAATGCCTTGATTTTACAGGAAGGAAGCTGTGTGAATTGATTAACTTCTACAGTAATTTGTTGGCTGCTCATTATAGCCTCCTGTTTTGACTAATGAATACGTTTAGAGCTGCATCTCTGTGCAAGCTAAGGCATCCAGGCAGTTTGACTGTCTTAGAATAATTAGAGAATTTTGCATTGTCAGCCAGTGGGATACTTACCTCTCCCGGCGCAGCTTCACAGAGTATTTTTTTCTATTTCCTCTTCCTCCCCTCATTAGTGTCTGTTGTGGAATTAATCCCAACTGTCCAACAGATCACTATAAAACATTTTATAGACATTTACAGGACTGATCTGACTGAACTAAACTATTATTAATTTGCTAATTAGGATGATAAGAAGACAGATTTTATTCTTATGTGAGATAATTTAGGGGAATTTATCATATTAGGGCTTGAAGATGTTTTATCTAATTTACTGAAGGGCTAAACCAGGAAAGTTAAATGTGTAATAAACATGCTCCCCTCAGCCCTTCTGTGCCTGTGATACCCATTTATAATTTATAATGCCACTCTTTTCCCCTGAGCCTGCATATGGCTTCACAATTCTCCACACAGCACTGGAAACAGCAAGAGGTTGGGACTTGACATGAAAGATGAACCAGAAAGCTAATTGTTCCTACAAGACTATAAGTCCCTTACAGGTAGGCACCAGGTCCAAGTCAGGACTCGACATACAAGAGACTTTTAATAAATTGTTTTCGGAATGAATGATAGAGAGATGGATAAATTAATGGGTGGATGAATGATATTTCATTTTTTTCACTACTGGTTCAGGAAAGCCTGTGGGATGCGTCCATCTCTGTGTTGTAGGAAGCATACTTTGTATCACCTTGTGCCTGTGAACACCAGCTCACTGAATAATGTTGCTGGATGAAAACTTAGAGAACATCTTTTCAGTTTTACAGAGATGAGAATAAGGTTCAGAGGAGGCATGCATCTAAAGCCAGGAGCCACTCTGCCATTTTCTACACCTTGCTAACTGTGAGACTTTTGGGGTCAATGTTGCCTCTTCATCTGTAACCTGGAGTAGGAAATGACAGCCCACTCCAGTATTCTTGCCTGGAAAATTCCATGTATAGAGGAGCTTGGTGGGTGACAGTCCATGGGGTGGCAAGAGTCAGGCACGACTGAGTAGCTTTCACATCATCTGTAAAGTGGGAAGAGTGAGCTTGTCTGCTTTGCAGGATTATTGTGAAGCTTTAACAAGATAAGGAATTGCAAAGTGCTTGGTGTAGTGTTTGGCACATGGTAAATGTGAACTTTCTCCTTTTTCCTTTCTTTTCATTAATATTAGCTGAACCAGTGATGGTACTGTAGATAGTTTTATCATAAGATTTATCATATTGTGTTATACTGTGTTCTCCTTCCATATTTTCAATGAATTGAAAAACTATGCTACCCGTGGATACAAAGCACCTCCTGTAGACTGATGATAATTTTACTTCCAGATGGGACAGAAAATGAAATATTTGTTTGGAGAGTTTGATTAATCTCATATATGAAGTTATCAGCATTCCCTCTGACATTTG
Organism: Cervus elaphus; assembly: GCF_910594005.1. Taxonomy (NCBI): domain Eukaryota; kingdom Metazoa; phylum Chordata; class Mammalia; order Artiodactyla; family Cervidae; genus Cervus; species Cervus elaphus. Next base: position 20,679,259 of record NC_057833.1, on the reverse strand, counting down.
CCATCTGCGACTGTGTGTTGTTCCCAGTGTTGTCAAAAGTACATAGTAGGGTACACACTGCTGTTTTCAAAAAGGATAACCAACAAGGACCTACTGTACAGCGCAGGGAACTCTGCTCAATGCTATGTGCCGGCCGGGATGGGAGTGGGGGCTGAGGAGAACAGATGCATGTTTATGCATGGCTGAGTCCCTTCCCTGTTCCCCTGAGACTATCACAGCACTGTTAATCGGCTATACCCCGTTTCTGGTGTTAAAAAGTAAATAAAATTTAAAAATATATATAGTAGATGCTCAATAAATATTTATGAAAGGAATGAAAAAAAAAACAGGCTAAACCATTCCCATTTTATACACATAGAAACTAAGACAAAGAGATGATAAGAAATGGATTCGTATTAAACACAAATGAAACATTTTTACATAGAAAACGTAAAATTCCTAAATTCATTGTAGTTTTCTTTGAATAATCATCTTGCTTCATAATACATATTTCATAGAAAATACGTTTATAAAAGTTGTCTTTAAATAGTGCAGTGGTGAAGTTTAATTAAAAAAAAATGAGTGGGCTGAATGGTCCTTTAAAAAATCCTCAATGTTTACATTATTTATTCAGACCTTTAGGTCAGTCATTAGTTGCTGGGCGGGATGGGGGTGTGAGGAGGAGGAGAAAAGGGAGAAGCCTTAGTTGGCTTCACACTGGTTGCCTAGAAGCACACAAAGACAGCAGGCGCGCATGAAAAAAACAAGGCCATGTTGCTGGGAAGGTAGTCTTCAGAGGCACACACTTCCCTGGGGCAGAAAGCCTACAGCTGTGTCATCTCACATCTCAAGACAAGAAAACGGAGTTTAAACCCACGACATATGAATAAAGGCAAGGTTAGCCAAAGAGATTTTGAGAAATTGCTTTTCTAATTCATTTTAAATGAGTATTAGAAGTTGCATTTTGTGTCAGTTGCTATAAACCTGGGGGAAAGCTTTTACACTCTTGTAATCAAGCCAGGTTAGACATAATATTGGTGGGGGGATGTTTTAAAAGGATTCAACAGTGGGCTTTGACAATAAACTGGAATTAAGGAAGAGTGAGGGGCGAGAGCTTTCATTCCCTGCCTCTGGGCTTGAATTTTTTGCCTCCTAATTGACTGCCTTGAAATGTACTTTTATTTCGAAATTCGATTGCTAAGTTGTTTCTTTTCAAAGGCACCTGTTGAGGGAAAAGGAAAAGAAAGAAAAAAAAAGAAAAAAACTTACAGAGAGAGTTGAAGGCTGCTGAAAAGAGGTGAAGCCATTATGAGTTGCCTGAATGCTACCCCTGGGTTGAACAAAGGGTCTCAGCCCCGGCCAGAGAACCCGGAGAGGACTTCACATGGTGCAACTGCAAAGGAAGACGCCCGCACCGTGCTGCTTGACAACCAACTCACCCTGGGCGACTTTGTCCAAATACAGAGAGCCTTCGAGGTAAGCACTCGTCTTATTTGCTGGAGAGTTTGAGTTGTTTGTGAAAGAGATGAAACAAAGACTTTTCTCTTAAAAGATTTTTTTGTTGTTGTTGTTTTAATACACTTAATAGTTAAAAGGGCTTCCCAGGTGGCTCAGTGGTAAAAAATCTGCCTGCAATGCAGGAGACATAGGTTCGATCCCTGGGTCAGAAAGATCCCCTGGAGAAGGAAACGGCAACCCAGTCCAGTATTCTTGCCTGGGAAATCCCACAGACAGAGGAACCTGGCGGGCTAACAATCCATGGGGTCATGAAAGAGACACAACTGAGAGACACAACAACAGGGGACTGAAGAGAATTAATCACACTTGGATTTAACACGAGAGTAACTTTATCCATTGGTTCATTGGGTGAGATAAAATTATTTGGTATGAAATTGCTGCTACTGAATATCATTACCATCCAGGAAGGAAAATGAATTCTTAGACAACGTTTTTTTTTTTAGACATCAATGTATTTTTGGAAATAGAAAGTTAAAATGCCAAGAAGGGGAAGCCAGATCTCTAGGGTGACTCCCAGCAATAACCATCCTTGTAGGCAACATGGAAATATCCCTTTGGAAATGCAAATAGGCACCTCCAGGTATATGGGCTGCCCAGGTGATGCTAATGGTAAAGAATCCACGTGTCAGTGCAGGAGACACTAGAGATGCAGGTTTGATCCTTGGGTTGGGAAGATCCCCCGGAGCAGGAAATGCAACCCACTCCAGTGTTCTTGCCTGGAGAACCCCATGGGCAGAGGTGCCTGGTGGGCTACAGTCCGTGGGGTCACAGAGTCAGACACGACAGAGCATGCGCCCACACATTCACCTCCTGTGTGCAGACATTCTCCCTTGCCTCACCCCAGGCAACACGGCTCCTTTTCAAAGCAGGTGGTGGCACTTCATTGTCCCAGATCTCCTGTGAGGAATCGGTCTGCCACTCTTTTTTGTAAATATTGGAGCAATGCCCATGAAAACAAAAATTTCAAATTTTAATTCTACGTATAAACCTTAGGACTTTTAGCTATAAATGAATAAGTTCCTTCTCTCTATCTCAATTAATTTGGAACTCGGCAGCTGTGCAGAATGAACAGCGTACATCAAAATGACTTTTAGCCTCTCTGCTGATAGGAAGAAGTGTTCTTCCATGCAGTGGAATTTCAGTAGACATGAGCCTCCATCCTTTCTACTTCATTACACTTGCTAAAATATGCTCTCAGGGCTTCAGGATGTCCTCTGGGGGTGCTTGAGAATGTCATGCTAATTTGAAGCAGACATAAAATGTTTGGGAATACCACCTTGAAATTAATAAAGCATGGTGAAATCTAACCATTCTATTGCCCTGTAATTGGCACAAATTTTATCTTTATCTACCCCCCAAAATAGTTGCTAGCTACTGAAAAACTACTATACCCTATTTTGTCTAACCAGTTAAATTGTACCTATGTTGATAATGTCTCATTACTATCAATCATCTCTTTTTAATAGACTCTATCATATCTAGTAGGACAGACATGCTGTGCCCTACACTTTTCTCACTTTAATCTTCATGTTTTTGCAGTTCATCCAAACCCACTTGTCTGAAAAAACTTTTAGTGCTGCTCATGTCCAATGCCCCAAATGAATCTGGCATGTTTTTATAGACATTGCAAACACTATGACAGCTTGAGGGCATTCAGAAAAACATAACCACAGACTTTGACAGCTTTGACTCTGGAATGAACAGAAATGTGAGCAGTTTTGTTCTGGTCCTCAGAACATGAAGTAGAGTGCTAGGGTCTGTTAGGAGAGTCTATGTTATAAAGTCCATGCGTTAGACGGTGAAACTGCTACAAAAGGTTGGGGTTGGATGTTCTTTCCAAATTACTGATTAGTCTGGAGTGAACCAAAGTGAAATGGGACAATTCAATTTCAAGATCTTTTTTTTTAAATCTCTAAATGTTTCAAAGACTGGATCACTTGTTTTGAAATTAACCACTTTGAAGATCAGGTACCACTGATGGATTGAAAAGGAGAAAGAGATTACTATTCAGAGCTTGCATGAACCTAGAGAATCTAATGACAGTGTTTAAAAAAGAAATTGAGCTTTGCAGGCGCTTACTTCAAGGAAAAGTGAAAGTCCATCCAATTTTAACAGACTCAACGGAGGGAATGGAATGATCCAATGACAAATGTACAACCAGGAACAAAAATTAGGCCCTCAAGACAACACAGTTTCCACAAACAGCACAGACACCTAGGGAAGAATGATACACTAGATGATTTCCACAAATTCCCTCCCATCTGTTGTGAGGGATGGGCCCACAGGTCACAAGTGTAGATTCCTGTAAAAGGAAAAATTCCTTGTAAAAGGAAAAATGCAGGGGTTGTTCTGCATCATAGAACTCTGAAGGCAGTTATCTGTAGTCCATTCACTAAAGACACACCCTTAGAATGCCAGAATTCTGAAACTGGATCCTTTTAGCTCTTGTTTTGTTTTCTTGCACCCAGATTGCTTATTTGGAGCTGAAGATTTGTCAGGTAATAGGCAAAGTCCATGTTCTTAAATAGCAGTAGGAATGTTTGATTGAAAAATGGAAAGATGAGTCTTTGAATTGTGTAGTGAATGTTTCACATGTTTCCAAGTAAGTTATTACACACCATATAAATCTTAGTAGTACCATTTAGAAATAAAGTGCTTGGGGCTTCCCTGGTGGCCCAGTGGTTGAAACTTGGCCTTCCAAGGCACAGGGTATAGGTTTGATCCCTGGTTGGGGAGCTAAGACCCCACATGCCTCGTGGCCAAAAACCCAAGACATAAAACAGAAGCAATATTGTAAAAAGTTCAATAAAGAAGTTCAAAATGGTCCACAACAAAAAATTTCTTTAAGGAAAAAAAAAGGGAAGAGAACATGAGTAGTGCTTACGTTTATTGTATGATGGTATAAATGAGTCAGAATCAGTGTTTAAGAGTTGAGGTAAGACTTCTTGGATTTGAATCCTTCTTTTGTCACTGACAATGTGACTTTGTGCAAATCAGTTAATCTCTCTGAGCCTGTTTCCTTTATTTCTAACCTGGGGATAATAGGGTTGTTGTGAGGATTAAATGAAATATTATCTGGAAAGCACTTGAAAGAGTGCTTGAGATAGAAAAAGTGCTCAGTCAACATAGTTATTATATCTTCAGTGAGTAGAAATTGAACCACATGGCCTTTAACAGTCTCTTAACTTTAATACATACATTTTCCCCCAAAATTTAAACTTTGAATAACACTCACAACTATGCTTTTATATTCCTTTTGGTTGGGGTAGGAAGTGGAAACAATGAGTTGCAAAGACATAAATTCACATAGAAGAGTACAAAAGCTCATCTTTTCATCTATTTCATATTTGATTACCATGTGAAAGATGTCAAGATATCTTGATCCTCTTCTTTAGAACAAAGAAGTTATCTGGATAGAAGTACTAGAAAAGTAACTATGAGGTTTTTTTTCTTTTAAATGATGGTGTCCAAAAAGCCATATTATCAGTTTGCAGGGAATATAACTTGTATTAGTCATAGAACTGTAAAATGCTTGTTACCCAAACTTCCCTACTTAAAGAAATGATGTGCTCTCTGGATAGTCATATTATTTTAATGTCAAACATATTTTACATTTTCTTAGATACTTCAGTAACCCCTTATTGTATGAAGAAGGATGCCTATGATTTGCTGATTTTATAGGAATCTTGAGAAGTAGAAATTAATGGTCCAAGGGAAATGGAATTTTGGAAATGCTGCATTGAGACTTGATATATTTTGATTTTTTCCCCAAGACTGTGGCTATGTAGGTTCTTAAATGTTTCTTTTCTTGACTTCTCCATCGTTGACTTCTTTATATCAGCACCATCTGCTCTTTGATCTTGGAAGGCTTGTTGTCTGTTTGGCTTGGGTCTATAGTTTGCTACGCTGCTGGACTCCCTGGACTGGGTCCTGACCTGCCTCTGTCAGCCGCGCTGTCTGTAGCATCCCCTGGTACATCCTTTCTGGCTCCACTCTGCCTGCTCTGTGCTGCCCTTTGCCCAAGTCCTGCTAAATCTTAAGCTTAAATAGCTTGAAATAAAGCTCCTAAACCATATGTAAACTGTGAAATATTTATGCTTAAAGTAGGAAGGGCCAAAGCAGTTCAGTGTGAGAAAGGCATAGTAAAAATCCTAACAGGAAGTCCCCAGAGATGTTCAGGGAAGGTTCTCAGAACACACTTATCTTGGGGGGTGAATGGAATCTAAACACAACACACTTGTGCTCACTTAACCTCGATAGACCAGAGAAGTTCAGGAGGTATTTGCAGTTCTGAAATTTGTGCTTAAGGTATAATAAATGATTAAATCCACAGAATTTATGATGTATTCATGCTTGATTGTCTTTATAAAAATTCCCAACATTCTTGTCTATAGCAGGGCCTATGAACAATGCTTCCCTTGTACCAACAGGACAAAATCGAGAGTTCTGATGCCTTGCTTGGCAGGGTAGACTTTAAGGAATCCAGAAAGTCACTGTTATAAAAAATTTAATTACATACATTTACAGTTAGGTAAGTCATATTAACCCCCCCTCCAAACAAACAAATAAACAAACAAGAGTGATCTCGGTCTTCTGATCCTCCTGTTCCACCCCTTCCATCCTCACCTCTCCCAGACATGAGAAGGAGAAATTACTTGAGTAACCTGATTGATGGTGACAGTGTTGGTCTGTATTTTTAAAGTAAGCGGTGTGTGTGTGGGGGGGTAATCTATTAAAAGGATATGAGATTGAAAAAAAAAAAAAAAAGACAGATTCCCACTTTTCCGTTGTTTAGCCTCTCTTTTTTATCTGTATAAATGAGTTTTATTTATTTTTTGTCCATGCTGTTTGGCCTGTGGGATCATATTTCCCTGACCAGGTTCTAAGCCCTAGCCCCCAGCATTGGAGGTCAGAGTCCCAGCCCCTGGACTGCTAGCAAAGTCCCTACCCTTCTTTCTAAACTCAAACTCTCCCAATTCATAAGGGACTTGCCTTCTCATTGCCCACTGTATCTTTGCTATTAATTTACCCAAATGGACAGGCTTTCCTAGATGTAACTCATGTTCTAGAACTCTTCTTACCTCTTGCTTCTTTTTTTTTCCTACCCTAGACATCACCATCCCAAACACATAAATAAAACCATCCATTTTTGCTTCACCTCTCCTCAGAACTATTAGATTTTGCTTGTCTCTGTCAAAATATGATACAGTCCATGAAGATCACTTAAAAATTATTTTTAAGGTAAGACTGATAGGTGATAACTGTATAGTATGGTATCCAATAAAGTTCTGAAATTAGAAAATTTTACAGGGTGTGCAAATTGTGTGAAGTATATAATAGCACATTCATGATAGAGGTTTATTTATCACTCATGTAGAGGACAGATATTTCTAATTGGCAGCAGCTCCAAGTAGGGATTCTAATAGGTAGGCTCCTTCCATCTTCTGCCTGCAGGCTGGCTGTGTGTCAAGCTAGTCATGGGAGTAAGAGCTTGAAGGAGCAAGTGGGGCAGGGTTTTGTGGGCCAAACTCCCGTCTCTACTGCCGGGGCAGCTGGAAAGGGTAGGCAGGCGGGTGCCCAGAAAACAGTCTCACTCACTAGCCTCAGAGTGTAATGGTAGGAAAATTTCCGTCTCTCCTAGTAAACCTGTGCGCTATATTTCATAGATTAAGGAAAGCTACATACCTAAGGATGCTTTATGTTTTGCCTTTGTTGCCAGGAAGTTCAAAGTTAAATTTTAGTCCTCAACTGATACAATGATTCTTAACATAAATTTTTCTGAAACAATTATCTTCTGTTTTCATTCTATGATTCTTTTATCTTGGTTTTAATGGTCTGACTGCCTATGTACTGTAACTGAACTCAAGTTCTTTCTGGAAATCAGTGGAGGTAAAAATGATGAATAAAAATTTAATGTCTTTGAAGTATGGTGAGATTTTACCAAATACCTCTGTAGGGATCGTGTGATTTGATCCTCTCACCAGCCTGGAATGTAGTCAGGGCAGGTATTTTTATTTCCCATTTACACATGAGGAGACTAAAGCTCAAAGATATTTAATTGAGTTACCTTACAGGGCAGAGCCAGGGCCCTGGGGTAGATTGTCAACCTTCCAGCCCTTTGTATGGCAGGGCTCCCGCTGGCCACCAGGCACCCACCCTTTGGGATTGGTGCTCTAAGGAACAGGAATCCAATAGGATATGGACTTTAATAATGAAACGAACATGTCAAGTTAGTACCACACAGACACTGTGCCTTGGTCCCTTGGAATTTGAAAATTTATTTGCAAATCAGCAGATAATAAGTCCTATAATAAATCAATGCAGAGAAGGGTAGAAGAATGAAAGGGAGGGATAGGAATAACTCACTGCCTTTTTATTACTTTTTCCTTTCTGAAGGCTTTCAGTGGAGGCCTGTGGGAAGGTAAACAGGTAAAGCTTAACCTACAACTGTCTTCCATAGTACAGAGTGCATCCAGCAATCTCAGTCAATCCATCACTTGCTGATCAAAGGCAGCAAGTCAGAGCATTTCTCACTCCAGCTCCCTTAGAGGAATCAAAAAACCTCATTTTTGATGGGAGCAGAAAATCAGTGAACCCTGCAGGTGCCCCTCCTCATCATTAAGGTAATAGCATGAAGACAAATCTGATAAGCCTTGGTGTTGGCACAATCGGAAACAACAGAGAATGCTTTGGTGGTTTTGTCTGAGTTGTTAGAATTCATGGGGAGGTTAACAAAGGATGCCATCATTGGAACACAAGCAAGTGATGTTCTCTGTCAACATACATGAAAAATCGGCCTTCCTGAACACTACTGCCCGTGCGCTGAATTTTGTGACAAGTTCTAACAGCTTCATGCCTTTTCTAATTTCTCTGTTTGCTTTCAGAACTGGCATTTATAAAAATTAATCTAGATTAGAGAGGGTGATGAAGAGTACTTTTGAGGGACAAACATTTTAACCTTAAGCTTTGGACAGGATTGGGGTAGAGAAAGCAAACAAGAAACTTGTTATAAAGGAGAAAGAAAGCAAGCAAAGTTGCCTGTTGCTATTCATTTGTAGTATATCAACTTAGCCAGACCTTTACACCATGGGCCTGTGTGCTTCCTCAGTCACTTCAGTCATGTCCAACTCTTTGTGACCCCATGGATCATAGCCTGCCAGGCTTCTCTGTCCATGAGATTTCCCAGGCAGGAATACTGGAGTGGGGTGCCATGCCCTCCTCTAAAGTATCTTTCCGACCCAGGGATCAAGCCACGTCTCCTATGTCTCCTCTGTAGAACGTGGATTGTTTATTGCTGAGCCACCAGAGAAACCAAGATGAAGGGCACAGCCTACCTTTTCAAATTTCCCAAAAATTAAGAAAGAAACATGAGGAAAAGAGACAACTGGAGAAATATAGTTTGTGCTATTTTGATTTTGCATTTGTGCTGTGTTAGCAAGTATAGTTAAACCCAATGATTAGACAAGAGCCCTCTGAATTGCCCTTCGTGATTTCTGATCTTTTCCTGAAGCTCTGGTCAGACACAAGTCCCTCGGGTCATTTTTTCCCCTCATCAGGTGTTACCAACACATTACAGAAAAGAGTCTTGTTAGATCTTGACTCGGGCACCAGCATTCTCTGCTGAGGACTTTCAGGGACAGAGTTTTCCTCTGTTGCTTCCCGTGTTCTCTCGTCTTAATTCTCACAATCTCTGAGGCCAGGTTGTCACACAGGTCTTTCTCCAGATCTGTCCACTATGGCGGCCTTGAGCCAAAGGTGGCTATTTAAATTAAAATGAAATAAAGCTAGAACTTACTTAATAAAATAATTCAATTCCTCACAAGCACCAGCCATGTTTAAAGTATTCAGTAAGTGCATGTGGCTAGTAGCCACCACAGTGGAGAGTACAGGTTATAGAACATTTTCTTCATCAGAGAAAGTTCTATTGGACAATTAGTCCTTTCTCTTGGTATCCTAGTAGCTCGCCCCCTTTCCATACTTCTGGTCATATATATATGGCCAACAGGCTACTCTCAGCCCCTCAGTCCCCCCTGGAAGTATACCAGACTCCTCATTCCTTAGAGCTGGAGGCCAAACTGATTATTGGCCCTGGTGATTGTTGGTGTTGTTCAGTCACTCAGTCGTGTCTGCCTCTTTGCGACCCCATGGACTGCAGCATGCCAGGCTTCCCTGTCCTTCACCATCTCCCAGAGTTTGCTCAAACTCACATCCACTGAGTTGGTGATGCCACCCAAACATCTCATCCTCCTTTGCCCCCTTCTCCTCCTGCCCTCAATTTTTCCAACATCAGGATCTTTTCCAGTCAGTTGGCTCTTCGCCTCAAGTGGCCAATCTAATGGAGCTTCAGCTTCAGCCTTAGTCGTTCCAGTGAATATTCAGGATCAATTTCCTTTAGGATTGACTGGTTTGACCTCCTTGCTGTCCAAGGAACTCTCAAAAGTCTTCTCCAGAACCACAATTTGAAAGCATCAATTCTTCAGTGCTCAGCCTTCTTCACAGTCCAACTCTCACATCCATATATGTCTACTGGAAAACCATGGTTTTGACTCTATGGACTTTTATTGACAAAGTGAACATCTCTGCTTGTTAATATGCTGTCTAGGTTTGTCATAGATTTTCCTCTCAGGAATAAGCGTCTTTTGATTTCGTGGCTGCAGTCACTATCTGCAGTGATTTCAGAGCCCAAGAAGAGAAAATCTGTCACTGTTTCCACTTTTTCCTCATCTACTTGCCATGAAGGGATGGGACTGCCTGCCGTAATCTTAGTTTTTTGAAGTTTGAGTTTTAAACCAGGTTTTCCCACTCTCCTCTTTTACCCTCATCAAGAGGTTCTTTAGTTCCTCTTCACTTTCTGCCTTTAGAGTGGTATGATCTGCATATCTGAGGTTGTTGATATTTTTTCTGTCAATCTTGATTCCAGCTTGTGAGATATCCAGCTCTGCCCTTAGAGATACCAGAAAATATTTTCCTTTTTGCTTTAGTCTAAGACCCATTTCTCCACATTCCTCTACCAGGGTTGTAGAGAATGGGGACATCCATTTCTCTCAGAGGAATCCTTACCTCCCCACTTCAAGCCCAGAGCTTACCCCTCCCCACCAGTATTCAGTTAGGCTTACAGTTCCAATAAGTCAATCACAAACTTATCTGACACTGGAACATTACCCATATTGTCCATGCTTGTGGCATTTTAGTTACTTGAATGCTTTAAGAGTACTTCTGTTTTAGAACCTATCAAATGCCGGTGCCTCAGGTTGAAATATTCCTGCTTCTCTCCCTACAATCTCCAGCTAGCTCCTGTTCATACTTCATGTTTAAATATTGCTGTCCCCAGAAAGCCTTCCCTCTCCACCCTGGCTGGATTAATGTCTTAATACCTATTCCTGTCCCCTTTCCTCATAGCTCCTGTATGTTCTTCTCTTGTACTAATTGCAGATGCTCTAATTAAGTACAACTAGAGCCAAGTAGAAGGATCAGAAAGGCAGAAAGAAGTCCATGTGAGATCCCGGAAGGTGGAGACCCTGGGTGCATATGAGATCATCTTGAGGAAAGAGCAGAGTGTCTAAGACTGGATCTTAGGGAACTCCTTCAAGCGGGTAAAGAAACAACTGGACTCCATACAAACAATACAATACAGAAAGAGAAGCAGGGTTATTTCCTAGAAGATGAGGGAGGAGAAACACAGGCAGACAGGGGAAGTTGGTGCAGCCAGTCATATACAATTTCCTTTAACAGTCCTTTTAAAGACAAGTTAGAATGAATACAACATCTTCATGGTTATAAAATCAAATTTATCATGTGAAATCCCCTCTGGCCCACCCTCAGTGACTAGTCTGGGTAACTACCCCCCCCCCCTCCCTTTTTTTTTTTTTTTGGTAGTTGTGCTTTTTTTATTGTAATGGTTTTATTTATTTATTTTTTAATTGGAGGATGATTTCTTTATAATGTTGTATCACTTGCTGCCATACAACAATGCAACTGATAACTACTCAATGTTGCATCCTTCCAGTGTGTTTTTGTTCATATCTACCCACATATGCACATATACATATCATATGTAGCATTATTTTACATATATATTACATACTTTGTCATATTTTGTGCATTCAAGGAAAAGTACCATATAACTAGCTGCTAAACATGTTAAAAGATACTCAAATTCATTAGGACTTGGATTTGAAGCTCTAAGCAAGAAAAAGACAGCCTTTTCATTCATCACCTTGGAAAAGAGTAGAAAGATTGATGATATTTTCTGTTGGCAAAGAATCAGGAAAATGGACACTATTACTGAGACTGTAAATTGTCAAGGCTCTTTTTGGTAGGCAATTTTCTGAAATATATCAAATGTATACTTTTTGAACCAGCAATTCTAATTCTACAAGCTATCCTAAATAAATTTTAACAGGGGAAGAAATAAAATTTGTATAAAAATATTCATTGTAATATTGTCAATAAAATGGAGTATTTAAAATAGCCCAAATCTTCATCAATAAATTAACAGATAAATAAATTGAGGTACACTTTAGTTCAGTTCAGTTCAGTCGCTCAGTAGCGTCTGACTCTTTGCAACCCCATGAACCGCAGCACACCAGGCCTCCCTGTCCATCACCAACTCCCGGACTCTTCCCAAACCCATGTCCGTTGAGTCGGTGATGCCATCCAACCATCTCATCCTCTGTCGTCCCCTTCTCCTCCTGCCCTCAATCTTTCCCAGAATCAGGGTCTTTTCAAATGAGTCAGCTCTTCACATCAGGTGTGAATAAGAAAGACACAAAATTGCCAAAATTTACTATTCAGTGAAAAGAAGAAAATAACAGAACAGTGCATAATATTATTCTAAAATGAAAAATGTGTGTTTTTGTGTATGTGTCAAGGTCTCAATTATGGAAAAATAAAACCATGCCTATAGCAGGGTAAGGTATGCCAAATGGCTTTGTGGGCTCTCTATCTATACCATAATTCAATGCAAAGATAAACGTTATTAAAATGTCAGTGTATCTTAATAGCCTAAAGACCTGTTGCTACTATTTTCTAAACGTATGGTCTAATGATGCTGAATTTAAAAGCAGGACTGTTTTTGGACTTTCCTCTTGGTACAGTGGTTAGGACTCTGTGCTTCCACTGTAGGGGGCATGAGTTCAATCCCTGGTCAGGAAACTAAAATCCTATATGCTGCTCTGTGTGACAAAAAAAGATTAAAAAGTTAGAGTTAAAAAAATAAAAATAAGAGTAGCACCTCCTCTAGATATGTTGTCTTTCTATTAAGTAGTTTTCTTCATCACTTTCCTTTCATTGAGATTTAGTATCAAGAGAGAGACTATAGAGACCTATTTTATTGCCTATATTTTACAGATGAGGAAACGAAAATCCAAATGAAAGGATTTGTCCAGGTCCATTTGAGTTGTTGGCAGAACCAGAATATCACCCCAAAGTAGTCTCATATCTATTTCTGTCTGTTTACTCTTAGTGAAGAACCCTAAACTTAACTCAAACTTACTTCTAATTTTCCAATATTATTTTACACACTGTGATCTTATAATTTGGGCTTTCTTTACTACTCTGACCCCCGCAAAGTGAAAGTCGCTCAGCCGTGTCCAACTCTTTGCGACCCCATGGACTATACAATCCATGGAATTCTCTAGGCCAGAATACTGGAGTGGGTTGCCATTTCCTTCTCCATGGGATCTTCCCAACCCAGGAATCGAACCCATGTCTCTTATGTCTCCAGCACTGGCAGGCAATCTTTATCACTGCGCCACTTGGGAAGTCCAACGTGGTGTATGTATACACACACACACACACACACATATATACATATACATATAAACAATGTGTTAGTCCTTTCAGGAGACTTAATACAATATGACAGATGGGTAGCTTACAAACAACAGAAGTTTATTACTCACAGTTCGGGAGACTGGGAGTCTGAGATCAGGGAACCAGGATGGATGGGTGAAGACCCTCTCCCAGGCTGCAGACTTCTTGTTGTGTCTTCACATGGTAGAGAGGACTAGGGAGCTCTAGATGCCTCTTGTACAAGAACACTAATTCTGTTCATAAGAGCTCCATATTCTTAAACTATCACTTTCCAAAGGCCCCACTGCCTAATATCATCATGTTGGACATTAGAATTTCAATTGGTGAATTTTGAGGGGACATGAATATTCAGACCATAGTACATCATTTTACCTCAGTCATTTAAAAGTGAGTTCAGGCATGATAATAGTTTGCCCCAATTAGCTCAAAATATATCTCTTAGGAACAAGGGCCTTCTTCTAAATTTAACTTCATATATTACTTAATAAAATGTGTATATTAAAATATCCCCATTTGTCCTAGTAATGTCTTTCATTTTTTTTAAAATTACAGATCCTTTCCAGGATTACACATTTCCTTTAATTGAGAAGCATAATCCTACTTTTTGTGATCTATCATGATACAGACATTTTTGAGGAGTCATGCCATGTCTAGAATATCTCACAATCTGTATTTTCTCATTAATTTGATTTAGGTACACTGTTAGATTTAGGGTCACCATTTTTGGCAAGAATACTTCATAAGAAGTGTTATGTCTACATCTTGAGATATCAGAGGCACAGTATGTTGTTTGTCCCATTATTGGTGATGCTGTAAGTTGGATCCCTTGATTAAAGTGGGTTCACTAGGGGTTTTGGATTCCCAGGGGGCGCAGTGGTAAAGAATCCGCTTGCCAATGCAGAAGATACAAATACAGAGGACAGAAGAGCCTGGCGAGCTACAGTCCATGGAGTCACGAAGAGTCAGGCATGACCGAGTGACTGTTCTAAACATTGTATTACTCTGTAAAAAAGAGGCTTCTTCTTTCTCACCCCTTTTGTTCTCTTCCCCCATTATCACTCTGTCTCTGTGTCTTGAGTATTACTATAGACTCATGGATTCATTAATTCTATTCAATGCGTTATTATCTATTACCATCATTATTCTTTCTGATACTGGAAATTGCCCCAAATTTGGTCAATGTCAGTCCCTTCAAACCAGCTCCCACATCCTTTTTACAAGTTTCCATTAATCTTTTAGGGCTTCCCTGTTGGCTCAGATGATAAAGAATCTGCCTGCAATTCAGGAGACCTGGATTTAATCCCTGGGTCAGGAAGGTTTCCTGGAGAAGTGAATGGCTACCCACTCCAGTATTCTTGCCTGGAGAATCCCATGGACAGAGGAGCCTGGTGGGCTACTGTCCAAGGGATCACAATCAATCTTCTATCACTTCCTTGCTTTCTGGCAGAGCTTCTGCCCAACCGTCAACCTTGATCAACTGTGCACTTTGGTCAGTGAACAGACACTGGTAAATACTGCCAGAAAGACTGGAGCTTTTCCCATCACTAGTGTGGTGTGATCAGGCTACTGTGAAGTTCTGGGGAAGGGAAAGCTCCCAAAGCAATTTGTCATGAAGACCAAATTCTTCAGCAGAAGAGTGGAGGAGGGGATTGAGGATGTGTGTATATGTGGGGGGCTTTATCCTAGTGGCTTGAAGTCACATGGAGGGAGGTTCATGAAAAGCTGAGTATTTATATATATAAATTTTTTCTGAGCTATGTTGTCTGTGGAATTTTCTCGGTGGCCATGTCACCACCCGCCATCTTGTTGTCTCCGATCTTGTCCACCTCCCCTGTCTGACGCTATTCTCTTCCCATCTGTTTAATCAAACAACAAAAACTACCAAATTCTTCTTCTCTCCTTTAGAGCAGCTTGAACCTTTTTCTTTCTTGATTGATGTCTTTCATGTGCCTCAAGTTTCACTTTCCAACTAAATAGGAGTATCAAGAATCTGAAACAAAGATATTTTGGCATCAAAATTAACTTGGTATATTTTACCTTATAAGAATTGGAAAGAATCCACTAAAAGATTTAGCTACAAGTTTTTAATCCTCTTTGTAAGAACAGCTTCAGTGGAGGGGAAGGGAAAGAAGCTGGATTGCAAAGACTGAGAAAGTTGGAGGAGAGAGAATTGAAACAGTGAAGGAACGTGATTCCTTCAAGGTGGCTGTTCGAGAAGGGTGGGGCAATGGCTAAAAGAGATGGGAATGTCGGATAAAATTTTTAACAAAAGTAATTTGATTACGTTGAAATGCTAATGAAAAGGAGTCAATAGATAGCAAGAGAAGATATTCACTGAGGTGGTGGGGGAAGGACATATCTAGGGAACAGGAGAATTTCTGTTGCCACAGGAAGGAAGAAAGAAATGGCTATAGATGCAAGTCAATCTCTGTGTGTATGCAGAAGACTGAGGAAGCTCTCATCTGATTGATGCTTCCCCAACCCCCCACTTCTTCTTCTCTCTATTCCTCTTCATTTCTGTGAGTGAGTAGTCAGATTTCTGTTAGAAATGAACAAGGAAATTATGAAGTAGGTGCTTGAAGAAAGCAAATGAGTTCAGACAGGAAACATGGAAGGGTTCATATTAGCAAAAGAGGGAGTTTTTGAGGTTGGAGATCATGTAGTTTATTATAGTGGCACCGTTCTGCCCATTTCGGTGATATTTGTTCAGCAACCTGGTTGTAGGCATGGAGAAGATGGTTTACCAGGGTTAGTGTTTTGCTGGACACCTGGAACGAAAAAGTGACATCAAAGGAATAAGTATAAGGGCCAGAGATTGGTTGAAATATTGGATTTCTGGTTTGAGAATCCTACAACAGCAGGAAAGATAATTTGGTTTAAAAAAAAAAAAAAAGGTCCTTTAGAGCCTGGAATGGAATCTTTCTCACTCATTTCCTGCTTACTTTGTTGATTCGGAGTTCATATGTATATTTTAAGTACCTCATCAGAAAGCTTCAGTGTGAAATTGAAAGTATTAGTTTCTCAGTCGTGTCTGACTCTGCAACCCCATGGACTATAGCCCACCAGGCTCCTCTGTCCATGGGATTCTCCAGGCAAGAATACTAGAGTGGCTGGCCATTCTCTTCTCAAGGAGATCTTCTTGACCCAGGGATTGAACCCAGGTCTCCTGCATTGCAGGCAGATTCTTTACCGTCTGAGCCACCAGGGATGCTTCAGTTCAGTTCAGTCGCTCAGTCGTGTCCGAGTCTTTGCGACCCCATGAATGGCAGCACGCCAGGCCTCCCTGCCATCACAAACTCCCGGAGCTTACTCAAACTCATGCCCATCAAGTTGGTGATGCCATCCAGCCATCTCATCCTCTGTCGTCCCCTTCTCCTCCTGCCCCCAATCCCTCCCAGCATCAGGGTCTTTTCCAATGAGTCAACTCTTTGCATGAGGTGGCCAAAGTATTGGAGTTTCAGCTTCAGCATCAGTCCTTCCAATGAACACTCAGGACTTATCTCTTGCAGGATGGACTGGTTGGATCTCCTTGCAGTCCAAGGGACTTGCAAGAGTCTTCTCCAACACCACAGTTCAAGAGCATCAATTTTTCGGTGCTCAGCTTTCTTCACAGTCCAACTCTCACATCCATACATGACCACTGGAAAAACCATAGCCTTGACCAGATGGACCTTTGTTGGCAAAGTTATGTCTCTGCTTTTTAATATGCTACCTAGGTTGGTCATAACTTTCCTTCCAAGGAGTAAGCGTCTTTTAATTTCATGGCTGCAATCACCATCTGCAGTGATTTTGGAGCCCCCCAAAATAAAGTCTGACACTGTTTCCACTATCTCCCCATGTATTTCCCATGAGGTGATGGGACCACATGCCATGATCTTAGTTTTCTGAATGTTGAGCTTTAAGCCAAGGTTTTCACTCTCCTCTTTCACTTTCATCAAAGGGCTTTTTAGTTCCTCTTCACTTTCTGCCATAAGGGTGGTGTCATCTGCATATCTGAGGTTACTGATATTTCTCCCGGCAATCTTAATTCCAGCTTGTGCTTCTTCCAGCCCAGCGTTTCTCATGATGTACTCTGCATATAAGTTAAATAAGCAGGGTGCCAATATACAGCCTTGACATACTCCTTTTCCTATTTGGAACCAGTCTGTTGTTCCATGTCCAGTTCTAACTGTTGCTTCCTGACCTGCATACAGGTTTCTCAAGAGGCAGGTCAGGTGGTCTGGTATTCCCATCTCTTTCAGAGTTTTCCACAGTTTATTGTGATCCACACAGTTGAAGGCTTTGGTGTAGTCAATAAAGCAGAAGTAGATGTTTTTCTGGAACTCTCTTGCTTTTTCGATGATCCAGCAGATATTGGCAATTTGACCTCTGGTTCCTCTGCTTTTTCTAATACCAGCTTGAACATCTGGAAGTTCTCGGTTCACGTATTGCTGAAGCCTGGCTTGGAGAATTTTGAGCATTAGCTTTTATCAAAATTGCATGAGGCTATTTGGGTATACACATTCCAACCTCATATTTTTCTGTTTTTGTTGTTGCTGATTAATGTGTTATCCTAGAGAGAATCAGATTTTGCTGAAGTCAGTGTATTTGTGCTATGATTAAGGTGGTTATGAATTAAAAATCCTAGATTCTAACCTTATTTCTGGCAGCAGTGAGCTATGTGACCTTAGAGAATTAATTTTAATTCTATGGGCCTTGGTGTCTTCTTTTTAAATGAAGGTTTTGGTATAGATTCTCTAAAATTCCAGCTCTAATATGCTAGAAATTCATGGATGCGTGCAATTCTTTGACTCCACCTATGGGTTTCCAGTGAAGAGACAGCAATTGTTCTTAAAAACAGTGTATATTTATCCTACTGTATTGATGTTTCCAAATGAAGATCTGTGAAACTCAAATGTCTCTTGGCAACACCATTCCATTGGTCAGGGTGCTCCTTCTAAGTTTTTAAGCTTAGTTAAAAGAGATGATAGTAATCAACATGGTTTAGGTCCATAGCAGAAAATTAAAGACTTCCATGGGCTTAGAGAAAAAAGATATGAGCAGTTACACTTCTTAGGAATTATAATCTTTATGTAAAAGAGAAAGATATATTAACTTTTTATCCTGAAGCTGCAATTCACTTCTAACTTATTTATTGGATAGGAAATATGTTGAATTTTGGGGTATGAAGTACGAAGCATGAAGAAAGTCTTTCAGTTGTGTCTGACTGTTTGCGACCCCATGGACTATACAGTCCATAGAATTCTCCAGGCCAGAATACTGGAGTGGGTAGCTTTTCCCTTCTTCAGGGGATCTTCCCAACCCCGAGACTGAACCCAGGTCTCCTGCATTGCAGGCAGATTCTTTACCAGCTGAGCCACAAGGGAAGCCCATTTTTTTGGGGGGGGCGGTTATGGGAGAGCTTAATTCTAAACCTTCAATTCAGTACAGGAGTTTCAAGGTTTGTATCTTTGTTAGTCGCAAAAATTTAACTCCATTTAGATTTCTGAGTTCTTGAATCATTGATATCATAATGTAAGTGAAAATTATAACCAATTAAAATCCATCGAAGCAAGAATAAAGAGCAGTATGAACTTTGGCTGGCAGACTAGTCTGTTCTGTTCTGTTGTTCAATCTCTTATGAATGTTCACTGGTAGATGAAAATTGCGAGGGATGATATAAAATGATGCATCTGTTTTGAAATAACATATCTAATCTTCTGCTCCAGAAGATGTTCACAGTGTTTGACAGCAAACTCTAATACATATTCATAACCAACGTACTTTGTAACCAAGGGAAATTGAGGCAAGTGCAATGGAATGAAGCGTGAGGAAGCAGCATGCTAATTTTAAATTTAATTATAGAGATGGGGAGAAGGATGCATTGAGATAGTATATCCTCATTCAACTGTCATTGAACCTTACCCAAAACTCATGCCACAAATTTGACAGAAAAAAAATAATAATTTTGGTGAAGTGATTGATAAAACTAGCAGTTCTGGGGAAAACAAGATTCTGAGATCCTACTAGAAACTATTTTTTTAAATTTATTTTAAATTGAATAATTGCTTTACAATAGTGTGTTGGCTTCTGCCATACAAAAATGTGAATCAGCCATAAGTATACTATTTTTTTTTTTTTAATGTAGAGAAAAAGAAGCACTGCAGAATTCTAATCATCTTAAGAAAAACAATTTTTGTTTCAGAGGAAAGAAAGTTTTCTGGTCCATTCAAGATTTCTGTTCATGGAATGTCTTTGACATGTTTAAATCCTAAATTCAGTTTGAAATTAGGAAAAGCACTAATTACTGTGATTCTTGTGATGTTTTACTTTTGGTAATAGTGTGATCAGTATGTCGGGGATCCTCACTGCAGTATAAGGATTTGAAGAGCAGAGACCTCTGCTGTCTTATTCAGAGCTGGTTTGGCATGGATCAGACATTTTACAAATACTTGTTCAATGAATGAATAAATAAATCTACCTCATGCTACCTTGTATGGGCTACACGTTCAATATATATTAATAAATAGGTCAATGGGTAGATGGATGGAAATATTTCTCTAAGTGACCTAAAACTCACCATTTGATATTAATTTTCAGAATCTGAAGGAAAATGCTTAACAATGGATAAGGGCAATGAGTGTGACATGTTAACCCACTATCAGTTTTGAAAAATACTCCAGATTTCTGACCAGATTGGATTGTGTCTCTCCATAGTTTTAAAGAAGAACTTGTATTCTTGTCTTAGGCAAGTCTTTTTTACAGAATAGGAAAAAAGAAGAAAAATTATCTTTCTTTTACTCATTATAAAATATTGCTATAGGAAAAAGTTAAGGAAAAAACAAACATAAACAGCATTTCTAAGAGTTGGCGTATTTTTAAAGAATTAAGTGTCTGGTTTGAGAATGTTTCGCTCTGTGTTGCCAGCAAGTATGTCAATGCTCAGGCATACTAGAACTATTTTTTAGAAACCAATCAGTGATTCTTAAAAAAGAATAAGAATACCCCAGCTTGGTGAGGGTCTTGCATGTAAGCAATATCATACTTTGTTAATGAAAATGTAAATTTGTTCAGTCTTTTGGATGGCAATTTGGTAAAATATACCAAAATCTTTAAGAACGTGCAGTCTTTGATGCAGCACCTCTAAGGAATTTCCCTCAGGAAATAATTTGACAACTAAGCAAAGATGTATGTGCAGGAATGTTTGTTGCAGGGTTGTTTATTTGGAATGGGAAAACACTGGAACAATTGAAATTTTTAATAATGGGGGGTATAATTGTATTTCTTCTCCATAGAAGATTGTGTGGCCATTAAAATGATGTTAAAGACAAATATATATTACATAAGGTGTAGCTAGATGGTATGATATAAAATGGAAAAAGCACACAAGGTATACATTAATAAATCATGACACCACTTTGTAAATAATGCATAAGATAATGCATAAGTTGGTAGGCTGATGGCATTATGGAGGATTTTAAATTTTGACTTGTCTATATTTTGGCTTTTCTATAGTAAACATGAATTATTTCATGTAAAAGGAAATAATTTTAAAAATGTGTTGGCACACTCATATGTTCCAATTGAAAGTACATGATCTCTTCTTGATGAAAAGAAAGGGCTGTCAAGTATTTTAAAAAGCTATAAGCTATATTTTCAGAAGTTTGAACTTAGGTTTAGTGCTCAGTTTTTATATAAGTTACAGTGAAATCCAAATCTTGACAAAGCTGAAAAGCTGAGAGAGTTTTATAGAGTTCATGCTTTTTATTTTTTTTTTAAAGCTCACAAGAACTGACTGTAGCTGCAGAAGATACTTTCTAGGCAAAAGAAAATGATTTTTAGAATATTCTTTGAAAGGGATTCAGGAAGACAGGAAGACTTTTAAAGGTCTAAAGTTGTGCTTGCTGAAATAATCAACCAGACATTCTGAGTATATTAGCTTCCTTGCAGGAACAGTTGGAGGCCTTCGCTGGTTATTTTCTTAACTCAGTCGTTACACAGACATAGCAAAATAAATTTATTGACATTATCTTAGCAAGGGCTGAATAAGAATATATTTTTTAATAGATCATTCACCCTTTGCTTTTATTAGAAGAGGAATTCTAATAGATGCAGAGGTACTAATTTTACTCAAAAAGATTGACAGGTTGTGTGGTCATGACTAATAGGAGTGAAAGGGTGTACTTTAAAACACTATGCAGTAGTTTTTGTCTGGAAGTCCTACATTCAAGTTAGAACAAATTGCCTATGAGAAGACAGTTTTGTTAAAGCAATACTAATTAAATTTTTAACTGAAGAGACAATTATTTTGTACTCTGTTTTATAATGAAATCTAATTTCCTAAATTCTTAATATTTTGCTAGCTATACTGACTATATGCTTGTGAATTTAACTTGATGTGGACGTCTTCAACAATAATAAATATTGCTTGAATAAAATCATTTAATGTAAAAAGATCCCATGGATTATAACTCACCAGGCTCCTCTGTTCATGGGATTCTCCAGGCAAGAATACTGGAGTGGGTTGCCATTTTCTTCTCCAGTTTCAAGATGGCTTTATATACATATTATTTTTACTGAAGCCTAATAAAAACCCTGGGAAGTTTAATTAGGTCCCATTTGTTTATTTTTGCTTTTATTTCCAATATTCTGGGAGGTGGGTCATAGAGGATCCTGCTGTGGTTTATGTCGGAGACTGTTTTGTCTATGTTCTCCTCTAGGAGTTTTATAGTTTCTGGTCTTACATTTAGATCTTTAATCCATTTTGAGTTTATTTTTGTGTGTGGTATTAGAAAGTGTTCTAGTTTCATTCTTTTACAAGTGGTTGCCCAATTTTTCTAGCACCACTTGTTCAAGAGGTTGTCTTTTTTCCATTGTATATTCTTGCCTCCTTTGTCGAAGATAAGGTGTCCATAGGTTAGAAAAGATGCTGAACATCACTCATTATCAGAGAAATGCAAATCAAAACCACAATGAGGTACCATTACATGCCAGTCAGGATGGCTGCTATCCAAAAGTCTACAAGCAATAAATGCTGGAGAGGGTGTGGAGAAAAGGGAACCCTCTTACACTGTTGGTGGGAATGCAAACTAGTACAGCCGCTATGGAGAACAGTGTGGAGATTCCTTAAAAAACTGGAAATAGAACTGCCATATGACCCAGCAATCCCACTCCCGGGCATACACACTGAGGAAACCAGATCTGAAAGAGACACGTGCACCCCAATGTTCATTGCAGCACTGTTTATAATAGCCAGGACATGGAAGCAACCTAGATGCCCATCAGCAGATGAATGGATAAGGAAGCTGTGGTACATATACACAATGGAATATTACTCAGCCGTTAAAAAGAATTCATTTGAATCAGTTCTAATGAGATGGATGAAACTGGAGCCCATTATACAGAGTGAAGTAAGCCAGAAAGATAAAGACCAATACAGTATACTAACACATATATATGGAATTTAGAAAGATGGTAACGATACCCTCAGAAAAAGAGACACAGATGTACAGAACAGACTTCTGGACTCTGTGGGAGGAGGCGAGGGTGGGATGTTTCAAGAGAACAGCATCGAAACATGTATATTATCTAGGGTGAAACAGATCACCAGCCCAGGTGGGATGCATGAGACAAGTGCTCAGGCCTGGTGCACTGGGAAGACCCAGAGGGATCGGGTGGAGAGGGAGGTGGGAGGGGGGATCGGGATGGGGAATACATGTAACTCCATGGCTGATTCATGTCAATGTATGGCAAAAAACCACTACAATATTTTAAAGTAATTAGCCTCCAACTAATAAAAATAAATGGAAAAAAAAAACCCTGGGAAGATTATGACTAACCTATGGTCACACAAATATTATGTTGTAAATTCAGGCATAAAACTCAGATGCTAACTAAATTAGGGCTAATCTAAGCACATGCCAAGCCATACTGTGTTGCTTCAGTTGTGTCTGACTCTTTGCGACCCCGTGGACTGTGGCCCGCCAGGCTCCTCTGTCCATGGGATTCTCCAGGCAAGAATACTGGAGAGGGCTGCTGTGCCCTCCTGCAGGGGATCTTCCCAACCCAGGAACTGAACTCATGTCTCCTGCGGCTCCTGCATAGTAGGCGGGTTCTTTACTGCTGAGCTACCAGGGAAGTCCAATTTAAATACATATCTATATGTATATAATGTTAATGTATATAAACATAAATGTAAATTTATACATACCTATATATAAATATATAAAAATATATCCAAAGATGACTCAAAGATAAATTATTTTGCCAGTTAGGACTGAACCTAATACAGATTGAGAGTTTGTAACAACTAAATCATGGTGTGTGCAAACTCATTTCTAAAATAAAGGATTTTCTTCCTTCTTTCCATGAAATTATCTATTGCCAAGAAGACAGGGACTGCAGGCTCACCTGAAATTCATAGAGTGGCACTATAAATAGCTCAAGACAAAATAGGAGCTGCAATTACGGTAATGAAAAGTCAGCGATATATAGTGAAATAGTCTTGGTTGCTGGGAAGAGGTAAGCTTTACTTTCACTGGACTCGCCTAGGACAGTTTTATATTTGTGCCTCTGAGGAAGAGCAGCTGAAACGGTGTGCATCTGCTGTTTCATAGTAAGGCAAAAACTAGCATCTGCTCCTGTGACAACAGTGGTCATAGACACAGAGAGCTTCAGGTAACCCTGTGAGAGGACATATTCTTTGGACCCACTAAGATCATTTTTAAGACCATCTAGCTAGTAATTAACCACCCCTGATAGATAGGATCAATTTACTAAAATTCATAATTATGCATACTTCCCAAGCCTTACACACATACATACATATAATGAACAAATGAGTTTAGATAAATTCTCAGAGAATAATCATTGCTGGCATGATGACTCAATTTATAGCTCTTTTTCTTTTTCAAGATTTTTGATGTGGACTGTTTTTCAAGTCTTGATTGAATTTGTCACAATATTGCTTCTGTTTTGTGTTTTGGTTTTTCTGGCTGCAAGGCATGTGGGATCTTAACTCCCAGGTGAGGGATCAAACCCACACCGCCTGCATTAGAAGGAGAAATCTTAATGACTGGACCACCAAAAAGTCCCAATTTATAGTTCTTTTATTCTTTAAACTCTTTAGCAGTGAATTGATAATAAATAAGGGTTTCCTTGGTGCTTAGACGGTAAAGAAACTGCCTGTAATGCAGGAGACCTGGAGTCGATCGCTGAGTTGGGAAGATCCCCTAGAGAAAAGAATGGCTACCCACTGCAGTATTCTTGCCTGGGAAATCCTATGGACAGAGGAGCCTGGCAGGCAACAGTCCATGGGGTCACAAAGAATCGAACACGAATAACACTTTCACTTTTTGACTTTCAATAGTAAATAAATAATAACACACAAATAAAAAATAAAAAAAGAAATGTGTTGAAATCACATTAAATGACCCCATGTGGTATACATACATTAAATTATCAACTAATCCTGATAACAGCTCTAAGCATTAGTTATTAGCTCTACTTAGAGGTGTAAGCTGAATCTTCAAGCTCCTATTATGCAACCACACAATCTCCCTACTACAACTTGTGGTACGAATAATACAGTGGAATGAATGAATGAATTCTAATGCCAGCGCATAAGTGGGAGCCACAGATAAAATGAGAGTTCATTGTTCAGTAAAAGTTAATGCATTTATGATTCTGAGCTTGAATCAAAGTTCATATATTTTAATTGTACATTAAATTTATTAAAACTGGCATAGGGTAGAATTAATAAACAAATCTCACACTGATCTAGGCACAGTGCTTCTTGAACATGTTAGGATTTCTTAATGAACAGCTTCCTAAATTATAACCAAATTATGGCAAAATCATGGTTTTAGTTTCAGACTAAAGCAAATAAAGCTAGTGAGTGAACAATCAGTAATAGAATTGTCAAGGATATATAGTACAATTGTACATATCCGTCAATTTCATAAATTGGAAGTATTTCTCAAATCTTCCCCCAGTGTATATTGGCACTATCAATGTGCATAAAATTATGAAATAGATTGTATGTATTACTTTGGGGAAGAAAATTTATTTTTGTCCTTGTTTATGGTCTATTTACAATTCCACATTCTAGAATGTAAAAAATAAATTGCCTTTGTATTTGTCAGTCAAAACAGTTTCTTGATTGTAGAAATAAAAATAAATTACAAACTCACAGGAAGAGAATATTTTGATTCAGCTTTAAAGTGTTTTTTTCATTAAATGGATTAATAGTAATAAATGGATTAATAACAATGTATATTTGAGGCATTGATTGATGTCATTATGTAATAGTTCAAAGGGTCAACATCTACTTAGCTTTCAGAAACAGTTTGCAGTTTGGCTCAGATGGAGTGTTTTTAGGATGAAACTTCTTTCTGCATTGTTAATATCTGGGTCACTGAAAAATTTCCACCTATTTGAACTTTTACATTAAAAATAATTTAACAAAGACAAGAATGATGGACTTCTGAGTAGTTCAAATTTGCATTTTCCATTTAGGTCTGTGATCCATTTTAAGTTATTGTTTGTGAAGGGAATAAGGTCTGTGTCTAGTTCACTTTTTTGCTATGTGAATGTCCAATTATCCAGCACTGTTGAAGGTGTTATCTTTACTCCATTGTATTGCTTTGGTTCTTGGTCAAAGATCAGTTGACCATGTTTACATGGGTCTATTTTAGAGCTCTCTATTCTGTTTCATTGATCTAGTTAATATTCTTATGCCAATATCACAAATGTCTGGGTTACTGTCATTTTTTAATAAGTCTTGAAGTTGGGTAGAGTCAGTCCTCCAACTTTGTTCTTATCCTTCAGTATTGTGTTATCTCGGTATTCAGACTCTCCATGTTGACTTGGAGTCAGTTTGTCAGTATTAATAAAATGACTTACTGAGATTTTTATTAGAATTGCATGGAATCTATAGGTTATCTTGGGAAGAACTGAGGTCTTAACAAAAGTGAGTTTTCCTATCTATTAACATGGACTATTTCTCCAATTATTTATTCCTTTATTGTGCTGATAGGAGTTTTGTAGTTTTCCTCATATAGATCTTACACGCATTTTGTTAGATTTACATGTATTTCGTTTTTGAGAATGCTAATAAAAAGTGGTATTGTGCTTTTAGTTTCAAATTCTTCCTGTTCATTACTGGTGTATAAGAAAGCAATAGACATTTGAGTGTTAATCTTGTGTCCTACAATCTTGCTATAATCACTTATGACTTTTCAAGACTTTTTCCATCAGTTCTTTCATATATTTTACATAGATAATCATATCTTCTATAAACAAGGACAGTTTATCTCTCTTTCCAATCTTTATACTTTTACTTCCTTTTCTTGTCTTATTGCATTAAATAGAGCTTCTAGTATGATGTTGAAAAGCCTTGGTGAGACGACATCCTTGCCTTGTACCTGATCTAAGTAGGAATGCCACAAAGTTCTCACTGTTAAGTATGATGTTTTGGTTAAGCTGTATGTTTGTGGTAGATTCTCTCTTTCAAGGTGAGGAATTTTCTTTCTATTATTAGTTTACTGAGAGTTTTTTATTTTTTAATTTTAAATTGGTATTGAATTTTGTCAAATGCTTTTTCTGCATCTATTGATGTTCCATTTAACATTCATAATCATTTTCCTGAGACTGGCATTTTGCTATATCTACTTTACAGATGAGAAAATTAAGTCTCAACAATGAAATAACTTTCTAGTAGTTCCCACACATCTGGTGAAACCAGGATTAAACCTAAAATTGTTTGACCTGCTCTCCAACATGCTGCCTCCCAGCGCTTACTGTCAAATCTGACTCTTTGGTACTGAAACAGTAGGAAGACAGATTTTCTCACTGTGAAGCTCACCAAACTAAACAGCCTATCAGTATTAAACTACACAGTTATTTGGAATACAGATGGTTCTCATCATTGTCAGATTTTCTATCTGTGAATTTGCCTACTTGCTAAAATTTATTTGGGTTCCCAAAATCAAAGCTCAAGTCACCTTCATGATCATTCACAGACATGTCAGTCAGTCAGTCAGTTCAGTTGCTCAGTCGTGTCCGACTCTTTGTGACCCCATGGACTGCAGCACGCCAGTCCTCCCTGTCCATCACCGACTCCCGGAGGTTACCCAAACTCATGCCCATTGATTCAGTGATGCCATCCAACCATCTCATCCTCTGTTGTCCCCTTCTCCTCCTGCCTTCAATCTTTCCCAGCATCAGGGTCTTTTCAAATGAGTCAACTCTTCGCATCAGGTGGCCAAAATATTGGAATTTCAGCTTCAACGTCAGTCCTTCCAGTGAACACTCAGGACTTATCTCCTTCAGGATGGACTGGTTGGATCTCCTTGCAGTCCAAGGGACTTGCAAGAGTCTTCTCCAACACCACAGTTCAAAAGCATCAATTTTTCGGTGCTCAGCTTTCTTCACAGTCCAACTCTCACATCCATACATGACCACTGGAAAAACCATAGCCTTGACTAGACGGACCTTTGTTGGCAATGTCTCTGCTTTTTAATATGCTGTCTAGGTTGGTCATAACTTTCCTTCCAAGCAGTAAGCAATTTTTAATTTCATGGCTGCAATCACCATCTGCAGTGATTTTGGAGCCCCCCAAAATAAAGTCTGACACTGTTTCCACTGTTTCCCCATCTATTTGTCATGAAGTGATGTGACCAGATGCCATGATCGTAATTTTCTGAATGTTGAGCTTTAAGCCAATCTTTTCATTCTCCTCTTTTACTTTTATCAAGACGCTTTGCAGTTCACTTTCTGCCATAAGGGTGGTGTCATCTGCATATCTGAAGTTATTGATATTTCCTGGCAATCTTGATTCCAGCTTGTGCTTCCTCCAGCCCAGCGTTTCTCATGATGTACTCTGCATAGAAGTTAAATAAGCAGGGTGACAATATACAGCCTGATACTCCTGTACATCAGTACATTGATGTACTCCTTTTCCTATTTGGAACCAGTCTGTTGTTCCATGTCCAGTTCTAACTGTTGCTTCTTGACCTGCATACAGATTTCTCAAGAGGCAGGTCAGGTGGTCTGATAGTCCCTTCTCTTTAAGAATTTTCCACAGGTTATTGTGATCCACACAGTCAAAGGCTTTGGCATAGTCAATAAAACAGAAGTAGATGTTTTTCTGGAACTCTCTTGCTTTTTAGATGATCCAGAGGATGTTGGCAATTTGATCTCTCATTCCTCTGCCTTTTCTAAAACCAGCTTGAACATCTGGAAGTTCATAGTTCACATATTGCTGAAGCCTGGCTTGGAGAATTTTGAGCATTACTTTATTAGTGTGTGAGATGAGTGCAATTGTGCTGTGGTTTGAGCATTCTTTGGCATTGCCTTTCTTTGGGATTGGAATAAAAACTGACCTTTTCCAGTCCTGTGTCCACTGCTGAGTTTTCCAAATTTGCTGGCATATTGAGTGCAGCACTATCACAGCATCATCTTTCAGAATTTGAAATAGCTCAACTGGAATTCCATCACCTCCACTAGCTTTGTTCACAGTGATGCTTCCTAAGGCCCACTTCAGTTCACAGTCCAGGATGTCTGGCTCTAGGTGAGTGATCACACCATCGTGCTTATATGGGTCGTGAAGATCTTTTTTGTACAGTTCTTCTGTGTATTCTTGCCACCTCTTCTTAATATCTTCTTCTTCTCTTAGGTTCATATCATTTCTGTCTTTATTGATCCCATCTTTGCATGAAATGTTCCCTTGGTATCTCTAATTTTCTTGAAGAGATCTCTAGCCTTTCCCATTCTGTTGTTTCCTCTATTTCTTTGCACTGATCATGGAGGAGGCTTTCTTATCTCTCCTTGTTGTTCTTTGGAACTGTGCACTCACAGCCATGTCCAGAATGTCCAAAAGTTGCAGTCTCCTAGTGTGTCTGTTTCATGCTGAGGTCAAACTTGATGACACTCTGCCTTCTTTTATTTTTTCATTTATTTACTCTAATTGAAGGATAATTGCTTTACAATGTTGTGTTGGTTTCCTCCGTACATCTACATGAACCAGCCATAGTTATACATATGTCTCCTCCCTCTTGAACTTCCCTCCCATCTCCCACTCCATCCCACCCATCTGTGTTGTCATGGAGAACCAGGTTGAGCTCCCTGTATTACACAGCACCTCTCCATTAGCTATCTGTTTTACGTACACACTTCACCTTCTTTTCCCGTTCTTGCACTATAAACAGGGGTTCTACTTGTGCCCCACTTAGTGTAAGGTTTTTGCACTTTGAGCTTTTTTTTTTTGTGATTTTCACTTTTTAAAAAGGCTCCCCAAGCACCCTTGCGGCGCGGGGTGGGAAGGAAGGGAGAGAAAGACGTCTGGAAGGCGGCGCGCCCCGGGCGGGCCGTCAGGTCCGGTGGCCTTTCCGGAGGTCATCCAGAGGACTCAAGACATGGTGGTTACTAATAGACTTCCCACAGTCCTTCTTCATTCCATGTGGACTCCTTCAAGGGTGGTGAGCATCACAGCTTCCCTTGAACTTTGTCTGGTTTCCTTTGCAGGGGTGTTAATGTGCCGATTCCAGTACTGTGGCTACAGTGAGTAACACTGCCTATTCATGAGAGCAACTCCACTAAGTCTTAACGCTTATGTCACGCAAGGTGGTGCTAGTGGTAAAGAACCCACCTGCCAAAGCAGGAGACATAAGAGATATGGGTTCGATCCCTGGGGCAGGAAGATCTCCTGAAGGAGAGCATGGAAACCCACTCCAGTATCCTTGCCTGGAGAATCCCATGAACAGAGGAGCCTTGTGGGCCCTAGTCCATGATCCCAAAGAGTTGGACACAGTGTAAGTGACTTACTACAGCACGTGATTCATTGTCATAGCTAATATAATGGAGATGACATGGAAAGAAGTGCCAGCAGGTGAAAGTCAATACTCACCACTTTTAAACTTTGGAATTTATTACAATGTTTTACGTCCATATTTGTATGACTTCATAGTTAGAGAATCTATGCATATGAAGGGCTGATTGTGTTGTATTTATGTTGAGGGAAGATTTATGTTTATGTGGTTTGAGATACAGGTCCCATTTCATTCGTATGCATATGTATGTTCATCACTTTTCATCATTTTTTTAAAAGACGATTGTTTTGAAAGGTTGTTGCCTAACCATGAAAGATGCTGGGATTCTTGGCCTCCTCAGGAGAAGAATTCAATCCGGGGCCAGTGATGAGGCTTGATCACTCAGAGCTTTTGTATCACAAAGTTTTATTAAAGTATAAAAGAGCCGCGTGGGGTCGACGCGGGACTTGACCGGCATGGCGTTTCGGCAGGCGCTACAGCTGGCGGCCTGCGGCCTGGCAGGGGGCTCGGCCGCGGTGCTCTTCTCGGCTGTGGCAGTGGGGAAGCCCCGCGCGCGGGCGGGACGCGGAGCCGCGCGTGGTCGAGCCCCCGGCGTGGGCGGGGGCCGCGCGCCCGGGGCCCGGCGTCTGGGACCCCAACTGGGACAGGAGAGAACCACTGTCCTTGATCAACCTGCGGAAGAGGAGCCTAGAGCCTGGAGAAGAGGAGCTGACATCCAGGCTGGACCACTGCAAGGCCAAGGCCACATGGCACATCTTCCTCATCAGGCACTCCCAGTACCACGTGGACGCCTCCCTGGAGAAGGACCGCACGCTGACGCCCCTGGGTCGTGAGCAGGCTGAACTAACTGGTCTGCGACTTGCAAGCTTGGGGTTAAAGTTTAATAAAATCGTCCATTCCTCCATGACCCGTGCGGTAGAAACCACTGACATCATCAGTAAACACCTGCCAGGCGTCTGCAAGGTCAGCACAGACCTGCTGAGGGAAGGCGCCCCCATCGAGCCCGACCCCCCTGTTTCTCACTGGAAGCCGGAGGCTGTGTATTATGAAGATGGAGCGCGGATCGAGGCCGCCTTCCTGAACTACATCCACCGGGCAGACGCCAAGCAGCAGGAGGACAGCTATGAGATCTTCATCTGCCATGCCAACGTCATCCGCTACATCGTGTGCCGGTGAGGGGTCCTGCTGGGTGCCCTTGGCCCTGCTCCCCCTCCTGCCTGCCTGTGCCTCCAGAGTTTCCTCCAGGTCCAGCTGGTGGTCTGGTAGAGTGGCTTTCAGTCCAGTTTTCTCATGACTGTGTGTTTTTGGTGGGAACAGACCAGACAAAGTGTCCTTCATCGGCAGTCTTTCCTGGGCGATGTTGTGGTTGCTTGGTTCAGGTGCTATGCGCCGGCTGCTCACATTGCGAAGTCATAGTTTATATGCCAACACCCCGTTTCCCTGACATGCAGTGACTGGTTTGGCACCTGTCGCTGGATCATGCCACTGTGGTTACTCAAAAAAAAAAAAAAAAAAAAATTATAAAAGAGAGAAAGCTTCTGACATAGACATCAGAAGGGGCAGAAAGAGTGCCCCCTACTCGTCTTTAGCTGGATGTTATATAGCTACTAGCAGTCTAGTAATTAGAGAAAGGAATGGCAGCAGGCTGCTCATTCACAAGATACATGGAGATGGCACCAGGTGAGTCATCCTGGGCCATAAAATGATTGACATGAGCAAATATATAGCTTCATTAACATAGATTAGGAGAAGAATTTATGAGTAAAGCATATTGGCTTGTCAAGTCAGTTCTGAGCCTTTAGGCAGAACCTACTTGAAGATAGTGTCTAGGGTAAATACATAGTACATTCACATAGCTTAAGGCAAACATTTCCATAAGAAAAATGCCTTGGTTAGCTCAAGATTTGAGAAAAGTTAAGTTCAGGTGGAACCAAGTGTCATTATAGCAACACAGAATTTTAAGAAACAACCTCTTTTTAAATTTGTATAGAGAAGGGGAAAAAAGATAACACTAGCTTGTTTCCTCCTGCCTCTTAAGAGAGAGAGAAAAAATGTCCGACACTTGCAGCCTATTTCTTCCCTTTGGAGACCCCTGGCCTTCCTGCCTGTAACTCTCTCAGTTTCATTCATTGAATGTTATCTGGCTTGTCAAACATTGAGTCTAGAAGTATGTGTTTATTTTGGGGGTATTTCATCCAATTTAATTTAAATGCATATGTTAATGGTAGTATTACAAAGTTTGACATGCTGTTGCTTTGTATACTGACACGGGACATTGGGAAATGTGAGTTTCCAAGTTTGATTTAGTTTTTCATGTTTGTTTTCCTTTTCGGGGTACAAAGGAAAATAATATGAGTGTTAAAATCAGTTTTTGTATTTTTTGTCAAATGTTAATTCTGATCACATCGAATCTGGAAATGTGTCTGTGCATTAAAGTCCTAATAACTATGTTAATTAATTTCACTACCATGGGATGTTTTCATATCTATTGAGGACTGACTTCATTTATTTCGGTCATACTTTTAAATTTTCTGTCTTACAGTGTTGTTCATACATCAAAGCTATTAAATATTGAAAATGACATTTGAAATGGTCATCTGCCTTTAAATTCCTTGTGAGGTTATTCATTGGTAGTTCATAAAACTGAATGGATTGTGTGTAGCCATACTTTCTGGTTGTCATTCTGTGAATTTGAAGAATGTCTGAAGTTATGCCTTTAACATTCATACAGATGATGTCCAATATTTATCTGAATAGATTTGCTGTCAGTTTGTAGGTTCCTATGTGTATGTATTTCTTTATGGATTTGGGTAGAACTTGTATTGGAAGACTGAAAAATCTGTTAGAGCAACCATGCTGACCTTTTTTCTGATGGTCATAATTAAGATTTTCGTTGTCAATGATGAGCATGACATTTGAGTGTCATTCTGTGCAATGTCTCAGATCCTAGTGGAAAAATGTGTTGTTAATCCTACTTTTGTGAGGAATGAAACCGTTGTAGAACATGGAATTTGTTGAAATATTAATGGTATAAATATATCTTCTAGTATATAATTACCCAAAAAAAAAAAAAAAAAAAAAGGCTCCCCAAGTGTAGTGTAAAGTTCTGTCTAAATGCAAGGAGCCTGTGCTGTGCCTTTTGGAGAAAATACATGTCTTAGATAAGCTCCATTCAGTCATAAGTTATAGTGCTGTTGGCCATGAATTCAATGTTAGAATTAACAATATATATTAAAATGTCTTTCAATGGAAACAGACATAAAACAAAGTTACGATTTGACCAGTTGATGAAAATATTGTGACCAGAGGCTCACAGAAACCTAACCTTGTCTTTCCATAAAAGCCATCGTTCAGTATCTGCTAATTTTGTGTTTGTAGAACATAACCATTATAGTGCATTACTATCATGAATAACCAAAATCAACTTATAAGGTTTCACTGTTTTTGTAATTTGGGGTTCGTATAGGTGACTTCTTGCTCTTGGATTAAAGTGTCACTGTGATACCATTTTGCTGGCAATGCTAAACTCTCCTCAGGGATTCATCTATTTTCTCTAAACCACTATATTCATTTCTTATTGATGCTATAACAAATTACCACAAACTTAGTAGCATAAAACTCATACCTGTATTATTTTACAGTTCTACAGCTCAGAATTCCAAAATGGATTTTCCAGGGCTAATGTCAAGGTGTGGTCAAGATGGTCTTCCTTCTGGAGGCCCTCTGATTCCTTGCCTTGTCCAGCTTTTAGAGGTCACCTGCATGCCTTGGTTTACAGTCCTGTGTCGCTCTGACCTCTGCATCTATCATCATATTAAATCTCTGACTTTCCTGCTTCCCTCTGCCAATTACAAGGACATCTGTGATTGAGGATGTCAGCTTGCAGATCTGTCAATTATTTGCTCTGCAGCCCAAATTTACTTCAGTGTAACACCATTGTAAGGTTAGAAGGTATTTTTTTGCATCTTGGAAGAATTGCTGATGAGATTCACCTTTGAGGGTAGCACAGTGGTCTCTTTCACTGATGTCTTATTTTTGTTCTTGTTTCTAGCCCTCGGAGCCCAGTCAAACCATTTGTATGTCCAGAGAAGAGTTTGTGCAGAGAATGACAGAGATTGTTGGCTGGGGTACAAAGGAAGAATATGGAGAGCTCTTTGATAAAGTGGATGTGGCCCAAGAGGGCTTCATTAATTGGGACAAGCTGACTTCATTTCTGCTGTTAACACTTTATGAGAAAGATGAACAAGCAAAGGCAACTGTGGTTCCCCAGTGGAGAGACCTTGAATTTCTCCCAGTGAAACACAAAGATACCATCCAAAGAGTAATTTTCTTAAAAAGTTCAAGTCGTTATCTGACCATCAGTAAGGAAGGTTCAGTAGGAATCTGGGGAGAGAATTTAAAGCTGCAAAAAACACTTCCCATCACTTCAGATGCCACCAAGCTAAAGCACCTGTGGGTGACAAGTATGGTTTCTCTGGAAAATGTAAACAAGGTACATAGTCTGTGTAAATAAATTTATTGCTTGTAAAAGGGAGGAAATGATGAGACAGGACTCCTGATAAATAGCAAGTGTAACACTAA
This sequence comes from Cervus elaphus, assembly GCF_910594005.1. Lineage (NCBI taxonomy): Eukaryota > Metazoa > Chordata > Mammalia > Artiodactyla > Cervidae > Cervus > Cervus elaphus. The sequence continues at coordinate 20,644,559 of NC_057833.1, read as the reverse complement.
CAGTGATAGAGAACTGCATTATTCTTCCATACCTTTCATCTGACCTGGAGGGAGCACAAGTCAAGCTAAGTGAATTATTCCATTTTCCAAACTATTCTGTTGTGTGCCTTTAAATGACAAAGCCAGTGGTGACTCAGATTCTTGGCTCTGTCCCACATGAGGTCAGGGTGCATTACTCGCTGATAAGACCTTCATGCCTCTGTAGTTTTTTGCAATCTGAAAGTATATACATTTATATGCAGAGTTGAGAGGCTGTCCAAGTGCAAGGCACAGATCAGAAAATTTCAGGAAACCTGCAATTTCAGGAAACTGCTTTTCTGATTTTGACTGCTGGATTAGTCAGTTTTTTAATTTTGATGGGTAGTCCATCATCAGTATCAGTCCAGATACCTTCATGTAACCATACCTATGAGGAAGATAACATACTGAAAGGAAAGTCAGTTTCTGAGGGAATAATGCAGCTTAAAAAAATCCATATTCTTATATTACATTAAGCAGATGGTAAATTTTACTGTGAAAAAATTAAAGTGCACACACAAACAGAGATAATCCCATTAAGAGCCAATATTCACCCTTAACCATTTCCAATTCACAGCCCTTCTGTTCCTTCTACATCTCCTCTTTATAGTGAAATCCAAAATTCCAATCATTTAATCTGTAGATACTTCAGTATTTCTGAAAAATGTCTCTTTAGCACAACCATAATACCATATCACATTTATATCAATAACAATAATTCCTTAATATAATCAAATGTCCAGTCATGAACATATTTCATTGTCTGATGATTTTTTAATAGTTTGTTGTTTGTTTTGATAGTTTGAGTCAAGGTATGAATAAGGTCCAAACATTATGAATGGTTGATATGTCTTTTTTGATTCACACATTTTCCTCCCTCTCATTTTTGTTTTGTATTTTGTTGTCATTGCTATCGCTGTTCTTCAAGAAGCTAGGTGTTTGTCCTTTAGAGTTTCTCACAGTCTAAATCTCTCAGACTGTTTGCATGGGGTTGTTTAACATGGCCACTTGCTCTCTGTGTTTCCAGTAAATTGGTCCTCAAGTCAAAAGCCTTGATCGTCTGTATATTTTAGAAGAGGTGTTCCTCAGTCAGAGGGCACAAAATGCCTGGTTCTTTCTCTTCTTGGGATGTTAACAGATGTTACGGATTATTCTTAGATACATCAATTTATCAGGAGTTGCAAGATGGTGATATTCTAATTTCATCATTTCCTCTTTCTTTATAAGCTGGAATACCTCTATAAAATAAAGAAACTCCCCATCATTAGCTACTGTGTAATACAAATTGGAAAAGACCCTGATGCTGGGAGGGATTGGGGGCAGGAGGAGAAGGGGACAACAGAGGATGAGATGGCTGGATGGCATCACTGACTCGAGGGGCATGAGTCTGAGTAATCTTTGGGAGTTGGTGATGGACTGGGAGGCCTGGCGTGCTGCGATTCATGGGGTCACAAAGAGACATGACTGAGTGACTGAACTGAAATGAACTGAATACAAATTGTTAACAAAAGCAGAATAAATGCCCAGGTATTTCCTTTTATTTACCAGTATTCAAAATAATTAGCTACTTTTCTAATTAGATGAAAAATGAGTGCTATATCATTATTGTTATCAATATCATTATAAACTCATGGGTTTAAACAAACTTGGTATATCTCTATCCACTGAGTTATTATCCTGCCCCCCTAAATTTACCATCTTTGGACAATGGAACTAGTACAAGTTAGCTGGAGTCTTTTCTGATATAACCCTATCTGTCTTTCAAAGCTTCCTCGTTTCCTGGGTAGACTAGATGTTCCAGGATTATCTTGTATATTTATTATGCCAGACCCAGAAGCAGCCATTTGAATGGCTCCAAAGAGCCAGATTCTTTCAAGTGGGGAATAGTATGTTCTACTGCCAAGAACCATTAAAAAATAATCATCATGAACATTAGCTTTCTATGTAACATGCCTTGCTCTATTAATCATCTCCAGATCACCTTGTTGTTCGGTCACAAAATGGTCTCCAATTCTTTGTGACCCCATGAACTTCAGCTTGCCAGGTTTCTCTGTTCTTCACTATATCCTGGAGTTTGTTCAAATGAATTTTCATTGATTCCATGATGCCGTCCAACCACCTCATCCTCTGTCACCCTCTTCTCCTCTTGCCCTCAGTCTTTCCCAGCATCAGGGTCTTTTCCAATGAGTATACTCTTGGCATCAGGTGGCCAAAGTGTTGGAGCTTCAGCTTCAGTTCTTCCAATGAATAATCAGTTTCAAGGGGATTTATTCCCAATTTAAGAAAGAGAGAGGCAAGGAGAGCTTGTGTAATGTGCCCCGTGTCACACAGGATGCAGTCAGGGTTGCAAGATTTGTAAACCAAGGCAGCTTGATTTCTGAACCTGTGCTTTAGAATTTTGCTGTGTCCCCAGTGGCAGTTGATGTCATATCCAGTTCTTTCTTGCTAAGGATCTGATGTTAATGTTTAGCTGCTCTGGATTAAAAATGTTTCTAGTTTATACTTTTTTTGGTATGTGTGTGTAGCATTCTGTGCGTGCATGTATACTAAGTTGCTTCAGTCATGTCCTACTCTTTTGCAATCCTATGGACTGTAGCCTGCCAGGCTCCTCTATCCCTGGGATTCTCCAGGCAAGAATACTGGTGTGAGTTGCTGTCCCCTCCTTCAGGGAATCTTCCCAACCCAGGGATCGAACCCACATATCTTATATCTCCTGCATTGACTGGATTCTTTGTCACTAGCACCACCTGGGAAGCCCTTGTAACATTCTGTATTATCATGTAATGTTTGTGTTGGTATCAGGTAATGACTATGTTGTACTGTTTCTGCTTTCCAGGACTGATAGTTAAATCTTAGCCTTTCCTTTGTTTTTACCCAGCACTAACATTTATATTTTTTTCTTCTTTTTTAGACAGCTTTGTTTAGGTGTGATTATACAAAATCCACTGCATATATTAAAATAATCCAATTTGACAGATTTTTAATATATGTATATAGCTGTGAAAAATCAATAGTATGATGAAGATAATGAATGCATTTTTTCACCCTCAGATTTTCCTCAAGTAGTTTTGTAATCCTTCATCCAGCCCCGCCCTTCCTTACTTGTCAAGTAACCACTGATATGCTTTCTGTCACTATAGTTTGCATTTTCTCATCTGTTGACATTATACAGTGTGTAAACTTTTCTTTTTTGATTTGGCTTCTTTAACATAATTAGCATAATTATTTTGAGATTCATCTATGCTGTTGGATATATGAGAAATTTATCTTTTATCGTTGTATAATATTCCACTTTTGATATAACATATCCTCACCAATACTTGGTATGATGAAGTTTTTCTCCCTTAATTTTAGCCCTTTTAGTAGGTTTGTATTTTATCTTATCGAGGTGTGATTTCACTTTTCCCTAATGAGTAATAATGTTGAACATATTTTCATGTGCTTGTTTGCTACCTATATATCCTCTTCAGTGAAGTGTTTCTTCAAATTCTTTGACCATTTTTATTGGGTTTACCTTGTTATTATTGAATTTTGAGAATTCTGTATATATTCTATGTATGCGCAATTATGTGATAATTTAAAAATATTGTATCCCCGTGCTCGCTTCGGCAGCACATATACTAAGGTTGGAACGATACAGAGAAGATTAGCATGGCCCCTGCGCAAGGATGACACGCAAATTCGTGAAGCGTTCCATATTTTTAAAAAAAAAAAAAAAAAAAAAAAAAAATATTGTATCCCAGTTAGTACTTTTTCTTTTTGTTCTATTAACATCCTCTTTGATAATTTCATTTTTCAATTGTCCATTGCTAGTGAATATAAATAGGTTTATAAAAGTGATCTTATACCCTGCAACTTTGCTGAATTCATTTATTAATTTTAATTGGTTTTGCTGTTGTTTATTTTTCTTGCCTAATTTCCCTGGATAGAAATTCTAGCACAGCATTGAGTAGAAGTAGTAAGAGTGAACATCCTTGTTTTATTTCTGATCTTAGGGAGAATATATTCAGTTTTTCACCATCAAGTATGGTATCAGCTGTAGATTTTTTCTTTCTTGTACATTCTCTTTATCAAGTTTCTTTCTATTCCTGATTTGTTGAATATTTTTATCATGAAAATGCATAGGTCTTTGTAAAATGCTTTTTTTTGCAGATATTGAGATGATAATATAGCCTTTCTCCTTCATTCTTTTAATATGGAGTATTACATTAGTTGATATTTGTATGTTAAACTAACCTGGCATTCCTGGTGTTGGGAATAACAAGTATATCAGAAGGATCTCAGATGAACTGAGTAACTCACCAAAATGTCCAAAGCCCTCACCTTAAATACCATCTTTGTTGTTGATGTTCTTTGGTTGCTAAGTTGTGTCTGACTCTGCAACCCCATGGACTGCAGCATGTCAGACCTCCTTTTCCTTCACTATCTCCCAGAGTTTGCTCAAACTTATTGAGTCAGTGATACAATTCAACCCTCTCATCCTCTGTCAGCCCCTTCTCCTATCTTCAATCTTTCTGAGTATCGGAGTCTTTTCCTATGAGTCAACTCTTCATATCAGGTGGCCGAAGTATTGGAGCTTCAGCCTCAGCATCAGTCCTTCCAATGAATATTCAGGATTGATTTTCTTTAGGATGGACTGATCACCTTGCAGTCCAAGGGGCTCTCAAGAGTTTTTTCCAGCAACACGTTCAAAAGCATCAACTCTTTGGCACTCAACTCAGCCTTCTTTATGGTCCAACTCACATCTGTATAGTGGAAAAATCATCTTAGATCATACAGACCTCTGTCAGCAAAGTGATGTCTCTGCTTTTTAATATGCTGTCTAGGTTGTTAAAAATACCATCTTTAGGAAAGACAGAAGAGGGTGTTGGGGTGGTGGTTTGGTATTTCAAAGGGGATAAAGACAATTTACATGACGATGGAAAAGCAAATTTTTGATGTACAAGGGTTTGCTGGGCCATACAGTGATGTTGGGACCTGGAGTAACTCTGATCTCTAGACCCTGAGTTTCTGCCACCACACACACCTAGAGCATGGTCTTTGCAGATATCTCTGGTGATACCTCTGTTCTGGTTTTTGTTGTTGTTCAGTAGCTCAGTCATGTCCGACTCTTTGCGACCCCGTGGACTGCAGCATGCCAGGCTTCCCTCTCCTTCACCATCCCCTGGAGATTGCTCAAACTCATGTCCATTGAGTCAGTGATGCCATCCAACCATCTCATCCTCTGTCGCCCCTTCTCCTCCTGCCCTCAATTTTTCCAACATCAGAGTCTTTTCCAGTCCGTTGGTTCTTCGCATCAAGTGGCCAAAGTATTGGAGCTTCACCTTCAGCATCAATCCTTCCAAAAAATATTCAGGATTCATTTACTTTAGGATTGACTAGTTTGATCTCCTTGCAGTCCAAAGAATTCTCAAGAGTTCTTTTCCAACACTACAGTTCAAAAGCATCAATTCTTTGGCACTCAGCCTTCTTTAAAGTCTAACTCTCCCATCCATCCATGACTACTGGAAAAAACCATAGTTTTGACTCGTATGGACCTTTGTCAGCAAAGTAATGTCTCTGCTTTTTAAAACACTATCTAGGTTTTTGATAGCTTTTCTTCCAAGGAGCAAGCATCTTTTCATTTCATGGCTGCACTCAACATCTGCAAAGATTTTGGAGCCCAAGAAAATAAAGTCTGTCACTGTTTCCATTTTTCCCCTTCCATTTTCCATGAAGTGATGGGACTGGATGATTTGCATGTCTGCTTTTCATTTTCATTTCACTAATCCATCAGAAATGTTTTCTGATCTTATGTTTTGTTACTTTAGATAGCAGTGGCTTTTACAAGTAAAGAGATTTTTTTCTATGATCTACTGTCCAAAGAAGAATTTCCTTGTCAATATAAACTCCAAGGCCTGAAAGGAACACCAATTTGTATGGATTATTGGTACAACCCTCTTGATGCCAATGAGTCCATTCTTTCTTTTGGGGACATAACTGGAAAGGTAAGTGAGGGGAGGATAAGGTTGAACATTATGGATATAATCATCAAACTATAGCTCAAATAGAAAGAGTGCAATGAATGTGACCTCCTAATTGAACTGCTTTATAGATTACAAGGCCACATACCATGGACATGAAAAAGATGGACTAGGTCATAGTTCCTCTTCTTGCCTATGAAAACCAATCTTCACTGTGGTTTTCTTGCCTAGGTATAGACTCATTTTCTTTCTTTAGGAAAAAGTATTTGCTAACTTTTTCACCATAGGATGCTTAATCTATTAGGTCCCAATGTTAATCAACATATAATGTTAAATGTCTAAAGTTATGTCTCACAACTGTTTCATATTGATTATTCAGATTTTTATTCATAGGGTTTCAGGCTTCTCAGTAGTGGGCTCCAGGGATATGCTTATTTCCTGTCTCAAGTGACAAAGGAATAGATGCATTAAGGAGAGCAGCACCAAACCTCAGAGACTGCATACAGTGATTTCTGTTTTTCCATCAAATTCTACGATTCTGAAAAATGATTTTTTTAATGAATGACGTAGACATAGAATATGTCTATGAATGCTGAAATAGCCTAATTTGAACAGTTTCATTTCATAATTATCTAAGTTTTTCATCCTTACTGTTTTTAATGACAAATATATCATAAAAGCAAACAAATAAATGCCCTTGGTACTTGCCTTAGTAATCTTGTAGTGTCATGCCTTTCAATATAACTGCTTGTGACTTTTAAATAATATTAAATAAATGCCTGTTTGTTCAATATCTATTCCTTATTAATCTTAAAAAACACAGTATCTTCTTTCAACAATCACCCTATGCATATTTATTTTTCTTGCAATGTCTCTCTCAAGGTTCAAGTAATTGCTTTCACAACAGCCTTGATTTCCCTTTTTGAGCATCCTGCTGGTGCATGTGAAGATGAAGAAGCAACAGTGACCATTAACTGGGCAGAGCTGCGCCCTGGACATCACAAATGTTGCTACACATTAGGGCACAAACTTCATCACGGAGATTGGGTCAGACAAGGTACTGAACTTAAACAGTGATGAAAGAAACAGTTACCTTAGCCTTCTACAGTTGTATTTTTTCATGAAAATATTTCGTATATAGTGTTCAAGTCTAGAAACTAATAATGGACTCCCAGGAGGTTCTGACCTGAACTCAGCTATCCTCTACACGCTAGCAGGAATTACTTCTTTCTTTCTAAAATTTATTCCTCATACAATTAATTCAGATGGACTGTGCAGTTAAGAATCTCAAGAGAGAGGAGAAAATTATCACAGAATCCATTTAACTTCACCCCAACTCTGATCCTAACTAATTTTGTGTGGTCACATTTGGGTCTACTTAATAAAAGAATTTAACAAGAGCCCTTAAAACACTCCCTTGCTTTCTTTATATTCTCATGGGAGGTGTATTAGTTTTACTGTCTTCAGAATGGAATCTTCTTAATTTTCTTTTCTTATTTCTCTTTTTCTGTATAATGACTGAACTGCTGTGATCTAGAGTACTTGAGGGGCAGTTCTCTGTGAGATAGGATTATGTTATAAAACAGTATCTATGGAAGGTCAGGACTTTTTAAAAACCTAGCCAACAATGAGTTTGCTAATTTTGTATTATGCCTAATTTTTATGAAATTTGCATCTGATGGTTTAAGATCCAAATGTGCAGTACCTGTTCTGATATCTGTTTTGGTCCAGACCCTAAGACTATGGTATTTTTCTCACTTCAAAACTATTACATAAACAATACCCACTGAAAAGAATGGATCAGTCTCATTGTTATATGGCAGGTATATTCTTTTTTTTTTAAATTTATTTATTTATTTTTATTAGTTGGAGGCTAATTACTTCACAACATTTCAGTGGGTTTTGTCATACATTGATATGAATCAGCCATAGAGTTACACGTATTCCCCATCCCGATCCCCCCTCCCACCTCCCTCTCCACCCGATTCCTCTGGGTCTTCCCAGTGCACCAGGCCTGAGCACTTGTCTCATGCATCCCACCTGGGCTGGTGATCTGTTTCACCATAGATAATATACATGCTGTTCTTTCGAAACATCCCACCCTCACCTTCTCCCACAGAGTTCAAAAGTCTGTTCTGTACTTCTGTGTCTCTTTTTCTGTTTTGCATATAGGGTTATCGTTACCATCTTTCTAAATTCCATATATATGTGTTAGTATGCTGTAATGTACTTTGAAGAAGAGATAGTCAAAATAGACCCAACAGTTGGTTAGTGTGATAGCTTTACCCTCTTTGAGTTGTAGGAGTTTGGAACTAACTCTTTAATGCATGACCCACAATAATAATATCCCACATGACGAACTATAAGTTCTGCAATTTTTTCTTCAGCATGAATCATGCCGTGTCTTTTGTAATTTCTGTGCTGTGTTATGCTTGGTCGCTCAGTCATGTCTGACTCTTTGTGACCCTATGGATGGTAGCCCACCGGCCTCCTCTGTCCATGGGGATTCTCCAGGCAAGAATAGTAGAATGGCCAGCCATGCCCTCCTCCTCCAGGGGATCTTCCCAACCCAGCAATCAAATCGGGGTCTCCTGCATTGGAGGCAGATTCTTTAACAGCAGAGCTACCTGGGAAGCCCTTTGTACTTTCTACCTATCCCTTAATTCTTGAATGATATTAATCATGGGAAAACAAAAAATAAAACTTTTGGTCATCCACTATGTGTGACAGGCACAAAATTCTGTGTTATGTTTTCATAACGTGGAAACAAGTAAGTACTAGAAAGTGAAGAGAGTACTTGAAAGTGATGGAAGGTGTTACAGCTGCTTCCAAACAAGTATCATATTTTCATATATAAACTAAAGACTTAATATTTTTTGTGCTTTAAAACAGTCTTATGCATTGGAGGCAATTGAAGAAAGATAAATTATAGGCTTATCTCAAAAAACAATATACAAATAAGAATGAAAGACTAATGTAAAATAACTTATTTAAACATTGTACAATGGTACTGAAAATTAACTACTAAGTCATATAAACAAGATTTTGACTCTTGGAATTTGTAAGCAGGAAAAGACATGAGGAAAAGCTTCAGGGGTGAGTGGTGGTAGTTGAAGGATAAATGAGGGGAGAGGAAGAGAGCACAGTGAACATGAGTAAATATAGGTAAGCAGGCATAGTAATGGAGGCAGAGATGGACATGAATACATTAGAAATGGAGTATTAAGAAAATAACAATGCCAAGGTCTAACAGGGATGTCTATTGGAAGATCTTGGCAACCAGACCAAGTTCACATTTAACAGAAAAATGGAACAGTGAAGCCCTGAAGGTTTTTGAGGAAATCTGTGCAGACTTGATATAGATAGCATTTAGGAAAAGTTTATGTAGTAGTTTTGTCCAGCATAGATTGGAGGACAGAGAAAGAAACTGCAATCAAATTGGCTAGTTGGGATCATGAGAAAATGGAAATGATAAATCCAGGAAAGAAACAAGCAGCCTTTTGAAATGGGATCTTCAGAACTCAAAGTCTGAAATGTGGAGTGATGAGCAATATTAGAGTATCTTATAATGACTTCGATTCCCAAGTAGGGAAATGTTCTTTTTACAGATGACAGATGCTCTCTGGAGGCCAATGCTTGAACTCTCCCTAGCTCACTTTCTCAATGTGGACTACTTCTGAAGGAGTCTGTATTCTGAGATATTCTAGATCTGCCACCAAAGAAGAATCTTCCTTGCCAGTATTGTTATTGAAACTTCTCTTCCCTTTGCCAAGCATCATATTTATCTCTTCAGCCATCAAGTGCCGGTGGACGCTTCCTTGTGTAATTTGCAAACTCCTCAATTCTGGCTTTGCTCCTGGGTTCCTACAAATTTCTATTCTCGTATCAGAATCTTGATTCTGTCATAACCTTCCTAATCCCAGCAGGAAGTTTGGATGCCTGACATGCAAATCACATTACACAGAAATTGAAAATTAAAACACCGTTTTTAGGGCAGGAAATATGTCCTTTATTCTCGTTAAGTTCCACGATAGCACATAGGACAATGTTCATAGGGTCTTTCCATTTCTCACTGATTTTAAGCAATTTGATTGTAATGTGCCTTAGTTTTTTTGGTGTGTGTGTGTGTGTGTTTATGCTGTTTAGAATTCACTGAGATTCTTGGATATGTGGATTTAGAATACTCATTAAATTTGAAAATGTTTCTATTGTTATTTTTTTCAAAGGTTTCTGTTTCTCTCTTTTTTTTCCCCCAGGGACTTCCATTATTTATATGTAAGATGCTTGATATTGTCCTACATGTTATGGAGGCTTTTTCATTTTTATTCAACTATTTTTTAAAAAATAACTATGCTTTAGATTTTGTGTGTGTGTGTGTTCAGTTGCATTTGACTCTTTGCAACCCCATGGACTGTAGCCCACCAGGCTTCTCTGTTCATGGAATTTTCCAGGCAAGAATACCAGAGTGGGTTGCCATGTCCTCCTCTAGGGGATCTTCCTGACCCAGGGATTGAACCTGCATTTCTCATGTCTCCTGGATTGACAGGCTGGTTCTTTACCACTGCGCCACCTGAGGAACCCATACTTTAGTTGAGCTAGATTCTATTACTCTGCCTTCAAATTCCTAGATCTTTTTGTCTTGAGATATTTCAGAGTGGTTTCAAAGGGTGAGTGAGGCTGCCTCTGTGGTTCAGGTGAGCCAGCACACCTGTGGTTAGGGTCCACTTTTCAGTTCACAGATGCCCTAACCACAACTGTTTCTTGGCTTCTTTGTAACTCAGGTGTTTCAGTATGGGGCGGAGGGAGGAAGGCTGAAATGAGGAGGCAGGAAAAAGAGGAAAGCGGGCCGGAATCAAACATAGGACGGTGGTCTTAGTAGCGATTATGTTCCTTGGTCTTCGAGCCTGTCTCTGTCAGGAGCAAGCAAACACTGGTTGCTTTCATGTGAGGCTTTTTTTGACCCCAGCAACATGAACTGATATTCTTAGACCTCTTCGAGGAATATTTTTACTGATTTCCCTCTCAGTGAGGAGGGAATACACAACAGACGGAAGAAGCTAGTACATGGGCAAGCTTGGTAATATTTCACTGAAGCTAAGATAAAAATATCCGTAAAACTGAAATATAAGAATTACTCACTTTCAGACATAAGAATATTAGCTTACTGCTTTAAGATAAGGTTCAGGTTTACTTAAAACTTTGAAGGAGAAAATGCTTTCATCTCGTCTGAGTGGTTCTGTGTTGTATCTTAATGGAAAAATAATTACCTTCTGAAATGTAAAGTAAGTGCAGAGTAAGTACAGAGATTTTGAGCAATAGTGGCAAGACATAAACATCTTGAACCTCAGAGAACTTTCTCTCTTTTTTGATCATAAAGAATTGCCTTTTCATATAGATAATATCATTGGAAACCTTGAAACCCACAGACTCGAAGTTCAGCTCTGGAAAGAGTGAATACTAAATTGCCTACAATAAAAATGATTGATTTTTTTATTATGTTGGAAGGTGTTTTGCCCTCTTTGTTTGACCATGGCTATGAGAAGGTACAAAACAGTTTGAACTGATAAAATCACTAATTGCTGAGCTGATTAATGAAAGTGTGCCAGAGAATTTAGAATACAGAAAGCAGGTTGTTTTCTTAGGGAGCCTTCCTAATTGATGGGGACTAAGTCTGAAAGAGAAGCCAGATTTAATGTCTTGCCTGTGTGTTTTTCCACTTCCCTACATCTACATCAGTCCTCCAGACATAAACGGTGCACCACAGAATCAGCTGGAACATGCTGCTCTTCTGGGCAGCGCTCTTGCTGGGTTTAAAGCAGTTGAAATCAGCCGTGAGCGACTGGCCAATGTTTGCTGTAAAAGATCTCTTCCTGTAGCTTGTCCCATGGTGTGGCAGAAGGGTAAGATCCATTGTAAGTCTAGTCCAGTATTTTGAAAATTCATTAAAAGAATGGCATTATTATTTTTAATATGCCTACTAGGGCTGAGTTAGATTTTTTTTTTTTAATGGAATAGCTAGCTTTATTCTTTCTTATCTTTCCTCTTTGAAATGGTAGTTATTCAGAATGTAGAGAGTCCTGGGGGTGGTCTCAGAGAATGGGACTACTCCCACTTCAAAATAAGGAATACAACTGAAAATAAACTCCATCAGACAAGACTACTTCAGACAAGAGACCTTCCCTGATAGCTCAGTTGGTAAAGAATCCATCTGCAATGCAGGAGAATCCGGTTTGATTCCTGGGTCAGGAAGATTTGCTGGAGAAGGGAGAGGCTACCCACTCCAGTATTCTTGGGCTTCCCTTGCGGCTCAGCTGGTAAAGAATCTGCCTGCAATGTGGGAGACGCCAGTTCAACTCCTGGGTCAGGAAGATACCCTGGAGAAGGAAAAGGCTACCCACTCCAGTATTCTGGCCTGGAGAATTCCACGGACTGTATAGTCCATGGGGTCACAAAGAGTCGGACATGACTGAGCAACTTGCACTTTCATTTCACTTTTAGACAAGAGAACATCAAAGAAAGTTCCAGGTAGGGAGTTTTCCTAAGTCACATGACTCATAAAGTGAAAACCTGAAAAATGATAATAAGAACTCTTAGTTAGAAATGGCCCAATTTTCTACCCTGCTATAGTTCATGGGGTCGCAAAGAGTCAGACACGACTGAGGGACTGAACTGAACTGATAGCTTCCATCTGTTGGCAGATAAGAAAAAGGGCCTCATTCTAACTTACTCTAAGTACACTTAATAGCATTACTTGCTGAGTTTTTAGTATCACTTTTCGTTTTCAAATCATGTTTTCCACATAAACTAATTGCTATTACACAGTTATTTTGATAGCAACACAAGAGCGAGGATCGATGATGACAGCTTCCCTTAATGCTTTTTTTATGACTAAAGGCAAGACAGTTGGAAGAGTTGAAATTTAGCGTCTTAAGGAATGGACAGACATGATCAAATTGTCCTTTTTATCCCTCAACATATTATCTAAAAGTAATTTTAAATATTTTTCTACCAATCCTCAAACTCATTGAGAATGTTTAAAACAAATCATTTATTTTATCAGTTCTTCCCATCCCCTAGCTTGATAGTTTAAAGACTTTTTCATCATAACCCATCATTTCCTTTTCTCTCTTCAAGAAGTAAGGAACACATTTTGATCAACCAGGTAATTTGATTTCAAAGAAATGTCTTTACTTTCACATTTTGCTTGGGCATTCTCAGGAACTCTGGCATTCTACAGTTTAACCAGAAACGAGTTATATCTTGGTTTAAAAACAAAGTGTGAATTGTTTGAAGCTCCAGTATGTAAGACTACAGGTCCAAAAATGTCACTTGCTAACCTCCAGATTAAAATCTTAAAGCAATACTTTAAATACAAGGACAGAATGTACTTTTTAATATGTTTTTCTTTAAAGCCATAAAACTGAAGAAGATACCTGGATATAATGACATGCCAAAGCAATTTTCAGGGTAGAAATACTTTATTTTGATTGTACTGTAATGACATTATGGAATGCCCATGGATTTGAAGATATAATTATAGTGCTCTGTAGTATACTTCATGTGTTATACTACTGTCAAGTTATAGTAACTCAGCATTTTCTGTAAACAAAGGGAATTGTTTCATTGAGGATGCTCCTGATAAGGACATTGTCCTCAGATTTTATACTGCTGGTTCTTCTAGTAATGTAGCAGTATTAATGTAGCAAGTGATCAGCAATCTTTATGCTCCTAAAATTAATTGCTCCCCCGTGAGGTTCAAAGGGGCTTCCGCAGTGGCTCAGTGGTAAAGAATCTGCCTGCAATGCAGGAGACCCAGGAGACTTGGGTTCTATCTCTGAGTCAGGAAGATCCCCTGGAGGAGGAAATGGCAACCCACTACAGTGTTCTTGCCAGGAAAATCCCATGGACAGAGGGGCCTGGTGGTCTACAGTCTACGGGGTTACAAAGAGCTGGACGTGACCGAGCGACTGCACTTGCATGCACACAATGAGGCTCAGTGAGTGTAGCTGGTCATGGAAAGAACTTCAAATCAGATAATAGAAAAAACCTGGCATGCCTATGGCAGTGTGGCTTAGTGGAAAAGAAAGATTGTTGTTTGCTGTTCAGTTGCTAGGTTGTGTCCGACTCTTTGCAACCCCATGGACTGCAGCATGCCAAGCTTCCCTGTCCTTTACTATCTCCCTGAGTTTGCTCAATGTCTATTGGGTCAGTGATGCCATCCATCTGTCTCATCCTCTGTCTCCTTCTCCTCCTGTCCTCAATCTTTCCCAGCGTCAGGGTCTTTTCCAGTGAGTCAGCTCTTCGCATCAGGTGGCCAAATATTGGAGCTTCAGCTTCAACATCAGTTCTTCCAATGCATATTCAGGGTTGATTTCTTTTAGGATTGATCTCCTTGCAGCCCAAGGGACTCTCAAGAGTCTTCTCCAACACCACAGTTTGAAAGCATCAATTCTTTGGTGCTCAACTTTCTTCTTGGTCCAACTCTCACATCCATACATGACTACTGGAAAAACCATATTTTTAACTATACAGACCTTTGCCAGTAAAGGGATGTCTCTGCTTTTTAATATACTGTCTAGGTTGGTCATAGCTTTTCTTCCAAGGAGCAAACCTCTTTTAATTTCATGGAAAAGAAAGATGCGATAGTACAAATGAAAAGCTCACAGCCAATCAGGATGGCACACAGTCTCGTCTCTATCCTCAATTAGCCACATGACCTAGGGTGATATGGCTTTTGGACTATTTCCTCTTCAGTAAATTTGGGATATCTGCCCACTAAAGATGATTACAAGATAAGGACATGGTTTAATATCTGGTAGTGGAAGGGATTAAAAAAATTACTCTAATAATACTTTTAAGTAATCCATAGATTGAGGGAGATTACATGTTGGGGGATGAGCAAGAAACAATGGTCCAGGCAAATTCTTGGCTGAGTGGAGAACTAGACCATTTTGGCCCTTAGCGTTCCTTTTGTGTTTCACAATATTTCACAGCACACTACTTGGTGAATTATTATTCTGCCTGGAGCTCTGTGAGGTCTCCTTTCTAAAAGTCCTCTTTGCATTATCAGAGCCCCTTCTTTTTTCCTCAGAAATTGTGTTCTGATTGGCATTGACTAGTAGAAACTTAGCATCAAAACTCGGTTAAACTCATTTACTTTAAGAAGTAGAAACTAAAAAGAAAAGCCCAAACTCAGGTTCGGCTGCTCACCAATTGAAAGTCAATACTTGAGAGACAAGCGCTGGCAGGAACGGAAGTGCCTTATTCAGGAAGCCTGCATCCTGGGGAAGAAGGTAGACTTGTGTTCCAGAACCAACTCCAGAGATTCTGCTTGGCCTTGAAAGTTTTTAAAGGGAAAAAGGAGACATAATCTCAGTTAATCATTGAGAAAGGAGGTCAGATTCATCACCATCTCCCACTGCGTGCAGACTTGGGGACTCCTTGTGATCTTTCTTTAGATGCTGTCTTGTTCACATAGGTAGCTTGAGGGATTACGGAAGGGGAAATGGGGAAAAGATATAGTTCGCTGTTAATTACTTATCCTTCATCTCTATTTCTCTGATCTAAGAAAAGAATCAACAGGTTAGACAAGGCACTGTGTGATCAAAGGATTTGAAAGGTGTGCTTGAGCAGGAGATGAGTAGAGCCCGGGAAAGTCTGGTTTAAAGGTTAGTTACAATATAGCTTTTCTAAAGTGACAAGACAAAAGGGGCCTCCTGCAGAGAGTAGCTTCCTGCAAAGAGCTATTTCCTGCCAAGAGCTGCTTACATGGGTATTGATTAACACAAAGCATATGCATCATTAGTAACAGGAACTTTAAGAATCATTTGAGAAAGCAAGTGAAAGTTTTGCAATCCCAAATTACCTTGTTGCTGGAGATTTCTCATTTGATTTCTTCAGATCTATCATTGTTGGGCTTCGTGAATAGAGGTGGGGAGGTTGGGGAGGTTCCTCGAATCCTGATATTTTATACAAAACTTTGTGTGTACACGTCTTTTTGATGGAGAGGGTCTACAGCTTTCATCAGATTGCCAAAGGAGCATTTGATCTCCCAAATTTTAAGAAAATGAAAGTGTTAGTTGCTAAGTTGTGTCCAACTCTTTGCAACCCTATGGATCGTAGTCCACCAGGTTCATCTGTCCATGGGATTCTCCAGGCAGGAATACTGGAGTGGATAGACATTCCCTTCTCCAGGGGATCTTTCCAACCTAGGGACTGAACCTGGGTCTCCTGCATTGCAGGTGAATTCTTTACTGTCTGAACCACCAGGGAATGGTTTAATTCTCTAGAGTATAGAAGGAGAGCCATGCTCTTAGTAATGTATTCTAGTGTCTTGTTACTCAAAGCATGATCATCACCAAAGAGCGTCACCAGCCACAACTGGGGATTGTCAGAAATGCAGCATCTTAGATTTTCTGAATGAATATCTGCATTTTAACACAAGTTTCTAGGTGACTGTTTTGCTTATTACAATATGAGAAGCCCTGTTCCAGTGGTCAAGAGGTCAGGTCTGAATTTGTACTCTGGCTCTGCCAAACTCTAGTTGTCCTGAGCTTGGATCTTTGATATTGTATGTTGTATAACATTAAACCAAACTCAGTCTAAATACTTGGGCTCCAGTCCAGCATTTGACGACAATCAGTTGCTGATTTTTGCCAAATCCTTGAATCTGCACAGGTGTCTATTTCTTAGTCTGTAAAATAAAGAAGTAGATAAGGCCTCTTTTAGCTCTGAATTCTGGAGTTTACATTTGTTTTCCACCCATTGTTTTGTTACCGCTCAGACAGTAAAGAAATGCAATGCAGGAGACGTGGGTTCAATCCCTGGGTTGGGAAGATGCCCTGGAGGAGGGCATGGCAACTCACTCCAGTATTCTTGCCTGGAGAATCCCATGGACAGAGGAGCCTGGCGGGCTACATACAGTCCATGGGGTCGCAATGAGTCAAACATGACTGAAGCAAATTAGCACTCACAAAGCACAGTCATGTTAAGACATACATTTTGTAGTGAGACAGATATGAAATATGTTAAATTAAGCTATTCACTTGTCAATTGCAGTTGTTGTTTGAGTCGCTAAGTTGTGTCTAAGTGTATCTCTTCCCATTTACTTTATTAAGTATATTATATTGAGTGTATTGATTAAGTGTATTATATTAAGTGTGTGATGTATATTAAGTGTATTATTAAGTGTATTATATTAAGTGTATTGAGCTACACTTCTGCCTCTCAGAATCCTTGCCTTTACTAATTCGGAAATATATATATTCATATATCTATATGCATATATGTATTCATATGTATACATGCCTCTATATAAAGCAAATTAAATTCTTCCAACCAAAATAGTAAGACTGTTTCCAAGTTAGTTACTAGTAAGTTAGCTTGCCATTTCCAGCACAGCCAACAATACAAATACTGTGGCTCTCCTGTGGAGAAAGAACTTTTAAAATAATCTTAAAATGAGAGAGGACATAAGACTCCTGTGTTACAGAAAAAAGGACTTCATTATTCACAGCACAGCAACCCCCAGAAGTAGCAGCACATTCATGTCAATTCCCCGTGACACTCAGGTCTCACAGAGGCAAAGCGGAGAGTTGCAGATGAATGGCTGCACAGTGGGTCATGTTACAGGAGAAGAACCCTGAGCTTATAGAATCTGAATCTTCTGCAGTGGGCAGGACGCATGCTGTCCTTGGCTCCAGAGTTATTTTTGGTAGTAAATTTGTCTATCGTTTGCTACAGAAAAAGAGGCAGTCTCATATTCTAAGGTGTTTTCTATGCAAACACTCTTGACAAGATAGTGAGGAACAAACTGCAGTCAAGGATTAGTTTAATAAGTGTAAGAATTCTAGTGATCCCTGAGGATTGTATTCCAAGCGTGTTAGCTCTTGACGCTGGATAATAAATAGATCAGAAACATTTTCAAGAGCCGTTCTATTAAAACAACTTGTCTTAAGCTGTACGAAGTTACAACACCCCTCTTTGTGTGAGGCAGAAATTTGGGTTTGAGGTCAAATTGGAAATCTTTCACCTTGGGGCACAAATATATTGTCTCAGCCAAATGTGAAAGAAAACTGTCATCTAACCATGGAGGGCATAGTGGTGAGAAGTTTGTGGCAGAGCAGCTGTGTCTTTTGGAGCCTGAGTCTATAGGAATGCACAGGTCTTTCTGACAAAAGACAACAGAATCATTTTTCTTGCTTGTGGGGTTTTGCTGCTCATCTAGCGTATTCTTGCCTGGACAATCCCATGGGCAGAGAAGCCTGGTGGGCTGCAGTCTATGGGTCACAAAGAGTCAGACATGACTAAACACGCATGGTCCTCTCACACTCCTAGTACTAGATCATCAAGAACAGGAAAACTGCCAATCGACCTAGACTTCTAGCTGTGAATCTTGGCAGAGCTTCAAGCCCTGGCCACCCCACTCTCAAACATTCTAGACCAGTCAAAACATAAGTAAACCAATGGTTTGGGCATGAGCTGGACCTCGAGAGTAGCAGATGGTTGCTCACCTCCTGTTTGCCTACTTTAGACCCAGGAAGAAGAACCCAGCATTTTAGCCAGTTACTTATATCTCCAGAATCCCATGTGATTATTGTGATTCATATTGTTTCCTGTCATGTGTTCTAATTAAAAAATTTTAAGCTATCCTTGGGGTCGAAGAAACGTCTGATTGCAGATTTTTTTGTAAGTTTTCACTCTAAGTTTTTTGGTGGGAGAAGGGGTTAGTGAGGTGTTTTCTAAGTGTCAGGTTGTATCATCATAATATGAGTTTAATTTTTAACTTCATGTATTAAAGTAATACTATTCTGCCTGTGTCTTGTGAGAAATCCACTAAAGATTTTTTTCTTTTTTCTTTACTCAGTTACTTACAGTGCATCTTTAGACGCTATTATTTCCAGTACAACCAGCAATACCAACACTGTGGTGCTGGCCTGGAGAGAGAAATCCAAAAAGCACCTTAAAATGACATCTTTCAACATTGCCCAGGGCATTCATGCTTTTGATTACCACTCTCAGCTCAATTTAATTGGTATGTAAAATAAATCATGATAACTATGAGGGACTCTTGAATAGTGTGCGATGCATATTTGCATGCATGGAGCCTCTTCACCTTGTTGCTTTTATTGCCAGAGAGACCAGCTCGAGCAGCTCACATTTTATTACCTGAGAATGTCTGATAATGATGCATTAAGATGTATAGCATATATGAACTACTTTGGGGTGAAAATATGAGAAAGTACTCTAATGCTTTAATGAGCCTTTTTCTCAGAATTGATGGGGAATGTAAAATGACATAGAGAAAGAACACTAATTGTGCAGTGTCTGCCCTCTGCCGTCTCCTTAGCATAACCAAATGCTCAGCCTAAACAGTGGAGAAAGAGATGGCTACCCACTCCAGTATTCTTGCCTGGAGAGTCCCATGGACAGAGGAGCCTGGCAGGCCACAGTCCATGGGGTTGCAAAGAGTTGGACAGGGCTGAGCGACTATCACTCACTCACTCTACCCAAATACATCATTTTCCTTGTTCACGTCCACATACACACATACACTCACTAGAGAAATGTAAAATGTAGAACATTTTCTAATCACCTCTCAGAATATAGCTTCTGATGCTTTTGAAAAATTTTCAGACTTGTCCTTTAGCATACTAAGGGAATTTATTTTTAAAGTAAATTTTTACTGGGGGTACATTTGCTTTACAATATTGTGTTAGTTTCTGCTGTATACCAAAATGAAATATCTATAACATATAGGTATATCCCCTCTTCTTTGGATTTTCTTCCCATTTAGATCACCGTAGAGCATTGAGTCGAGTTCCCTCTGCTATGCAGTAATTTCTCATTAGTTATCTATCTTACACAAAGTATATATGTATATACGTCATTCCCAATCTCCCAGTTCATTCCACACTCCCCTTCCCCATTTGCTGTCCATACATTTGTTCTCTGCATCTGTGTCTCTATTTGTACTTTGCAAATGGGTTCATCTGTATCATTTTTCTAGAGTCCACATATATGTGTTAATATATACAATATATATTTTTTCTTTTTGACTTACTCCACTCTGTATGATAGCCTCTAGGTCTGCAAATGGCACAATTTCATTCCTTTTATGGCTGAGAAATATTCCACTGTATATACGTGCCACATCTTTATCCACTCCTCTGTTGAAGGACCTTTAGAGGAGAGCTCTTTTTTTCTATGTAATTTTAGCTGAGGAGATAAGCAATAAAGATTTTCAGGTGTAGTCTATTTAAATAAATTTTAGGCATTTTGAAAGCTGATAATTTGATTTATATGATATTAGTTCAAATATGAAAAGTGAGGTGTTATTTTAAAAATTGATAGGGTAGTTACAGAGAATGAATAGGTAGTTACACATGGTCTACAGAAGGGGTCTTATTGACCCTCTTTCAAAAGTTGTCATTCATATAAAGAGTATTGATATCAGCTAAGGGGCTGAATCTCTAAAATTCCCAACAATCATAGCTGCCATTCTTGGTAAAAGAGACTGACTTTGAAGTCAGGGATATGCGAACAGCAAACTTTCAAGGAGGATTGTAGATTTATTAAACAAAGCTGGAGGAGTTAGTGAATTGGGCTTAAAAGGGCTCAAATAACAACCAGTGCTTTGATTCATTATTATTTCAGCCCCTCTGTACTGATCTCTACCATGTACCTGGCCCAGTGCTGGAATTACATGTTACTGTGTGCAATAATACTCAGGGTAAAATTTATCACTTACTAATTTCATACTATGGGGTAAAGACTTGAAACGAAAGTACATTCAGTTCCTCTTATTTCTGTAACCCTGAGCTATTAATCCAATAGGGGTCTGACATTTACGGTGACTCCATAAATGTGAATAGGTTCAGCTCTGCAGTTGGCCCTAAACATGGGAATAGCAGAGAGGGCTCTGCTGAATTTCCTCAGAACTGAAAAAGCACAAGCACTGTGCCCCCAGTTTCTGATACACTCCCTGAATATGATTAATTTGCATTTTTAAACCCTTATTCTCTCAATAGAGCAGGTCAAACACATATTTCTGCTGCTCATTTGCTTAGAAATTCTCCATTATTTACATGACAGTGAAAAAGAATTGATTTCCTTATACTTTTTCATTAATTTGGAAACTTTAAATATTGTTTTAGTTCTCTCTTACTCCTGAGATAACTTTAATATGATCTGCATTCCTAGGCTGTGTAGGCTGGAGAAGGAAATACTGGGACCAGGAGGAAGAATTTTCTGTCCTCCTGCTTGGGCTGCTGGTGCCTTTTTTAAAAATTTTTTTGCTGGTGCCTTTTAAAGAAACTTTTGTCCTTTTACCCCATGCAGGCCCATCTCCCCCACACATTCCATTTCAACTACTTCCAGTGATAGAACTCATGCCCTATTAGCCTGGGCTGTTGCACAGTGATAGAATTTTCCTTCCTTCAAAACAAGGGTGCATTAGTGATGAGAAGGCTTTTATCAGCCTGTGGTGATATAGTATGTGATATACTCATTTCAAAAAGAAAGTGTTGTGGGGTATTCCTGTTATTAAAATCATTTTCTTTTTCTTTCTGATTAGCAACTGCTGGCATTGACAATAAAGTTTGCCTTTGGAACCCTTATTTTGTCTCTAAGCCGGTTGGTGTCCTTTGGGGTCACTCAGCCAGTGTGATAGCTGTCCAGTTCTTTGCTTCAAGAAAACAACTTTTCAGCTTCTCCAGAGATAAAGTAAGTAACAGTGTACATTCAGTTTATTTAGTCCTGCCTCCTCAGTTCCTACCCAAATCTATCTTTGGTTTGAAATTCCTCTTAGAGATGGTATAGATTTTTAAAATATAGTGACTTACTACTATGGTTTGGAAATCTATATTTTTAAAAAAAGATATTGATGATAATTTAGGATAGTCCTGGACAACTGGATGAGTTATTTCATTAAAAAATTTTTTCAAACCATGTACTCATAGATCAAATCCTCATTATTGAGCTCTCGATGGGTTGTTTTAAAAGTTTCCAAAGTATTCATTAATCCAATAAAAAAAAGCCAGAAATGGGAATGATAAATGTTACACTGATAAGATATGGATGAATGGAATCACAGATGTAGAGAATGGACTTGTGGACACAGTGGGGGTCAGAGGGGATGGAATGAACTGAGCGTAGCATACACATATATGCACTACCTTGGGTAAAATAGATAGCTAGTTGGTGCTAGTGGTAAAGAACCCATGTGCCAATGCAGGTAGATGTAAGAGATGTGGGCTCAGTCCCTGGGTCAGGAAGATCCGCTTGAGGAGGGCAGTGCAACCCACTCCACTACTCTTGCCTGGAGAATCCCATGGAGAGAGGAGCCTAGCAGGCTGCAGTCTATAGGGTCACACAGAGTCGGACACGACTGAAGTGACTTAGCGTGTATGCAGTGGGAAGCTGGTGTAAAACACATCTGTCCTCTGTGATGACCTAGAGGGGTTTGAATGGAAGGGTGGGGGGGAAACCCAAGAGGAAAAGGACATATGTGTGTGTGTGTATATATATATATATATATATATATACACACGTGGATTCACGTTGTTGTGTAGCGGAAACTAACACAACAATGTAAAGCAATTACATTCAAATTAAAAAATATGGAATACACACAATGAACCAGTGTTGCTTTGCTATTGAAGAGTCTCAGTAAGTTAAAAATCAAAGTTAATCTGCAGAGTATTACATTAAGAAATTTCAGTTAAATAGGTCTGTCCATTCTATTTGATGATATTGATACATATTCTATATAGGGTGGAAAAAACATTGTACCAGGATCAGGTAGTCTGGGTTGTATCCTGACCACTACTCATATCTCCCAGGTAAATTTCTTATCTAATAATCTCGTCATTTGTTCCCCTGTAAAGCTTCTGTTTTACATAATGCCTGACATAGATCCAGTAAACATGTGATAGATTTCAAGAAACCTGATTGTGAGGAGAACACGAATAGGCTATAGACTTACTGGGGACAGCGTTTTTGAGAGTTTTTCAGTGACTCAGACTTTTAATTTTATTCTGAAGTGACGCATGTATATATGCAAATCAAATAGAAAAAAAATAGAAATTCACCTCAATTCCTTAGCCTCACCTTGCATAAGGAGAAACAATGGAAACAGTGAGAGACTTTATTTTTTGGGGTTCCAAAATCACTGCAGATGGTGACAGCTGCCATGAAATTAACAGATGCTTGCTCCTTGGAAGAAAAGGTATAACCAACCTAGACAGCATATTAAAGTAGAGACATTCTTGACATTTGTCAAGAAAGGTCCGTCTAGTCAAGGCTATGGTTTTTCCAGTGGTCATGTATGGATGTGAGAGTTGAACTATAAAGAAAGCTGAGCACCGAAGAATTGATACTTTTGAACTGTGGTGTTGGAGAAGACTCTTAAGAGTCCCTCGGACTGTAAGGAGATCCAACCAGTCCATCCTAAAGGAAATCAGTCCTAAATATTCATTGGAAGCCTGATGCTGAAGCTGAAGCTCCAATATTTTGAACACTTGATGCAATGAGCTGACTCATTGGAAAGACCCTGATGCTGGGAAAGATTGAAGGCAGAAGGAGAAGGGGGTGACAGAGGATGAGATGGTTGGGTGGCATCACTGACTCAATGGACATGAGTTTGAGCAAGCTCCGGAAGTTAGTGATGGACAGGGAGGCCTGGCTTGCTGCAGCCCATGACTGAACCGAACTGATGCATAAGTCCTGCCAAACTTGCTTATTTTAGTATATTATGTATCCGACTGTAAAGCTCCTTCCCCACTGAACTACCAGTTCCAGTTGATTCTGCCATCAAATATATTCATCAGCTTCACCTCTCTCCCATCTGCCACTGCTCTAATCCAAAATCTCATCTTCTTTTGAATTATCTCATCCAAACCATGGCAGAGTTTTCCTAACATGTCTTTCTTCTTGCAGACTGGGCTCATTTCAGTCTGTCCTCCATCCTGCTAATTAAGTGGTTTGTAAGAAAAATTCTTCAGCATCTTCTCTTGCCCTCATTTTAAATATCAGCTCTAAAATTCTGAAGCTTTTATATAAAGCTCTTCCCCAGACCAGTTCCTGCTTTTCTCTTCTGTTCATTTGATTTTGCAGGCATATCACAGTTGGTTCCCACCATGCTGCCTCATGGTTCTGCTGCATGCCTGCTCTCTGTCTTCTGTTCCCTCTCCTCCATGCTCGACTGGCAAAAACCTATCTATCCTTGAAGTTTCAGACTTTTTTGGAGTCTTTCATGCAGACCTGGGTGTTCATTTCTCTGCACTCCCATTACACCCGTGGCCCTTCTTAGAGCATGTATTCCGTTGTCCTGAAGTTGTTAGTTTGGGGTCTTAAGCTGGGTCGTATCTTTTCAGCTTGTGTATTGGCATCCATCATAGTGCTTCACACCTTGCAGTGTTTGTTCAGTGATTATTTGTTGACAGTTTAAAGTGAAGACCTATTACTGTGAATATCAAGTAACAAAGAAACTCAGAATGAAAACTTTTCTCATGCCTTAGTCTTATTTAGTTGTTCTATTTCCTAAGATCTTTTAGCTCTAACTTCCATTATTGAATTTCACACAATCTGACAAGTATACTTGAAAGTTGTATATGCACATTGTATCTTTCGCTAGATTTTGAGGGCTTAAAGGCAAAGATTATTTGTTGAATTCATTTCTTTGAATTTTTTTAAACTGATGTGTATTGTTGTTTATTTAGTCGCTAAGTTGTGTCTGACTCTGTGACCCTGTGTACTGTAGCCCGCCAGTCTCCTCTGTCCATGGGATTTCCCAGGCAAGAATACTGGAGTGGGTTGCCATTTTCTTCTCCGGGGCATCTTCCTGACCCAGGGATTGAATCTGTGTCTCCTGCATTTCAGGCAGATTCTTTACCACTAAGCCCGGAGGGAAGCCCACCATACACATGGCAGGTCCTTAATAAATCTTCGTTAAGTAAGTAGATCTTTATCAGAGCTAAGTATGAAGGAAATAACAGATATTTTTATCATTACAGAATTCCCTGGAAGGTGGTATACCTTTATAAGCAAGTGGAGAAAAATGTTTTTAGAGTCAGAATTGTGTATAGCTATCATTAATGTTAAGACTGCCTGGTCTCTTTCAAGGCAGTTTTATCATCCTATTTTTGCTTTGACTTTTAAATCATTACATTGTAATAAAGCTTGTCATGCTGTCTTTCACATTAGTCTAAATCCATTTCACTTCGATAAATGTATAATAATCTTAGCCTGAATGTCTGCACAACAAACAACAGGGTTTTCAGCTACCAGGTTAATCTTGGCTTTATTGTCATAAAATTCTTCTGGATATTTTATAGGACTAGGGTTAATTTAGGGAATGGGGAAAATGAAAGAAAGCGTTCTATTTTCAAAAAGTCTTTGATTGAACCATATTTTGGCCTATGAATTGCTAATTAGAGGATTTTCAGATCAAAGCAATTTAGATCTAAATAACTTCCTCCAAATGACCTGAGACTTCAATTCTTTTGTGGAAAACTGCTCTATTATGCTTTCCAGTGATGATTAAACAATAAATTTATCTGTAGAATTTAATATTATACTAAGCAGTAGTCCAATTGCATTTTGTTTCTGAGTTCTAAATTGTCTCATAAGATGGTAATCAGTGATAGATGGCATGGCCCTGCTGGGAACCAATAACTTGGTCATTTAGAGGAGGAATCACCATGGGAAGTAAAAGGATTTTCAAAGCCTCTGGGAAATACCTCTGCTGGAGGTTGACGTTCCAACCAGGGAATCTGATTGGGCTTTTCTATTGCTCCTAACTCCTCTCTTAGGCTGCTCATCCTGACTTGGCCACCAGAATCAGATCAGTTTGTAACTTAATCTTTTGTTTGAGATTTTGATTTTTTCCAGGGTGTGGTTTCTAGACCGTGGTCCCAAGGTTGGGAAGGAAAATACAAAGGCTCTTGTGCTGGTGACTAGCTCTTACCTGTCGGTCTTCCTTTCTCTCCTGCATACCCTTTCTCCTCAAATTTCCTGTATCCATCTAGAGACAAAGCCAGTTTCATTTTGTTTAAATTGTGGAAGTAAACAGATTAATGTTCTTTTGTAGAAATTGCAAACGAGGAAGCAAGTCAGAACGAAGTAAATATTCCTTTTCTTCACCCCTCTTAAAATCAATTCCTCTTCCAAGAAATAGCTATTATTAACACTTGATCTGTATAGTCTCACATCTTTATCATATACTTACATATTATAGTATTGATAAATTGCATTATAATATGTGGTGGTGTCATAATTTGTTATTTATGTACCATCTTATGTGTTATACCAATTCAAAGTACTATTTATTATTGCTTTTATATAAATGGCCTCACGTGATTTATATTTTTCTGCCACTTCCTTTTCCCTAAACAATATCTCCTGTGGATCTTTCATTATGACTGTACATATACCTGATTTTTTTACCTGCTGCATAATGATTCATAGTATGGCAGGTCAACCTTAATTATTCAATCACATGTTGATTATAAGAGATATTGTGTTTAACCAGCTATGACACCTACACATACATGCACATACACATCTTTAAGACCACATAAGTTGATTTCTTTGTTATATGTTCCTAGAGATGGATTTCTAGAAATGATGCTATTGGGCCAACAGGGATTCAATTCTTAAAGAAGGATTTAGATCCAGAATTATTGCACCAATTGGTATATTCGTCAGAGACATGTAAAGGTGTTTGTTTCCCTGCTCTTTTGGTAATGATGTGTGTGTGTGTGTTGTGTGCTCAGTCATATCTGACTCTTTGAGACTCCATGGGCTGTAGCCCTCCAGGCTCCTTTTTCCATGGAATTTTTCAGGCAAGAATACTGGAGTGGATAGCCATTTCCTACTCCAAGGGATCCTCCTGAGCCAGGGATCGAACCCTCACCTCTTGTGTCTCCAGCATTGGCAAGTGGATTCTTTACCACTCCACCACGTGAGACGATCTTTTGGTAATGACAGATACCATTAATGTGCTCATTCTTTTGTGAATCTAATGGACAAAAAATTAGAATGAATTTCTTCAATTATTTACTGACCATTTATATTTCTATTTTTTTTTATGTTGCATTATCTGATCATGTCCTTTATTTTTTTTTCATGATTTAAAAAACTTTATTTTTAATTGGAGGATAATTGCTTTAAAATGTTGGATTGGTTTCTGCCTTACATCAACATGAATCAGCCACAGGTATACACATGTCCCCTCTCTCTTGAACCCTCTACCCCATCCCACCCCTTTAGGTTGTCACTGAGCACCAACTTGAGCTTCCTGTGTCACATAGCAAATTCCCACTGGCTATCTGTTTTACATATGGTAATATATATATATATATCAGTGCTGCTTTTTCAATTCGTGCTATCCTCTCCTTCTTCTACTGTGTCCACAAGTCTTTTCTCTATGTCTGTGTCTCTACTGCTACCCTTTAAAATCTTTATCTTATTAACTGAACTCAGAACTACTATCAGTAGTTGTAGCTTGAAAAATATGTTGATTATCCCTTATTATATATGATGCAAGTATTTTGCCTCTTTCAAGCATACTTCTTTTAAGTTTGTTCATGTGAGTTTAAAAAATTATTTTATTTATGTATGTCTTGGCTGTGCTGGATCTTCACTGCTGCCTGCAGGCTTTCTCGGTTTGCAGTGTGAGGGCCTCTTCCTGCAGTGGCTTCTCTTGTTAAGGGCACAGGATCTAGCGCGCTCAGGCTTCAGCAGTTGCGGCACATGGGCTCAGTAGTTGTGTTGCAAGAGCTTAGCTGTTCCTACACATGTGGGATCTTCCCAGGCCGGGGATTGAGCCAGTGTCCCCTGCATTGCAAGGTGGATTCTTAACCGCAGGATCACCAGGGAAGATCCATTTATGTGATTTTTTCATCCAAAAGTTTTAAATTTTTGCAAAACTGAGTCTAAGAAATGATTTTCTTTATGGCTCTGGATTTTGTATCTAGCTTAAGAATGTGTTCCGCACCTCATATTTATAGAGGTGTTCTTTGGTTTCAGCTAATTTTTCTATTCTTGGTTTTTTTGCATTTAATTTTGCAGTTTATTTTTGTGTAAAATTTTTTGTTCTACAAATGGGTAGCCAAGAGGTTTTGAATAATTGTTTTGAATAATTTGTTCCCTGCTGGCTCAGATGGTAAAGAATCTGCCTGCAGCGTGGGAGATCCAGGTTCGATCCTTGGGTCTGGAAGATACCCTGAAGAAGAACATGACAACCCATTCTAGCATTCTTGCCTAGAAAATCCCATGGATGGAGGAGCCTGGCAGGCTATAGTCCATGGGGTTGAAAAGAGTCTGACACAACTGAGTGATTTCACTTTCACTCACTGGTTTCAAATTCCATTGTTATTATTTGAATTTCCATGTATACATGAATTTGTTTCTGGATGCTTTATTCTTTCCATTAGTCTATTTGTCTTTTCTTGCATGCATATACCACCATTTTAACCAGCATAGTTTTTTTGTATGCTATGATAGCTAGCAGAGAAATTCCTACTTCTGTTTTACTATTTTAATTTTAACAACCCTCTGGCATTCCAATCCCAAAGAAAGGTAATGCCAAAGAATGCTCAAACTACTACACAATTTCACTCATCTCACACACTAGTAAAGTAATGCTCAAAATTCTCCAAGCCAGG
The DNA here is from genome assembly GCF_910594005.1 of Cervus elaphus. Lineage (NCBI taxonomy): Eukaryota > Metazoa > Chordata > Mammalia > Artiodactyla > Cervidae > Cervus > Cervus elaphus. The sequence goes on along the minus strand of NC_057833.1, from coordinate 20,615,911 downwards.
CTTCAACAATACATGATCTGTGAACTTCCAGATGTTCCAGATGGTTTTAGAAAAGGCAGAGGAACCAGAGATCAAATTGCCAATATCGGCTGGATCATAGAAAAAGCAAGAGAGTTCCAGAAAAACATCTATTTCTGCTTTATTGATTATGCCAAAGCCTTTGACTGTGTGGATCACAATAAACTATTGAAAGAGATGGGAATACCAGACCATCTGACCTGCCTCTTGAGAAACCTGAATGCAGGTCAGGAAGCAACAGTTAGAGCTAGACATGGAACAACAGACTGGTTCCAAATAGGAAAAGGAGTACATCAAGGTGGTATATTGTCACCATACTTATTTAACTTCTATGCAGAGTACATCATGAGAAACGCTGGACTGGATGAAGCACAAGCTGGAATCAAGATTGCCAGGAGACATATCAATAATCTCAGATATGCAGATGACACCACCCTTATGGCAGAAAGTGAAGAAGAACTAAAGAGCCTTTTGATGAAAGTAAAAGAGGAGAGTGAAAAGATTGGCTTAAATCTTAACATTCAGAAAACTAAGATCATGGCATCTGGTCCCGTCACTTCATGGCAAATAGATGGGGAAACAGTGGAAAAAGTGAGAGACTTTATTTTTTGGGGCTCCAAAATCACTGCAGATGGTGATTGCAGCCATGAAATTAAAAGACGCTTACTGCTTGGAAGGAAAGTTATGACCAACCTAGACAGCATATTAAAAACCAGAGACATTACTTTGCCAACAAAGGTCCATCTAGTCAAGGCTGTGGTTTTTCCAGTGGTCATGTATGGATGTGAGAGTTGGACTGTAAAGAAAGCTGAGTGCTGAAGAATTGATCCTTTTGAACTGTGGTGTTGGAGAAGATTCTCGAGAGTCCCTTGGACTGCAAGGAGATCCAACCAGTCCATCCTAAAGGAGATCAGTCCTGAATTTTCATTGGAAGGACTGATGTTGAAGCTGAAACTCGAATACTTTGGCCCCCTGATGCGAAGAGCTGATGCATTTGAAAAGACCCTGATGCTGGGAAAGATTGAAGGTGAGAGGAGAAGGGGACGACAGAGGATGAGATGGTTGGATGGTATCACCGACTCAAAGGACATGAGTCTGGGTAAACTCCGGGAGTTGGTGATGGACAGGGAGGCCTGGCATGCTGTGGTTCATGGGGTCGCAAAGAGCCGGACACAACTGAGTGACCGAACTGAACTGAACTGGCATTTTATCTTTCTAAGTAAATGTTAGGATCAGTATTCATGTTCCATGAAAAATTACATTAATTTTTGAGTTGTATTTCCCTTCAATTTGAATGTGACATGTTTAAAATATTGAGAAAACATATTCTGTATTTTACTTATTGATTCTTTTAATGGTCTTTCCAGAATAATTGTACACTAAGTTTCCATTCCTTGTTGAGGTTTTTCCTCCACATTTCAGAAAGCATCTTGTCATAGTCTTGACTTTTATGGGGATGTTTATAATGGGATGTGCCCACTTTCTATATAACCTATGCATTTAGTTTTTAAATGTAACAATTTTTTTTCTAAAACATTTTTTAACTGCCTGTTACTTGCGTATACTCTTTTGTTGTTTGCTCATATGGGGGATTTTGACTTTTAGCTCTTTAATTTCATGTTAATTACTGCATTTTCTTATCAGATAATTTTAATACCTGGAGTCATTGGAGAACCAAATTTGATATTTGCTGTTCTTGTGTTCTCCCACATGGTGACATGTTTCCTTTTTATGTCTGGTTATCATTTATTGTTACCTCATTTTTGGTTGTTGCTAAACTATAGACATTCTGAAGAATGAAATTGAAAATGCTTTCCTCCAGAGAAGATTTGTGTTTGTTTCTGCAGTATAGAAATAAAGAAAGCTATTGTCCTGAGGCTACTGCATTTTCCTTTTTCTTTGTCCTTTTAATTGAACAATCTTGCTTCAGTGCCCCTGTTGTCCTGCTGGTCCAAGGCTTAGGCTCCTGTTTATAGTCTCTTCATGTATGCCTACTGTTCACTGTCTCCATATTAAGTTTGCTTCTTATACCTCTTTCTTCTTTTGGACCCGTGGAGATTGTCCCCAATCCCTGAAGATCCAGCAAGGCGACAGAAATTATGTTTTAGTTAAAGCTGATTTTCTCTGAAGCAGAAAAGCCCCCTACAAAATCCTAGTCTGCAGTGATACTTGAACCAGAGTTCCCTTATTTTAATTGGTTTTCACTTACTTTCTTCAAAAAGGTTGTTAGTATAAATATTGAACTTAAAAAAAGAAAGAAGTTTAAAGTGTTTATGTTTATTTTGTGAAATAAAAAAGAGATAGTTGCTGGAGAGGGTGTGGAGAAAAGGGAACCCTCTTAGACTGTTGGTGGGAATGCAAATTAGTACAGCCGCTATGGAGAACAGTGTGGAGATTTCTTATAAAACTGGAAATAGAACTGCCATATGACCCAGCAATCCCTTCTGGGCATACACACCGAGGAAACCAGATCTGAAGGAGACACGTGCACCCCAATGTTCATCGCAGCACTGTTTATAACAGCCAGGACATGGAAGCAACCTAGATGCCCATCAGCAGACGAATGGATAAGGAAGCTGTGGTACATTTACACCATGGAATATTACTCAGCCATTAAAAAGAATTCATTTGAATCAGTTCTAATGAGATGGATGAAACTGGAGCCCCTTATACAGAGTGAAGTAAGCCAGAAAGATAAACACCAATACAGTATACTAACACATATGTATGGAATTTAGAAAGATGGTAATGATAACCCTATATGCAAGACAGAAAAAGAGACACAGATGTATAGAACAGACTTTTGGACTCTATGGGAGAAGGCGAGGGTGGGATGATCTGAGAGAACAACACTGAAACGTATATTATCAAGGGTGAAACAGATCACCAGCCCAGGTTGGATGCATGAGACAAGTGCTCAGGGCTGGTGCACTGGGAAGACCCAGAGGGATGGGATGGGGAGGGAGGCGGGAGGGGGGTTCAGGATGGGGAATACATGTAAATCCATGGCTGATTCATGTCAATGTATGGCAAAAACCACTACAATATTGTAAAGTAATTAGCCTCCAACTAATAAAAATAATTGGGAAAAAAAAAAGAGACAGTAATCTTTGAAACACAAAGTTTGAAAACTTCTGTTTAAAGCCTGGGAAAAAAACCCTGTTATGTTTTTCAGTGTATGTGAGTAATGATAATAGCCAAAAAATCAATTTAACTGAAATTTTAAAATCCTCCAAATGAACTTTTGTTCTGAAAAAAAAAAAAAAAAAAAAAAAGCTTTTGAAACAAAATGTTGATGTTAGTTAAATTTATTGCCAAACTTGAACTGGGAAATTAGTGAGATTTTTTTCGAAACAATTCATAGTGTTAAGAAGCATTTTGACTTTTTCAAGGTCAGTGATAGAATACCAAACAGACACACAATAGAAATCTGTGTCTTAGAGCTGTATGTCTTCTCTCATTTTTATTGAAAAAGATGGAAAAAAAAAAAGATGATAATGGCTATGGTAATAATTTAAGAGCGAATAGCACAAGAGGTTTTAATTTCCGACTAATATCTTAAATTAGATCTCATCCTGGGGGAAAAAATGGCAAAAATATTTCTTAAAAGAAGATCTGTTATATGACTTAGAGATAAAAACACTAACTGAGGTGTTCAGTAGAATACTTTTGCTAGTATATATCATGTCAAACAAAATTGCTTCTAAACGTTCACTGATTATGCCTTTGTGGATTATCCCAAGGCTTAAATTCTAAATAAATAGACTTGTTAATACATAAAGGTATATTCAGAAGAGCCAATGCCCCCAGTTCCTGTTATCCTATTATCTGCAAGTAGGCTATCCATTTTTGTGGATTATCCTGGAGAGCTGAGCTGCTGCACTGCTGTCTTCAAAATCCCCTAGTGCTATATTCTCTCTCTCTCTCTCTTTCTTATTGTCATTTTATATCTATGCCCTGCAGGATGGCAGGATTTAGTAGCAAATGTTTGATGCAGTCAAACAAGTCTCATTTAGATACAGTTGTCTGGGGTCTGTCTTCTACTTTTTTCTCACTTTTCTAGCATTATTAGGAAACTTTACAGTTTTTCCCCTAACCACTTTGAATTAAATTTGAACATGTTGCCAATATGTAAATAATACTGATTTGGTTTTAAAAAGTGCACTGAAAACGGATTCTATATCCATCCATACATCTATTTGTACACCCACCCTTCCATGAAGTTACCCACTTAATAAATCTAATATTTATAGGATAAAAAAGTTTTGTTTATTTATATATTATAGTTTCATTAGGCTTCCCCAGTGGCTTGGCTATAAAGAATCCACCTGCAATGCCCAAGTCACAGGAGATGCGGGTTCGATCCCTGGGTCTGGAAGATGCAGGAGGAGGGCATGGAAACCCACTCCTGTATTCTTGCCTGGGAAGTCGCATGGACAGAGGAGCCTGGCGGGCTATGGTCCATGGGGTTGCAAACTTTATAGTTTTGTTATGCCTGTGTGAAATGATTCTGCTCATCTCTAGCAGGGGGCAGGAAGAAATTCCTCAGTAAAATTAGACACATTTCTTTAACCCAATTTTCACAATACCCCTTCTTGAAACTGCTTCCATTTTGTTATTTTGGAACGTATAGATAATGGATTGAGCAATTTCAGTGCATTCCAAAAAAATTGGCAGAATTTCAAAGCTGGCAGGGACCCATTCTGTATAAAGGTGAGGAAATGGAAAGATAATATAATACACCTAAACTGACAGACCTGAGTAGTATTAAAACGAAGATCAGGATGTCTGGAGTCTCCATCTTTGATTTCTAGTGTTAGTTATGATTCGTATGGGATTTGCTTTCATAATCCTGCATTATTAAATGGTAACAAGATAAAGATTAAGTAGAAAGATGTCTTCATCATTATGTGAAAAACTAAATTCTGCCTTGATATAAAATCACAAGCTTGGATATTTATTCCTCTAATACTGTAAAAAGGGAGATAAAATAAAGAGCCGTGTATAAATCATTTCAAAGACTAGACTTAGTAAGTCTTGTTTGGACAAGCATCACAAGTTCTCAGGTATTGTGATGAAAATAGAAAGTATAGTTTAGATGAGAATTTATGGAAAATATAAATTAAAAAATAATCATTTACTCAATGATAATTTTTTTTTGAATCTATTAATATTTATTCAATATTTTAACAAATTAAAATGTATCCAATTTTACCCTTTACAGTCGATTTTTCCATATACTTAAAAGGGATCCTTCCCTACTTCTAGGTAGGAAAGTAATCATTTAAGGATAATTGGACATCTAAAGAACTTTGGTAAACTGAACTATAGTACAGTAGTACTTACAAGAGGAAAATAGCTCGTCTTGATTTCTAATTGCTACAGTATGGTGTCAGTGAGATCAAACTCAGGCAAGACAGACCCAATTCATGTTTACATGTGGAAACCATACAACGTTAAGTGGTTAATCTACTGAAAGTTTGGCAGTCTGTTCACATCACTAAGAGGCTTACCTAAGACCTACTTTTATGCTGCAGCATCCTGTGGTGTTCTTGCACCACCCAGAAAAATTCTTTGGGGAGAGAAAAATCACCAAAGCTGTGATATAGCCATTGAAATCCTTAATCTTTGATAACCTTTAAAGCTGGGGAGTACTTAACAGCAGGTAAACATGGAACATCTTCCTAGAATGCCAACTTTACATTAAACATGTAACATCAAAAAACAAAAGTAAATGCACAATTATATTCATATTTAACAGACGAGATGTCCCTCAAGTTCCTGCAACCATTTGTATGATTTCATTGGACTTTGACAAGCTCTACATTAGAAAATGGTTACTTCTGCCATAAGATGCAAATATAATTAAGATATCTGTTTGAAACATCTGAAACAGGTACCACCTTTGACAGGTCACATAAATCTCATCCCTAGGTGACACTACCTAAGCCCAAAGGCAGGTGGGGTTGGTGTTATTTTAGCCTAACTATTGATAGTACTTACACCTCTTATCAAATACAATACTGTTCACTTGTCATTACGTTATGTGAAATGATTCAAGTATACAAAAAATTAGGAGCATTTAACCCAATGACATCAAGTTAAGTGGTAATAGCAAAGGCAATTCAAATAGTAACATGGCACAACTTTCCCTGTTAGCGGTTTTAAAATGCTCATTTAAACAAGGGATGAGTTCACTTGCTTAGATATTTGAAATACAACTTTATTCTGATTCTAAACGAAAAGGAATGGGAATGACAGTAACAAACAAGATTCCACCTCTCAATATTGTCATGTGACTATAGCAGTCTTATATTTGAAACTCAAGGAGGAAACAACTGTGTTCCAAAACACCTAAATATGCAGGTCCAAAAAATGAAGGTTTTTTTTTTTTTTAAACTGCCACATTCACTCCAAAGCCCATCCATCTCCTTCAGCATCCAAAGATTAAGCACATGTTCTGCTTAGCTATATAATAAAGTGGCAAACACGCTGCACCACTGACATCACAGGACAGTTGCCTATAAAACTAGACTTCTGACGCTGGGCCCCAGCTTCACTTTCTCACAGGTCATCATCTTCATCCGAGAGAGCAGTTGTCTGAGCAACCTCTAAATCGTGCTCGTACTGTGCTGCCAAGGCTGGGTCCATGACCACCTCTGGCGGGGCAAGAGCAGGCATGGCGACAAACTCCAAGTTAGGGTCTCCAATCAATTTTCTAGCAAGCCAGAGGAAGGGCTTTTCAAAGTTGTAGTTACTTTTGGCAGAAATGTCATAGTACTGAAGATTCTTCTTTCGGTGGAAGACAATTGACTTTGCCTTAACCTTTCTGTCCTTAATATCCACTTTGTTGCCACACAACACAATTGGGATGTTCTCACACACTCGTACCAGATCTCTATGCCAGTTAGGCACATTCTTGTAAGTAACTCTTGATGTTACGTCAAACATTATAATGGCACACTGAGCTTGTATATAATAGCCATCTCTCAGTCCACCAAATTTCTCCTGACCAGCTGTATCCCATACATTGAACTTAATAGGTCCTCTGTTGGTATGGAACACAAGAGGATGGACCTCAACACCCAAGGTAGCTACATACTTCTTCTCAAATTCACCAGTCAGATGATGCTTCACAAATGTAGTTTTTCCAGTACCACCATCACCAACCAAAACAAGTTTGAACTGAACTTGGGGTTCTCCTTGGGCAGCCATCGCGATGTTACTTCCAGAAGCGTCTCCGCGCCCGTCTGACTCTCAATGATAATTTTTAAGCCTGGGTGTTTGTCCAGTTCTTTATTTTCCCTGCTAAAAATAAAGGAAACATCTCTAAGATATCTGGAATGGAAAATGATATTAAATATACTCCTTTCTGAAATGTGGCATAATTCTCTTCCAGAAGTCAAAATGAACATAAAAAGAGGAAAATCAAGAATTCTCAATAATAACTAGTTATTTAAGTGACATTTTGCAAAGAAAATAGAATTAATGTGAGATATTTTTCATGATTAAAGAGATATAGGTTGATTAGGGGAGCACAGTTTTCTGGTTTAAAGCCAAGTCACATGATATTACTAATTAAGCTGAGAGAAAAAGGCCTTGTTCAAGGAGATTAGCATTGACCTTAAAACCAAGTTGAGAAGCTAAAGTGTAATACAATGGAAATACTTGGGAAATTAAAGAAAACTCATGCTTGAGCCCCATCCTCAGAGAGTCTGATTTAGTTGGTTTTGGAAAAGGCCCCAAACATAATCATTTTCTCAAACACCATTGGTATTTCTAGTGTTAAGATTGAGAATCACTAGCATAGATTATGGAAGTGTAGGAAAAATTGAAAATCATATGGGAAGTCACATGCCATGACATTATTTCTGGGAGAACTGAAACACTGTTTTGTACATTGATGACAGTATATAAATGTTGTTGGCTTTGATTCTTAGCAGAAAGAAAAATTAGATAGTTAAAGATGGAAGGGAACTTAGTAGGATCACTAATTATGAAAATTAAGGGTTCTTCAAGGGAAGGAGGGAAAGAAGAAAAGTAAAAATTAATTTTAAGAAAAATTAATGAAGATACACATTATGATCTTTTAAAAGCAACTCTAGTTTTAATTGCTGATAGCAGGAACTCACCTGTCATAGAGTAGAGGTTATCACTCATCTATTTTTAATTTTTCATTTAATTAAATGTGACTAAATGTCAACAAAATATTAAAGTCAGTATAAATGATTTGAACAACGTGTGGAAAATGATTCTGGGGAAATTATAGTCCATTAGTACTGTTGGGTTATTGCTAATCTATACTCAATCTTGCCCAATATTATTTTTCTAAAATGAAGTTCTTCTGAAATAAAGTTAATTTCAGCTTTTTTAGGAACAAATCCATACCAAACAAGACAGGATTTTGAACAATGGGGATATAACCATTTTAAGTTATATGAGAGTTTGAGAGTGATATAGATGTGTTTAATCTTGTGACTCTAACATTCAAAATAATGACTTATCCATCCTATTATATTTAGAACACTTTGAAATATATTTGAAAGTCTTAGTTCTTATAGGATTTATATTTTTGAGGATAAACATTTTCTGGAGAGTTGCCAGAATGTTTTAAATAAAAATTATAAGGTTTAAGAATTAGAATAATTTGTTTAATAAAATATTCTTGCCAAGAAAACCCAATGTACTTTTATAAACATATAGTCTTGGGGTTAGAAGGATTGGTAATGCTTTTTATCTGGGAGTTTAGTTTGTTACAGGTGCTAGTACATGGATACATTACCCAATATATCAGTTCAGTTCAGTCACTCAGTCATGTCCAACTCTTTGCGGCCCCATGAACCGCAGCACACCAGGCCTCCCTATCCACTACCAACTCCAGGAGTTTGCCCAAAGTCATGTCCACTGAGTCAGTGATGCCATCCAATCATCTCATCCTCTGTTGTCTCCTTCTCCTCCTGCCCTCAATCTTTCCCAGCATCAGGATCTTTTCACATGAGTCAGCTGTTTGCATCTGGTGGCCAAAATATTAAGAGTTTCAGCTTCAACACCAGTCCTTCCAATGAACACCCAGGACTGATTTCCTTTAGGATGGACTGGTTGGATCTCCTTGCAGTCCAAGGGACTCTCAAGAGTCCTATCTAACACTACAGTTCAAAAGCACCAATTCTTCAGCACTCAGCTTTCTTCATAGTCCAACTCTCACATCCATACACGACTGCTGGAAAAACCATAGCCTTGACTAGGTGGACTTTTGTTGACAAAGTAATGTCTCTGCTTTTTAATATGCTGTTTAGATTGGTCATAACTTTCCTTCCAAGCAGTAAGTGTCTTTTAATTTCATGGTTGCAGTCACCATCTGCAGTGATTTTGGAGCCCCCCAAAATAAAGTCTGCCACTGTTTCCACTGCTTCCCCGTCTATTTGCCATGAAGTGACGGGACCAGATGCCATGATCTTAGTTTACATCAAACATACTCATTTATGCAAGGTTTTTGAAAAATCCTCATAACATTTTATTGTGAATTAGATGAGATCTGCAATTGGGTAAATAACCATGTAGAAGTTGAGGCAAGCTTTGTTTATGGAAGTGTTATATTTTTGGACTTATCCTAGCTAATATTTTTCATTGGTGAGCTGGATAAAAACAGTTATTAGATGAACCACAGATTTCAACAAATGAAGAAAACATCTATTTACCATCTACTGTATTCCATGGGATGTATGGACAAATCAGGGAGAGTTATCAATATAATGTAATTAGGATTCAAAATTGTATTCTTATACTTTGAAATTAGAAAAATCCTAATTTTAGCTTACAACATCAGATTTTTAAAGGTAGAATGGTAGATGCCTGCCTTGATTGTTTATTCATGGGAATAACACTTAGAGTTTTACTCAGTCAGGACCTCAAGGTAAGGGCAATGCATGTTGGAGTGGCTTATTCAGCTAATGTAAAAATAGGGTGTTTAAATAAGTCATAGTGTCTGTAACAGTGGTTAGAACACACCTGAAATATTGGCTCAATTCTGAGCCCTTTGCTTAAATAAACCCCTGGGGACCCTAAGGTGTTCATGTTATATATTGGTGAGTAGAGATATACTGTCTTCTATTGATGGTACATTAATTAATGTGTAAGTATATTATTTTAAAATGTAACAACACTAGGACTTCCCTGGTGACTCAGTGGCAAAGAATCCAGCTGCAATGCAGGAGCCACAGGAGACATGGGTTCGATCCCTGGGTGGGGAAGATCCCCTGGAAGAGGGAATGGCAACCCACTCCAGTAGTCTTGCCTGGAGAATCCCCACGTACAGAGGAGCCTGGCAGGCTACAGTCCATAGCGTCACAAAGAATCAGACACAACTGAAGCAATTTAACACACACACACAACTAGTTTTTAGCTTAGGACTAAAAAATACAACGCTTAGATTGGGGCAATGGAATAAGAAAGGGAGAATAGGAGTGTAAGTATTTCTTTCAGAAGAGAGTGTCATTCAATGTTTAGACTAAGCATCAGACTAAAAATTACAATGTTAAGACTGGGGCAATGGGATGAGAAAGGGAGACTAGGAGTGTAAGTAAGTATTTCTTTCAGAAGAGAGTATCATTCGATGTACAATTAATATATGCTATGTTCACACAGGCACACATGCTTGCACACACACACACACACACACACACACAGCTATTATTTGGTGTTATGGAGAAAACCATAACTCAGAAAGAGTCAAAGAATGCTGTCTCTGAGATGGAGGCGGGGGACGGGGACTTGGGATTGAGGGGGATGAATTGATAAAAAAGCCTTTTGATGCCATTGGATTTTACACCATGGACATATCTTATTACATTTTTAAAAAAAGTGATCAAAGCCTGAATGACCAACCTCCCTGAAAAGAAAGTGAAAAAAAAAAAAAAAAAAAAGACAAAGGGAGAGAATCAAGAGACTGTCATGATGGAGTTGGATCTACAAATGATGCTATGATTTAAAAGGAACTGGGGTCATCTACCCTGGACAAGAGGTGTATGAAGAGGCTGATGTAGATGTAGGGAAAGAGAGTAGGATAGAATCAAAAGGTAGAAGAGGAAGTCTTTGGCTTATCATAATGCTATAGGAATTCCTATCCCATGGGATCCCAGGATCTGCATAGGAGATTCGTGTGTCTGTGTATCCAAAGAAATTCTATGGAATATTGTGCTCATATATGAATATGTGCATTTAAAAGGAAGGTATGGGCCATCATTTTCAACTGATTTTTTTCCCCAAAGGAGTATAAGATATAAAATAGGTTAAAACTACAGGGTTGCTTGCCTTATGGAGTAATAAACACTTGTGTAAAGAGGCCATCTTTCATAGATAATTTAGAAATAATTCTCACATTGGATAAAGCACACCAGTTTATTTGAAAGAAACTTTTTCTGCTCTAAAGTTCTAATATTTATATAATAGAAGGAATAAAATACATTTAATAATGAAACATTTATTGGGCACTTACTACATACAGGTCATCACGCCAAATGCTTGACATGGGCTCTCATTCAATCTTTATAGTGTCAGATTACATAGGTACCAGGCTTCCCTGATAACACAGTTGGTAAAGAATTGCCTGCAATGCAGGAGACCCCAGTTCGATTCCTGGGTCAGGAAGATCCGCTGAAGAAGGGATAGGCTACCCACTCCAGTATTCTTGGGCTTCCCTCAGCTGGCTAGGGGGAGGCTCAGCTGGTAAAGAATCTGCCTGCAATGTGGGAGACCAGGATTTGACCCCTGGATTGGGAAGATCCCCTGGAGAAGGGAATGGCTACCCACTCCAGTATTCTGGCCCGGAGAATTCCATAGTCCATGGGGTCGCAAAGAATCGGACATGACTGAGTGACTTCCCTTTCACTTTTCAGGTAGGTTACACATCAAAATTTCAGAGAGACAAAGAAACAAACTAGAGTTCACTCTGCAGTAAGGGACAGAGCCAAGATGACGACCGAAGAAGTCTGGCCCTAGAACTGGCCTGCAGCCCCTTTTGGAGGGGTTTTTCCCTCTTATTCGGACTCTCTCTCACTGAAAGTATTAGTCACTCAGTCATGTCCAACTCTTTCTAACCGTATGGACTGTACCTCGACAGGCTCCTCTGTCCATGGAATTCTCCAGGCAAGAATACTGGAGTAGGTAGCCATTTCTTTCTCCAGGGGATCTTCCCTACCCAGGTATTGAACCTGGGTCTCCTGCATTGCAGCCAAATTCTTTACCCTCTGAGCAACCAGGAGAGCCTGATTCTCCCTCACTGCACTGGGTTAATTCTGCTCCATGACTGGCAGGGGCAACACTGGCATCTGCAGAGCTCCTCTTCCCATTTCCTTCAGTGCTTGTCCACGTGTGTGGCATTTTTGTGCCTTAATTGTCTGTGTTATCTGAACTTGATTTCCTTTAATGGGCTTCTCTGGTGACTCAGACAGTAAAGAATTTTGTTTCACAAAAAATACATATATTATCTATCTATCTACCTATTATCTATTTAAAAATCTATATAGAGAAAGAGATCGTATTCGTTTTCTTTTGCTACTGTGACAGATAACCACAAACTCAGTGGTTTGCAACAGCACACCTTTTATGTTTTGTAGGTTAGAATTGTAGCCTGGGTCTCACCGGGCTAAAATCAAGGTACTCACAAGGCTGTCTACTTTTCTGGAGGCACTGGAGGAGAATTTGTTTCCTTGCCTTTTCCAGCTCCCTTGGTTTATAGCTCCTTTTCTCCATCCTCCAAGCCAGGAACACCGGTGATGGTTTTAGTTGCTGAGTCATGCCCGACTCTTGCGACCCCATGGACTGTAGCCTGCCAAGGCTCTTCTATCCATGGGATTCTCCAGGCAAGAATACTGGAGTGACTTGCCACTTCCTTCTCTGGGGGATCTTCCCAACCCAGGAATTGAAACCCGGTCTTCTGCATTGCAGGTGGGTTCTTTACTGACTGAGCTACCAGGGAAGCCCTAGGCAGAGTTTATCTTACATTCTATAACTTTGATCTCCCTGTGGTTATATTGTTGTTTAGTCACTTCAGTTCAGCTCACTTCAGTCGCTCCGCCATGTCCGACTCTTGGTGACCCCATGGGCTGCAGCACGCCAGGCCTCCCTGTCCATCACCAACTCCCGGAGTTGACTCAAACTCATGTCCATTGAGTTGGTAATGCCATCCAACCATCTCATCCTCTGTTGTCCCCTTCTCCTCTTGCCCTCAATCTTTCCCAGCATCAGGGTCTTTTCAGATGAGTCAGTTCTTTGCATCAGGTGGCCAAACTATTGGAATTTCAGCTTCAACATCAGTCCTTCCAATGAAAATTCAGGACTGATTTCCTTTAGGATGAACTGGCTGGATCTCCTTGCAGTCCAAAGGACTCTCAAGAGTCTTCTCCAACACCACAGTTCAAAAGCATCAATTTTTCAGCACTCTGTTTTCTTTATAGTCCAACTCTCACATCCATACATGACCACTGGAAAAACCATAGCTTTGATTAGATGGACCTTTGTTGACAAAGTAATGTCTCTGCTTTTTAATATGCTGTCTAGGTTGGTCATAACTTTCCTTCCATGGAGTAAGCATCTTTTTCTTTCATGGTTGCAGTCACCATCTGCAGTGATTTTGGAGCCCCCCAAAATTAAATCTGTCACTATTTCCACTGTTTCTCCATCTATTTGCCATGAAGTGATGGGTTCGGATGCCATGATCTTAGTTTTCTGAATGTTGAGCTTTAAGCCAACTTTTTCACTCTCCTCTTTCACTTTTATCAAGAGACTCTTTAGTTCTTCACTTTCTGCCATAAAGGCAGTCTGTCTGCCCTTCTCCATCAGAGGGCAGACTAAAAACCACAAGCACAGAAAGCTAACCAATCTAATCACAAGGACCACAGCTTTGTCTAACTCAATGAAACTATGAGCCATGCCATGTAGGGCCACCCAAGATGGACGGGTCATGGTAGAGAGTTCTGACAAAATGTGGTGCACTGGAGAAGGGAATGGCAAACTACTTCAGTATTCCTGCCTTGAGAACCCCATGAACAGTATGAAAAGGCAAAAAGATAGGACACTGAAAGAGGAACTCCCCAGGTTGGTAGATGCCCAATATGCTATTGGAGATCAGTGGAGAAATATAAGTCCAGAAAGAATGAAGGGATGGAGCCAAAGCAAAAATAATACCCAGTTGTGCATGTGACTGGTGATAGAAGCAAGGTCCAATGCTATAAAGAACAATATTGCATAGGAACCTGGAATGTTAGGTCCATGAATCAAGGCAAATTGGAAGTGATCAAACAGGAGATGGGAAGAGTGAACATCGACATTTTAGGAATCAGGGAACTAAAATGGACTGGAAAGGGTGAATTTAACTCAGATGACCATTATATCTACTACTGTGGGCAGGAATCCCTTAGAAGAAATGGAGTAGCCATCATAGTCAACAAAAGAGTTTGAAATGCAGTACTTGGATGCAGTCTCAAAAACAACAGAGTGATCTCTGTTCATTTCCAAGGTAAACCATTCAATATCATGGTAATCCAAGTCTGTGCCCTGACCAGAAATGCTGAAGAAGCCAAAGTTGAACAGTTCTGTGAAGACCTACAAGACCTTCTAGAATTAACAACAAAAAAAGATGTCCTTTTCATTATAGGGAACTGGAATGCAAAAGTAAGAAGTCAAGAAACACTTGGAGTAACAGGAAAATTTGGCCTTAGAGTACAGAATGAAGCAGGGCAAAGGCTAATAGAGTTCTCCCAAGAGAACGCACTGGCTATGGTAAGCACCCTTTTCCAACAACACAAGAGAAGATTCTATACATGGACATCACCAGATGGTCAACACCGAAATCAGGTTGATTATATTCTTCACAGCCTAAGATGGAGAAGCTCTATACAGTCAGCAAAAACAAGACCAGGAGCTGACTGCGGTTCAGATCACGAACTCCTTATTGCCAAATCCAGACTTAAATTGAAGAAAATAGGGAAAACCACCAGACTATTCTGGTATAATCCATAACAATTATACAGTGGAAATGAGAAATAGATTTAAGGGACTAGATCTGATAGAGTGCCTGGTGAACTATGGATGGAGGTTTATGACATTGTACAGGAGACAGGGAGCAAGACCATCCCCAAGAAAAAGAAATGCAAAAAAAACAAAATGGCTGTCTGAGGAGGCCTTACAAATAGCTGTGAAAAGAAGAGAAGTGAAAAGCAAAGGAGAAAAGGAAAGATATACCCATTTGAATGCAGAGTTCCAAAGAATAGCCAGGAGAGATAGGAAAGCCTTCCTCAGTGATCAATGCAAAGAAATAGAGGAAAACGATAGAATGGGAAAGGCTAGAGATCTCTTCAAGAAAATTAGAGATACCAAGGGAACATTTCATGCAAAGATGGGCTCAATAAAGGACAGAAATGGTATGGACCTAAGAGAAGCAGAAGATATTAAGAAGAGGTGGCAAGAATACACAGAAGAACTGTACAAAAAAAATCTTCATGACCCAGGTAATCACGATGGTGTGATCACTCACCTAGAGCCAGACATCCTGGAATGTGAACTGAAGTGGGCCTTAGGAAGCATCACTGTGAACAAAGCTAGTGGAGGTGATGGAATTCCAGGTGAGCTATTTCAAATCCTAAAAGATGATGCTGTGAAAGTGCTGCACTCAATATGCCAGCAAATTTGGAAAACTCAGCAGTGGCCACAGGACTGGAAAAGGTCAGTTTTCATTCTAATCCCAAAGAAAAGCAATGCCAAAGAATGCTCAAACTACTGCACAAATGCACTCATCTCACACACTAGTAAAGTAATGCTCAAAATTCTCCAAGCCAGGCTTCAGCAATATATGAACCATGAACTTCCAGATGTTCAAGCTGGTTTTCAAAAAGCAGAGGAACCAGAGGTCAAATTGCCAACAGTCGCTGGATCATTGAAAAAGCAAGAGAGGTCCAGAAAAATATCTACTTCTGCTTTATTGACTATGCCAAAGCTTTTGACTGTGTGGATCACAATAAACTACTGAAAATTCTTCAAGAGATGGGAATACCAGACCACCTGACCTGCCTCTTGAGAAATCTGTATGAAGGTCAGGAAGCAACAGTTAGAACTGGACATAGAACAACAAATAGGAAAAGGAGTACGTCAAGGCTGTATATTGTCATCCTGCTTATTTAACTGCTATGCAGAATACATCATGAGAAACGCTGGGCTGGATGAAGTACAAGCTGGAATCAAGATTGCCAGGAGACATATCAATAACCTCAGATATGCAGATGACACCACCCTTATGGCAGAAAGTGAAGAAGAACTAAAGACCCTCTTGATGAAAGTGAAAGAGGAGAGTGAAAAAGTTTAGTCACTAAGTTAAGTCTGTTTTTTTGTGACCCCATGGACTATAGCCTGCCAGTCTCTTCTGTCCATGGGATTTCCCAGGCTAGAATACTGGAGTGGATTGCTATTTCCATCTCCAGGGGATCCTCCTGACCCAGGGATAGAACCCACATCTCCTTCACTGGCAGATGGATTCTCTACCACTGAGCCATCTGGGAAGCCCTGTGATTATACTGGACTTGTCCAAATCAACCAGGATTATCTCTCCATGCTCAAGGCCTTAATTTATGACATCTCTTTGGCCATATAAGATAGTATTTTCACATTTTCCAAGAATTAGCACATGGATATCTTTGAAGACAATTATTCTTCCTAGCACAAGCACCTGCTGAATGCAGGCATTTTTCTGAGGACTGAGACAAAACAAAATCCCTTTCCTGGAACAGATTACTGTTGAGGAAATACTCAAACAGAGAAGGGAAATACAAAAAATGTGTTCTATGAGATAAGGGCGAACAGTTAACAGCACTATGGGGAGCCTGCCTGAGGTTCAGGGTGAGCTAGAGAGAATTTGGTTAGAAAATTAGAATGATTCTTGACATAGTCATATGACTCTGTTACTTCTCCTGCAGGTTTTGAGACTCTGGGATATTCAGCATCAACTATCCATCCAGAGGATCTCTTGCTTTTTCCCCAAGAGTCAGGACTTCAGGTGTCTCTTCCAGTTTGATGAAGCCCACGGCCGACTCTTCATCTCGTTCAATAACCAGCTGGCTTTGCTGGCAATGAAAAGTGAAGCCGGCAAGAGGGTGACAAGCCACAGGAAAGCAGTCACTTGTGTCCTTTACAATTCAGTCTTGAAGCAGGTAACGATGCTTTTCTGTCACTCTTCTAACATGTGCCCACATCCATTTCCTTAATTCAATCTGGGGACACATATAGAAAAGGAAAAGTGGGAAAGAAATGATTTAAGCTCTGTGCTTTTCTGCAATAATGTGTATTCAGGTGGATTTGGAGAGTAATTTCATTTTCAACCAGCAACCACAGCAGCGCTGATAGAGTTTCTCGGAGGAAGTATTCCAGCTAAAGCAAACACAACGTGGAATGTAATTGAACTTATCTTTGTTACCAGCTAGTTTGGCTCTTGATACCAAATGCAAGTGAACCTGGCTGTAAAATCCCCTTTTTAAGCACACCATCCCCATCCCCCTGCATCCCTGTGGAAAGATCTGAAATATGCATGAAATGTAATTAGCAAAGATCCATTTTGCCGGCACAGTTTCGGCGAGTGGCTGGCTGTGGCGGCCCGGAATGTATCCATAATAAGATGATTCTGTTAAATGTGCCGCCGCTTGGTATGCGGCTCCAGTGTTGTTTGTCTCCACACCACGTTAATGACGCTTTGCAGCCTTTGCTTACGGGAGCGCTCCCTGCATGTCAATGAGAAAACTGGAGTGGGGATGCCACGGGGACCACAGCCCTTCTTAGAGGACAGGGAGGGCCAGCCTGTGGGTATCGTGGAGGGAGCGGGTACCCATGGAGCTTAGTCTGTGGCCATAATCACCCCAGGCCTGACAGTCACAGCCCAGCAGAAGCCAAGCCTCCGGCCAGCATCCAGCTTGTGGCCGATTAAACAATAACTCCCGCCCATCCTTCTTTCCTTTCTGCAGAAGCTTCTGCATCCACGCAGAAATGAGTAGATCAGATGGTGTGCAACGGGAGGAAAGGCCTTTGTTAGTAATGAGTAGTGTGTCGTGTCGCCACTTCAAATACTCTGCTGGTTATTCTAGGAGATAAAAGTCCTTTACAAAACAATCCATTTTGAATTCCATCTGTGGGGGAAACATACCCTAGTAAATGTTTTACTGAACTTTATGAAGGCAGCCAGTTAATTCGGCTCCCTGGTGGCCACTGAGAGATATATTTGCTTCCAGAAGAATGTTCTGCTAATTGAGATTTGCAGAGTTAAAGTGCTAAGTTTATGTGTAGATGTTATGATGCTATATGGCCTGACCATAAGATGAGCAATTTTCCATGAGGAATTCAGGAAATAGGACACAAAGAAGGTCTGTAATCTTCCATTTGGAACATGAAGATAAAGCCAAAATAACACAAGGATATGCAAGTTATAGGCAACAATAGAATATGCACATGTGGAATATGACATGCAAAGAATCTCTGTACAAATGAGTTGGATATTGATGCCTCTTTTATTTCTGAGATCAAGATTATAAATAATTAAATGCAATGCTAAAGTGTATATAAAGTACATAGAGCTGTGTATCATACAGAAATGTTTCCTATTATCAGCTAAACTATGGAGAAACACTAACATTGTGTAACATTTATAATTGCAAAAAATATATGTTGCAGTCAAATACAAAGGAAACAATGTCACCCACAGACCCATCAGCCAGTGATAATTGATCATTTCAAAGTAGTTAGATAAAACAAATAAAGCTGTTTTGAACAAGTGTCAGGTGCCGGGAATGAGGGATCAAAGATTCACATACCACAAAGTCTCTTTGCTCCCTTAGTTCGAGGACATTCAGAGATGCAGAGAATCTTCCCAGAGCTCACTGCTGGGCAGGTGCTCATTACCCAATTGTGGGGTGATATCAGGGGCCCAGGCACACGACTCACTCACAAAGAAATGATGGAGTAGAGTAAAATGAAGAGAGGGAAAAGCAAAGTGCTATCCTTGGAAAGAGTACCATTCTGCCTGGGGCTGGGTGGGTGACAGTTTAGCAGAGCCCTGAAATCTCCAGTGGGAACCTCTGAAAGGAGAGAATGAAGTAGCTTCAGACAGATGGTACAACATGGCCACCTGTTTAAGCACAAACAATGCATTTTTTTTCAGGGAGAGGGTTTATTCTGGTGTGACTAATTTGTGGGTACTTAGCAAATACTGGGAGACTTGAGACAGTGGAGGGAGCTTAGAGTCAGATTGTGAATGCCATTCACTCAATGAACCAATGTCTATTCTTGGAAAAATATAGACTTGAGGTTAGAACAGCAATTCTCACAGTGCGATCTCAGATCTCTGGGGAAGTCATTTCAGTTCAGTTCAGTTCAGTCGCTCAGTCGTGTCCGACTCTTTGCGACCCACAGACCCTTCCAAAAGACCAAAACTCTTTTCATCATAATATTAATCTGTTGTCCACTTTTTCCACTCTCGTTGTTTCTTGAGTGTACAGTGGTATTTCCTAGAGGCTATGTGATGATCGATGGCACAATGTGCTTTTGTATTTTTGTGTTTTAACAATTTCTCAGTTTAAATTTCTAATATGGTAAATATATGTGTTTACCTGTCTTTGTCTTTATCTCTGTCTCTGTCTCCCACATAAATTGAAGCTATTTGGATTCTTCAATGCTTTTTAATAGTGTAAAATCAAAAGACTAAAGTTTTGAGAACACAGAGAGAAAAGAAAGTCAAATGTTTGGCAGACTACATCCTGTGTCTAAGCTTCAGTTGATTGATTTTCAAAAGTGTGTGTGTCTGTGTGTTGGGGAGAAGGCATGGACATGATAATGGTGGCAATGGCTGTCTCTGCAGCATCACCTTGCTGTGTCCTGCTTCTCAGAGGTAGTTCTCCTTCCTCCCAGTCAGTCAGCCTTAGCAAGTCTCCCCCGTTCCCCCATACCTCTCAGGTTGAAGGGTGATGCTTTTAGTATACATCTTCCTTATTTACATCTTGATATTTCTTACTCTTTATTTTACCCATGTGACATATGAAGGCAGAAGTTGGAAAGAGAAAGGCAGAAGGACCCCTGAATAGGACTTTGTCTCTGGCCACATGAGATGAGGAAGTGGTTTTTTCCTGCCCCTCCTTTTCTTTGCCACTGCAGTTCTTGCTGGTTAACATTTAGTTCTGGGGTTCCTCTCTGGTCCTCTCTGCCTCTGACGTCTCCAGGAAGATCTTCTGCCACACCTCTCTCCCCTCTTTTCGCATCGGTTGCATTTCTAGTTGTTATCCAGATAAACACTTAGCTAAATTCTCACTTTCTCCTCTCCCATGTTTGATAGAAGGGAAAGATTCTTGTCTTCCTCTTTCGTATTTTCCTGTAACCCCCAGCACTGTTCCAAGGAGCAACAAATGCTCGATTCTAGATTTGGTCATTTGTTGCTATTTCTCAATCTAAGTTCAAAAGGAACCCATGCCTTTTCAGCCCGCTGCTGCTCTTAGGTTATTTGGTTTGGTGTCTTTTTGAAAGACTTTCTCTTTATCTGAATCGAAGGAAAACATGACAACATGCTGTCATTTCAACACATTGCTACACTTTAGTATTATTTCATTCTATTTGGTCATCAATGAGAACTTCCCATTATTCCTATATGAAAGGGACTTGGCATATTTCTGTGACTCATCTTCCTGCCTTTTGGTACCTTCACATCCTAATCTAAGAAAGTGATGTTAAGCCACGCAGAAACTTTGAAAATGAACTGCAAGCTTTATTTCATTCAGCAAAGCTTACCCTCTCAGCTAGTGGCAGAACGAGTCGGGACAGGATGAGGGAGTCCTTGGAATGCACAGTGTTGAAAGAATCAAAGTCATATAATATCCTGGAAGTAGTTCTAATGAACTGTCTTTGCATAGAATTCTTAAGTGAAGCTTTTCTTAAAAACCCATGATTATTGGGGAACTTTAAAAATGTGTTTGTAGATATCATACAAACTGAAAAAGAGAAAATTTCTGACTTATCCTAATGATGTACTTTTGTAAAACAGGTGATGTTTCAGTGCATTTTGCATCTAGACATAGTTAGGCTAAATGTAAACAGGCATCAAATCTTGACAATGATATTCACTATTTTTCCCATTGAAATAATTTACTTTTTGTAAAATAATACTTGCTTATTACAAGAAATTAAAATAATGCTGTAAAGTTCAAATAAGGAACTAAATATTGCTGAAATATCATCAACATGTTCTAAATACCTCTCTGGGCATAGACTATTTCACCTGAATATGGTTCTATAACCTACATTTACTCTATAACATCTTGGAATCAATTCCTTGTTCCTGATGTAGATCTCCTTCATCATTTTTAAAAAGCAGCACAGAGTCCCACTGTATGTGTGTATCATAATTTACTGATCCATTTGCCTTGATGAGCATTTTGCTATTATGAATTTCTTTATGCATAAATATATTCACACGCATGACTTTATCTCTCTAAGGCAAAAATCTTAAGAATGAATTTCAAAGTTAAAATATATGTATATGAGATAATTTGGTACACAAATTGCCTCCCGAATCTTACTATGTTACCCAAACTTTAAGAATAAACACATTAATCACATAAAGAGACATGTCAGACAGCGACTGCCTGGCAGCTTCTGGCAGGACTTCTGAGATCTCTGACAGTGTTCCTGTAATTCACCATGGGATGTTGCCTTTGAAAATTTGAAGATTAGACCTTCTTTACTTTACCCAGAGTAGTGTTATTTCTTGAGGACCAACTCTTATACAAGAAACATTACGTCAATCATTTGTTTAAAATGGGGCTGGAGTATAATTTTTTAGTGACGGTGCATATCCTGTTCTCTTTTCTGCACACGATTTTGGGGGAATTGTGATGTTTGAGAGTCTAACCAATTCAATACATAGTTCCTTTGGGAATTGTAAAATCTGAGTAGAGGGAAGTGGACAAGCTTGAGGGAAATTTATCTCCACTTTACAAGACATTATGCCTCTTTAGTGCTTGTACTTAGGGCAAAATCAATGAGCTTCTCCTTTGAACAGAAGCAGATGAACATTGATGAAAACTTTCTCCTTGCCTGCTTACTGCTGAGCTCCAAGCGACTTGCGTTAATGTGGCTTTTCTTCACTGGTCAGATTAATGCTGCACTTGGTTACATATCAATACTGAGGCTATGAGCTCTGGTCACTTGCTGAAGACATGGGGAACGCCTTAGTCTTAAGGGTAGATCAAGGAGCTCCCCTGGTGTTCCAGTGGTTAAGACTCCATGCTTCCACTGCAGTGGACCCAGGTTCGATCCCTGGTTAGGGAACTAATATTCTGCTTGCCAACATATATACACACTTACATGCATGTGTGTGTACATGCACACACGTGTTTATTTAAAAGTGATTGCTTGGAAGGAATACCACATTTCAGTGTTACAAAACTGAAAAAGACAAAGGGTATGCAGTAAAAATTTCCTTTTATCACTGTTTCTACCTACCAGTTTCCTTTGCTGGAAGCAACTAGTTCATGAGATTCATGAGCACCCTTTAAGGGCTGTTGTTTTCATACACAAGTAAATACATATTTATTGTCACAAATAGATGTGTATATTAATTCTTAATATTTAAGAATATTAATTGTGTGGTTTTTATACAAACAGTATGTTATATGCACAGCAACACTGCTCTGTACACTGATTTTCCGCCCAAAAATACAGCCTAACCATCATTTTATTTATCTAATTATCCAGGATATCCTCTTTCTTTTTGACAGCTGCATGGTATTCTATTTAATGGGTGTGCCAAATGTTATTAATCAGTTTTTATGGACATTTAGATTGCTTCCAGTATTTTTGTTTTACAGATAATGTAGTAATTTTAAACCTTGAATGCACAAATTTTGGCACTAGTTAGGAAACATCTATAAGATAAATTTCTAGAACTGGAATTACTGGGTCATAGAGTGTTTATGTTAGTAACCCTGATAAATATTTTTGAATTTTCTGCATAAAAGTTGCATTTAAATCAATCACATGGTAAGAAATGACCCTTTACTCAGCCTCTCTCATTATCACTGTTTCAGCTATTTTTTTAAGATTTACTACTTTTTTAAAAAAGTTTTTTTAATAACATTTTTAGGTTCACAGCAAAATTGAGACGATCTGGAAAATAGTTAGACATGACTGAAGCGACTTAGCACGCATGCACACACAAATAATATTGAGTCCTATAACCATGAATCTGGAATATCTCTCAGTTAAATAGTCTTTTATATCATTCATTAGAGTTTTGAAGTATACCTCATATAGATTTTATACATATTTGTTAGATTTATATGTATTTCACTTTTGTGGATGTTAATGTACATTGTATTGTGATATTATTTTCAAATTCTACTTGTTCATTGCTGCTCTATGGGAAAATGATTGACTTTTGTGTATTAACTATGTAACCTGCAATCTTGAAATAATTGCTTCTTAGTTCCAGGAAATGCTTTTGGTCAGTTCTTTAAGATTTTCTACATAGGAGACTGGGCTTCCCCAGTGGGTCAGTGGTAAAGAATCCACCTGCAATGTAGGAGACACAGGTTGGATCCCTGGGTTGGGAGGATCACCTGGAGAAGGAAATGGCAGCTCACTCCAGTATTCTTGCCTGGAGAATCCCATGGACAGAGGAGCCTGGTGGGCTACGGTCCATAGGATCGCAAGAGTCAGACAGAACTGAAGCAACTCAGCAGGCATGCATGCACATGGAGGATCATGTCATCTGCTAACAAAGACAGTTTTATTTCTTTCTTCCCAAACTTTGTAACTACCCTCCTATTACTTGTCTTATTGCATTATGCCAAGCTTCTGTATAATGTTGAAAAGGTATAATGAGAGGGAACATCCTTGCCTTGTACCTGATCTGAGTAAGAAAGCTGTAAAGTTCTCACTATTAAGTATGATATTAGCTGTACGATTTTTGTAGATTTTTTTTTGTCAAGTGAAGAAAATTTCCCTCTATTCTTATTTTATGAAAGTGTTTGATCATAAGTGAGTGTTAGATATTGCCATGTGCTTTTTTTCTTATCTGTTGATATAATCATGCGATTTTTCTTTTTCATATCAGTTCAGTTGTTCAGTTGTGTCCGACTCTTTGCAACTCCATGGACTGCAGTACACCAAGCCTCCCTGTCCATCACCAACTCTTGGAGCTTGCTCAAATTCACGTCCATTGAGTTGGTGATGCCATCCAACCATTTCATCCTCTGTTGTCCCTTTCTCTACTCTCTTTCAATCTTTCACAGCATCAGGGTCTTTTCTAAGCCATCAGGTGGCCAAAGTATTGGAGTTTCAGCTTCAGCATCAGTCCTTTCAATGAATATTCAGGACTGATTTCCTTTAGGATTGATTAGTTTGATCTCCTTGCAGTCCAAAGAATTCTCAAGAGTCTTCTCCAACACCACAGTTCAAAAGCATCAATTATTTGGTGCTCAGGTTTCTTTATTGTCCACCTCTCACATTCATACATGACAACTGGGAAAACCATAGCTTGGCCATAGGGACTTTTGTTGGCAAAGTAATGTCTCTGCTTTTTAATACACCGTCTAGGTTGGTCACAGCTTTTCTTCCAAGGAGCAAGCGTCTTTTAATTTTATGGCTGCAGTCACCATCTGCAGTGATTTTGGAGCCCAAGAAAATAGTCTGCCACTGTTTCCATTGTTTCCCCATCTATTTGCCGTGTCCTAAAAGATGATGCTGTGAAAGTGCTGCACTCAATATGCCAACAAATTTGGAAAACTCAGCAGTGGCCATAGGACTAGAAACGGTCAGTTTTCCTTCCATTCCCAAAAAGAGGCAATGCCAAAGAATGCTCAAACTACTGCACAATTGCACTCATCTCACACATTAGCAAAGTGATGATCAAAATTCTCCAATCCAGGCTTCAGCAGTACGTGGACTGAACTTCCAGATATTCAAGTTGAATTTAGAAAAGGCAGAGGAACCAGAGATCAAATTGCCAACATCTCTTGGATCATCGAAAAAGCAAGAGAGTTCCAGAAAAACATTTACTTCTGCTTTATTAACTGCACTAAAGTCTTTGACTGTGTGGAAAATTCTGAAAGAGATGGGAATACCAGACCACCTGACCTGCCTCTTGAGAAACCTGTTTGCAGGTCAGGAAGCAACAGTTAGAACTGGACATGAAACAGCAGACTGGTTCCAAATCGGGAAAGGAGTACGTCAAGGCTGTATATTGTCACCCTGCTTATTTAACTTATATGCAGAGTACATCATACAAAATGCCAGGCTAGAGGAAGCACAAGATGGAATCAAAATTGTTGGGAGGAATATCAATAACCTCAGATAGGCAGATGACACCATCCTTAGGGCAGAAAGAGAAGAGGAACTAAAGAGCCTCTTAATGAAAGTGAAAGAGGAGAGTGAAAAAGTTGGCTTAAAACTCACATTCAGAAAACTAAGATCATGGCATCTGGTAACCTTATGTCATGGCAAATAGACGGGAAATAATGGGAACAGTGACTTTATTTTTTGGGGGCTCCAAAATCTCTGCAGATGGTGACTACAGCCATGAAATTAAAAGACACTTGCTCCTTGGAAGAAAAGCTATGATTAACATAGACAGCATACTGAAAAGCAGAGACATTACTTTGCAAACAAATGCCTGTCTGATCAAAGCTATGGTTTTTCCAATAGTCATGTATGGATGTGAGCGTTGGACTGTGAGGAAAGCTGAGCGCCAAAAAATTGATGCTTTTGAACTGTGGTGTTGGGGAAGACTCTTGAGAGTCCCTTGGACTGCAAGGAGATTCAACCAGTCAATCCTAAAGGAAATCAGTCCTGGGTGCTCACTGGAAGGACTGACATTGAAGCTGAAACTCCAATACTTTGGCTACCTGATGTGAAGAACTGACTCATTTGAAAAGACCCTGATGCTGGGAAGGATTGAAGGGGGGAGGAAAATGGGACGACAGAGGATCATTTGGTTGGGTGACATCACCGACTCGATGGACATGAGTTTGATTAAGCTCTGGGGGTTGGTGATGGACAGGGAAGCCCAGCGTGCTTCAGTCCGTGGGGTTGCAAAAAGTTGGATATGACTGGGTGACTGAACTGAACTGAACTGATGGGGCCAGATGCCATGGTCTTTGTTCTTTGAGTGTTGAGTTTTAAGCCAGCTTTTTCACTCTCACTTTCATCAAGAGGCTCTTTAGTTCCTCTTCACTTTCTGCCATAAGGGTGGTGGTGTCTGCATATCCGAGGTTATTGATATTTCTCCCAGCAATCTTGATTTCAGCTTGTGCTTCATCCAGCCTGGCATTTTGCATGATGTACTCTGCATATAAGTTAAATAAGCAGGGTGACAATATACAGCCTTGATGTACTCCTTTCCCAATTTGGCCAGTCTGTTGTTCTATGTCCAGTTCTAATTGTTGCTTGTTGATTTGCATACAGGTTTTTCAGGAGGTGGGTAAGGTGGTCTGGTATTCCCATCTCTTTAAGAATTTTCCACAGTCTGTTGTGATCCACACCATCAAAGACTTTAGCATTGTCAGTGAAGCAGATGTTTTTCATGAATTCTCTTGCTTTTTCTATGATCCAATGATTGTTGCCAATTTGATCTCTGGTTCGTTTGCCTTTTCTAAATCCAGCTTGAACATCTGGAAGTTTTTGGTTTATATATTATTGAAGCTTAACTTGGAGAATTTTGAGCATTACTTTGCTAGCATGTGAGATGAATGCAGTTGTGCAGTAGTTTGAAGATTGTTTGACATTGCCCTTCTTTGGGATTAGAATGAAGACTGACCTTTTCCAGTCCTGGGCTACTGCTGAGTTTTCCAAATTTTCTGGCATGTTGAGTGCAGCACTTTCACAGCATCATCTCCCAGGATTTGAAATAGCTCAGATGGAATTCCATCACTTCCACTAGCTTTGTTTGTAGTGATGCTTCCTAATGCCCATTTGAGTTCACACTTTGGTATGTCTGGCTCTAGATGAGTGATCACACCATCATGGTTATCTGCGTCATGAAGATCACTTTTGCATAGTTCTTCCATGTATTCTTGCCATCTCCTCTTAATATCTTCTCCTTCTGTAAGGTCCATACCATTTCTGTCCTTTATTGTGTCCATGTTTGTACGAAATGTTTTTTTTGGAATCTCCAGTTTTTTTGAAGAAATCTCTAGTCTTTCCCATTCTATTGTTTTCCTCTATTTCTTTGCACTGATCTCCAAGGAAGGCTTTCTTATCTCTCTTTGCTGTTCTTTGGAACTCTGCATTCAGATGGATCTATCCTTCCTTTTCTCCTTTGCCTTTCACTTCTCTTCTTTTCTCAGCTCTTTGTAAGGCCTTCTCAGACAGTCATTTTGCCTTTTTTTTCATTTATTTTTCTTGGGGATAGTTTTGATCACAGTCTTGTTTACAATGTTACTAAATTCTGTCCTTAGTTCTTCAGTATTCTATCAGATCTAGTCCCTTGAATCTATTTGTTACTTCCAATGAATAACTGTAAGGGATTAAATTTAGGTCATACCTAAATGGCCTAATGATTTTCCCTACTTTCTTCAATTTAAGTCTGAATTTTGCAGTAAGGAGTTCATGATCTGAGCCACAGTCAGCTCCCAGTCTTGTTTTGCTGACTATATAGAGCTTCTCCATCTTTGGCTGCAAAGAATAGAATCAGTCTGATTTCAGTATTGTCTATCTGGTGATGTCCGTGTGTAGAGTTGTCTCATGTTGTTGGAAGTGTGTTTACTGTGACTTGTGCGTTCTCTTGGCAAAACTCTGTTAGCCTTTGCCCTGCTTCATTTTGTATTCGAAGGCCAAACTTGCCTATTACTACCCCCCACCCCAGGTATCTCTTGACTTCCTACTTTTTCATTCTAGTCTCCTATGATGTAAAGGACATCTCTCTCTTTTTTTTTTTCATGTTAATTCTAGAAGGTCTTGTAGGTCTTCATAGAAACGTTCAGCTTCTTAAGCATCAGTGGTTGAGGCATAGACTTGGATTACTATGATGTTGAATGGCTTGCCTTTGAAACAAACAGATCATTTTGTCATTCTTGAGATTGCACCCACATATTGCATTTCAGACTCTTGTTGACTATGAGGGCTACTCCATTTCTTCTAAGGGGTTCTTACCCACAACAGTAGATGTAATGGTGATCTGAATTAAATTCACCCTTTCTGGTGAATGATATGATGATATTGCATTAATTTTATGATGATAGTGCATTGATATGATGGTTTGGATTAATTTTCAGAAGTTGAACCAATCAATTGCTTCTTACACTTTGTTGTTTTTGAAATTATTTTACTGAGTAATAAAAGTTTTTCTCTATGTTCATGAGGATATAGATCTATACTTTTCTCTACTTGTATGTCTTTGTCTGATTTTGGTAATACTTGTCTCATAAAATGAGCTGGGAAGTATTTCCTCTGCTTCTTTTCCCTGAACAAGATTGTATAGAGTTGGCATAATTCCTTCCTTAAATGTTTGGTAAAACTCATTAATGAATCCCATCTGCTGCTTTCTGTTTTGGAACACTATTAGCTATCGATTTAATTTCAGACTCCTTCTTGTGTGAGTTTGGACAGATTATGTCATTCAACAAATTAGCCCATTTCATCTAGGTTATCAACTTTGTAAGCATGGAGTTGTTTATCATACCTCTATAATCCCTTTAATGTGTATGGGGTCTTGGGTGAGGTTCTCTCTTTGATTTCTGATGTGCATCTTTTGTCATTTTTCTTACTTAGCCTGGATAGATCATCAATTTTTAAATTTTTTCCAAGAACAAGCTTTTTGTTTCATTAATTTTAATGATTTTTGATTTTTAATTTCATTGATTTCTATTCTATGTAGAGGATCATGTCATCTGCAAACAGTGAGAGTTTCACTTCTTCTTTTCCTATCTGGATTCCTTTTACTTCTTTTTCTGCTCTGATTGCTGTGGTCAAAACTTCCAACACTATGTTGAATAGTAGTGGTGAGAGTGGGCACCCTTGTCTTGTTCCTGATTTCAGGGGAAATGCTTTCAATTTTTCACCATTGAGGGTGATGCTTGCTGTGGGTTTGTCATATATAGCTTTTATTATGTTGAGGTATGTTCCTTCTATTCCTGCTTTCTGGAGAGTTTTAATCATAAAAGGATGTTGAATTTTGTCAAAGGCTTTTTCTGCATCTATTGAGATAATCATATGGTTTTTATCTTTCAATTTGTTAATGTGGTGTATTACATTGATTGATTTGCAGATATTAAAGAGTCCTTGCATTCCTGGGATCAAGCCCACTGATGAACATAGATGCAAAAATCCTTAACAAAATTCTGGCAAACAGAATCCAACAACATATTAAAAAAAATCATACATCATGATTTCTATTCTAATTTTATTTTTTTCTTTTATTCTGCCTTTTTATATTGTATTAACTCTTTTTTCTACTTTTGTGAGGTAGAATTTTAGATGATTGATTTTAGATCTTTTTTCCTCCTAATACATGTATGTAGTGCCATAATTTTTCTTCTAAGCACTACTTTCTCTGACCTGGGGCTTAGAAGAAAATCTCATAAATTTTGATAAGGTATATTTTCATTTTCATTTAGTTAAAAATATTTTAAAATTTCTATTGATGTTTCTTCTTTGATCCATGCTTTATTTGAAATGTATTGTTTCGTCTCCAAGTGTTTGGGGGTTTTCCAGTTATCTTTCTGTATATGTTCTGAGTTTAATTTCATTGTGATCTGCGATCAGACACTGTATGATTTTTATTCTTTTAAATTTGTTAAGGGTGTTTTGTGACCCCAAATGTGGTTTATCTTGGTGAATTTTCCATAAGAGCTTGAGAAAAATGTGTGTTTTGCTGCTGTTGGGTGAAGTAGTCCATAGATGTCAATTATATTCAGTTGATTGATGGTGTTGTTGAGTTCGACTACATCTTTACTGGTTTTCTGCCTAGAATGGTTCTTTCCATTTCTGATAGAGGGGTACCGAAGTCTCCTACTATAACAGTGGGTTCATGTATTTCTCCTTGTAATTCTACAAGTTTTGCCTCACATAGTTTGACAAAAGGTTTTAGACATATACACATTGGAGATTGTTAAGTTTTCTTGGAAAATTAACCTTTGTCTTTATGAAATGCCCTGCTTTATTCTTTTTTTTTTTAATTTTTATTTTTATTATTATTTTTTTTTTTTAAGTTTTCAGCCTTTTATTCCTTTTTTTTTTTTTTTTTTTGGTTAGTGCTAAAGGACTTTTTTTTTTTTTTTTTCATTGATATGAATCAGCCATGGATTTACATGTATTCCCAATCCCGATCCCCCCTCCCACCTCCCTCTCCACCCGATTCCTCTGGGTCTTCCCAGTGCACCAGGCCGGAGCACTTGTCTCATGCATCCCACCTGGGCTGGTGATCTGTTTCACCATAGATAGTATACATGCTGTTCTTTTGAAATATCCCACCCTCACATAACTTTCCCTGCTTTGAAGCTTGAACATAAAGTGAAAGTGTTAGTCATTCAGTTGTGTCCGACTCTTTGAGATCCCATGAACTGTAGCCCATCAGGCTCCTCTGTCCATGGTATTTCCCAGGCAGGAATACTGGAGTGGGTTGCTGTTTCCTCCTGCAGGGCATCCCCCTAACCCAGGACTGAACCCCAGTCTCTTGCATTGCAGGCAGATTCTTTACCATCTGAGCCAACAGGGAAGTCCACTTCAGAGCCTTCAGAGGACAAAGGCCCTGAAGTCTGGTTTTTCTGAAAGTAATACAGCTACTTCTGCTTTATTTTGCTTAATGTGAGCATGACATACCTTTCTTTATCCTGATCTGTAACCTCAAAATAATACTTGTAAACTTGTGGGAGCTCCCTATGACCAGCTCCTCAGAACTTTTGACTCTCAGACTTGTCCACTTTGAGCTTCCAGCAAACTATCAGTGACAGTTCTGATTTTCCTCTCTCAGCTCCCTTCCCAAGGGAGTTTTGGTTCATGAGTTTCTGCTCTGGTAGGTTGTGATTTTCTTGATCTGCTTGTTGGTCTCTCCAATTTGGAGAGCAATGATCTGCCCTGTGACCTTGTTTCTTGGGGTGGTCTAAGAAGAGTTGTTGATTTTTCAGTTGGTCCACCTTTTTACTCATTGTTAGGATGGAATGAAAACTTCCAAGCATGTGGCACCAGGACCTGCCAAGTCCAGTGCAATCTCAACTATTTTTGGAAGTAGTTTTTTTCTCAGCAATTTTGCAGGAGGAGGGAGGTGGTAAGGTTTTAGAGTCAGAGTTTCCCAATGATTTCCACTGAGCAAGTAATTTAATTTCTTTAAGCAAAGTTTTCTTATCTATAAAATAAGAATTTATAATACCTCCCATGTAGATTTTCTTTAAAGGACAAAGGGTATTGTGTATAAAGATACACAGAACAAAGCAGGAGTAGAAGCTAAATAAAGACTAGCCAAAAAAAGGGAAGTGATGCTTTTCTGGTTTCATACCCTAATCCCTGTGTGTGCCTGGTCATTTGGGGAGTATTTTGAACACCTGAATAATGAGCACAGATGGTCACAGCCTGTGGCCCCTCCCCTGATTCACATTGCCTAAGCCTTGCTGGCCTCCTTGCTAGTCCTTGAACATGCTAAGGACACTCTGTCTTAGGGTCTCTGCATTGCTGTTTCCTTTGCCTGGAACTCTCTTCACCCAGGTATCTGCACGGCTCCCTCCTACATCTTAGTCATGTCTTTCTTCAGATAATTCCTCAGGGAAACCTCACGGAGCCCCCAAGTTTGTACCCACTCCCAGTGATCTCTGCCTTCTTCTTGGTTATAGTTTTCTCCATAAAGTTTTTTGCTGTTAAATATTGTGTGTGAATGTGTGTGTGTGCACATGTGCGTGTATGCATGCATGCCTTTTTTGTCTTTTAGTTGTATCGCTTCCAACCTTCCTCCAATAAATATAAGGGCAGGAATGTTTCCCTGTTGAATCACCAGTGCCTAGGCCTTGTGCCTTGCTTACTGTTGTCGTTGTTTAGTCACTAAGTTGCATCTGACTCTTTTGTGACCCCATAGACTGTAGCCCATAGACAGAGGAGCCTGGCAGGCTACAGTCCATGCGGTCGCAAGAGTAGGACTCTACTTAGCGACTCAACCACCACCATCAGACAAGAATCCTGGAGTGGGCTGCCATTTCCTTCTCCAGGAGATCTTCCCAACCCAGAGATTGAACCTGTTTCTCCTGCATTGCCAGGATGATTCTTTACCACTGAGCCACCAGAGAAGCCCTTCCATATTGTAGGGATTCAGTAAACTCAAGGAATGAATCTAAAAAGTCCAATTATAAATTAATCTAGAAAGAGGTGATATCTGACAAATAAGATTTATAAATGGAGAATGACGTCCTTAAATATTTGCATTCTTTGTCTGTACCAGTCCTCTGAGATATTATTTTTCTCCTTACCTCACTACTTACTGAGTTGTAACTTCTAGAGATTTGATGTAAAATAGAAATAAAAGAGGTAACCTGCTTTATATTATGGGACCATAAACAGCACTGATTAAAAAAAAATAAAATTATGAACAGCAATTCAATCAAATGTCCTGATCCCTCGGTAGGCAAGCAATATCCGCCACTGCAATTCTGTAATTTTTTATTCTTCTTGCCTAGACCTAGAACTTGAGATGCATATAAAGGAGAAAGAAGTGCTTATTGTTGTTGAAATAGCAAGAAGACATTCAGGGGGCATGGATAGGCCTCCCATCTCTTACAATTGTCTGATTGACTGTGACAGCTTCAGATGAGAGAGACAAAAAGATCTCTATATTCCTAAACAGCTATTAACTCAGGTACATAAGGTGGAGCATTCCTCCAGTGGAATGGTTTGCTCACGAGGTCCATTTGCACTGAAGTGTAGTTATTAGGACCATGCTATTTTCTGCTCTGCAGATGCCAAAGCTCAGTTCTCAACAGTTAAGGTCTCATCTGATGAGAAGCAGTCAGGAGTAAACTGAAAACTTAAAAGGACTCGGTGTCATCAAAATGTGGCATATAAATGTGATGCCAATACTTATTTCTGGGCTTTATCACTGATAAAAACATTTTGCTATAAATACCATCTTCACCGTCCGATAGTCAAACCTCTTCATCTGCCAAGTGATGTGAAACAGGCTTCTCTCTCACTAGACTTTGAATATCTTTTCACTTGTCTGATATTGTCATAGTGAGAGCAGATTCTGGTTAATACTGGGTGTGTGTTTGTGACATAGTCAGTCCTTATATTTCAACACATGGTTTTCCTGAAGACTGTGCCTTAAGGCAGATTGCCATAGAATGAAATCTGACTGGCTGTACACTGTTGTCATTATTGATTCAGATTTTGTGAGAAATTGTGAAATGAGTAGAGAAAGGTGCTGAAA
Source organism: Cervus elaphus (assembly GCF_910594005.1). NCBI lineage: Eukaryota > Metazoa > Chordata > Mammalia > Artiodactyla > Cervidae > Cervus > Cervus elaphus. Next base: position 20,582,472 of record NC_057833.1, on the reverse strand, counting down.
AGTGATGAATGGTATGTTGGGGCTCAGCTGGTTAAGGCAGAGGAAGGGGAGTATAAAGCAGCAAAAAGTGAAGATTCCTAACTCCTGATTAAATGTCTGCATTAGATGAAAGCGGTGGGTGGTTGATGAGATGCTTTGCAATGTGAATGAGACCAGTCTTGAACAAGTAAGCACATCTTTCTTTGAATATAGTTTATTTTCTTTTGTTTTGTTTCTATCAAAGAATATCCACTTTGTAGTACTGAAATGCTTAGCATATAATAGATCAATGAATATTTTTGAATAGAGGATTCCCAGGTGGCTCAGTGGTATAGTATCTGCCTATCAAATAGGAGACGCAGGTTCCATCCCTGGGTTGGGAAGATCCCCTGAAGTAGCAAATGACAACCCACTCCAGTATTCTTGCCTAAGAAATCCTGCGGAGAGTGGAGCCTGGTGGGCTGCAGTCCATGGGGTCTCAAAAGAGTCACATATGACCTAGCAAGAAAACAACAACAAAAAATTCCGTAGCCTTTCTTCAAAGATCACTATCAAAAATTTCCCTTGAGGGGACATATGTAGAGCTAAGGCTGATTCATGTTGATGTTTACCAGAAAACAACAAAATTCTATAAAGCAATTATCCATCAACTAAAAATAAATAAATTAAAAAAAGAATAAAGGCAAGTAATTAAAATTTTTTTCACTTGTTTGGAATATTATGTTTTCTGACTGTCTTTAATGAATACAATCCAAAGTCTTAAGCAATTATGTGCAAAATCTCGTGTGATATAATTTTAAATGTCACGGTTCATCTAAAAAGCTGGTTTCTAAAATGTTACTGTCTACATTCACTCTCATGGCTGGAAGAAACCAAGTCATTAAATATTTTTATTAATTTTGTTTGGATATGAAAAGTGACATGAATTCAAATAAGAGGTCAGGTTATTAAGCCTAAATAGAATAGTAATACTAGTTAACTTTTATGAAGTATTTATTGTATGCTATATACTGTGCTAAGTGCTTTACAATTATTTGCTTACTTAAACCTCTTAAAAACTGTTTGAGGGGTAACTGTGATTCTCTCTGGTTTATAGGTGAGGCAACTGAAGCTTATAGAGATTAAGTAATGAATCCAAGTTTAGACACTCAAACATACTGGCTCCAGGCCCAGTACTTAACCCACCATGCGTATTGCAGAAACCAAAGCAAATAGAAACACAGTCACATGGAATGATAACTAAGTGTTACATCATATTATTATGAAGAGCCAGGTCATTTGCTCTAGAAGTTACACTCTAGGCTATGTGGCAGTCTGGATGGGAAGGTAGTCTGGGGGAGAATGGACACATGTTTATGTATGATTGTGTCCCTTCACTAGTCACCCGAAATTGTCACATCATTGCTAATCGGCTAAATACTGATACAAAATAAAAAGGTAAAAAAAAAGAGTTTGTATAAATTGGGTAGGTATGGATGTTAGAGATATTGATATAGGTATAAATATGTGTTTGTGTGTAGAGATAAATAAAATTCAAGTGTATTCAGGAAAAAAAAAGAGCGGTCTCCATTCATTCAGTCTAACATCTGCTCAGCCTGAAGTGGAATCACCTGTTAGTTTATTAAACTGTAGAATTAATTTATGTGGAAATAAGAGAGGAGGGGGAAAGGAGGCTTTAATTCATACCAAAGGGAGGAATGAATATATATATATATATATATATATATATATATATATATATAAAGAAATTATGCTTTTTTATATTATGTGTTTTGAATTATGTATGTATAAAAATTATATAATATTTTATATTATATTTAAATTATGCTGTTATACTAATAACAGTAATTAAACACTGAAGCTACTTTTGGTTCACTGAGAGAAAATGTGTAGCATAGATATAGTTTTACATCATTTAAGAAATTTTCTGATTGAGAGCTGCAATATCAGGGGAAGAAAGGACTGCAAGAGCTCCCACGCAAATAATCAGTTCTTTGTTGAGGCATGAAGATTGTTAAACGGTGGCCCTTTCATTCAATCCCTCTTCTCTTTTTGCTTCTGGGAACTACTGCCTTAGGTGAGCATCTCTACCTGGACTGTAACGGCAGCCTCTGAATGGTTTTCTCACAGCCTGTGTGTTTTCTACACTGTTGCCAGAGGTATCTTCACAAACTAATAAAAAATGCACTTCTTCTCTCCTCCTCATTAGAACAAAGAAATCATTCTTAATTTTATTTTGAGCCATACATGCCCAGATAACCAATGAAAGATATGAACCTTTACCCAGTTAACAACGACAACAAAAACTTTATGCACGCTATTATTCTCTGACATTGCTCACTAAAGATTTCAAACATCTGTTGCTAGTTTGCATCCTCACCTGATATTCCATCATTTATCTTATTGTCTGCACTCTGGCTTCGTGACACTTCTTACTGTTTCTCATGCTTGAAAGAGACTCCAAGTTCTCTCTTCTAAGCACTTTAATTATCTAGGGGTACAATGATGAAATAGAGGAAGGCTTTTGATGTGTCTGTCATAGAAGGTCTACGATTCAAACCTTGTTATTAGCTTGGGAATGGTACTTAGCTGATTAGAATCTCAGTTTTATCATGGTAGAAAGAGTGATAACATAATTTTGCAGGGTTTGTATAAAGGTCCAGTGAGATAGTGAATGTAAAGGGCTTGGCACTCATTGTTCCTACCTTCAATCCCTGATTGAGCCTCTTTACATTTTATTGCCATCCCCCACTCCAGTGAATGGATTTGGGGTTTTACTCTCTGTGTTCCCAGATCACGGAGTGCTGATACCTCTGTACTTGTAAGATTGTTGGGTGTTTATTTATTTCTTATCTGTTTCTCTCTCTTAGCCCAGTAGCACTTGACCCAGGCTGCATACTTAAGTAACCTTTATAAATTCCACTGCTGGCCCAATTAGTCCAGTTGGTCCAATTCCAACTCTGGTCTGGTCTGAAATTGTGATTTTTAAAGTGATTCTAGTGTATAAGCTTAGGCTACAGGCTCCTTGAGAGCAGAGATTCATCAGTGAAGCTCCACTGTCCATGGAGCTGGTGCCCAGTGGATGTTCAATGAATGTGGTAGGGTGAATGAATGAATGAATGAGTGAATGGATGAATACATGCATAGCAGCCAGTTATCTAGGTCTTCTGAACATGCATTTGATAAACTTTAACCCATTTAATTATGAAAATGTGACACTCTAGTTTAACAAATTCCTGATAAATTTATATTTATACGTTGTCAATCAATACGTAAGTGGATAAAGTTATGCTTTAAATTTTTTAAAAATCTAGATATTGCTTCAGGCAATTTTCTACCTACATATTTCTATGTTTAGTGTTCTTTTGTTTTTTCTTTCATTTCTTTGCGTCCCTATGTCACATAAGCATGGTAATTTTAACCTATAAATCGCTTAAAGGGCATCTAAATACCTAGAGCTTAAATAAGCAGTCTACTTGCCACTGTTAAGTTTCTTACTGTGGGACTATTACATGTAATCCTATCCTTGCATTTGTTTTGTTGCCTTCTTCTTGGAGTGTATATGCAGGTTTATATTCAACCTTCCTGGATTCTTTGTTTTTAGTGACCCATCAATAATTATGTTTATTGTGAAAATACATGCAGTACCTTGAGGAAAGGAACTAATGGCGTTAGAAGCAGTAGTTCTAGCAATCAGCTGATGTGAACTTTTCCCCACAATGGCTGGTGATGCTTTCTCTTCTGAATGCTAAATGAAAGCTGATATGTAATAAAAGGTTTATTTTCATAGAGTGAATAGTGTCAGAGCATCATGGCTGATAAAATCAACTTTCTCATCTAAATGTGAAAGATTTATAAGCTTATTTTCAGTAGGATTCGATTTCAGGATGGTCTCTAGATACTAAGCTGAACAGTGAGTGAGGGAAGAAGATTCCTATCTTTTCTGATAAAGAGAAGCATGACTTCATTACCTCAGTTCTGACCTAGAAATTGAAATGTTATCGGCTTAACAAAAGAAAGCAAATGCATTACAAAAATGTCTCTTGACTGTTGGTGGAACTCACTGGTGGAGATGCACAGGCTGGATATTTTGATTGAAATAAAAATGATGGATTCTGGAACTATATTTAATTTCTCCACAATGTTATTTTCTCGTAGGTAATCAGCTCTGATGTGGGGTCGACTGTTTCTTTCTGGATGATAGGCACTGGGCAGAAAATCAAACAATTTACCAGTTGCCATGGTAATGCAGAAATCAGCACGATGGCCCTAGATGCAAACGAGACGCGGCTTTTGACTGGCAGCACAGATGGGACCATAAAGGTGCGAACACAGTGACGCTTCTTTATCCAGATAGGAGGGGGCTAAAACATTGTGCGAGGAGACACAGCTTTGGCTATATCTGTGTTGGTATTTTTGGTCTTGGAAGAAAAGAGATGAGACAAGAAAGAGCTAAATAACTCAAACCATCTAATAACAAAGCTGTTAGGAAAATAAACCTCTGTGGATAAATGAATAAATGATTTTTCTGAATAAATTATTTAAAATCAAGGCACAACTTGTTTTACTCATTTCAGAAAGCCATTTCCAGTGTTCTGGATAGAGGACCACTTTGGGGAATAAGAGGCCTGAATACTTTTCGTGTGCTTCAGCTAATGTCTTTGGTTTCATTTTTCTCAGTTTATAAAATGAGAAATCAGGGGAAGTACATAAACTTTTAAAATGACATGAATGCAAGGTTTTCAGAAAATGAGTATCTTAAAATCAACCTATTTTGTAAATTGCATTTTTGTGTGGAAGGTAAGTATCAATAAGATAGTAAAGAAGGATAGTAGGAAGAGCAATCATAATCTTATTTATTATCCATCCTAAACTACCATTATTTTATCCTCTCAGTTATCAAATTATTATTAATTTCTTCTGGGATGAAAGTGCTCTATTATTTTGCAGAAACCATCAAAATTTCAGGTAAAGCTAGATTCTTACAGTCTAGAATCATGCCTACCAGTGAACCTTCTCTGCTCGCCTCAGCACTGAAAGTGACGACAGTGTCGGATTGGAGATGACTTGTGACACTTGGAGACAACAGAAGGCAGTTTCCCGAATAAGCTTTGAACTGTTCTTAAGTTTCTATCATAAGTGGGATCAGAAGGCTATTAATTAGAGGTACCTCCTGTGTTAGGGTGTATGATGCATTCAGGTAGACTACTGGGGACGGTAGTGGAAAGTTACCTAGATACGTAGGTAGGTAGTGAGTGAGTGAACGATAGTCACTCAGTCGTGTCTGTCTCTTTGAGACTCTATGGACTGTAGCCTGCCAGGCTTCTCTGTCCATGGAATTCTCCAGGCAAGAATACTGGGGTGGGTTGCCATTGTAGGTAGAACATTGTGGAATTTGGGGGCAAGTATTTAGGAGAATTCCAGTCTGCATCGGTCACTGTGAAGCATGCTGCAGTGAGCATCTCTGGAAATTAGCAGAACGTGACCTCTGGGAAGGATAATGGCTTGAGGTATAGAGTAGGAGCATGGGTTTAAGTCAAGTAACATCTTCATGGGAGAAATGGTAAAATGTGTGAAGATAATGGGATAATTCTAATCCCAACAGTCAGGTGGAAAAAATAGAAGTAACTGGAACTGGAGTATTAGACAGTGACTTAGGCAAAAAAAAAGGTGAGTATCCCACATACCAGTCCTTGGATACAAGGCTGGACTGAAAAAGGAAGGCAACGGATTAGAATTTTTTTATCCCTATGTTGGGAAGTAACTGGTCATAGAGTCCAGGGTAGGGCAGACTTGTAGATGGTTGCAAAACTAGTCCCAGTTAAGGGGCTTGATAGGATCTGCGGACAGTCAAATCTTTATACTACTTTTCTGTGGGTATTATTTTAGGTGGGCTTTATAAGAGCCCTGTTTAGAGGAAAACAAGGTGATGTGGGTAAAGAGCATGTACACCCCTCAATGTCTCAGCTTGAGTCCTGACATCTTAGAAGTTAATGTGAATTTAGTATTACAATCACAACTTTTGAAGGTACATTTATCTTTATCACAATAGCACAATAGAATTTTGAAATCTGGCAACTTCTGTGTAGGATGCATAAATCAAGGTTGAGCTGCACAGGCCATATTCTAAAAAGAAACAAGAATGAATGATATTTTTCCAATCTCATTTATAATTTAGAACCCCAAATCCAGTACTTATGCAATCAAAGATTTAAAAGCATTGCCCTATTTATCATGGTTTTCAAGTTTCTGTTTTTAAATTAATTGTTTTGAATAGTGTATGCACACAATAAAATTTTAAACCTAAAAGATACATACAGTGAAAAGAAAGTTTCTTTCTCACCTCCTGTTCCCTTCTCCTCACTTGTGGCTACCAGTAGCACTAGTTTCTTGCACATCTTTCTAGACTGTGAGCACCATTTGTTTTTCAGTGGTAGTCCACTGTCCATACTGTTCTGCATTTTACATTTTCTGTATTAGACTGATTTATAATAATGAAGGCAAACAACAACAATAATATTAGTTAAATTTTATTGTATATTACTATGAATCATGCACTGTCCTAAGCACTTTACACACACACACACACGCCTCTATATGCTTGGTACCATTATAATACCAGTTGAGAAAACTGAAACCTAAGGAAATAAACAACTTGCTGAAGGTTCTATGGCTGATTGGCTTTGGACAAAGCTTAGACAATTGGAGATGACCCATTCTTTGTAATAGTTGCATTATATTCTACCGTGGAGATATTCCATATTTGGATGTTCAATCCCTTGTTAATGAGCAATTAAGTTGATTCAAATTTTTAGCTGTTATGAGCAATGCTTCCAGAATATCCTTTAAAATACGTCATTTCACATATGAGTATCTCTGAGTAATGATTTTCTAAAAGTTGAACTTTTGAGGCAAAGGGTATATGCATTTTTATCTCGATAAAGTGCCAACTGCCTTTGATGATGTACCAATAATGTTTTGTAGCAGGACTTAGTTTTAACAGCTAATTACTTTGTCTCTTAAAGTGAACCGATTGGTCTACATCCTCATCCCACTGCCTGAGGAGGTAAACTAGAATTGCTTGTGCTTCTGTGGGTGTGGGTCTGGTACCCACTGTCAACAGGAGATTTTATTGGCTAAAGATAGGAAACCTAGGACATGATGATTGTGTTTCAGCTCTGTATTATATGTTTACAATTCCAAGCATCCCTGAAGTAAAGGTCCTGTGTCATAAATGAGGAAATCAAAATTTAGAAAGATACTTGGAGAAGGAAACAGGATTTTGACAGACTCCAAAATGAGGCTTTCATGTTTTTATACTGCCTCCCCCTTAAAAATATACTCTGATGTATTGCCTTTGAATCAACTATTATCAGAGTAGACTGATAAGGTTATAAATAGAGTAATAAACATATGAGCTAAATTTAAGTGGTGAGAAGGCTTTAATTATTATGTGTCTCAAGTGAATCAACCCTAGTGCAGAATGTAAACAAAAAAGTGTAAAATAATCCTATTACATCCTGTTGCTGCACTCACTGAGAAGACATTTTCTTATCTCAAAGCTGATTTTCACTTCTCTTTTAAAGGTCTGGGATCTCAATGGCTGTTGTCACCACATACTCAATGTTGGGCAAGAGGGAGCTGTGGATATTTCACACATCCTGGTTCTGAAGAAGACAATCCTGGTTACAGGCTGGGACAGGTATGATAGACTTCATGCAAAACTGTAGGAAGGTAAAAGGAGAGAGTTTTATAATCCCCTGAAAAAGTGGGAACGGCTACCCACTCCAGTATTCTTGCCTGGGAAATCCCATGGACAGAAAAGCCTGGTGAGCGACAACCCATGGGGTTGCAAGAGTCAGACACGATTTAGAGACCACCACCACCACCACAAAAGAAAAAAAGAACCCAGAAATCCTGTTTTCTGAGTCTTCAACTGATTTGATCCTAATTCTGAGTCTTTAACTTGCTGGTGCCCTTGATGACTGAAACTGTTTGGAACTGGCTGGATGCTTAGTGAATAAAATATTTTGAGATCATGTAGCTTGAACAGCTTTGAGAAGTGTTAACAGGGCTTTCCCCTGGCTTTAGGAACCTGTCTTTTTCTTTAACCATTCCAGATAGAAACATAATACCACTTCCTGAGTGTTAAATCCGAAACCTTCCCAAATTTTACAGTCAATAAATTCTTAATGTATAAACCTCATCCCTTCAACTGTAAAAGGAACTCTTCCTTCTTCTCTTCATAGTTTCAGTTGCAGCACAAGAGGGGAGCAGCCTGCTGAAATCTGTGTTAGCACCTCTGTCACTTCAGTGTAGAGAAGGGCCTTTCACATTGCACTTACTGTTTTCAAAGAGCAATTTTTCCATTTCATTATAAAGAAAATTTCTTTGCTTTCCTCTTTTCCTGAGAGAACTAAGGGATCATAAACAGGGCCTTTTCTATGGCGTTGTATAAGCCCTAAGAAAATTAAAGTGTGATATGTTTCAAAAATACATTGTCTATAAATTCAACAGTTCAAGAAATATTGCTCTAATAGGTAATTTGCCCAAGATTATTCACTATAGAAATATGATCTTAATGGTTTGAAGCTAGGATTAAATCAAATTTTATACCTAGAAAACCAGCAATATTTATCTGGGGATTTTTATCAAGCATGGGGAAGGGTTGTGTCTAATGCAAACGTGAACATACTAGACTAGACTAGAGAATACAGTACCACACAGAGCTAAGTTTTCAGAGGTAGTTTGACTATAAGGAAAGAAAGTATAGTTCAGATTATTCTACTTGCTATTAAGAACTAATTTAATCATCCTCACCTTTGAAAGAAAGCTTCTTCATATCCCTGGGAGCAATCATGATCCATCAATGACTCGCAGCCTCTCTGGTAGACTATGGCCTAATGCTCTCTATAATTAGGCTATGGCAATGAATAAGTGGACTTATCTAATATCGTGGCAGAGTAGATGTGTAGTATACAGCCAGTTCACTTTAATTTTGCACGTATCAAAAAGAGCTTTAAAAATTAATGTGTTGGTCAAAACTGTGGAGACAACATTTTCTTAGTCATATTTTTTAGACATCCATGGTTAGAAATTAGCATCAAATGGAAGGCTTTTTTTTTTTAATTGGTCACAGGGTGAAATTTCTAAAGATTAGATATATAGAGTAATTTAAAAGTGATTTAAAAAGAACACCCAATGATCTGATCTGTATTGGGGGTGATCACTTTCTATAACCCTGGGGAGGAATTTTGGGGGAGATTGAAATGAGTGGAGGAAAACATTACTCTTCTCATTTTTCTCCATCTTTTCCACCTTCCATAAGGTTGTCAGGACTTGGATCCTGTAGTTGGAATTGAAAGCTGAATGACTCTGCTCCCAGTTATATTGTTTTACTTTCATATTGATGAATTTGAAAATGATATTTTTATATTTTCTAAGCAAAATGTCTTACATTAGAATGGATTTTGCAAGATCTTTGCAGGGTCTTTTTTTTTTTTTTTTTTTTAACCAAGAGGCATTTAACAAAAGAGGCAAGAAAACAAGTAAGTTGTTGTTTGGTTATATCTTGGGGAGGATAGTCCATTAAGCCAACTCCCTAATAGTTTAGTGACTTGAGAAGAAATAAGTAGAAGTTTGAGAGTCTTTATTAAGCTTTCTTTAAAATCCAGAGGAGGCTGTTATGTTATACTGTAACTTTAACTTTAGGCTCTATTTAAATAAAGAAATTGGTCTGATAATTCTGTCCAAGATGGAATAGAAATTACATTTATTGAGTTTGGTACATAAATATGCCATCAATTTATTTTATTCATAGAGCTTTGTAGCATTATGCACTTTACATACATTATCCAACTTAATCCTTAGCTTCATCTTGGAAGGCAGGCAACATTTTGTAGATATCTCTAATCTCTGTCTTCAGCTCTTATCTTTCTAAGCTCACTCATCCGTTTGCTTGCTGGATGTATCTGACTGTGATCCCAAATTCTTCATGTTCTAAACTGAGTGTATTATGCATGAAAGTGAAAGTGATAGTCATTCAGTCATGTCCAATTCTGTACAACCCCATGGGCTGTAGCATACCAGGCTCTTCTGTCCATGGAATTCTCCAGGCAAGAATACTAGAGTGGGCAGCCATTCCCTTCTCCAGAAGATCTTCCTGACCTGGGGATCGAACCCGGGTCTCCTGCATTGCAGGCAGTTTGTGTATAGTCTGAGCCAACAGGGAAGCCCACTTTATTCATTCCCTTTCCCTAAACCTACTTTTCTCTTAGATTCAGAGCTTCAGTTAATAGCTAGACATACTGGTCATCCACCTGGTCATCTTTCTTATTCAACTTCACAATCAAGTAGTCACTAAGCCTTATCTCTTTTCTAGTCTAAATATTTTTTTTTCAAATCTATACTAGATTTGAAATACTATACTAGTATACTAGACTGTATACTTCAGAGCATCATTTCTATGTACATGAATGTCACAACCTTCTCATTTGTCCTTTTCTCTAGTAAATGTCTCTCTTTTACCTCTTAAATGGATTTACTCATTTTAATGATTTCTACAGTGATTTCTTTCTACAATACCATTTATCTATGTCACTTCCTTGGTTCAATGATTTTTGAAATGTCTACAATAAAAAACCAAAGCTCCCTGTTTCCCAGACCTATTCTGAGCTTCATTTGTACACTCCATTCTTGTGTACATTCTAAACTCAAATAGAAACCTGCTGTCAGAGTGTTCCTATATAAGCCGTTACCATTTCACGCTCCCGTTCCCTCCCCTTATCTAGAAATCTCTCTCCAAATATTTTTCATGTAGTTAATATTTATTCTTATTTGAAGTCTCGTTCATGTATCTTTTCTACCAGAACCTTTCTCTTTGCTCCTATGGTGGAAATATGTCATTGTCTCTGTGCTTTCTAATCTCCTGCACTTTACTTAACCTAGGAATATAAATACTGAACATCTAGTATGTATATATATCTAATATATACTTATTAGATGTTATATGATACTTGTCAAATGATTTAACATTTATTGAATAGATAGGAAATCTGAAGATTAACGAGATTTAAATTACCCATGGTCACACTCCAAATAAGAGGAAAACAGAATTGATATTCAAATCTATTGTTTCATTACAATAAACCAGAAAGCCAAGTATTACCAATTCTCTTTCACAAAGGAGGAGGCGAGGCTTGATGAGTAACCTGGCCAAAGCTAGTAGGCAGCTGAGTTAAAAGTCTATGCCAAAGTGTGTGCTTTTGCTACCATTCCTGAACTACAGATGGAGTCATTAAATCATGGGAGATCAATTGCATTTTAAGGAAATAATTTGACTAAGTTGATCAGGTCAATCAAAGCTAATGAATCAGTTTTGTGTATTTGAAGGGAAAAAAAATACCACATATTATCAACTTAATAATACCTCAGAATTTTATCTTACCATGATTTTCCCCTTTCCTTTCCACAAATATCTTTAAAATGCACCTAGATGGAAAACACGGAGTTAGGAAACATGGTGTGCTGAATGTGGAAAAGCAGGATTCTTTCGCTCAAGGGCATCACTTTCTAATTGAGGAGTTGATGCATGCAAGGCAGGATATGGAAAAATGCCCCTTTCCACTAAGCAAAGCCTGAATCAGAGAGCCCACTGGGTTGTTTAGGAATATGGCCATTCATATCTAGAGACTACTTCCACCAGAAAAAAGAACCCAAATTCACAAATTCTACAATATGTTTCGTATCATCTTAAGCAAAATGTACTGAGAGACAAAACTGTAAATTGACATCGCGTCAGTTAAAAAATACTTGGTTAAATACCTAACCATGTTTATGTTGGTAAAACTAAGTGAAGAGATGATCAACCATCTCTGCATTTGTTAAGTAGTCATATAATATGTATAGTTCTGGTAAAATCAAATAAATGATCATAATAAAGTTTAAGATTTTATCTTATTTTTATCTTAAATTTATGCCCTGAAATTTTATGATTCTATATTTACAACTCTCTATAAAAATAAAAATAAGCTCTTCATTTATTTCTCTTCTTTCAGTTAAAGGAGAAAACTTTGTTTGTGAAGGTTTTATGTCTGTAAAATATATAAATACTTATATAAATACATACATATATAATATATAAAGACATAAATTCAGAAAAGAATTTTTCATGTAATTTCAAATAATTCTGAAAATATGATTGATAGTAGCATTCTTCACAGAATTCTTTAAAAAGTAGGTGCTCAATAAATCGCTGTTGATATAATTCTATTTCTAAAAGTATTTTTTAAGGGAATTGAGATTAGGGATTTGAAGTTTCTCAACAATAAAACTTAACCTATCACAAGATATTAAATTCTTAAAATGATTGCCTTGCTAAAGAATTGTATGTAATCTTATATATGACTCAATCGTTTTTTATTATTAGGATGAGAATCCAAATGAGCACTTCCAAAGCTATGACTTATTCTGGATAATCTTGCTGGAGGCTGGATGGGGGCGAGTATGTGTGAAATTCACAAATAACCCTCAAGACTAAGTCTGTCACGGTTTCAGTACCCAAAATTGGGCTCCACAAATTTTAGGAAAAAGCATGAAAAATAACTGATTTATTTTGAACTCATTCCCTACCTTTGAGATAACCTTTATATCCTAAAAACAATGGATATGTTCTTTTGGACTAACAAGACATGAACGATTAACCTCTGAGGGAACAGATGTATAAAACGCATGTCTGACTCTGTGACCCCATGCACTGTAGCCTGCCAGGCTCCTCCATCCATGGGATTTCCTAGAAAAGAATACTGAAGTAGGTTGCCATTTTCTTCCCCAGGGAATCTTCCCAACCTGGGGATCAAACCCATGTCTCTTGCATCTTCTGCATTGCTAGGTGGGTTCTTCACCCAACTGTGCCACTGAGAATCCCCAAGAGAACAAATAATTGACTCTGTTCTTTTGTTCTCAATGTGACAATTTCTACATGATAAATTTTGGTAAAATTTATTATCCTATCTCATTCATCCTAAAAGAGATTATTTTTTAACACATTAAAAATTTTTTTTTTTGCTCTTGTCAGGCAAACTGATTTTGCTTTCTCAGAATTGGTCATCATATCTAAATTCTGAATTAGAGATAAGGCCGTCATCAGAAGAACACAGTGACTCAGTAGCTGTCCTCCCAGGACTTCAGATGTGAGGCGTGGAATGGAACTAGTAACCTCTTTCAATGTCAGAAAGAACAAATCTCTCAGACTCTTAAAATGGCCTAAAAATTGGCTTGTTCCGCACTTCAATTTTACTCTTGGCAAAAGTACAAATTTAGAAAAAAGTTATCTTGGAAATGTACAAAGTAAGAAATACAGTGTGGATTCTGAAGGTATTTTAAGGATAACTGTCATTTCAAATGAAAGTTTCAGGTTAGGTTTCAAGGGAAAGTTGGCAGCTAATTAGCCTCTCACCACTGTGACATACAAGGTCAAATATCAGAATGGCTACTTTTTATATCATGTTATGAAAAGGATTTTGTGCTTTGGGGTGTACTCCTTAAGTATATCCAGTTAAAATGGTAGCTTAGCAAAAAAGACAACTGACATTAAATATAAGTGGAGAGATAATAGAGGAGATATGGACTGACATCTTCCATCTCACTCCCACCCTCATACTCTCCCTTATCAAAAGATAATCTCTTCAATCAAACATACCAATAGGTAAAGAGGAAATTTTAAATATATACATATAAAACTCTTACAAAATTCACGACAATTTCAGAACTGCAAATTACCTTGCTTATACTATCTTGTCTTGCTAAGCCTTGTATTAATACTATTAAAATAACATTAATATTAGGTTATTGATTTAATAAATAAAGTAATTCATATATTGATTCAGCAAATTTTTATGAAATGCCTATTATTTTCTAGGTACTATTTTGGGCACTACTGATGCTGAGAGGAAAAAAAACAAAAGCTTTGCTCTCCTAGAGCTTACTTATGATAGGAAAGACAGAAAAGAATCAGACAAATAGATATAGATCCCAATATCACATAATGATAATGTAATCAAAATGATGTAGGTGAGGAATGAGAGACTCAAGGAACTCTTTAGCTTGGGTGGTCAGGGAGGGCGTCCCCAAGGAAGTAACATCTGAGCAGAGAATTTTTCATCCGATCATTTGAAAATATTTATTGAATATGCAATATATATAGGTCACTACGATTGCTACCCAATATGTGTAGGTCACTATGATAGGGTTGTAGAATAAAACACGATCCCTGATTTCTGTGAACTTACATTATAGCAGAGGAGCAAAGACTATATAATATGAATTAAATGTTGTGAGTAAAATGTAAATTATGTAAGAGATCAGAAGAGGGATATATTTCTTTCAACACTAGTTATTAACGAAGCCTACAGAACAAGATAGGACTTAAATGAATGGGTGTATAGACAGATGTGTGTGGAAGGAAATCCACGGAGGGATGGAAGAGCCCATTGTGAGTAAAAACAAAGCAGCTAGAAATGCAAAGCCTATTTAGAGAGCAGTATATGACCAACATAGATAGCATATTAAAAAGCAGAGACATTACTTTGCCAACAAAGGTCCGTCTGGTCAAGGCTATGGTTTTTCCAGTGGTCATGTGTGGATGTGAGAGTTGGACTGTGAGGAAAGCTGAGTGCCGAAAAACTGATGCTTTTGAACTGTGGTGTTGGAGAAGACTCTTGAGAGTCCCTTGGACTGCAAGGAGATCCAGCCAGTTCATCCTAAAGGAGATCAGTCCTGGGTGTTCACTGGAAGGACTGATGCTGAAGCTGAAACTCCAATACTTTGGCCACCTCATGCAAAGAGTTGACTCATTGGAAAAGACCCTGATGCTGGGAGGGATTAGGGGCAGGAGGAGAAGGGGACAGAGGATGAGATGGCTGGATGGCATCACCGACTCGATTGGCATGAGCGTGAGTAAAGTCCAGGAGTTGGTGATGGACAGGGAGGCCTGGCGTGCTGCGATTCATGGGGTCGCAAAGAGTCAGATATGACTGAGCGACTGAACTGAACTGAACTGAACTGAAGAATATTGCTTAGGTCTTCTTGAGTGGCAAGGGAGGTAATGAATTCACAATGCACAAGATGCAGGAGATGCAGGTTCAATTCCTGGATCGGGAAGATTCCCTGGAGGAGGAAATGGCAACCCGCTTCAGTAGTTTTGCCTGGAAAATCCCATGGACAGAGGAGCATGGTGGGATACAGTCCATGGGGTCACAAAGAGTCAGACACAGCTGAGCAACTACACACACACACACACACACACACACACTGATTGACTTGAACATGAGATGTGTTCAGAAACAACCTCTAAATACTCCTAACAGCTTAAAAGAGCTCCTGCAATCAGGGAATCTATTTGAAACTTTGTATTCTATCTATAAAATCCAGGCGAATTTTACTTTCTATTACATTTCTTCATTTATCCTTATTTTAATATAAAAATATTTTCTCCCAAACTCTTCGAGTAAAATGAACACTTAGGAAGGTGCCAGTTTTACCTGTGGTTTCCAGTAGCCCTGTCAAACATTTAACTGGACATTCACATTTTACTTTGAAAACCAAGGACAGAAGAATAAAGGGAAAATTTCTAAAAGAGTTGATTGGATCCAAATATTATTGGGTCTCAAATAATAGGTCCACACATTTGGTTTTTGTCATATAAGAAATGGAAAAACTAAGAAATATTTTTTTAAACAGGGTAGTAACCTTATCTTTTCGATCATGCTGTTTTCCCACACTGCTTGGAGTGACTTCCTCTTTCAAATCTTACCCATCTATTAGGGTTAGGCTCTGTAGGCTCTGTACCCTATAGCACCGTGAGCAGGGACTTTTATGGAGAAACAAGAAATGTTTGTAGAATGAATGTATATGAAGAGCTCCTGAATGAAATGATTAATCTTGTAGCAGGATGAAGGATGTACCAGAGGTGGGTAGCCTCTAGACAGTGAAATTTGTTGAGAGTCCTTTGCAATTGTTGCCATGACCTAGTGAGTGCTAAGCTAGGAAGCCATCATTGATTATTTAAAATAAAAAGGAAGGAATGAATATATAACATCACAGAGGCAGAACCTGAGGATTTTATTTGACTAAGGAAGAGAAAGACAAGCAGGAATTTGGAATTCTAGTCTATTAACCAATTTGGGGAATTTAGTGAGTCCTCCTGTGGAGGGAAGGTAGAAAATTTAGATTTTTTATATTAGCTGATGGAAACTATAATGGAACTGTCAGCTGTCAAGTGAGAATGACTCAACACTGGAAGAAGTCATGAATGAAGATAGCTTTAAGAGCCATGTGTATAGAAGTGAACTGGAAATTATGGTGGTATACAAAATCCCTGAACAAGCCCTTTTGATCAGAGAGAGTGGAGAGGAGGAATGATGGTCAACAGTGTCCATATCGAAAGGAGAAAGAGACAGAAGGAAGAGGAAACAGAGAACAAGGAGTGAAAGGTCAGGGAGCAAGAGGAGAAGCAGGGCATTTGGAAACAGAAGAGTTTCCAGAACAAACTCATCCATCAGAGGGTGAGGAGTTGGCAGGGCAATTGGGAGACCTTTAGTGTGAGTGAAACAGAAGCAAGGTTTCAGAAAAGTGAAGAGAGAATGTGGGTGGAGACCCCAAGCCTGGGGTTACAAATGCCCCTTTGAAGTGAGTGTGGCTCTAGAAGTGGGGAGAGGCTTGCCAGAGGCTGGTGGCCGGAGTTCAGTCAAGAGGAAACAGGGTGGTCCTATAACTTGATGCCTCCATCATGTAATATTTAAGCTCCTCCTTTCCTCCCCAGGCATCAGACATTTCATTCTCTGTCCTTTTGGATCTGTCCTCAAATTCACCAGTAATGCCTCAGGATACTGATCTTTAAAAAAACTGCTATTTCTGCTGAAAACATCTTTGTCCTCCATCCCATTCCTTTGAAGCTGCATTTTCAAGTGTTCCACAAACAGTTTCTCAGGATGCTGTATGAGAAAGGACTCTGTGGTCAAGTAAGTCTGGAAAATGCCGCAGGGAATATAAACATGTTAAATATCCTGGGTGAGCTGATGAAAAGAAACTTTAATGATTTTGTCTAAACTATCCAATAGTACTTATTCACAGACTCTGCTCTTTTGTATTGTTACTGCCGTGAAACTTGTAGTGGTTCCAAGTTGGAACCACTTGGTTTTTTTGTTTTCGGGTCTTGGTGGTGGATGATTAATCTGACAAATGCACACATGTTTGGTATTAATGATTGTGAAAGGAAGGTTAACCCTCTATATTCATAATTTACCAGAGAATTTAAGAGAGACTTCAAAAGGAAGTTCAGTGTTGGGATTTAGCCTTGTGGACAACAAGTAGGGATAAAGTTTTGGATAGCATTGCCTTTTTTTATTTTTTTAAAAATATTTATTTGGCTGTGCCAGATCTTCATTGCAGGATCTTCGATCTTAGTTGTGGCACATGGGATATTTTTTAGTTGCAGCAGGCAAACTCATTAGTTGCAACATGTGGAATCCAGTTCACTGATCAGGAATGGAACCCAGACCCTCTACACTGGGAGGGTGGAGGCTTAACCACTGGACCACCATGGAGGTCCCCAACATCATCTTTTAACTTCTCAAATCATGCTATTCAACTGTTGGATGGCTACTCCATATCTATATCCACGGCTCCATGTCTATATCCACTTTTATATCCACGGCTAAATGCTATATCCTTTTTTTTTAACTAGGTCTATTACTGTGTTTCGACCTCAGAACTTCAATCAGTTTTTCATCCAGCCTGAAGAATGGAAAGGAGGAATTCAACACCATGATGATATATTATGTGCTGCATTTTTACCTCCACAAACTCTTGTTACAGGTTACTTGAATGTTCACTTGACAATCAGTGGTGAAAGTAGTAGTTTCCTTTGCTTCACTTTGAAAAAGCCTTTTCTCAACTACAAAATGAACAGGTTTCTTAAAGAAGCTGTCTTTGTACTTTAAACTAAATCAGGTCCTTATTTTTAGGGATGTACAACAGTGGTTACAAACATCAGCTCTGAAGCCTGGCTACCGGGCTTCAGATCCTGGTTCTACAACTTGCCACTAACTCATATTGAGCAAGTTATTTTGACTCTAAAATACCATTTTCTCTGGCAAATAATAATTTATCAGCATGTTGGTTTATAGTGAGGATCGCATAAGATAATCTGTGTATGGGTTTAACCCAGTGCTTACAATAAGTCCATCAGTAAATACTAGCTTTCATTTTCATTGTCCTTTTCTGAGGAGCAACGTCAGGGTTGTTGGGTACAAATCCCACTTCTGTCGCACTCAGATCTTTCATAACAGGAACACTGTCTGGGCACAGTTTACTCTAAGTAATGTTGGTTAAAGACTGGTCTCACAAAAAGTCTATAAATCCAAGCTCTTGACAGGATCCACGGGCATACTTTGATGTGGCATATTAAAGAGGATCAGAAATTGTTGAATTATTTCCAACCAAAGAAAACAATTTATAAAGACAGGTTGCACCATGAAATTATAAAGTCCATATTTTGACAGCCTGATTTGTTTTATAGAACCAAAAATGTCATTAATTAAGAGGAATGAAAAATTACAGGAAAAGAGCTTGGATATCTATGAAATGTTACCATATGAGGTTTCCTGCTTTATCTACACTTAGAGTTTTGTTGTTTTCAGAACTTCCAGGAGGGCCAACCCTGCAGTTGAATTTGCTCCATAGCTGCTGGAAGTCTACCCTGCAGCACGTACCATATACTGAAATGTGATGAAAATAAGTATTGCTGTGTAGTTGATATTGTAGAAGTGTCATAAAATACCATTGTAATTGGGGAATAAATAATCTCTTCATTCACTTTCATTCCTTCAATCCTATGTGAACATGCTCCGTCAAACACTTTGCAAGTGAAACATTTTAAAATGATAGGAGAAGGTGGATGTTCCCATGAACAGCTAACCCGAGGAAGCTTATCATCTTTGGCCAGTTTGTGAGTTACACAGGTTGCTTCTCCAGGACAATACAGAGTGCAGTAAGCATTACTTTCTTCTCTCTCCAAATCCCAAGAAGGACACCATCAGTATATACCACTCAGCTCTTGGCTTTTGCTCTCCTCTTGATGTTGGCACTCTGCTCACTAGAGAGCTCTTCTCACGGGGCTGCTGAGAACAGTGGTCTGGGTATGCACTGCTCCTTCTAAAACCAGCTTGGTCAGACTTAGCCTCACTGTTTGGACTTTTCTATGTTTTCTGCATGGAACAGTGTGAAAGGACTTGTGTAGGGAAAGTTCTAGGATTGGAGAAAGCAACATTCAATAAAGAACATAAAAGATAAAAAATAAACAGAACACACCCAACAAAAGAACAGATGTAGGAAATAGAAACCTAGAAGGAAAATTCATTTGCCCTCAATAATAAACAAATAATATAGTAGTTATTAATACTATTTCAGTATTTGTAATATTCTAGGCAGTAGGTGCTTTTCATTCTTCATACCATAAATTTATTTATCAGATAAATAAATTTATTAACCCATTTTTTTAGGTGAGGAACTTGTGGCATCAAGCAAAGTTAAATAACTTGCCAAGGTTACACAGCTGGTAGGTGGTAGAACCAGGACTCAAACTGATAAATTACAAAGCCTTTATTCTGAAGCCTTTCTTACCACAGAATAAAAAAAGGTATTACAATAATCTCTATCAAACTTACTGAATGGTATTTTGTGACATTTCCAATTTCTAAAGTTTAATAAAAACACTATAATGACTATTCATTCATGTCTCCAAATATATAGAGAAAACTTACAAAGTGCCAGATTCCATGTAAGTTATTATGACAATGATTTCTTCTAATTGTTGTTGCTCGTATTTTCTATCTAACTTTCTGGTAATTTCTATTATCTGTCTTGGCTCATGTAGGGAGTTGTGATGGAGAAATTGTTCTGTGGAACAACAGCACAGAAAATGCTCACTATGTCCTTCACCCTGATTATCAGAGGCTGCTAAAATCAAAATCGGGTGAGTGCAAGTTTGAAGCTAAAATAATGTGGCCTGGTTGTTGGTGCATGGGCCTGCTGCAGCTTGCTTCTGAATTATAGATGATTGGCTGTAAGCGCAAGGGATTAGTGATACCGTTGTCTTGTCAAAGTGACTAAAAAGAACCTTGAGATTTACTTGGCTTAGCAAATTCTCCATGGCTTGCTGTTCCTTTTCTTTATGCTACATCAGCGTTTCTGAATTACTGACAGTGGGGAACAGGACTCTCATTTTTATCTAGCTTATTTTTGCCAATAAACCTCGCCAAATTGCCTTTGAGTGAACCTTGGGTACTCCTTGGTAGGAAAATGGGAACTTGTGTTCACTTGATAGGCTGCTCAGGCTTAGTCTAGAGCTTGTATTAAATATTATGCCACCTGGAAATCTTAAATTATTTCTTGCTTTAGAAAACTGTGTGGAGCATTAGATGGAATTATATTGTATTTTATGGAAGTTTAGCAGAGCAGATGAATATTTTATGCTTAAGCAAAATGTCTTGACAATTGCCTTTCACATTTTATTTTAGTTTCCTTAGATACTAAAGGTTTTTCCTTAGACTAATTTATTTGGGTAATGAATATGTCATACCTCATGTCCCAGTGAGGTTCTGTTGTATCAATTGGAAGAACTCACAGAGACTGAATTAGATTAGGAAAGGACTGGTCATCAGATACAGTTTTGCGTGTGTGTGTGTGTGTGTGTGTGTGTGTGTGTGTGTGTGTGTTTGTGTGAAAAGCTGAGGGAATAATCTGTTAGGAGGAAGAAAACTAACATAAGAAATTTGGAGTTTACTTGGCTGCAGGCATGAAACTCTGACTTGCTTTGTTTTCAATACAAAGAACTCATCATTAGGGTTCATTTGAATCCTCCATTAAGAAAGTGGAATTCTGCCTCTTTGCTGCATTGGCCCTCAGGGGAATAGTCTTGTTCTCACAGCAGACTTAATTGTGGCTGTGATTAAAAACACAGAGAGACAGATAGAAAAGCAAAGCAGGTAATACCAAATTTTTAAAAGACACAAGAAGCATTGCTGTAGATTTCTTGCTTTGAATGTTTAGGTTCTCTGTATAGGTTTTTCATAAGTATGTTCAGACTATTTATAGATTCTGAGATGAATATCCCCAGTTTTTATTAGTGTAATGTGAAGATGGTGTCATTAGATCATTGAAGTACCATTAAGGATATCCTTTTCAGGGTAACTCACTAACAAATAATATTGCTTAAAAATGATGATTTAAATACATAGTCATTATATCTCAAGTTCATTAAATTATTTACAAGCTTAATATTAATGATTAATAAGTTGAAAATGCCATGATATTAGGATCACATTTGTCTTGAACGTATCGGTATCTCTAAGATGTTAGTAGGGACTACAAAATGAAGTCCCTATTAATTCACATCAAGGAAAAACACAGTAAACTTATATGGAGTATAAGAAACAAAAATGGGATCAAACTGTGAAGTTGAGGTTGAGGAAGTGAACTGCAGGGGGCTCCATGGATGTTGACTGGAAGCCCATTGTAAGACTTGGGGTCATCAGAGACTGTGATGGGGGTGGCCTATTGTTTTTCATCTCTGTTTGAAGAGCAGATGTTTCTATTCATTAAGTCACATGGCTTGTCTCCATCTCAGATGCAGGGCCTCAAAAGCTTCTTGGTGCTGGGAGAAGCCCCTCTACCCATCCCACCTATGATCAGGCTACCCTCGGAGCCTGTTCCTTTGAGATGGACACTGAGTGCAATCATGCTGTTATGAGGCTTTGCTTCCTTGAAGCAAGAAAAAACATCACAGGGAAAGGTAAAATATATATTTATATTTTGACTATAGACTGCTTTGATACATTGTAAAATGTTGGGACAAGGAACAGTGAAGAAAGTTCAGTCTAATTTGATCTAGGCCTAGTAAAGTTTGACTGCATCTAGCGAACAGTCAGGACCAGATTACAGAAGTCACAGGCCATGACCAACAAGGTTAAGGTTCAGGAGGATGGGTCCAGGAGCAGAAGCTAGACCAGACTCTGCCAGGAATTTATACCATGTTGTGTATGTCAGGATCAGAGAGAGAAAAACTCTGGGCAACAAACAGAATTAAAGAAAACCTATGACAAACCTAGACAGCATATTTAAAAGCAGAGACATTGTTTTGCCAACAAAGGTCTGTGTAGTCAAAGCTATGGTTTTTCCAGTAGTCATGTATAGATGAGACAGTTGGACCATAAAGAGAGCTGAGTGCTGAAGAATTGATGCTTTTGAACTGTGGTGTTGGAGAAGGCTCTTGAGAGTCCCTTGGACAACAAGGAGATCCAACCAGTCCATCCTAAAGGAAATCAATCCTGAATATTCACTGGAAGGACTGATGTTGAAGCTGAAGCTCCAATACTTTGGTCACCTGATGCAAAGAACTGATTCCTTAGCAAAGACCCTGATGCTGGAAAAGATGAAAGGTGGGAGAAGGGGATGACAGAGGATGAGATGGTTAGATGGCATCACTGACTCAACGGACATGGTTGAGCAAGCTCTGGGAGTTGGTGATGGACAGGGAAGCCTGGCATGCTGCAGTCCATGGAATTGCAAAGAGTCAGACATGACTGAGTGACTGAACTGAACTGAATCTAGCCATGGCATAGAGATTTGTTAGGTATAGGGCTCAGCATGGGCTTCCCTGGTGGCTGAGATGGTAAAGAATCCACTTGCAATTCAGATCAGGGTTCGATCCCTAGGTTGAGCAGACCCCTGGAGAAGGGAATGGCAACTCACTCCATTATTCTTGCCTGGGAAATCCCATGGATAGAGAAGCCGGTGGGCTCCAGTCCATGGGGTTGCAAAGAGTTGGACACAACTGAGCAACTAAGTATATATGCAGAGGGCACAGCATGAAATACTCTCCAAATACATGAGCCAAAGCCTACATAGGGTACAAGAGCTGCATCTGAGATGACCACACTGGCAGATGTTATCAACATGGACTAGGAGAAAATAGTGAGAAACTCGGAGATTGGAAGCTATAGTGAAATTTGAAATAGCTGCTGCTAATTGCTGATCCCAGGTCATGAGAACTGCCTGCTCTTTGTCTTAATATTTTTGGTGGGGGTTAGTAGGTAATGCTTTGGGTGTCTATACCCACTGTGCATCCTTTTCAGAATAAGGCTGGTTAGAGCTGCTTCTAAGATACATGCTAACATATAATTTACTACAGTTATTTGATATTATAATAGATGAAATAACTATTTGCTTAATTTCCCTTTTGTCTTCAGTGGTGATGTAAACGTGGCATTGATGCAGCCTGCATCTTCCCCAGATAAAAATCTGCTTCTGAGAGCAATGCATATCTTTTACTTTTCTTCTAAAAAAATAATTTTTTAATTTTAGAAGTATTTTTCCTTAATGTTAGGAATCTAGATCTATATGTATTATATGACTGAAAAAAGAAATAAACGTATCTGAACCCTATTTTCCATATTCACTTTCTCATATTCAATTTGAAGATGGAAAATCTGCATGATTTTCATGTAAAGTTTTTCTGCATTAAGAATCAATAAAGGTATATACCCATATAGAGTTCTAAAATCATTGTGGAATATTTAGAATAGACCTTGAAATGGTTAGAGTCTAAAACTTTCTATTTTCCAGAAGGCACCTACACTCACAAAATGAACTGTTATCCTGAAATTGCTCTCATTTCCTCAACACTAATTCTTCTTAATGTTATCAGTATTCCCAAATTGTTTCCACTGAAGCGGCTACATACCATTATTTCTACCTTAAACAGATATGATTGTTAATAGGCAGCTCATTTGTGAAGCAAATTGGAAGTCATCTACAGATTTATCAAATAATAATAGGAACTTTGCCACAGAAGAATAATTTAGGTAAAGTGCTTCTACATGCGTATAAAAATGGAAAATGAAAAGGTTAGTTCTAGGCCTATGAACCAAAAAAGTGTTCCATAAGGACTTACAATGATTTCTTGATGAAAGATTAAGAAGCAAGCTCATAAGTAGCGTTCTAAGCATATGGCTGCATAGAGAAACCCATAGCTGTGATACTGTAACTATACATATACGCAAAGCCAGCTCTATGCATGAGGAATTTTACTACTTTGGTATATGTGTCTAATGGGTAGTTAAGAAAGATGGATTTTCTATAACTGGACTATTATCATAAAGTTTAAATTAATATTTTGTAAGTTTGTCTGAAGTAACAGATCAATTTTATCAAAATTTTGAAACCCAAATAATATCAAAATAATGAATGAAGGAGTGGTAACTAGATTTTATAGAACATCTTACGTATCCTATCTCACTTAATACTCAGCACAAACCAGTGAAGCTTTCATAGGGCTTTTCCCAGTGTATATTTGAGAGAATCAGAGTGCTGGGAATTGATCTCAGGGCTACTCACCTGTCTGACATCCATATGCTTTCAATGAGGAAACTGATGAGGAAGTTGTTTCTTGTGTTTGTAGTTTCCTAATTAGGTGTTCTCATATATTAGGGGGAGCCAACCTGGTATCATGTGGAGGATCTGGGTATGTCAGATTCTGGGATACATTTAAGAAGCAACTTTTGGCTGAATTTTTGGCTCATAGTGGAGTTGGTTCTATTATTATGTCTACTGATAAATCAAATCGATACCTCGCCACAGGAGATCTGGAGGGGTGGTTAAAAATCTGGAATATAGAGGTATGTTGAAAAAATTCTCACATTATCATTATTATTTTTGATTGCCTTTTGTTTCAGATAATTATGAATCAGGTCTTGTCTGTTTCTAGATAAAGGAAGAAACATTCAGTATTTTAAAGAAAACTTATGTATTGATCAGAGACTTCTTTAAATACTTCATGGAAAGAAGCAGATTTTACTCAATATTGAAAATCCTCTATTAATATATAGTCAAGTCAGTCTCCCAATTTAGGAATGCAGTATTGTTAGTACGGTACTGCAGCATTGTTTGAGAATAAATAGTTAAGATATGCCTCATTTTAAATGAGATAGTAAGCATAATCTAAATAGTGTACTGGCCTTTTATCTAACATTGTTGTCATCCTGAGTTTGTTTGGGATTTTTTGTGTCACTGATTACCTGCTCAATTTTCTAATAATACTATAAAATTGTATAATATGTGACTACCTATACATGATAAAGTTCATCCACTTTATCTAGTAGCTGACTTTACTGCTTATATTTTTCTATCCTTCCATTCCCCGTCCTTCCTTCCTTTCTACTTCTCAAGTTAGTCGAATCAGTTAGAAACCTTTTCTTGAACGTGAATACTATTTTTCTAACCTCTGTTATCATGAGCTGTTCTTTTGCATTTGTATCACAGATTGCTATTCCCAAATGCACCTTTTTTCAATTTCTGTATCAGACTTAAAAAAAAAGTGTTATATCACTGTAATCATTTCATATTTGGACATTTTAGAATTCTGGCATGTCTTTTCATTCAGGAGTACTGTCTTAATTCCAGCAAGAACAAACTCACACAGGCCCCAACTCTGATAAGATCGTTCCGACCTCACGAAGACTGGATAAGCTCCTTAGAGATGTGTGAGCCCGGTGGCTGCCTGCTGATTCTCTCTGCCTCTGCAGACTGCAGCGTTTGTGTGACTGATGTCTGTGGTGTTCCTGTCCAGATCTTTGGTCAGGTAGAAATATTGCTTCTTTACTATTCTAATATTTACCTGACATTTAGTATGAACTTGGCCTGGTTTCCATTTGAATCTCATCGGCTATTAAAGTTCATTAGTCATGAAAGAAGTGACTTCCATTTCTGCAACTATAGCTCCAGGCCTCCCTTATTAACCATGGCAGTTCCTTCAAGTAGAGGACACCGGAGACATGGAAAGATGGGGGACCTAAGCAGCTTAAAATATGTAGGGATTTCTGAGCAAAATTTCTCCTCCAAAATAAGTGGATCTCTTCAGTTTCAAAATTCAGTAGAAATACAGTGTGGATAATTGTCCTGCATTACTGTAAAATAGATGACTGTGACAGATAATAATCAGGCAATAATCAAATATAGAAAATTAAAAACAAATCTTTTGTGTTCACTGTCTGATTTATTCCTGCCAAAATCGCATTCATTCATGTTTTCTGAGTTTTTCCTGTTCTAAGGTCTCTATATGCATGCTATGTTGTTTCTGTCGTGTCTGACTCTCTGTGACTCCATGGACTGTAGCCCCCAGTCTCCTCTGTCCATGGGATTTTCCAGGCAAAATTATTGGAGTGGGTTGCCATGACCTGCTCCAGGGGATCTTCCTGACCCAGGGATGGAATCCTCATCTCTTATGTCTCCTGCGTCGGCAGGCAGATGCTTTACCACTAGTGCCATGTGGAAGCCCTACATGAATTATTTCATGTAATCTTTATAATTGCCTGTCTCATTAGGGAGGAATGCTCATTATTCCCATTTTACATATGAGGAAACAGAGGCACAGAGAGCTTGAATCAATTGCTGAGCTCACAGACACAAGTAAGTGGTAGGGTTTGGCTTTGAATTCAAAGTGAATCATTTCACAGCTCATGTTTTTAACTTCTTCCTCCCATGAAACTAAGCTCTGATTTATATGAGCCTACAAAAAATGGAACCAGAGGTCATGGAAGAAAGAAAATATTTATTGTCTCACGTTTCTTTTTTCCATTTGTTTTCATGGAAACTCAGTTCTGATTCCCTTTTGTCTGGGGGGCAATATAGCATTTTGTTCTATTTGAACCAGTCTGAACAGTTTCAGACATGGTGGTATGAGCTCACCCAGGAACCTCAGTTTCTGTCTGGCTGGTTGGCTTACTCCTAGTCAGCAGCCTTGGATGCCACCTCATGCCCTGAGCATGGTGGTTCCCTTCTTGCTGGAAGACAAAGTCTGTTGTTGTTCCTTTTGCGGGTCAGCTTGAGGAGGTCAGCCTGCGCTGCCCCAGTCCCGTACAGCCCTTGAGCACGTGGAGGGCAGCGGTGCATCAGAAAATGCTGGTAAATTGGCAGGTGGATTGGCTGGGTAGTGTGGGAGTTCCACGTGACACCCAAGATCTGTACAGCCTCTTCTGCTCTGTAAATAAGGCAAGTGCTAGACTTTTCTTAGCAAAAAGAGTGTCTGAGTGGGAACTCAAATGGGTGTGTGGGCAGTGGTAGCGAGAGAGACAGCGTGGGGCACGGCTGGCATTCTGAACGTGAAAGGAGTCGGAAAGCTGTCTGGCAGCTCTAGAAGTTACTGCAATCCTGACACTGCTCTATGGCCCTGCCGCGTGGGCTCTGGTAAAAAGAGATACAACGAAAGCAAGAGTCACCTGGCAGGTGTGTCTGGAGTATCAGTCCCTTTTGCGTGTGTGTGTGTTTGTGTTAGTTGCTCAGTTTTGTCCGACTCTTTGGACCCCATGGACCTTAGATGATGCTGAAGCAAGAAGTAGGACTGTTCTAGGTACGGGTGCCACAAAAACTGTCCAGAAAGCACAGTCTGTGTGGAAATTTTATTCGAATTAAGAAATATATGCTAGCAAAACTGTTCATTTGTACACCTTTGGTCATTTTCCATAGTTGTTTTATAAAGTCTTTTGTATTTCGAAGGACTTCAGCCTCAAAAAGCCTCCATGAAAATAGTTTGGTTTTATCCCTTCTGTTCAAGATAGGAAAAGAGCCACTAGAGCCGGGTAGTTTTAGAAAGTAAAGGCTGGCAAAGCAGGGGACAGCTGGGTTTTCTAGGCCCTTCTGCCTGAGCTTTAATTTTTTTCTTTTTCTTTTTTTTAAGAACTCACTTTTATCAAGCACTTGGATATGGTGCTGCTAGTTTCAAGGGCCATAGGAGGCAGTGGGAGGGGAGGGACATGGAAAGGAGGGGAGGAAGAAAAAGGAAATTAGTAGATAACTGGAAAAAAGCAACAGTGAAGCTTCTTCTCATAGTTTGAGCAGCGGCCTGCTTTCACAGAAAGATGGTAGGCAGATGGAAATCCTTAGATAAGAAGAGACTCCGTTTGCAAACATGACTAGGGTCAGAACAATTTTTTCCTGGTCCAACTTGATTTGTACGGCATAGTGACCTTTGACCTATATTGGAATGTTGCAGTTGTCTTTTAGTTGAATTAATTTTGGTCTAGTCATTATAAAAACAAAAGGAAAGGCAGTCGTGTATTTTAATTTCCTTCATTAAGGCTTCATCTTCTGATCTCATTCAATTTAATTAAAGTATTTAAAATTTCATATAATTGTGGTTCAATATATTTCATAAAAGAAGGTTTTTTTCTTAAAAACTGTGAATCGGTTTTACAACATAGCTATTGATCTGGTTGGTTTTCAAGTTAGATCTTTAAATGTAAGTAGTGTGCTAGGTCTATTTCTAGAGTTGGAGAGATGGGGTGGGGATGTTTTATCTGTGGAGATACATTTATCCCAGGAAACCGTCAGATGATTGTGGTATAAAAAGAAGTGAGATGGTTCGTGTGCTTCTTCAGTGTCTGTCTCAGCACTGACCACTGTTGTGGTCTGGCGCCCCCTCCTCAGCTGATGCTTCTGATACTCCGTGACTTTGATTGAGTTTATTCACCCAGTGTTTAAAATTTAAGTTGCCCGTGATTGAACATGAGTTTTCATATGAGATCCGTATTTCTTACTTCTCTCGGAAAAGAACATATGTCATTCCCTGAGAGTAGCTATGGCTCCCTTTATGGAAAATGGGCTTACTTTAAGTCAGTGTCGTCCCATCTTTCTTTCCCTTTTGCTTATGAACACTGAGGCTGAATTTCATTTACTGTTTATCATCCTATGTGAGACCTGATCATTCATTGACACTATATTCCTGGACCCTGGAGGCATTCTACTCTGTAAATCCTTCCGACAAAGGTTGATCAGTTGCAGGTGAGATATGCTGGGGATCCCTAATGTTCCCTCATCATCCAGGCTGTGTTCCCTGAGGCATTCCTGTGAATGCAGTGTGAACTGGTAGAAGACAAATTATAACTTCAGAAAATTTGTGTTTGTTTCTTATGATGTATCCCTTTCTAATTTTATTAAACTTACATGTGTATGTCCATCTCCCTTTTAAGACTGTAAGCTCCTTGAGAACAGGAGCCATATCTCCTTCATTTTTTGTCCTGAGGACTTCAATTAAGAATCTAGCACATTTAGTCAGTTTGCTCATGTTTGAGTCTTTGCTACCCCATAGACTGTAGTCTACCAGACTCCTCTGTCCATGGGATTCTCCAGGCAAGAAGACGAGTGGCTGCTATGCCTTCTTCCAGGGGATCTTTCTGACCCAGGGATCGAACCTGAATCTCTTATGTCTCCTGCATTAGTAGGCAGGTTTTTTACCACTAGCTCCAAGTGGGAAGCCCAAATGTTCAAGGAAAGTACATTTTATAAAAATAAATCTCTCTCTTTCTTTTTTTTTTTTTTAGGAAAAGCATTGGCAACTTGAAAACTGTTTTTCTGTTCCTAAAAGAGACACTAATTTAATGGGAAACAAGAGTCAAGAGAAAAGCATAAAGGAAATTCCCTTATTTTCTAAGGAAGAATCATGTTTAGACCCATCAAAACATTCGCTACTTGATAAGAAAACATTCAGGTTAGTACACCTTACCTGTAAAGGGTAAAATTGGCTCCCAATTCCTTCTATGCTCTGTGGAATGTTTAATGACTACCTCAAGATTCTGCTCACATTCTGGTCATTGGTAGATTGTGTGTGTGTGGCAAGGGAAGAGCTTATATTCTCAGGCTGGTATCTGATTCTTATTTTTTGTCTCTTTGTAATGATTGATTTCTATCCTGTCTTCTAGTCTTCTGTGTCTACACTCCATCATCAACCTAATTTTGGAAATTAACCCTTTTCTTCAAGAGCAATATATGTGTGTATGTGTGTATGTACGTGTCTATCTAGCTAGCTACCTCTCTTAGAATGTATGTCAGATTTTACTTCTCATTTTGGTAAGGCACACAGTGATTTGTGGGCTTCCCAGGTGTTTCAGTGGTAAAGAATCCGTCTTCCAACACAAGAGCTGCAGGAGATGAAGGTTTGATCCCTAGGTCGGGAAGATCCCTGGAGTGGGAAATGGCAACCCAGTCCAGTATGCTTGCCTAGAGAATCCCATGGACACAGGAGCCTGGCAGGCTACAGACTATAGATTCACAAAAAGCTGGACATGAATGAGCATGCCTGCACGCACAGAGGTTTATGTGGCAGAAGTTCAAAGAGCTTAACTTTGAATATTGAACATCACTCTCATTCTATGACTTCTAGCCTTTCCTTCCTGTTGTTCAGCCATTTCATCTCTTCTGCCACTCAGAGGGATCCCATTCTTACATTTCTCTAACTCTCTAATGCCAGGAGGTTTAAATTGCTTTTATGTGGTTGTTGTTGTTTGTTATCTATATTCTTGCTAACTCATGGTCTCATAATTTCATCTTTTGTATTAAACAATTTTTTTAGAAAACAATTTTATTCATTGTATTTTCTTTGATACAGTTGGCATTACTATTACCATGTGCCTATATTACTTTTTTAAGCTCGATGGAAAAATTGCATAGAAAGTAGAGAGTTCATACATGCTCTGCCTTCAGCCCATACAGTGTCAAATGTTAGACATTTGTTACAATCCATGAACCAATATTGATACTTTATTATTAACTAAAGTCCATAGTTTGCATTTAGAGGGTAAAGTGGGGCATTTTCTGATGATGCTACCCAGAGACCTCTGCCTTGCACTTTTCTAAACTAATGCATTCTCTGACCAAACTCTTGGGGCTCAGCCCCACCAGTTGGGGGTTTTCTGTTCCAGTCTCCTCACACTGGCAGCCTCACCTCTTGCATAACTTCCCTTGGGTTAACTTCTGCTTGGCCAAAAGGAAACACACACAATCCTTGCCACCCCAGCTGCTCGACAGTCACGCCGTCTCCTCTTGCTCTCTGGGGCAGTTTCAGTCACAGTAGACTTTGTCAGATATTAATTCACTGGTTCATTGTGTCCCTCTAAGGGTTATCCTGGGCAGCATATGTTTAGCTTTTTGTGTGGCTGATGTGAATGGAAGCTAAAACTGAGGGGAAAAGTCCCTCCTCTTCCGTGAGGGTGGGACTCAGTCCTTACCTGTGACTCTCTCCAGTGCAAATCTCTCTTAGAATTTCTGCATCCTTAGTCTTTTCTTTTGTCCTAGAGTGGTGGTTGATCTGAGCATCACAAGATCAGTTTTGGAGCCACCTTCTTGACAAAGGGGATGAGCACAAGGAACCGATCTAGCACCTCACTTTGAAATGTGGGAATGCTGTCTACCTCTTAATTCATTAATTATTTTGCTTTCAGACTCTGTTGATAAGGAGGTAGGAGAAAAAAAAAATCCCCTTTGAAACATCCTGTTACACTAAATTACCCTTTGGTATTGGTTCCTCCATTTCCTTAAATTATGGCTTGCTAAAATGTCAAGTGGCATTTTGTTTTCAGGCAGAAGAATCTTTCAATTTAGAAATATAGCATGACTGATCCTGTAGAAGAATAGAATGCTGAGAATGGAAAATTTGGTGTATGGGAAAATGCGCCCCCCAGCCACCCAACTTAATCAGGAAATAAAGTTACCCCAGGGTAACACCGATTGATCATTATTTCTCTTTCTGTGACACTTCCAGAAGAGTGAATCCAAGTGTCCACAGATTCTTATTTATTTCAGCCAAATACTAATTTCCTATTCCTTATGACAATCTCAGTTATTTAATTTAAATCAGCCTTTCCTTAGAGTTCAAAATTGGCCTTTTGAGCTCTTTACTTCTTTCCGGACTTCTGTCTCATCTTATGTCCTTTCCTGTTGCCCCATGACACTTGTCATCTGAAAATTAGTGTTGATGTGTAGATTCTTAAATTCACAGATTTTTCCTAAAGCTAGAACTTTGCATCTGCTAGATTAGATAAGACTACAGCAGAGTGATCTTCTTACCTTTGTTATATATTTCTGTGGGCCTTGGGAGAAGTTTCTGGCAGTAAAAATGGAAGTTATTCCTGTTTACTGCATCTTTTCAAGTGACAATATATCCAAAAATATCTGTGATCTTTAAAATTTCTGCCTTTAATTCAAATGGGTAGTTGGCATTATTTTAAAAATTTTTAGCAATGAGATAGTACAGAATACTGTCATTTTGAAATTTTTGAACTAATTGGAAGAAAAAAATTAAAAACATACCCTTAGAATTGACTTGGCAGTCAATTCTTGGCAGCTCTGACTTCTCCCAGAAACATGTTCATGAATCCTATGGAGAAAACCTACAAATGCAATACAACTCTCAGATGTAAAGTATCTTTTGTGGTATTCATCCAGTATTGAAGAGATTATAGATTACCTTTTACCTAAGAAAATATTATTCTGAAGAATGAGACCTATTCCTAATCAGATCAGGAAATTCAAAGAGAAATCATGCCAGTTCTCATCTATATGCAAAAGTATGAAAGAAAAGTAAATACATGAAAGAATTTAGAGAGACTAAAAGGGGAAAAGCACATTTGGTGTATGCATGCAGGTGGGGAGATGTTTAAATGAAGAGGGAGGAAAATAAGAAAGATAGAGATACAAAAAGAAAAAGCAAATAGGAAATAGAAGAAGCAGGAATAATGAAGGAAAAAATCAAATCATGTAAAGCCATGTTCTCACCTTAACTCCTAAGACTCTCTTTCCAGGATAGAATCTTTGCATTTATTATGTTCTGTCTTATACATAAACATCAGGTTTCCATACACTTAAGATATTTTATGATATTATGTGTGAGAAGGTAAGGTAGGTGGTAAAATGTCATCTTCCATTTAAACGTGAGGAGATGAAGATGAATATGGAGTTTAACAGAGAATAGGAAGTTCTAATGCTTAGTTAACAGTTGACCCAGAGAAATAGATTTTTCCCTTCTATAGTTTCTACAAAAGTCATATTACCATCAGAAAATGGGAAAAAAAGAAAACGACTAAAAAGATAAAATGGAGAAACAAAACCACAGTGTACATGCATTTTTCTTAATCTATGGCAATATTTGGTTTCTGGACTCACACAAAAGTATTCTAATCTAGATAAATTACAGATAAAATGAATAATTTAGGCAATATAACCTTAGAATATGTCTTTATTATGAAAATAATGCATGTCCATTAGGAGAAAAATTGGAAGTACAAATAAGCAAGACGAAAAAGATGAAAAGAAATCATTAACAGCAAAACCACCACTAACACTTAGGCATTTCACTCTTCAGGTCTTGTTCTGAGCATGCTAATGCAACTAAACAAATATGCATTTTATAAAGGTGAGGATGTAGTATACATAGTTTGTAACCTGTTTTACAACCTAAAAAACATAGAGGTAGTACATTTCCATGTTATTTAATATGAGTGTCCCCAGATACCAATATTCATGCCAACTCCTTAGGAATTATCATGTAGCTTTCTAAACATTCTCTTCTTTTAAATATTTAAACTGTTTACAAGTTTTAACTGTGAATATTTTTTTCTTTCTTTTTTTAATGATTACCTTCTCTTTTATTTATTTTTTTCCATTTACTTTTATTAGTTGGAGGCTAATTACTTTACAATATTGTAGTGGTTTTTGCCATACACTGACATGAATCAGCCATGGATTTACATGTATTCCCCATTCCGACCCCCCCTCCCACCTCCCTCTCCACCCGATCCCTCTGGGTCTTCCCGGTGCACCAGCCCTGAGCACTTGTCTCATGCATCCAACCTGGGCTGGTGATCTGTTTCACCCTTGATAATATACATGTTTCGATGCTGTTCTCTCGAAACATCCCACCCTCGCCTTCTCCCACAGAGTCCAGAAGTCTGTTCTGTACATCTGTGTCTCTTTTTCTGTCTTGCATATAGGGTTATCGTTACCATCTTTCTAAATTCCATATATATGTGTTAGTATACTGTAATGTTCTTTATCTTTCTGGCTTACTTCACTCTGTATAATGGGCTCCAGTTTCATCCATCTCATTAGAACTGATTCAAATGAATTCTTTTTAGTGGCTGAGTAATATTCCATGGTGTATATGTACCACAGCTTCCTTATCCATTCGTCTGCTGATGGGCATCTAGGTTGCTTCCATGTCCTGGCCATTATAAACAGTGCTGTGATGAACATTGGGGTGCACGTGTCTCTTTCAGATCTGGTTTCCTCGGTGTGTATGCCCAGAAGTGGGATTGCTGGGTCATATGGCAGTTCTATTTCCAGTTTTTTAAGAAATCTCCACACTGTTCTCCATAGCGGCTGTACTAGTTTGCATTCCCACCAACAGTGTAAGAGGGTTCCCTTTTCTCCACACCCTCTCCAGCATTTATTGCTTGTAGACTTTTGGATAGCAGCCATCCTGACTGGCGTGTAATGGTACCTCATTGTGGTTTTGATTTGCATTTCTCTAATAATGAGTGATGTTGAGCATCTTTTCATGTGTTTGTTAGCCATCTGTATGTCTTCTTTGAAGAAATGTCTGTTTAGATCTTTGGCCCATTTTTTGATTGGGTCACTTATTTTTCTGGAATTGAGCTGCAGGAGTTGCTTGTATATTTTTGAGATTAATCCTTTGTCTATTGCTTTGTTTGCTATTATTTTCTCCCAATCTGAGGGCTGTCTTTTCACCTTGCTTATAGTTTCCTTTGTTGTGCAAAAGCTTTTAAGTTTAATTAGGTCCCATTTGTTTATTTTTGCTTTCATTTCCAATATTCTGGGGGGTGGGTATAGAGGATCCTGCTGTGATTTATGTCAGAGAGTGTTTTGCCTAGGAACATTTCTTTAAATACCTTCATACAGACATGCTAGAACACCTGACTACAATCATCATTAAAATAAATTATTTGAAATGGAGAAGTTGAGTCAAAGTTTTAAAGGTCTCTGAGTCTTGCTAAATTGCTGTCCCAACAACGTGTGGGCTCTACCACCAGCAGGAAAGGGAAATGACTGTGTCTGCACCAACACTGCATGTTGTCATTGTCTAAAAATTGTTGCTCTGATAGATTGTCAGTGTTTTAAGTTGGACTTTTAAATTATTTGTGAGAATAAACATTTTTCATATGTTTATTAATCTTTAATAATTCAGTAACAAACCGAAAGAGGTATCAGATGTCTGGTAGACTAATTCCCAATGCAGCCATAAGAGAAGCATATACCAGCCATATCTTGAATAAATCCTATAGGCTACACTCACCATTGTACAGATAGCCTTCTCTGTTATTGAACCACTCTTCATTATAAAATGACTCTAACGGTAAGTCAGACCTATCCATCTGAACAGACTCTAATCCATCTTTATTCTTATGCTAGGGCAACAAAGAACACTCTGTCTTTGGAGTGCTCTGGAGCAGTCCATCTTCTATGATCTGACACATTTTTCTTTGGCTATCATTAAAAAAATATTTATAGTGAAAGGATTATTTATTAGAAGCCAGGGTAAGATAATTAGTTGAGATATGAAACATAAATTTCCATTAATTTCTCAGTTTAGTTCAGTCACTCAGTTGTATCCAACTCTGTGACCCCATGAACCGAAGCACACCAGGCCTCCCTGTCTATCACCAACTCCCGGAGTCCACCCAAACCTATGTCCACTGAGTTGGTGATGCCATCCAACCATCTCATCCTCTGTCGTCCCCTTCTCCTCCTGCCCTCAATCTTCCCCAGCATCAGGGTCTTTTCAAATAAGTCAGCTCTTCGCATCAGGTGGCCAAAGTATTAGAGTTTCGGCTTCAACATCAGTCCTTCCAATGAACACCCAGGACTCATCTGCTTTAGGATGGACCTGTTGGATCTCCCTGCAGTCCAAAGGACTCTCAAGAGTCTT
Source organism: Cervus elaphus (assembly GCF_910594005.1). Classification (NCBI taxonomy): domain Eukaryota; kingdom Metazoa; phylum Chordata; class Mammalia; order Artiodactyla; family Cervidae; genus Cervus; species Cervus elaphus. The sequence goes on along the minus strand of NC_057833.1, from coordinate 20,546,663 downwards.
CTCCAACACCACAGTTCAAAAGCATCAGTTCTTCTGTGCTCAGCTATCTGTATAGTCCAACTATCACATCCACACATGACCACTGGAAAAACCATAGCCTTGATTAGATGGACCTTGTTGGCAAAGTAATGTCTCTGCTTTTTAACATGCTCTCTAGGTTGGTCATAACTTTCCTTCCAAGGAGCAAGCGTTTTTTAATTTCACAGCCGCAATCACCATCTGCAGTGATTTTGGAGCCCAGAAAAATAAAGTCAGCCACTGTTTCCACTGTTTCCCCATCTATTTACCATGAAGTGATGGGACTGGATGCCATGATCTTAGTTTTCTGAATGTTGAGTTTTAAGCCAACTTTTTCACTCTCCTCTTTCACTTTCATTAAGAGGCTTTTTAGTTCTTCACTTTCTGCCATAAGGGCGGTGTCATCTGTATATCAGAGATTATTGATATTTCTCCCAGCAATCTTGATTCCAGCTTGTGCTTCCTCCAGTCCAGCGTTTCTCATGATGTACTCTGCATATAAGTTAAATAAGCAGGGTGACAATATACAGCCTTGACGTACTCCATTTCCTATTTGGAACCAGTCTGTTGTTCCATGTCCATTTCTAACTGTTGCTTCCTGACCTGCATACAGGTTTCTCAAGAGGCAGGTCAGGTGGTCTGGTATTCCATCTCTTTCAGAATTTTCCACAGTTTTTTGTGATCCATACAGTCAAAGGCTTTGGCATAGTCAATAAAGCAGAAGTAGATGTTTTTCTGGAACTCTCTTGCTTTTTGATGATCCAGCGGATGTTGGCACTTTGATCTCTGGTTCCTCTGCCTTTTCTAAAACCATCTTGAACATCTGGAAGTTCATGGTTCATATATTGCTGAAGCCTGGCTTGGAGAATTTTGAGCATTACTTTACTACCGTGTGAGATGAGTGCAATTGTGCAGTAGTTTGAGCATTCTTTGGCATTGCCTTTCTTTGGGATTGGAATGAAAACTGACCTTTTCCAGTCCTGTGTCCACTGCTGAGTTTTCCAAATTTGCTGGCATATTGAGTGTAGCACTTTCACAGCATCATCTTTTAGGATTTGAAATAGCTCAAATGGAATTCCATCACCTTTACTAGCTTTGTTCATAGTGATGCTTCTTAAGGCCCACTTGACTTCACATTCCAGGATGTCTGGCTCTAGGTGAGTGATCACACCATCGTGATTACCTGGGTCATGAAGATCTTTTTTGTACAGTTCTTCTGTGTATTCTTGCCACCTCTTCTTAATATCTTCTGCTTCTCTTAGGTCCATACCATTTCTGTCCTTTATTGAGCCCATCTTTGCATGAAATGTTCCCTTGGTATCTCTAATGTTCTTGAAGAAATCTCTAGTCTTTCCCACTCTATTGTTTTTCTCTATTTCTTTGCATTGATCACTGAGGAAGGCTTTCTTATCTCTCCTTGCTATTCTTTGGAACTCTGCATTCAAATGGGTATATCTCTTCTTTTCTTCTTTGCTTTTCACTTCACTTCTTTTCACAGCTATTTGTAAGACCTCCTCAGACAGCCATTTTGCTTTTTTGCATTTCTTTTCCATGGGGATGGTCTTAATCCCTGTCTCCTGTACAATGTCATGAACCTCCGTCCATAGTTCATCAGGCACTCAGATCTAGTCCCTTAAATCTATTTCTCACTTCCACTGCATAATCATAAGGGATTTGATTTAGGTTGTACCTGAATGGTCTGGTGGTTTTCCCTATTTTCTTCAATTTAAGTCTGAATTTGGCAACAAGGAATTCATGATCTGAGCCACAGTCAGCTCCCAGTCTTGTTTTTGCTGACTGTATAGAGCTTCTCCATCTTTGGCTGCAAAGAATATAATCAGTCTGATTTCAGTGTTGACCATCTGGTGATGTCCATGTGTAGAGTCTTCTCTTGTGTTGTTGGAAGAGGGTGTTTGCTATGACCAGTGCATTCTCTTGGCAAAACTCTTATTAGCCTTTGCCCTGCTTCATTCTGTACTCCAAGGCCAAATTTTCCTGTTACTCCAGGTGTTTCTTGACTTCCTACTCTTGCATTCCAGTCCCCTATAATGAAAAGGACATATTTTTTGGATGTTAGTTCTAAAAGGTCTTTTAGGTCTCATAGAACCATTCAACTTCAGCTTCTTCAGCGTTACTGTTCAGGGCATAACTGAGTAAGTTTTTATGAAAGAGAAGGCACACTTACTGATTCTTAAATATATGAGATTATTATGTTCTAGAGTCCATATTATTATTAGAAGGGAACTGATATTTAGTATTATTTAACTGCTGTTGATTTTCTAATTATCTGCCAGTAGAGCTTATGTGAGAAAATAGGAGTAATTGTAAATATAAATAATTTAAATATAAGATAAAAAAAGAATATTAGAACTGACTGCATTCACATGTACTTAGTCGTGTCCAACTCTGTGTGACATTATTGACTGTAGCCCACCAGACTTCTCTGTCCATGAGATTCTCCATGCAAGAATACCAGAGTAGGTTGCCATGCCCTTCTCAAGGGTATGTTCCCAATCCAGGGATCAAATTTGCATCTCCTGAATTGGCAAACAGGTTCTTTACTGCTGAGCCATTGGAGAAGCCCCAGAACTGGCTTTTGGTAATATTGGAACACCTAATTTGAGTGGTAAATATTGTATTAGTCTGTCCTAAAGTGATAGTAGTCGATACTTATTGAGCTCTTACCATATTTCAAGCATTGTTCTAAGGTTTTTATGGTTTAGCTCATTTAATTGTCGCTATAATCCTTGGTCATGTATGGGCGTGAGAGTTGGAGCCTAAAGAAAGCTGCGCGCTGAAGAATTGATGCTTTTGAACTGTGGTATTGGAGAAGACTCTTGAGAGTCCTGTGGACTGCAAGGAGATCAAACCAGTCAATCCTAAAGGAAATCAACCCTGAATATTCATTGGAAGGACTGATGTTGAAGCTGAAGCTCCAATACTTTGGCCACCTGATGTGAAGAGCTGACTCATTGGAAAAGACCCTGATGCTGGGAAATATTGAAGGCAGGAGGAGAAGGGGACGAGAGGATGAGATGGTTGGATGGCATCACCAACTCGATGGACATGAGTTTGAGCAAGCTCTGGGAGTTGGTGATGGGGAGGGAAGCCTGGTGGGCTGCTGTCCATGGGGTTGCAAAGAGTCGGACATGACTGAGCAACTAACTGAACAGAAGTGAACTGATAATCCTTGGTGGTATTCAAAATTGTAATCTCCACTTCATGACTAGGAAAGCAAGACAGAAAAAAGTTAAGTGACTTACACAACCTGTAAGAGGTGAGCCAGGGACCCCAAAGTAGGCTCCAGAGTCAATACGCTTTGTTGCGGCTCTCTTCTGCCCGTGCAATAGTCAGCATGTGACATTATTGAAATGTTGTTGGTCTCTGAGTCAAGTGATCAAATGTTTTGTTGAGCATCTGCTCAACAACAGGGTAAGCAACTACTCTGGGCACCTTCACTTCCTTTAATGCCCAACAGGGCATTTGGGAACTTGTCACTCATCATTCCTCCCTTGTACATCCAGCACTGAGAGATGGGAAATATGGTCTTTCCTTCTCATGGAATTGATGGCGAGGATGCCAGAGTCCATAGTAGACCCCCATCTTGTGTCACCCCATTTGACATTTTTGCAGAAGTTTTAAGCTCTATCTATGCTCTTTATTAGCTTCCCAAGTAGAGAACCCGCAGGCTAGTGGTAAAGAACCATCCTCCCACTCCCAGCCAATGCAGGAAATCCAACAGATGTGGGTTCAATTCCTGGTTCAGGAAGATCCCCTGGAGAAGGAAATGGCAACCCACTTCAGTATTCTTGCCTGGAGAATTCTATGGACAGAGGAGCCTATAGCCCTGACAGGCCACAATCCATAGGGTTGCAAAGAGTCAGACATGACTGAGCATGCACGCACGCTTGCTGTTTATTACATCCTTTAGGTTCTCTGTATCTGTCCACTAGGAATACTGGAAACTTGGGAGTATTCACCTCTTTTCAGTTCCCTGTACATTTTCACAGTCACCATTTTCCCAGAAGCCAAATGTGTTTGGAAACAAAGCAATAGGTTGGCCTTTGTGGTTTGGGGAAAAATTTGCACCTACTCTCAGTCTTTGGATGGGAAAGATTTCCTTTAAAAAAGTTATAATTCCAAATAATTTATGTAGATACGCCCCCCCAAACAAGGAGGTAGAGCTTAACTTTCCTCTTTATCTGCCTTCAGAGAGTATTGTGTAGGCATTTAGGGAAAAAGTAACTTTGCTGAGACCTGGCAAGCAACCTTGGCCAGGTGATAAAGTTTACATCAAACAGTGGTAAGTCAGGTCAATAGCATGTTTCCTTGATAAGTTGTGGGCTTCACTTGTGGCTCAGCTGGTAAATAATCCATCTGCAATGTGGGAGACCTGGGTTCGATCCCTGGGTTGGGAAGATCCCCTGGAGAAGGGAAAGGCTACTCACTCCAGTATTCTGGCCTGGAGAATTCCATGGACTGTGTAGTCCATGGGGTCAAAAAGAGTCTGACATGACTGACCGACTTTCACTTTCAGTTTGATAAGTTGTAATGAACATAACACTTCACCTCTCTTATCTTTCTTCCAACAACTCATAATCCCCATCTAAGCATACGAGAAGCATCAGACAAACCCAGATTGAAGGAGACTCTACCAAAAAACTGACTGGTATTTCTTAAACCTGTCAAGGTCATCTAAAACAAGCAAAATCTGAGAAATTGTCTTATACCAGAGGAAACTAAGTAGTCAGAAAATGAAATGTAATGTGGGATCCTGGGACAGGAAAAGGAAAGTTGGAAAAACTGGGAGGATCCTAATAAAATACTACTAATAATGTACCAGTATTGATTTTGAAATTGTGACAAATGGTAATATAAGATGTTAACAATAGGGAAAATTGGGTGAAGAGGTTCCAGAACTCTCTACTATCTTTGTAAATTTTTTGTAAATCTAAAACTACTCTACAATGGAAATTTTACTTTTAAGCTCATTTAAGTTTGAGAGATACAGTCAGTCAGGACAGAGGAAAAAGAAGGAGGGAAATTAACATTTATTGAATACTATTATTTATTAGACATATCACTCAGCATTCATCCTTCTTACCTCCTTTAACAGCACAGTAAGAATCACATGCAGAGCAGGAAATTGAGGCTGAGACTATAAGAAACATCTCAAGGTTCTATGAACAAGTGAAAATGAAAGTGTTAGTTACTCAGTCATGTCCAACTCTGTGACCCTGGGGACTGTAGACTGCCAGGCTCCTCTGTCCGTGGAATTCTCTGGATCAGAATACTCGAGTGGGTTGCCATTCCTTTCTCCAGGGAATCTTCCCAATCCAGGGATCGAACGTGTGTCTCCTGTATTGCAGGCAGATTCTTTACCATTTGAGGCACCAGGAAAGCCCCAAAATTCTATAGCTGCTCAGTATGTAACAAAATTGGGAATAAAGGTTAGAAGGGGGAGTAATAATCACAAAGGGTTAAAGGATGCAAGGAAAGTAGGCAGAAGGAAGACGGCAGTTCCTGTGACTCTCAACAATTTTGTGAAAATAGGGATGTTTTCTGACCAGACACTTTCCAAGAAAATAATAATTTTTGGCAACATGGTTTGTAGCTGTTAAGGCTGAGGTCTATGATGTAAATGCTAAATATATTTGAAATCATTTCCTGTTTACTGACTGGAATTATATACAACCATGTAATGGTTTCACTTCCTGTGTTTTCTTGATAAAAACTTTTTCTGTGGATTAAGCAGTCTAAAGTTTTCATGTGGATTCATAAGACAAGCCTCAAAAATACTGAGGTATTTTTTTTCTTTTTACATTTTGGATACCACAAGTGAAGATGCAGGCATAACAATGGATAAAAGAACTTTTTGATAAATAATGCTAATTAGCCCATATAATTTACACATAGGGCAAGGATAGTGTGCATTTCTGTGACATTTTCTTCTACATAGTTTTTTCTCTGACCTTCCAGGTTTATGAGAACGGGACCTTTGCTTAACTGACTTCTTCTCTGTGACTCTTCCTCTTTTATACATTCATCTGGCTAGATCTTTTACTCAAAGATGTAACTTGATTAGTGCAAACAAATGTCACTACTTAAGTCCACAGGATAGAGATTTTGTTGTTGTTGTTAAAGGTATATATTTACAGCCAGAAAGTGTCTGTTAATCCTTTGTGGTTGATTTTTATTTCATCATAAATTATTTTCTTCCAGTGTCAGACCTTCAGAAGTCATAAACTTAGGTGTGAAATATATGGAAAGAAATGTTTATAAGAAAAAATCACATGACCTTTACAATGGTGGAATTATACGAAAATCATTCAGTAAGTTATCACTGTTGATATATTTTTATTATGTTATTATTTTATAGATTGTTATGAAGAAAACAAATAACTATGCTATGTGCCAGGAATATTGGTGGTGGTGGTTTAGTCGCTAAGTTGTGTCCGACTCTTGCAACCCCCAATGGACTGTTGCTCGCCAGACTTCTCTGTCCATGGGATTTCCCAGGCAAGAATACTGGAATAGGTTGCCATTTCCTTCTCCAGGGGATCTTCTTGACTCGGATTGAACCAGGAATGTTGGTATTCCTTAATAAACCTGAAAAAGCTCTTGTGATCTCCATTGAAGAAGGGAAGACAAGGAGGCTCAGAGATATTAAGTGACTTGTCCAAGGCTTCACAGTCAACAAGTGGCAGAAGTGTAAAGTCTAAGCCAGAAAACATGTGGAAAGTGCCCAGTATAGTTTCCAAAATAGAGTTGGCACTGAAATGTTAATTTTATCCCCTAAGTGTTTAAAAGATAAAAATAAAATTAAAACTTTTTTTTTTTGCTCTCAGAAAGCCCCAAACCACACAAAACGGTGTATTTTTTTTTTTTTTTTTTAGTTTTGGCAGACTAGATAAAGAATTATTAAAAAAAAAAAACTAATTAAAACAAAAAAACTGTTATCACACTGAAGTGTATTATTTAGAAGAGTAGTGAGAATCATTCTGGAAGCTCCATCATATAAAAAGAATATTTCACTCACTACAAATCTTTTGTCAACTTATGCCCAAGGGGGTGCTGCACTTTCATAGAGCAAATATGCTCATTTCTGTTGAAATTTTTGCTGTCAAAAGGTACATTGTTATTTGTTAATATTCAATGCATGTTTATAAACTAATCTGCTCAATATGGCTTTTGCCAAGATTACATGAAATAATTATATGTGAAGCACTTAGTGCTTGGCATATTATAAAAACTCAATACAATTTTATTACTAATATTATTAATTATTATTAGTATTATACCTTGGAGCACAAGTTTTGGAATGAAATATGTTTGAGTAGATGTCCAAGGTCTGCCATTTACCAATGATACTTTACAGGTTGTGAATATTTCTCCTTTGGTTTGACATACACTGATTCCCAAAGTATGTTCCCTGGTCTACCAGAATTAGCATCACTGGAAACTTAGAAAGGTAAATTCTGGGGCCCTATGCCCACCCGCTGGAGGAAGAAATGGCAATCCACTCCAATATTCTTGCCTGGAAAATCCTATGGACAGAGGAGCCTGGCGGGCTCAGTCCATTGGATTGTGAACAGTCGGACATGACTGAGCAACTAAGCATTCCCACCCAACTAAATCAGAAACAGGAGTGGTGCAAGTGGTTTATGCTTGAACAAGCCCCACAGATGACTCTGACATCTGGTATAGTCTGAGAACCACTGACATAGCACACAGCTTCTCTCTGAGTAGATGCTGGTTATGAGACAACACAATAACAAAAGCACAGTTTTTACCTTAGAGCTAACAATCAAGAACACACAGAATCACATCTTTTTAATTAATTATTTTTTGGCTGAGCCTTGTGGCATGTGGGGTCTTAGGTCCCCAACCTGGGATTCAACCCATGCCCCCTCAGTGAAAGCGTGAAGTCTTAACCATTGGCCTGCCAGGGAAGTCCCTAGAGTCATGACTTGAATTAAGTTTTTGTAGACTTCTATTCCATTTGCTAGGGAGTTCCCCAATGGCTTAGCAAGTAAAGAATCCACCTGCAATGCAGAGGTCACAGGAGGTTTGGGTTCGAGCCCTGGTTGGGGAGATTCCTTGGAGAAGGAAATGACACCCAGCCCAGTATTCTTGCCTGAAAAATCCCATGGACAGAGGAGCCTGGTGAGCTATGGTCCATGGGGTCTCAAAAAGTCAGACATGACTTTTTGACTAAGCACACAAGCTTTCCATTATCCATTCATCCCACGAAACAAAAAGAAAACTTTCCACTCTGTCCAAGACTGTGCTTGCAAAAGGCACAGTTACAAGTCTTCCCTCTCATTATCTCATCGTGTGCATCATAGATATAGTAATACAGCCCTGGTTTACGTTATAGCAAAATGAAATTGTACCTGAATATTCAAAATCTTAGCTATGTTGTTAAATTAAATGCTGAAAAATAGGCTTCACCTCACAAAGCCTGCAATTTTCTTGCAGAAAAAAGAGAAACTGGAGCTTTTCCAAAATTGCAGAATACTCATTTTCTAGGGAAGATCACAAAAGAATACAAAATGAAAAAGAAATGAATGGGGAGTCTTGAGTTTCTTTTCGCCCCTGTGAATAAAAGGACCGTGGCTTTATCTTGAACAGCTGTGTTTACAGGGTTTGCTGATCACTGCGGATGTACCAGCTGGGTAACAGGAAGGTTAAATTTAAAAAAAAAAAGAAGTTAACTTGGAAATGTGCTAGCTCTTTCTGAGGAATTAATGATATTGTACTTTTTTTCATCCTCCCTTAAAACCTGCTGTTGTGAAGGCAGTTTTAGGTCATTAAGCATTGGAACGTTGAAAGAGCTACCTGAAGTGAATAAACCAGCTTTTCTTCTAGACCCTGAGAAATACTTTAGGGAAGGCCCAGAGGAGCAGAGTCCCCAAATTCCAGAGTTTCCATCACTTTCTGAAAGTAAGTCCTCAACCACTGTACCACTTCCATCCTTTCTCCCCAGGAAACTCAACCAATTAAGAAAACAAAATGGAGAAACATGAAGGTAACACATGTTCGCCTTGTAGATGGCAGTGAAATGAAGTGTGGTTTGACTGTTAAGATTTATAGCTTACTTGCTGGTCAGTGCTCACAGAAAGGACAGCTAATGGGCTGAAATACATAAAAGGGATATTTTTATTTTGCCACTTTTCTGAAGTCAGAAAGCCATGAATAATGTGATTCTGCTATGAATAATAACCTTTCTCCCCCAATAATCTGAATTTTCAAATCTGATACCAGAGAAAGAGACATCCTAAGGCTGCTTATGAACAGAATCTCTGACAATCTGGGCTTGTTCTTTTCATGTGAAAGTCTATAAATGGCGGCTACTTAAAGTGTATTGTCTTAGAACCTTCCAGCTGCAATGCTAGGCTAATAGGATGAGAGGAAAAGAAAGCTTGTCTTAGAACACAGAAGTGAATGGTCTCTGAACATTTGGAAACAAGATGTGCAAAAGAATGCTCTATTTTTTTCAGATTGCTATAGGCTTCCAAGTTTCTAAGAACTTAAAGAGTAATTCTGTACAAACATCCTACCCGCAAAGAGGGACACAACGGGAGTGCAGGCAATACAACCTGCTACTCAGCGAGGCACTCGGAAAGCATATGGACACCGCAGGGAACTCATTTAAAATAATTAATGAAAAGAGACATTTTCAGCTTGTAGTAGTCAAAAGATCAGAACTGCACTCGAACCATCTGAGATCTGCGGTTTCTAAACTTTTCAAATCCTCTGAGATGGGGGTTCAACATCATCCTTGAGAAATAATAACCCTTGTAGGAGGGAGGCGTTTATGCTTAAACTTGAGGAACTTTAAGCCTCTTGTCTCTGCTTGCTTCCCTATGACAGCTGGTCAACATTTGTTTTTTTTTTTTTTTAATTCCACTTGTAAGCAAGGTACAGCTGCCTTTCCTCACCACTGTATTTCCACTCTAATTATTAATCAGCTTCCTTTGCTTTTTCTCAGTTTCTCATTTCTAAATCTAGTGTTGATTTGCTCTAAGGAGGATCATCTATGATACCTGCTCATTTCCTTTTAAAAACATGAATCCATAAACAGTAGGGCTTTAAATAACCTTTGGTTCATCCGACAGGGCTTTCAGTCTATCAGCCAATTGCTTTTTCCCCAGGATGATTCATTTTCAAGAATAAACATGGGAGGACTTATGATGTCCTGCTGAGTCACAGACGGAAGAGAATTTGGGGAACAGCAAGTAAGAAAAGATCCAGGGAGCCAGAACAAAGTGTAAAGGCAGTCCAGACATAGAACATGTACCCAGGAGGAAACCAAGATGGAGCAGAGTCAGAACTAAGGCAAGAGAAATAGGAGAGGGAGAATGCAGAAACCTGAGAGCCAGGAAGTAGGAGAAAGAAATGATGAGCGCAGTAAATGACTCTTCTCAGACCTGGGAGCTCCTGTGTTTTTGAGGAGCCTTGCACATTCTGCAGCAAGCAGGAAAATTCTCCTTTGTCTTCAGACAACTGCTCCTCATGGGCAGGGAGGATGTGTAATGACTGGTTGGAAATACTGAAAATGCAAAGAAACCTCTAATACATTTTCAGAGTTCAAAGAGAATTTTTTCTCCCAGATATCTTAATATAACATTTTCCTGTAATTTCCACGCCATTTAAAAAAGATGCTTTCTTTCTTTTGCTTTTCTATTTTATTCTTCAGCTTTTCTTCCTTTGCTCCCTTCTAAGTATTTCTACTCATCTGCTTTCTCTGCAAGGAAAACAGTTCCTTTTTGAAAAAGTTTCATCGACTTGAAAGAGAGACAGATATAAACTATTGAGGGTGACAGAATGCATGACGCATAACACCATAAATGGAATCTGTGGGAGACCGGGCAAGAAGGCAGATTAAGTCTGTGCTGTGCTTATTCACTCACTCATGTCTGACCCTTTGTGATTCCATGGCCTGTAGCCTGATAGGCTCTTCTGTCCATGGGATGGAACCCAGGATCGAACCCAGGTCTCCTGCACTGCAGGCGGACTCTTTACTGTCTGAGCCACCTGCCTGGGGCATGATGCTTCCCAGGTGTCATTAGTGGTAAAGAACCCACCTGCTAATACAAGAGATGTAAGAGAAGCAGGTTCGATCCCCAGGTCAGGAAGATCCCCTGAAGGAGGAAATGGCCAATCCACTCCAGTATTCTTGCCTGGAGAATCCCATGGATAGAGGAGCCTGGCAGGCTACAGTCCATGGGATCCCAAAGAGTTGGATACGACTGAGGTGAATTAGCACACATGGGGCATAAGAAGGAATTAGTTCAAATTTCCTCTGAGTAGTAGTGTTAGTCGCTCAGTCATATCCAACTCTTTGAGATCCCATGGACTATAGCCTGCCAGGCCCCTCTGTCCATGGGATGCTCCTGGCAAGAATACTGGAGTGGATTGCCATTCCTTTTTCCACAGAATCTTCCTGACCCAGAGATTGAACCCGGGTCTCCTGCATTGCAGGCAGATTCTTTATCATTTGAGCTACAGGGAAGACTCTGTGGACTTAAAATGGGTAGGAGTTCAAAGGGTGAGGAAGGAGAAGAGGACGTCTAGACCAAAGAAACATAAGGAAAAAGGTAAGGAAATCAGGGGTGAAGCAGGGCAGAAGTCCAAATGATTCCAAGCCGGCTGCAGTGGGTGACTTCGGACAGTGTCATGGTGACTGAGTTTGACACAGATGAATAGAGTTGAGTTTGGAAGGTGTTGAGTTTGAGGTACTGGTGTGCTAGTTAGATATAAAGGTCTGGAGAATGCCCCAGGATTGCAACATGCTCTGCATAATAATGGTCTTCAACTAGCTGATACAGAAATCATGTCTGCTCGTGTGTGTGTGTTTAGCCTCCCTGGTGAATATTGAATACCTTCTCTGCTGGATGGTGAAGGGACAGAGCTGACATGTAGAGGGACAGTCTTCAAAGTTCTTGAAGGTTAGTTGGGGAAATAGATAAGGAAACAAATCATTATGTTGCAGGAAGGGGGACCTTTTCCAGGGCCGGAGAGGGGGCCCTTGTCTAATACTCGGAAATTAATTGTCTGAGGAGACACGTGTGCTGACAAAGGAAGAGACTTTATTGGGAAGGTGTGCCCAGGTGGAGAGCAGGAGGGTAAGGGAACCCAGGAAGACGGCCTTGCCATGGTGATGGCACATCTTATGCCACGTAATACCATGGTCTTCTGGTAATGGGAGTCATTTTCGGGTTGCCTCTGGCCACTCATTCTGACTCAGGGTCCCCCCTGGAGGCATGGGCATCACTCAGCCAAGATGGACTCCAGTGGGAAGGATTCTGGGAGGGTGGAAGAACATATGGACTGGCGTCCCCTTTAGACCTTCCCTGTTGATGGTGGCTTGTTGGTTCCATGTTCCTTACTAGGACATATGGTTATTATGGTGCTTGGCCAGGGTGGGTGGTTTTAGTTAGTGTTTCCCCCTTGCAATTATGTTTTACAGCAGAGGCTATAATAGCGGTAAGCCCTGGGTACTGTGGGACCATATGGAGATTCATAGATGATTCTCCAGAGAAACCAGATCATGCCTGAGCTTGATAGTAAAAGTTAAATCGATATTATTCAGATGAAAAAAAAAAGAGTATATGTTTCTTGTAAAGGAGCAGTGTATGCAAGGGTAAGGTCATATGAACAAGATGGATGGTGTGTGCTTAGGGAGCTATCTGTAGTCCCATTTAAATGGCTGGGTTCTAGAAGGAACATGAGAATTAAGGCTAGAGAGGCAAATGGAAGCCAAAGCATAGAGCACTTGGCTTGCCATGTTAGGGACTTTGGTATTTATTTTACCAGAAATGAGGAGACATTGAAATGTTTCAGTCAACTGTTCTGAATTATCCTATTTTATCTTTTCTACTAATGCTTCAGTTTTTATATCTGTTTGTGTTATTCTTTTAATGATTATTATAAAGGTTACAATACTCTTTCTTGTGTCCTTTAGTTCTTATTGGGGTACTAGGCTTCCAATGACATTACTTTCCTTCATTCAGAAGAACTTCCTGCAGTATTTCTTATAATGTCTGATGGGTCTGATGGCAAATCATTTTCCTGGCTTTTTGTTTCTGAAAGATGTGTTTATTCCATTTTTACTTTGAAAGGATATTTTCATTGGATTTAAAACTCTAGATAGCAGTATTTTTCAACTTTTTGAAGATGCTGTACCATTGCTTCCTTGCTCCCATAGTTCCTATTTAAAATTGCACTCTTCATAATGTTGTTACTTCTTTGAATGTAATATTTTTTTCTGACTGTTTTAAAGGTTTTTCTCTTTATCCTTTGTTTTTAGCAGCTTTATCATGCTGGGCATAAGTACACTTTTCTCTGTATCTATACTGCTTGGGGTTGATAGGAATTTTTGAATGCATCTTTCTTCAATGTTGGGTAATTCTCAGCTATTATCTTTATTTCTTTTCAATTACCACTTTCCAGTCCTGCTGGGATTGCAATTACATATATTTTGGACTTTAATTATATCACAAATGTTTCCTGTGTTCTCATATTTCCATTTTATTTTCCTCTCTGGGCTTCATTTTAGATATGTTATATTGATTTATGTTTGCATTCACTAATCCTGTCTCTTTTGCAAGTCTTTTAAACCTATGATATCAGTTTCCAATGTTAGATTATATATAAATATATGTGCGTGTGTGCATATATACATATATTCAGTTCTAAAATGCCATTTGAATCTTCTATATATATTTTAATTCTCAGTTGAAAATACTTATTTTAAGTATTTTAAATTACTTAAATTGAGTTTTAAATTACTTTATGTCATCCATTTTGTCCAAATATTCTCTCTGTTTTCTTTGACATATTTATAATTTAAAGTCCTGGCCTGCTGACATCAATATCTGGATGGTCCTTGGATCTGCTTCTAATATCTATTTTTCCTTTTTGGTTATTGGTCACATTTTATTTCTTTCTTGCAAGTGCTATAATTTTGTACATTTTTTTGGTACAGTTTTTTTAATTGTATGACAGAAATTGTGTAAAAGATCTATAGATAATGAAATTGATGTTATTTTCTTTCCTTAGTTGGACGAAGAGCATGAAGTGTGATTCATGTTAATTCAGTTAGGAACTGAGTTCAGTCAGTGCCGGGTCATGGCTGCAGTTAGACTTTGTTTACTTTCAATTTCAAATGTTTGTTTAAGGCCTCTCACTTTAGTGTAGTTATTGTCTTCTAAGTACTATAAGACTGTGGGAAATGTTAATCTGCCTCCCCCGCCCAGTTCAATTCACAGTCTCCCACACCATCCCAGCACTCAGATTAAGTCCTATGGGGAACCCTGGGCACAGTTACAAAGTTCCTTTGGATTTCAGTCCATCACCTCAACCCACATAGTCATCCAAAGCGCTTCTGATTTTCCTTTCCCTTTAGAAAAGTCTCTTTGTCTGTGGCAAACCTGTTTCTTAGCAGTGCCTAGACAGGATTAATCCCCAGAGGGAAGAAAAGATTTGGCAATCTCAGCTTACCTGAGAAGGTTCTATTATCTCATGTATTTTAATTTGATAATCTTTGTTTCCACAGCCCTCTTATGGCTTTAAGAATATCATTTCTGTAATTTACCTTTTTTTCTTCTATCTAGTCCAATGAGAAGGATGACCTGCCGCTACTTATATCCGACCCAGAAACAAAATTCCTTTTGAAATCTTTAAACAGGAAAATGCCATGTCCAGATTTGCATTTTAGAAAGCTCTTTGGAAACTGTGGATGCATTATAATGGGGCTAAACTGAAGGCAGTGGATGTATCAGAGTTGTGGGAACTTGTATGACATCAACCACCTGCTTGTCCATGTTCACTTTGCCATTTACTAGTTGTTTATATCTGGATAAATTACATAACCTACAAATTCTCAGTTTTCTCATCTGTTGAGTGGGACCAATGGTGCCTGGAGTTGTGTGGATTAATTTTAGCAGTGACTAGCCCATAATAAGCGTAAATGGTAACTATTATTATTTTTGAAGATAAGGAGACCCTGAAAGGGAGAAACTAATTTGAGAAGTGTTGCTGAGATAAATGAAAGGATTATATGCCCTGGTGAGATGTTAAGATATATATGACTGTCAGATTTCTAGCCTGGATAACTGTGTCAATAAAAGAGGCAGTTATTGAGAGAGGACTTACAGGAGGAAGAGATGGTGTAGCATTAGTTTCAGACTATGTTGAGACAGAGGTACCTGTGGGTCATCAACCAAGGAAAGCTAGTACATTTCCAAGAAACTGACTATAGTCTGGAGGAAAGACAAAGACCAATAACTGAAAAGCCACTGTAAGTCAGGAGAACTACAGTCAAGGCATGTTTTAGAATTAGTTTTATTTTTTAGTTCATTTTTTTCTTCTGATTTTAGATAGAATATATGCACATTATAAAACACTGGCTAGCAAGAAGTAAAGAGAATTCTGAAGAACACAGGAGGTCTAAAGATCAGCCACTACTTCCAGGCCTGAGTTAGATGGGAGAAGATGCCCACTAGGGCTGAGACCCAGACCTTGCAGGAGTGGGTTCATCCCTGTCTCACTGGATGGCAAGGAGGCAGAGCTGCTGCAGGCGGAATTTGCAGAAATCTGTTCTCGGATTCTCTCCCATCCACGGGGGTGCAGAACTCACTGCAGAGGCATCAAGGGGGCACAGGGGAGGCTGTCACAGGGAGGAACCACACTGGTGGCCTTCCCCTTGCCTCCTGGGATATTATGGAAAGTCATTCACTAGATGGTGGTCAACAGGTGGCACTTGGCTGCAGTCACCTGAGAGGGTGACGAGGGAAGCTGCTGGTTCTGGAGAAGACTCTACTTGCATAAGAAGAGTCTGGAGCTGGAGAAGACAGGAGAGGAGCTGGGTCCTGGGGAAGCCATGCTATGGGTGTCTAGCGCTGGAGGAGCAGCCCTGTAGGAGGCTGGTGAGAGAAGCACCCACTTAGAGAGAACTCCAGTGTCCCTCTAGTGCCCTCTAGTGGCAGAGCTCAGCATCATCCCAGCTGTAAAGGAGAGATTTACAGGACTCGGGCCTATTACCACTTGGTGCTTAGCGGTAAAGAACTTGCCTGCGAATGCAGGAGACCTAAGGGATGTGGGTTCTATCCCTGGGTCGGGAAGATCCCCTGGAGGAGGACATGGCAACCCACTCCAGTATTCTTACCTGGAGAATCCCATGGACAGAGGAACCTGGAGGGCTACAGTTCAAGGGTGGCAACGAGCCAGACATGGCTGAAGCTTCTTAGCATGCAGGCACGGCCCATTACCACACAGCAAGCAGTGAAGAGTGCGATGGGAACCGAGGAGCAAAACATTGGTAGTTGGCATAGTATCCTGTTCCCTGGCTATTCATGCTTTTTATTCCACTCCTGTCCTTTGCATTATTTTGTAACCTTTGAAATCACAGTCATTATTCCTCCTAAGTTATAAGGTGTTAATGGTTATGGTTGTCTTTTGAAAAAAACCTGGAAGACTCAAAGCAATAAAGATATAGTTAGGGCCAAATTTCTAGCGTAAGCATGGCTTCAAATCAAGACTACCATTTGCTATCTGTATGACCTTGATCAGGTCAATTAAACTCTCTATGCCTTAGTTTCTTCAACTAAAAATGGGCATCATATTTGTTACCCTCCCCATAATGTTGTTGTGAACATTAGGTGAAATAACCCATGTGAAGCCCTTAGCACAGAACCTGTCACCTAATCAAATTTTAATACATTTTCTTTATTGATGATATTATTATTCCACTAAATAGCTCTATGACATAGGGATTATTATTGCCCCTATTTACTATATGTAGGGTCTCTGGCATAGGCTCAATGGCATAGAAGAAGAGTTTAAATAATTTATCTAGTTTTGCATAACCAGTAAAAGATGGATTATAGTTGAGAAGAATTCATGTTTTTTAGGCAGGTGTCCATGTTATTAATATTTCTAGATGTAGCCTCTCTTGTTCAAATAGTGTTGCAATCACAATCCCTAGGCAACCTATTCTTATGATGATTTATAAATCCAGCTATTTCACTTAATATTGCCTGTTTTTATAACTTTCATTTAAAATTGTTCATTTCCTTTTTCATAGGAGGCTACTGAATTTAAAAATTGCTATTATAAATGACACTTTAAAAAATCTCTTAAAAAATCTCAATTAAAAAATCTTAAAAAAACTCAATCACCAATATAGTCCCTCCTCCACATTATCATTACAGAGTCTACCTTAAGTCTTTGCACTGCATTTTACAAACATTCTTGAAATCTCCATAATTACAGTGTTTGGAAGGTTATTTGGGGATTGTATGATGAGAGGCATTTTGCCAGACTTACTTTCAACACTCTAAACTATTATTTTGGAACTTGGGACAGTTTTCAAACACTTCATAACCCCCAGGTGACTTTTTAATCTTACCTACTGGGTTTTCAATGTTCTTCTGTATTTTCTTTCTTTCCCTTTCAAGTTGAAACATCTTTCACAATCTCTCTTTAGCTTCCAAGTTGTTCCCTGTGGGTTCTCAAGCAGCTTGAAACCCCTTTTTGATATGTTTTATTCAAAAAACTGGAAACTACTTAGAAGTGGCTCTGGGTCAGATTTTGTCAATAAATTCCCCAGAAGTCATTCGAATTGTACCTATAACATCTTTAAAACTTCCAGGATAGAGGAAATGCTGCATTAGTGATACCTCAGGCGAGTTGTTTTGTTGTTGTTGTTGTTCTGTCAAAGACAAAATGCACAGGATAATGTAAGAGATAACTGTATTCAAGCTATTTCAAGAGGAAGAATATTCATTAAAGAGGGATATCTCAAAAAAGGAAGGGGGCTTGAGCTGTTATAGAGACAGGTCAATGAATCCATGAGTCTTATCAGACTTGTGAGGAGGGTGGAGTAGGCCTTATCTGAGGAGAGAGAAAAGAGTGGTCCTTGGCTGTCATCTATTTCCAGAACATGAGAGGAGTGTGGCATTTCTTAACGGCCTCCATGTTCTAATTTTACAGGATTCAGGTAAGGTTCAATGCTGTTAGCCCCCTCACTTTTGTTCAAGATGAATGAATACCGCTCATTGTTGGACAGCCCCGAGGTTATCATGAATTTTCTGGGTGGGGCAAAACAGTGTCGAAGAAGTGTCTCTCGGGGATTCTTGCTGGCATTGCTCTGGCAGAACCAGTTGAGCCCAATGTTAGGAGCGGGTGGCAAAGGTCAGTTGTTTCTAAGCCCGGGAGGTCCTGACAGCAAAGGAGATGCAGGGCAGCCTAGAGACTTGGCCTGTCAGATTTAGTTCTCAGTTATAGACAGGTGTAAGAAGAACTGAGTAAGTTTGGAGGATTGTAGTCAGATACTGAAGAAAACTAGAAGAACGGAAAAATTGGTAGGGGTTCTCTGACCCAATTTGCAGATAGGTACCCCAACTGGTGTTTTCAAGGAATGGGAGCAGGTCAGTTAAAACTCTTAGAGTTTGCATATCCATGGCAACCTACAATTTACAAAGAGGGGCAAAATAGTTCAAAAATAGTGAACTCAGCTAGAATCTGCCTACTCAGAAGGATATGCTAGAGTCAATACTGTCAATACTGGGTTTTCATTGCTCTCTATAGTTCTTAAACTATAAGTAAGATGTATACATATAAAATCCACCTTGTTTTATAATACAATCTTAAATCTAGTGTCAGTAAAGAAAAATAATCTGATATGGAAATCTTACTTGAACAAATAATTAAATACAAGGAGAATGTATTTATAGATATATTCAGTTTACGTAAGAAATAAGAGATTTCTACATGTTATTCATTCCAGGAAATTTTAGTTAACTGAAGGTCCAGATTGAGCACAAAACTAGAAGTAAACAAAAAATCCTTCCTATTATATCTTTGCTTACTTGATAGCACCATAAATTGAGTCCTACAAAATAGAAGTCATTAATGTGTGAAAAACATTTTTTAAACAGATGGTTCACATCATACGTCACCAGGGAAATTCAAAGTAAAAAAGAACAATGGATTATCACCATGCACTCATTAGAATGGCCAAAATCTAGAACACTGATAGCAACAAATGCTGCTGAGGTTGTAGGGCAACCAACCGACTATCTTCCAAAGTGGCCGTACCATTTTGCATTCTCACCACGGGGAGAGAAGCTAATCTGAAGGCGCACATTGTATGATTCCCATGATTCCTACTCTGTGGGATTCTGGAAAAGGCAAAACTATGGAAACAGTAAAAAGATCAGTGGTTGCCAGGGAAGGAGGAGAAGAGGTGAATAGGAAGAGCACAGAAGATTTTTTTTTAAGACAATGAAAAATCTCCATATGATGTTATAATGAATGATATTTGTCATTATCCTTTAAATATCCATAAAATGTGCAACACCAAGAGTAAACCCTTTAGGTAACTATGCAATTTGGGTGATTATAATGTGTCAGTGTAGACTCAGCCTTACTAAAATATATGCCACTCTGGTGTGAATAATCTGGATAATGGAGAAGGCTATACATGTGTAAGGGGAGGGCATATAGGAGAAATCTTTGGTACCTTCCTTTCAATTTTGTTGTAAACCTAAACCTGCTCTTAAAAAAACCAAAATCATTTTTAAAAAAGGTGAACAGGTCATTTCACCCTGCTTATTTAACTTACATGCAGAGTACATCATGCGAAATGTCAGGCTGGATGAAGCACAAGCTGGAATCAAGATTGCCAGGAGAAATATCAATAACCTCAGATACTCAGATGACATCACCCTTATGGCAGAAAGTGAAGAAGAACTAAAAAGCCTCTTGATGAAAGTGGAAGAGGAGAGTGAACAAGTTGGCTTAAAACTCAACATTCAGAAAACTAAGATCATGGCATCCGGTCTCATCACTTCATGACAAGTAGTTGGGGAAACAATGGAAACAGTGAGAGACTTTAATTTCTTGAGCTCCAAAATCACTGCAGATGGTGACTGCAGCCATGAAATTAAAAGACGCTTGCTCCTTGGAAGAAAAGCTATGACCAACCTAGACAGCATTTTAAAAAAAGAGAGACATTACTTTACCGACAAAGGTGCATCTAATCAAAGCTATGTTTTTCCAGTAGTCATGTGTGGATGTGAGAGTTGGACTATAAAGAAAGCTGAGCACGGAAGAATTGATGCTGTTGAATTGTGATGCTGGAGAAGACTCTTGAGAGTCCCTTGGACTGCAAGGAGATCCAACCAGTCCACCCTAAAGGAAATCAGTCCTGAATATTCATTGGAAGGACTGATGTTGAAGCTGAAACCCCAATACTTTGGCCACCTGATGGGAAGAACTGACTCATTGAAAAAGACCGTGATGCTGGGAAAGATTGAAGGTGGGAGGAGGAGGGGACGACAAAAGATGAGATGGTTGGATGGCATTACTGACCTGATTGACATGAGTTTGAGTAGGTTCTGGGAGTTGGTGATGGATAGGGAAGCCTGGTGTGCTGCAGTCCATGGGGCTGCAAAGAGTCGGACATGACTGAGTGACTGAACTGTACTGAACTGGTCATTTAAGAGTCGTATGAAGACCACTAAAGCATTCGGGCAAACTCTCACTACTCTGCAACAACCTGTTGCTTTGGTTACCTGATTGTTGTTCAGCGATGGCTGAAATTAAATGACAGCTTGGCCATCCTTCTCTAGAGTCTAGATTTAGGAATTAGAACCTTGATGTTAAAACGTGAGCAGTGGATTGTAGCCTGGGCATCACCGAGGAGGATGTTAGAATTTCCGAATCACAGGCCTCAACTCAGATCTATGGAATCAGAATCTGCATTCTAACAAGATTTCTAGGTGATTCCAATGCACCTTGATGTTTGAGAAGCACTTATCTAGAGGACTTAGAATAAGATGGAGAATGTGAATTAAAGAGAAGGTTTGCAGAATACTCTATATTCATAAACTAACAACAGCTGGTCATTGCAGTGCTCTATTTGCATGGTTGCTAAGTCCCTTCTTGCTTAGGTGCCTTTGTGAGGCTTGTCACTGTTGTTCATCTATATATAGTTAGTCTTCAACTGGGGGGCAAAGGGGAAATCAGATGACAAAAGATTAACTTTGCTTTATTAAAATCACTGAATCATTTTATTTTCATAAAAATGTTTGAATAGCTTCATGACCACCACATTTTTCATTTTCATCATTTTAAAAACACCTTTTGGTTATCACTATTAACAAATCTTGTTCGGCAGCCAACTATAAAATGAAGTGATCAATGTATAGTGTCATCTTTTCCTGAGTAGGAAGTAGAGACTGTAAATGTTTACTGATAACACTTGATGTTAATTTTTAAGAGCAGGTGTTATGGTTAGTGGATGGATATACAGATTTGTGACATGGAAATCCTCCCTTCTATTACCATAACCAAGTTCCTCCAGTCTCTGGAATGTAAGAATTTCAAAGTGTGAGGAATGAGCCTGCCCCTTTACAAACCTGGAGAATCTTCATTCATTTGTTCATTTATTTTATATATATATATATATATATATATATATATATATATATATATATATATATAGCACCACCTTCCCAGGTGGTGTTAGTGGTAACGAACCCACCTGCCAATGCAAGAGATGTAAAGATGCAAGTTCGATCCCTGGGTTGGGAAGATCCTCTGGAGGAGGGCATGGTAACCAGTATTCTTGGCTGAAAAATCCCAAGGACAGAGGAGCCCGGCAGGCTACAGTCCACAGGGTCGCAAAGAGTCAGACACCGCTGAAGTGACTTAGCATGCACACATTGACAAATGGTATGAAAAAAATAAAGCAAGATAATATGATAGAATGTGACTAGATGTAGCATCAGTGAAAGTTTCTCTGATTGTTGAGCTGAATCCTGAAAGATAAGAGGAAATAGTTCTTCAAACAATTGGGGGCAGAATATTCCAAGGATGGGAACAGAAGTGTAAAGCTACATGTTGGTGTATTCTAGGGACAGAAATGTCAGTGTTGCTGGGGCAGAGTGAGAGAGATTCTTGTAGGAGGCATGAAGTGAGGGTGGAGGGGGTTAGGGATCAGGTCACATGAGGCCGTGTAGCTTGGGCAATAAACGTGGGTTAATTTTAAATGTGAAGGAAGTCTTAGAAGGCTTAAGCATGGAATGTGACCCAATGAATCCAAATACATTGGCTGTTTCTTTCCCTTCTGAGTGAACCACTTGCCAAGATTCCAAGTAAGATGTTGGACCCAAAGGACAAGAAGTCTGAGGCTTGAGGTCTACATGACACCTATGTGGGAACTTGAAGGTGCTTTAAGACAAGCTGTATGTTTGAATAAAAATAAATTTTATTTACAAAGAGTACCTGACAGATTCCAGTCATAAATCACAGGAACCTTGACAAACCAGTCTATTTGTCTTCATAAGAACACTTCACCCTTCACGATTGTTCTGCCTTAAACAACACACTTTACGGCAGGTGTAGCAGTCAGAGTTCAGGGAAGCCGAACTAGCAGGACCATATATTGAAATTTATGACAAGGAATCACCTTACGGGGTTGTGAGGTCTGGTGCAGCAAGTCCAAGAAGAGTAGGGCTGAGTCAGGAAGGGAGATTATGGGCAGACTGATCACAGGCTAAAGCTGTCATCCCCAGCAGTTAAGACAGGAAGAGCATGGAACTCTGTGGGCAAAAGCAGAAGCCTTTGTCCAGTATATTGGCATTTCTTTTCTCTCATAAGGAAGCCTCAGCCCTTCTTTTGAGGTCTTCTAACTGGCTAAGTCTGGCTTTCCCAAATTATCCAGGATAATCTCCCTACTAAGAGTCCATTGATTAGGGACTTTATATTTGCAAAATTTTTTCAGAGCAACACTGTTTGATTGAATAACTGAGAAGAGTCTTGAGAAGAGTCTGTGATGAAAACAAGTCATCACAGCAAGGTTAAAGACATTCTTTTATAATCTTAAAGAGGCTCAGTAAATGGATATTGGTTTCTTACATGTATCACAATCCATGGCAGACTCACTCATGTGCAAACCTTATGTCATGAATCCAGCAGGTGTTGTTACTCTGAATAGCGAGATGGATTGAGGACCATTATTCATTTAGAAGGTGTTAGGTTAATGACATGACTTTTGCCACATAAAGGAGATTGTCAGTGAAGCTAATGCAGGTTAAGTTATGTAAGTTTTATCCACAAACACCCTTGTGAGTATTAGGAGTTACTAATCACTATGGTGGCTCAGATGGTAAAGAATCCATCTGCAATGCAATGGACTGGGGTTCAAGCCCTGGGTCAGGAAGATCCCCTGGAGAAGGGAATGGCAACTCATTCCAGTATTCTTGCCTGGAAAATCCCATGGACAGGGGAGTCTGGTGGGCTACAATCCATGGGACTGAAAAGAGTTGGGCACAGTTGAGCAACTAAGCCTTACCTTATCTTATCACTTCATGGCAAATAAATAGGAAAAATGTGAAAACGTGTCAGATTTCATTTTTTTGGGCTCCAAAATCAATGTGGATGGTGACCGCAGCCACGAAATTAAGAGATGCTTGTTCCTTGAAAGAATAGCTATGTCAAACTTAGTGTTTTAAGAAGCAGAGACATCACTTTGCCGACGAAGGTCCATATAGTCAAAGCTATGGTTTTTCCAGTAGTCATGTATGGATGTGAGAGTTGGACCATAAAGAAGGCTGAGTGCCAAAGAATTGACACTTTCGAACTGTGGTGTTGGAGAAGACTTTGAGAGTCCCCTGGACAGCAAGGAGATCAAACCAGTCAATCCTAAAGGAAACCAGTCCTGAATATTTATTGGAAGGACTGATGCTGAAGCTGAAGCTCCAATACTTTGGCCACCTGATGCGAAGAGCTGACTCATTGGAAAAGACCCTGATGCTGGGAAAAATTGAGGTCAAGAGGAGAAGGGGGCAACAGAGGATGAGATGGTTGGATGGCATCACTCACTCAATGAACATGAGTTTGGGCAAACTCAGGGAGATAGTGATGGGCAGAAAAGCCTGGCATTCTTCAGTTCAGGGGGTCACAAAGAGTCAGAGACAACTTAGCAACTGAAAAACTGCAACAACAGCAAGAAGGAGTTTAAAGGTGTTCTGGGTCAAGAGAGGAAGTCAGGTTTCAAGCAGGGATCATTTCCAGGTAAACATTTCAGTTGCCTTTTGTAAAAGAAATCTGAAGATGAAAAGGACTCAGCTGTACAAAGCTTCCAGTAATTTGTTGAGATTTATTTTCTCATTCTAAATACTTAGCCACTTTTATGAATAATTTTGTATTTGTAATTTTCTGTTCATTTTCTTAAAGAAAACTCTCCAAATTCTAAGCATCAGGCCCAAGAAATAGGTATTCATCCTTGCCTATGAATTTTTTATCATTTGTTTTTTAACTCAAAAATAAATAAATAAATAATCCCAGAAAGACTGCCCCTGTCAAGAACTTACAAAGTCCTTTTGGTTCGTTATTGGCCGAATGGTCCCCAAAACCAGTCAGTTACAATGAAAATTCCCCATCTAGTTGAGACACATCTCAGTAACTAGAGATTGTCAGTGAACTAGAGTTTATTTCAGAAGCAGCATTCACAGTGGTCCTCAGGAGAATTCTGAGGCCTTCAGAATGCCTTGTGATGCTACAGTGCTTACCTGCCGGCACAGAGGACAGAATCAACTGAGAGCTGGCAGGAATCCACACCATCTTGTGTTGCTGGTATTAGCGCAGTGGAAAGTGTTTTCATTTTTAGCTTTGCTTATGAGCTAGGTCCAGGTTGCATTTTGTCTTATTAACAAAATATAGGGCTTCCCTGGTGGTCCAGTGGATAAAAGCCCACCTGCCAATGCACGGGACATGGATTCGATCCCTGGTCAGGGAAGATCCCACCTGCCTTGGGGCAATGAAGCCTGGGCGCCACAACTGCTGAGCCTGTGCCCAGGAGCCCCAACCAGCTACTGAGTCCATGTGCCGCAACCGCTGAAGCCCACGCATCTAGAGCCGCTGCTTCACGGCAAGAGAAGCCACTGCAAGGAGAAGCCCATGCACCACACTAGAGTCGCCCCCGATCGCCACAACAAGAGAAAGCTTGCATGGAGCAGTAAATACTCAGCGCAGCCAAAAATAAATAATTAACATATACATACATTCTTACATGAAAAACAGCATATCTTCCTACTGGTCAAATATTAGAACATATAAAACATTATTCAGTGAGAATTCTCTCTCCCATGATGCTGAAGTTTTCACTCAACCTGTAATCTTTTTCTTTATTTTTATCTGGGGGCGTTGTTATACATTTGTATTGGTAGTACTTTTATAGTCAGAGGTATATATAATTCTTCCAGCACTTTATTTTTCTAGGACAGTAACAATTAGATTCATGTTGACTGATGATAAAATGAGCATGTTTCTTCATTCTCCTCCCTCTCATCCACCACACAATTTTATTCAATAATATGATCTTTGTGCTTTTGTTAAATTTGCTTCTGCTGCTACCACTAGACTTGTTGGTTTAAGTCCTTTCTCTCTTAGCTGTTACTGAATTATCATGAATGAAACTTATTTCTTACTCTCCCAGTTTTTGTTAATTTTATCTGGCATTTGCCTTCTAATTTGTCATCCAAGGCTACGCTGTTTTAATCTCAGTTATACATTTAACTCTTGTCATACTCTTCATGGTTCTCAAGGCAAGAATACTGAAGTGGTTTGCCATGACTATGCCAAAGCCTTTGACTGTGTGAATCATAATAAACTGTGGAAAATTCTGAAAGAGATGGGAACACCAGACCACCTGACCTGCCTCTTGAGAAACCTGTATGCAGGTCAGGAAGCAACAGTTAGAACTGGACATGGAACAATAGACTGGCTCCAAATAGGAAAAGGAGTACGTCAAGGTTGTCTATTGTCACCCTGCTTATTTAACTTATCTGCAGAGTACATCATGAGACATGCTGGGCTGGAAGAAGCACAAGCTGTAATCAAGATTGCCAGGAGAAATATCAATAACCTCAGATATGCAGATGACACCACCCTTATGGCAGAAAGTGAAGAAGAACTAAAGAGCCTCTTGATGAAAGTGAAAGAGGAGAGTGAACAAGTGGGCTTAAAGCTCAACATTCAGAAAACTAAGATCATGGCATCCGGTCCCATCACTTCATGGCAAAGAGATGGGGAAACAGTGGCTGACTTTATTTTTCTGGGCTCCAAAATCACTGCAGATGGTGACCACAGCCATGAAATTAAAAGACGCTTACTCCTTGGAAGGAAAGTTATGACCAACCTGGATAGCATATTAAAAAACAGAGACATTACTTTGCCAACAAAAGTCTGTCTAGTCAAGGCTATGGTTTTTCCAGTGGTCATGTATGGATGTGAGAGTTGGACTCTAAAGAAAGAATTGATGCTTTTGAACTGTGGTGTTGGAGAAGACTCTTGAGAGTCCCTTGGACTGCAAGGAGATCCAGCCAGTCCATCCTAAAGGAGATCAGTCCTGGGTGTTCATTGGAAGGACTTATGTTGAAGCTGAAACTCCAATACTTTGGCCACCTGATGCGAAGAGCTGACTCATTGGAAAAGACCCTGATGCTGGAAAAGATTGAAGGCAGGAGGAGAAGGGGATGACAGAGGATGAGATGGTTGGATGGCATCACCGACTCGATGGACATAGGTTTGGGTGAACTCCCGGCATTGGTGATGGACAGGGAGGCCTGGCGTGCTGCAGTTCATGGGGTCACAGAGTCAGACACGACTGAGAGACTGAACTGAACCGAACTGAACTGAACTGAATATGTTTAACTATTAAATACATTTAATGCTCACCACCATATCTATTTCCAAATTTTCCTGTCATTTCTCAACTTATGTTGTAGTAATTTCCTAAAATGTACTGTTGGGAGCAGTAATCCCTGAAAACCCTGCATGTTGAAACTATTGATAGTTTTCAAATTTGAAGGGCAGATTGGATGTTTGTAATATTCTTACCTCACATATTTTTTGCTTGCTTATCTTGTGGCAGTTGCTATGTCTACTGTCTACTGGTATTGATCGTCGCTATGAAGATACCTAATGTACGACATTTATTTCTCTTCACTTGAGTGATTAGATCATTTAGGTTGGCTGTCAAGTGATTCTGTCTTTATCTTTAAAAACTAGTGATTTTGCTATTGTTTTTGGCTATTCTGAGTCTATTATTTCTGGCATAAGGTATGTCTTCCCCCTACCCCCTCAATAGAAACAAAAAATAGGTTTTTTACTTATATCTTTTTGCCCCCAACTCCTTCTTTCCACTAGCGATATCACCAAACTCCATCTTTTCCACAATTTAAAAAAATTGTCTCAGGCCAGTAACAAAGATTGCCTGCTTCTAAGCTATACAAAACATAAAATTATACCAAGAAATATCAAATTTACAAGCAAATAAAGGGATTGGGATTTTGGAAAAGTGAAGACATGTTAATAAAACTGATTGTGTTTGGAACTAAGTTACCAAAAATGCAGAGGCAAGACTGAAGCTTCATTGGAACTTAAAAGTTCCAAAATACATGCTATGGGCTGAATTGTGTTTCCCAAAATCCCTAGCCCCCAGCATCCCACAATGTGACTCTATTTGGAGACAAGGCTATTAAAGAGGTGATTAACAGCATCTTTTCTGTTTGTCAAGTTGTCTCTTATTGAGGGTAGTTTTACTACATAATGCTTTAAAATATTTCTGCTTACCTTTTCTTTCTTAAAGACTCACCCCGTTTATGCTTGCTGGATCTTTTTCTCAGCATCTCTCATTTCCCTCTAATTTGTTCTTTTAGATATTCACCTTCTCACATTTGCTTTTCTCACTTGGATACTCTATGCCTAATTGTGTTACCGCAATCTTGTGTCCTTGCTATGCCAGCCTTTTTATTTTTTTAATTTACTCTTTTAATTAATTATCATTAATGAGGTTGGTTTTCATAGACTTGAAATTTGTAGTAGGTCCTGGGACCTGTAGTAGGTCCCAGGCCGAGAGCCTGGGACATGTGATCAGTGAGGCTTTCAAGTTTTACAACCTGTAGAGACGGTCTTCTTTTAGCAGAAAATGGCTCGTAGGTGTGATTCTTTAGGTAGTCCTGCCTCATATGTTTCTCTGAAGCACCTGAGAGCTTTCAGTTTCCGGCCTTGTTCACCCCATGTAGCATCCATAGGTGTAAATGAAGGATACAGTGCTTGGACCGCAGGGTGAGCCCCTCATCTTTAGTGAGCGTCTCTTTGCCGGCACTTTCGGAAATGCTGCTGCTCTCTGCATACTTAGCAATTTCTCTTTGTAACTTCGGTCCAGTCTCTGCCGTTTGCTGCCCCTCGTCATGGTTTGTAGGCTGCAGGTTAGGTCTACCTTGGGGTTTTGCTGAATATAGAATTTGTTTGTGCAGTTATTTCCTCTTACTTTCCTGGTTGTTCTTGTATAATATCCAAGAACAAAGAGGGTGAGATACTGACGTTTATAGTTATGTTTGTATGGGACATGGAGAGTTTGGGTTTTCTTTTTTTAAAATCCAAATGTATAAAGATGCTTCTATACTGTGAGATTTTTTCAATGTTTGTGTGGTTTCTTTGTTTCGTATTTTTTGGCTTAGTATTTAAAGTGGCCCTCAGTCCAGCTCAAATCTCATTCTACTTTCCTCTCCTTTATATATCTTACGCTTCTTTTAGATCTTTCTAAATTGCTCAGAGTGGCCAGAAGAGTAGCTCTCTTTCTCCATAATTGTATTTACTTTGTTCCCTCTAGTTGGCTTTCCTTTTCTCCTTTGCAAATGTTTCCTCATCTCCATAGTCCTCGCTATCAATGATAATTCTCTCTGGGCTTCAGGGTCTATCTCAAATAGCATCTCTGATATCTGTGTATTCTCTGATATCTGTGTATTGTTACAATCTCGTTATGTGTTTAACCACCATTTACATGGCTCCTATTCTCTTAGAACAGATCCTATTATAGATGATATTTGGGTTATTTGGCTCTCACTTTCTACCAGTTGGAAGGAAGCCTGCGACTTAGTCATATTTGTGCCCCATTTATACCTGAGCATAGTATGTAATGTATATTCAATCAGCATTTGTTAAAATGACAAAATTTAGCAAAAGGCCAAAAACAATTTTTTTTGGAGTGCAAGACACAATTTCCTTCTGCTTCTCACTAACACATATAACCATTCATGGGGTTAATTTGGCTGTCTTCTGAAGCCACAGATCCCTGCAGATCAAACTATCTTATAAGGATGTGATGGCAGATGTACTTATTTAGTCATGCAGACAGTCACATTGTGTTTTGATGATTTTAATAGTTTTATTTCAATACAGAATAATTTGTTCCTTGCTTTGTACAAGTCCTTGATAGCTGTTAAGTAGATGAAAAAACAAAAATGGAAAATGCAATCTTCTTTAGTCTTTTCCTGTTAAACAGTAGATTTCTATAATGATATAAATACATTAATAGATGAACTCTGTTAAAACTTAACTTCTAAATTTAAATTGAATTAAAAGGAATAGAAGAAGCTTAAGCGAAAATTTTCCCAGGAGACTCTTGGTTTTAAAAGCATCCACATTTCAAGAAGTGAAATTTGAAAATTTCTCCCCACTATTTCATTTAATTGGATCTTTTACCAAGTACAATTTATATGTCATTTTCTACACCATTTTGCAGCATTGAAAGCAATATTTGATGAGAAAAACCTGTTTCCCAAAGAAATTCTGGATCATGAAAGAAGAGCCAAGCAGTTACGTCAAGAAACAAGTAGTGAAGTGAAGATAAAAGGAAATAAGAAACCATGGTAATTGAAAGAAAAATAAATATTTCATCATTGCATGAAGTATGTATATAAAATGCACAAAAAATGGAATCAAGAATATTGCTCCTTTCTTTTACTCTATATTTGAACTCCAGGAAAATTCATTTTGGAATAGTGTTTAAGTGCCGCTTTTATCCATCACCTTTCAATTTCTCTCCTTTTTTAATAGAAACATATGACTAAAGAGGGGACAATAGCAACTGGTATCTATTCTCATGTTGCTATATAAAAGTTCCAACTTTTTTTCTAAACAATTCCAGAACAAAGTATTCTAACCAGTCACACTTTTTGTTGCTCCTATAGACAAATATGTTTGTTCAATTTTCATTGTAAAATCAATTTGTATTGAAGTTAAATATGTCTGACACAGTGAATATAAACTTGATTAAGAAAAGCATTCAGGGTTATTTGTGCTTTTTTGATTTTAAAAAATGATTCTGATAATGCAATTAAAACTTGTCAAAACAACTATTACTACTGAGTTTTTAATGACATGGCCATCCTTCCAGGTACTTATTGAGAAATCACTCCACATGTTCTATACTTTGTTATGCGCTGTGCAGTACTTAGTCCCTCAGTTGTGTCCGACTCTGCGACCCCATGGACTGTAGCCCACCAGGCTGCTCTGTCCATGGGGATGCTCCAGGCAAGAATATTGGAGTGGGTTGCCATGCCCTCCTTATATTTTGTTATACTGTTCTCTAAAATTGAGTGGCATAGCACAACCAAATAGGGAATGGCCTTGGGGAAAAATAGGGCACTGGGTTGTATAAAATACTCATTTTATATGGAAGGTCAAGTAGGGACTATTTGGTTTGGCTTATGAAAGAGAATTCATGGGAGATACAAACTATTCTCAAAGCTGAGAATAGTATATACAAACTATATTTATATAGTATATATATATATACAAACTATATTTCAAAGCTGCCTTGAAGAAAGAGGGTAGAAGTAGAACTGATGGGCACACTTGTAAGAAGGCAGATTCTGGAATGGCTTCCTAATCTTTGTTAAAACTTGAAAAGATTTCTTATTTTCCTTTTCCTTCCCATCTTCATTTCTCATCTTGATACAGAATTGTTGGCAGCAGTCCTGCTGCATGGCTAGGAAAGAAAGTAGGAGGACCTGAGAGAAAACCCAGCAGAGATAAACTGGACCCAAGAGTATGGGTGGGGGAGGTTAGTGGGAAAGGGTATTGGTGGATGGGAAGGAAGAGGGTTGAGCAGAAGTGATGACCAGCATAGTTGGGAGATTGGTTATATTATAAATAAATATTGAATAAACAAATGAATAAATTAGTAAATATATTGAGAATAATGAGAGCCAAGTATCTCATTGTTATAGAAGGCATTTATAGGACTTCCCTGGCAGTTCAGTGGATAAGAATCTGCCTGCCAATGCAGGGAACACTGGTTTGATCCCTGGTCTAAGACGATTCCACATGTCGCAGAACAGCTGAGGCCCTGTGCCACAACCACCGAGCCCCCGGTCTAGAACCTGCAAGCTGCAACTGATGCTCTCCTGTGCCACAAATACTGAAGCCCCCGCACGTGTAGATCACATGCTCTGCCACAAGAGAAGCCACTGCAACGAGAAGCCCAGGCTCTGCAAAGAAGAGTAGCCCCTACACCGCTCACCGCAACTAGAGAAAGCCCATGCAAAACAACGAAGACCAAGTCAGCCAAAATAAGTAAATAAATAAATAAAGGTATTCATAAAATTTGAAAGGAAGAAAACTAGAAAGAACCTTGAGATTTGGGCTTTGGATTATAGACATCAGTTTGAACTCATGATTTTAGCTAACTAGCTAGCTAGATAAAAGAGTGAAATTTTTAGGAAAATTTCAAAATTGTGATTGCAGCTTACTCTCAAATGATTCAGAAAGTACTAATTATAATGTTTATATATTTATATACATAAAAACATACCACATATATTTATCTACACATACACCTATATATATATGTATATATGTGTGTATGTATACATACATATGTACATATATGTGTATATATATATGTATGCAAAAGGAGACTAGTGGAAGACATAGGAGCCTGGCATGCTACAGACCATGGTATCATAAAGTGTCGGACACAATTTAGCAGGTGAACAATAGCAACAGCAATGAAAGGATAAAGAGAGAGAGGGAGAGAAAGAGAGATTAGGTATATAGATAGAGCACATGTATGTGGCGAAATGTTAACAACTGGAGAAACAGAGAGAGGGAGATGGTAGTTCTTTGTATTATAACAGCAACTTTTCTGTAACTTTAAGGTATTTCAAACTAAATTATTTTGAAAAAATGAAAGTTTGCCTTAGTACAAAGGGTTCCTTGAGATGTTAAAACAGAGGCTGAATAACTCTCACGGGGAGTTTGCAGAGAATTCTTGCACTGGTTGGGAGGTTTGACTGGATAATCCATCATTTCTAACTTAGAGCATATGATCTATGAATCATAGATTGGTGACAATACAGTGGAGTGAAATTTGAGCCCTATTTCCAGAAATTTAAGGGAATATTAAGATGTTAAAGAGATGTAATATGGGTGCCAAAATACTTTGAGAAGTTCCTTTTCCACATCCATCCATCCATCCATGTATCCATCCAACCAATTATCGAAGGGATATATGCAAGGCACTGTTTTCCATACCAGTTTTATGTGTATAAATAGAGTACACATTTCCTGCCATCAGCTTTCTTGAGTGAAGGCACATAAAATGCAATGATTCTAAAGTGAAAATTGAATGAAACTTCTAGTTTTTCTGTTGTAATTTGGAAATTCCTTTATTGGACCTATTTTATACTTTTTTAGCCCTGGAGGTGACTTTGTTTGAAGTGATGATTCTGAAGTAGCCTGGTTCATGTAGACGGAACTTCTCTCTGTAATCTAGTGTATGTGCTTGGCACTATGCTGTGTGTGACCCTAATTCCATCCTTAATTAATTCAGGGCCTCTTTTATAACAGGAATTAAGAAGGGCTGTCTCACAAGTATATTTAATGAGAATAGAGCTTTTAAGAGTATGAAAGTCTCTTTTAATGTTACTGGTTTTAATAATTTATAGCAAAAACACAAAAGGAAAAAATAAAAAGACATTTAGTTATCATGTCTTACTGTCATATCTTACAGAAACTGTGCTAGGCAGGTAGCAGGGTCTCACCTATCCAATGTTAATAGAACTGAAGACTTTATAAGCTGTTTCTGAAATTAACATTTAGGTTCAATTATTTAAGATCCATTTTTCTGCAGTGAAAGAACTTGTCACATTAAAATAGGATGTGCCATAATTTTCAATGGGCTGCTTTGTTTGTGCTATGTAGACTTACACTAAATATAATTTAACCTATTCTCTTTACAGAACATTTTCCTCTCATCACTCACAATATACAGAGCAAACTGACAAAGAAAAGAATGCCTGAAATTAATCCGTGCTCACATGGAAGAATTAGCTTATATGTCTTTTACAGATGAGAGCATTTGCTTGTGAGTTTTTAGTTTAGAACTGAATATAATTTTACTTAAAAAAAACTATAAAATGCTAAGAAAGATAATGAGATTGAACCTGCAACCCTTGCTACTCTTTTTTATACATATTAAAGTGTATTTTTTACAGTGGGAATAGCAATGGTGCTCAAATTTATAGCAAATGCCCTGGTTTTCACTAATGAATTTTCTCTGATGATCTACAGGCAAATAGAGTTATAGAAAAAGCAGATTTGTGAAAATATTTTAAAGGTTTGCAATATTTTATGGACAACTGTGGTATCTTTATTGTCTATTAAAAGAGCTTAAACCAGGGAAGAGAAATTCATGACCACTGTTTTTTACTCCCCAAGAGACAGGAAAATATACAATCTGCTTGAGCTGTTCTATCATAAGGTTCTTACCTAACAACTTCATTAACTGATGTTACTAAGACAGTCTGTCTCTGTCATTGGAAGGAAAAGTAATGAGCTGTCCCTGGGTAAATCACATTGTAATCTGAGTAATGTACAGACATAATAATTTGGTAGCCAAGGGTCTTTGTGATGGATATTTGCTGGTGTCATTGCGTGGGTAGAAGAGCATTGGTTGAATGATAGTCTTAGGCATTCAGACTTATTTTTGAATTGCAGAATAGAACAAGAGGCATGATAATGTTGCTAAAATTAAGAATTTTAGTAAATTAAGAGATCATGCCCTTTGTCATGAGGCTTCTCAGTCCTGAGCTATTGCCCTGTTAGGACACTGAAAGAGGTCAACAGGGTCCTTGCAGAAGTATTTTTTTTTTAAGAATTTTGAAAGGTATTTACATTCCTTGTATTTCTTTCTCATAAGGTTATCAGAAATAATATTACATTTAGTGATCAATAGTGAATATTTGTTTAATTGAAACTAGACCAAATTTTCCTTTTCTGAGAGGCCTCTGATAAATAAACCAATGTGTTTCATATCTGATTGCCATTGATGTGATTGATTTGAATTAGAAAAATGAGATCAAAACCCATTCAATTATGCATACATTTTTATTAATAATCTGTTTTTAGAGAACATCATATAACATTTTTTTTCATATAGCATTTTAAAAGCATCTAGAAGTAACACCAATGTTTATTATCAAATTATTTATATTTAATAATATTATCTTGATAATTTGGTAAATCAATAATCTTAATCTGGTCTTTTTGCTCTACATAAAGACTGTATGTATTTCTTCAAGATTCACTCCTTCTCCTAAGGCTTCAAATGGGCCTTGTATCTACAGGAAGCTCCTCTGACTATTGTATAATTTGATGAATTGTTGAGTTCTCGGTAAACACAGCAGTAATTTGTCTCTGCATTTTGGATTTGATTTAGCTTTATTCTTTTCCTTATAGGCATTCTGAAATATTTATGATGGAATGCACTGGTAATCTGATGTGAGAGTCCTATAAAAAACAAAAAGAACTAATTACTAGAAAATTTACAACTGCTGGCACATTCTTCCACATTTTGTTTCTACTTACTGTGTGTGTGTGTGTGCATGTTGCTCAATTGTGAAATAATGGATGAAATAATAATTCAAACTTAATGATTTTTAAAAACTCTATTGTATCCCTTGATGCTTGCATATTTCATAATTGATCATTAACCTGGTCATGTTAGTCCTTCTGTACCAATGTGAACACCTGTTCTGGTTTTAGAGGAATTAATTGGACAAATGTTCAAGGTAAATAGAGTTGGCCTTGTCTGATCAGGTGTTCTATGTACTAGTGTTTCCCAGCAGGCACATTTTAGCTGTAACATTGCAGTGAGTAATCAGAAGCCAATTTGGGGGTAAGTATCTTAAAATTAAATAGCTTTTGAATGAAGTATGTATGCAGTAACATTGACCATGAGTGTTTTAATAGAGCAGAGGAATGGCGTTTCAATTCACTTTGGTGCAGGTATAATTTAAATATATCAAATTAACACATCATTTTATTTTCCTTGAAAGACTAAAATTTCCTTAAATTTTCACTATCAGTTTGAAGGTCAGATTCTTATAGAACTATTCATCAGGTTGCTTAGTTCACCAGTCCTTCATGTTTTCTGATGAGGTACAATCTGAAACCCAGTGAGGTAAGTGAATTTTAAAAACATCTATTTTTGCATGAGCTTATAGTTTATTAAGTGTCTAAAATTTTTCTGGGAAAACAGATGCTCAGAGGATATATACTTTAATTATTAAGATTGTTAATAGGACAACTCCCAGAGTCTACTAAGGAAAAATTGCATCCTTCATAATATTGTTTATTACTCTAATATAAACCAAGTACTTAAAAATGTGCCAAATTGCCACTTTATGACTTAAAAGTATTAACATTTTGACAACTTACATATCTACAAACTGATATTTCAGTCAGAAATCTTATAAGATAATGAATATATTAGAAAATGATACACAGAAATGATTTATTTTGCATGTAAAACTTCTTTTACACTCTGGCTTTTACCACTGTTATACTACCAGTCACAAGCTGATATACTAATTTCATTCTCAATAAGGCACCATAAGGCATCTGCTTGATAGCATATATTTATATTTGAAGTTTGTTAACATGTTATTTTCTAAAAACTGTTTAACTTGCATTTTGAGGGATTTTCCTCTGTAAGTTGTATATCTAAGCAAATAGAGTTTAACTACACATTTCCAAAAAGAAATGGAAATATCTAGAATATGACTTTATAGCTTAGTTTTGGGAAATAATTGACTATTAGTGTCTTTATGTATGGAGCTTCTCTGGTGGCGAAGTTGGTAAAAAAATCCACATGCAATGCAGGAGACCTGGGATTGATGCTCAGTGTAGGAGACCAAGGCTTGATCTCTGGGTTGGAAAGATCCCCTGGGGGAGGGCATGATAACCCACTCCAGTATTCTCGCCTGGAAAATTCCATGGACAGAGAAGCCTGGTGGGCTACAGTCCATGGGTTCAGAAGAGTCAGACATGGTTTGGTGACTAAACCACCACCATCACCATCTTTATGTATAATGGTGATTCTTAATGACTCAACCATTTAAGGGTCATGGAAGCCTTCCTAATAATCTGCAGAACACTAGAAATATAGTTTTTCATTTTTAAAATATAAGACTTATAAAACATTATTCCAGAGATTTTCACTTTTTCCTCCAATTGAGAGTTACTTCCTGAGAGGGTTAAACGAGGAGTTACTTAAAGTGACTCAAATATATTATTTGTAAGGTAAAAATTAGTGTTACTAAAAATTAAAATAGTTTAAAAATTAATTTAAAATTTCATTTAAAATACTTAAAATTTCAAGTACTTCAGAGTCAGTATTCTCCTAGAGTCTGCAGCAATAATGCAAAACTCATCCTACTCCAGATGTAATGAGATGGTTGGATTTCCTGCAAGTTTTGTGGAGAGTGTTTTTTTTTTTTTTTTTTTTTGTGGAGAGTGTTTTAATAGGATGTCATTAGTGTTGTGAATTGGTTACAGTTTTCAATTGCAACTTTCTTATATTTGTTAATTTGTTTGTCAAATTATTCTTTGATTTTTAAAAATTGCTTTCTTATGTTATTACTGTACCGTTTGTATTTGATTGCAATTTTGTTTCTTTATGATTTTTTTCTGAGCTTTTTTTTTTTTGTACTTCCCTTGGAAAAGTGTGAGGTGGGTTTGGAAGTTCTTTCATCCTACAGTAGCAGGATTCTTTAATGTGTGAGACTTGTTACTATAAGAAGTTAGCCAGATTACTCAGTTGATTTAGAATACCTTAACTTCCTAATGTTATATGTTCAAAACCACACTGGAATGTATTCAGCTTTTATTCCACTTCTCCTTTTGTTCTTTTACCTGTTTTAGAGTCATCTGGACAGAAATTTCCCTTGGTATCAGAGTCACAAGTGTCTCATTTAAAACCATGGGAAAAGATACAAAAAAGTATCCTATAGATATTCAGAGATAGTATTACTGTTGATAATGTTCCAAGAAGCTGCAATACATTCTATACTGCTTGTTGAATGCATGTAAAAAATGTTAACAGCACATGGCCCATTTCTCCTAATAGATCATGCTTTTAGTCTGAAAATTGGCATTAAAATAATTTTGTGGTAGTTTGTTCCAATAAGATGGAAAGTTCTAATAGGCAGAAATCTTTCTGTTGAACTTACTATGATAAACTCTGATTATTTTTAAAAACTAATAACTTTTGAATTAATGAATGCACAGAGGTCAAAATGGATAAGATCCTGCTGTGGAGTCTCCTATTGACTTTTTCTGGAAGTCGAGCCTCAAGCCCCTTGGCTCAAAGAAATACTGAATTTGTAGTGGATCTTTATCAAGCTGTTGGTTTATCTCATAAAAACAACATCATAATTTCACCTCTTGGAACAACTTTGGCCCTTGGAATGATACAACTGGGAGCAAGAGGAAAAGCACAACAGCAGATAAGACAAACTTTAAAAATTCAGGAAACCTCAACTGGTAAAATTCTTCCTTATGATTATTTACACTGGATAAGATCTGGGCAAATTTATTTTTAAACTATTAGAGAAGCTAAGGGTTGTACAACTTTAGTAAATTTTGAAAGTTATGAAAGGTATAAAATTATAATAATATGGAGAATTTTAAATGCAAATAATTGTCAATGTAAGCAATTTTATTGTTTCTTAAGGAAAATACTACCAAAATAATTTATAAAAAATTGATTCTATATACATTACTGACTATGTCAGTAATATTTTCTTCTGGCCTGTTTTGGCCAGTTTTCATTGAGATCATGTTGTGTGTGCATGTTTGTGTGTATGAGTGGATATACACCCATAAATATGTATACCTATATTCTTCCACTAGTACTTACTGTGTTCTGATTTTTTTTTTCATATCATGCAATTGTTTCAGAGTATATTTTTAATTGCTGCATTTTATTGTCTCTAATGGAAACACCATTGCATATTTACCTAATCCTTCCTGATTAAGTAGTTTCCAGTACTTCTTTTATAAAAATGCTTCAGTGAGCAACCTCACCCAGAAATCTTTGTGTGTCTCTCATTATTTTGTAGGCTTTTAAAAGATAGCCTTTTAATTGAAATTACCTTTTTCACTTAAATGAGACCAAGAAAAAGCATTTACTTATACAGTTTCAAAGCTTATTTAATAATTTCTAAATATTTTTTAAAAGAATCATTTACGTGACTCATCAGAGACCCTTTTGTGTATGAGTGGTTGTTATCTAGTCTCTCAATGGCCTACGTGAGACACCGTGTAGATGGTCTAGTGCTGGTATCCCATCTTAAGGGGTGGTTGTCCATCTCCCTAGCTATCCTGGGCTTCCAAGTTCCATAATGATTTGAATTTTAAACTTTGATGTCACTGTCAGATATCGTGTCCTAAATATTAGAGGCGATATCCAGATTTTTTTGGGGGGTATGTAATTACTGTAACTGTAACTAATTTCAGTATGTCTGCCCTGGCATAGAATTGTTGTTGTTGTTTAGTTTCTAATTTGTGTCTGACTCTTTTGACCCCGTGGACTGTAGCCTGCCAGGTTCCTCTGTCCATGGAATTCTCCAGGCAAGAAGACTGGAGTGGGTTACCATTTCCTTCTCCAGCGGGTCTTTCCAACCATGTCTCCTGCATTGCAGGCAGATTCTTTTTGCTGAGCCACTAGGGAAGTCCAGCATAGAGTAGTTACATTTAGGAAACTGTTTTCCTGAATAAACTATTTACCAAGTTCTATTTACTTCATTTTAAAGGCAATTTTACATGGAAAAGAAACTGGTGATAGTGAAGTTACTTGACAGAGTTCTCCTTTGTGGATAATGTAAAATGAAGTCACTGTATTCCAGATCTAGTCTCATTGTCTGTGTTAATTTCAGTAAATCCCACGACACAGTCCCAGAAACATTTATATCACATGATATTGCTTTGAAAAGCAGTAGAACGTTCATGAAAATACATAAAGTTGATTCCATGATAAACTAGCAAAATTAGAGCCTCTGAAATTTAAATTACTTTAAATGAATCCTTCTTACAGAGGAACATGGGAGTCTTAACAACTCTGGACTGTGAACATAATAATAACAATGCTAAAACTATCAAATATATATAGTGTACCAGTCACTGTTTTATGTACTCAGTATACTTTATTTTATTTACTCTTCACAGTTACTCTGTGAGCCAGACATAAACCTGCTATACAGATGAGGACACAAAGGCAAAGAAAGTTTGAGTAACTTGCCCAGAACTAATTCCAAAAATGATTCACTGATGGTTATAGATCACAAGAGCAACAATGAACATTTTAATATTTTCTTTGAAAGAGTATATATGCATAATTAAACATTAACTTTGTAACATACATAACAAAATCTACCAAACTCGCTATCTCTTGTTGTTATTGTAGCTGTTCAGTCACTCAGCTCATGTCTGACTCTTTGCAACCCCATGGACCGCAGCACGCCAGGCTTCCCTGTCATTCACCATCTCCCGGAGCTTGCTCAAATTCACGTCCATCGAGTTGGTGATGCCATCCCCCCATCTTAGCCTCTGTCATCCCCTTCTCTTCCTGCCTTCAGCCTTTCCCAGCATCAGGGTCTTTTCCAAGGAGTCGGCTCTTTGCATCAGGTGGCTAAAGTGCTGGACCTTCAGCTTCAGCATCAGTCCTTTCAATGAATATTCAGGGTTGATTTTCTTTAGAACTGACTGGTTGGATCTCCTTGCTACTATCTCTTATACTTTGTTAAAGGAGAGAAAGGCACAGATGGGGGGTAAGTGCAAAAAGAAAAGAAAGACCAACCAAAAAAGGAGAAAATATAAATATTAAACTCTGGAAAATTTTTAGAAAGAAGTTAAGGAGGAGAGCAGAGAGAAAAAAGTGCAGGAAGATGAAAAGAAAGAGATGCAAAATGATTTCAGGGTAAAACAAAGGGTTCAACAGATCAGAAGGTAGTTCCTGGTAGGGCCATACTGGAACTCAGGGCAAAAATAAAGATCAATAATTATGATCTTGCCTTTAAATTTTTATGTTTTGTTCATCATGAATTTCTTTGTGTTAATATTGATATTAAAAATATATTTCAGTAAAATATTGTTTATCCTGATTACTGAATTTGTTGCCATCTCCTTAAACTTTATGCCAAAATGAGGGTCTCGTTGACCCATCTTGGTCCTGGCCCTGCCTTCAGTTTCCTCTGATTGTCAAATGGTGCTATCTGTTGATCAGGCTATATTTGCCTTCCCTGCTACCAACCTGTTTCACAACCTGCTTATTCTGCAGATGGGCTTATAGCTCCTGGCATCCTACCCACACCGGAGCTCTCAGCGTCCTCACTTACTCTTCTTTCCCCATTGCTAAAACAATCTGTTCAGAATTTACCTTCTCCTGTTTACAGAGCATCTGATAATACTCCATTTTGCTTTGCTTCTAATAAAGTTGCTTATTGATTGAAGACTAGCTTAAAGGTGTTTCTTTATTCTAAGCAGTTTATGGAAAGAGAACTGCCATGAACTCCCGGCTCAGTTATGCATCCAAATGACCCTGTGATGGGGCACCTTTCAAGCTAGCTTATCTCTCTGGATTTTAGATTCTTCATTATAAAATAAGTTTGGATTAGATGATTTCTATGGGCTTCCCTGGTGGCTCAGATGGTAAAGAATCCACCTGCAATGCAGGAGACTTGGGTTTGATCTCTGGGTTGGGAAGATACCCTTGAGGAGGGCATGGCAACCCACTCCAGTATTCTTGCCTGGAGAATATCCATGGACAGAGGAGCCTGGGGAGGTCTACAGTTCATTGGGCCACAAAAAGTCAGACATGACTGAGCGACTAAGCACTGCACAGCACACACGGACCTTTCAGCTAAAACAATCTATAATCCTGTGACTGCCTTTGTTTTCAACTTTGGATTTCTCACATTGTACACACAATTGGCCTTCAGGCTTTCAATAGCAGGAGAAGTAAACATGTACTAAAGTTTAGAACTTTTTGGAGGTCTGGTACAACCAAACCAAAAGTCACATTCACTCCAAGACCTATAGGTTTCCCATGGCTCTATTTTAGGAAATGAAATAAACTTACTGCTGATTAGGATCCATGTATATGTATTCTTTTTGATCTATGCTAAAAGAAGCTGTTAATCTGTAAATTAAGTTTATAAGGCAGATAACTTTATATTCTCCAAACTTGTGCTATTGGTGATATTTTTTTCATTGACTTCTGAGTCCAGCAATTTATCAAAGAGCAGCTGACTGTCATACAGTCTTAGACCTAAAGTACATGACATAAATTTATTTGCTCTGACAAATGAGTTGGAACTATTTTTTTTCCTCCTCTCCTTTTTTCTCCCAATCCTTTAAAGATGTTCATAAATTATGAACTTCTGAAAATTGGTTTCAAAGTTTGCCATTTTATTCCCGACTTTAATTAATTCTTTTGGAGAAGCTGTCATGTCTTCACTCAGAAAGTCATCTTGGTAACTTTTCAGCTATTGAGATAATATTTCCGCTTCTAATAGCAAGAAGTGATTGCATCTGAAATAATTGTATAAATAAGTAAAATAGATTAACATTCTTCATTATGTAAGGAATTCCAGGGTTGTAAAGAATCACTGATATTCTTCAGATCCAATCATATGGAAGAACGTTTTTGTATCTAAAATTGTTTACATCTGTGTCTATATCCCCATGAATGGAGAATCACGGCGTTTGAAATGTAATGCAGTATACCTTCCGAGTCTGTTCTGTGGTTATGTACGCTGAATTTGCATAAGAGAACCTTCCCGGATGGCTCAGTAGGGTTTGATCCCTGGGTTAGGAAGATCCCCTGGAGTAGGAAATAGCAACCCACTCCAGTACTCTTGCCTGGAAAATTCCATGGACAGAGAAGCCTGGAGGGCTACCGTCCCTGGGGTCACAAAAGAGTTGGACACAACGAACCAGAACCAAAGGACAAGTGGGGACTGAAATGTGGCCTTCACTCAGCTGGACAAGATATGAGGTAATGGGGACCCCCCACCACCACCCAGCGAGAGCACAACTTATTTGCACAAGGATGTCCTATGGGCTACTAGCTCTCTGATATTAATAAAATGTTTACACACACATGTACACATCTGATTTCCAATAGACACCTCACAGCAAGTTCCTCTCAGTCTTTTATTCTTTATTCAGTGGACATTTCCCAATGATGAACCATTTGTGTTTTCTTCAATAGAGATAAATTGCATGCAATCAAATTTTAAGTTGTGAAAGTAGTATTTTCAGTATTTAACTCAAAATAAACAAAGGCTCTGAAGAACTGTGGATTTGAAATACAGTTCCCAGATTTAATGATTGAGTTCCAAAATTAAGCCAGAAGGAAATATAAAATATTGATGCCTTCCGGTAATAAATTGGAAGCCCCTGAGCAACGATCAGAGCTGAATTCTTTCATAGCACATACACCTTTCTGTCAACACTGTAGTCAGAATGACCCGACGATAAACAGGTATAGGCCGACAGTGATTCTTCGCTGACTCTAAGACCACTCTAGTGGTTAGAGTCGGAATGGTTAAAGATTTTTATTGTTCACGTAGACAACCAAAGTATAGAGACTCATGAACGTGGAGACACAGGCAATTCTGATCCTTAGCATCTCTAGAGATGATTACAGGGGTTACCTCATAAATTTCAAAACTTGGACAGGCACAGTTCATCATAAGAGAGCAATTCTTTCTTAAACTGAAATAAAAATAGTATTGAAAAGGATTGCTCATCACTGTCTTAGCCCTCTTCAGTATTCATTAGTATTCCTCCTTCACAAATATCTCATGTTATGCATAGAATGAGACTCTAAAGATACCTTTCCAACAACTAAGAATGAGCTAAATTTGACTATAAAGAGGGAGTTTCCTTCAACCTTTTTAAATGCATATTCTCATTTTTGACAAATTTCAAATTTACATGGACATTTTTTTCCTGTAGGAGAGCTGGTTTCTCTACAAAATGCGTATTCCACAAGAGATAAATGCTTAAAATATTTATACTAACTTAGAAAATATCGTTAGTTATACCTTAGGGTGCTAAAAAATGGTGATATGAATCAGAGCGCTTAGAAGTAAAGCTGAGAAGCTGTTGTTTTTATGTTGTTCAGTATGTCAGTGTACATTATAATTATTTTTCAGGAGAAGAATTTTCTGAGCTGAAGTCATTTTTCTCTGCCATCTCAGAGAAAAAACAAGAATTTACATTTAATCTTGCCAATGCCCTCTACCTTCAAGAAGGATTCACTGTGAAAGAACAGTATCTCCATGGCAACGAGGAATTTTTTCAGAGTGCCATAAAACTGGTGGATTTTCAGAATGCAAAGGCTTGTGCAGAGACAATAAGTACCTGGGTAGAAAGCAAAACAGATGGTAAAGTTTCACATTTCCATAAAGTCATTATTTGCCATTGTATTCATGGTTTTTAATATACTAAAGTAAAGAATGATTGAATATTTTCCTATTAAACTATGGCTCAGAGGGATCAGTTCCTCTGTTTTGCTTCCCTGTTATTCAAATTAACACTAAATTGTAAAATAGAGAGAAACTGTGAGCTGCTTTGAAAAGTATACAGATTTTTCTTGGACAGGTAACCTGTTTGAGAATTCTTACTGGAAGAATTTTAATAGTAATCTTTTGTTAAAGTGTGTTTTTTTAAGTATGGCAGCAGGAATAATATCTTTGGCCAGATAAGACTTAGATCT
The DNA here is from genome assembly GCF_910594005.1 of Cervus elaphus. Classification (NCBI taxonomy): domain Eukaryota; kingdom Metazoa; phylum Chordata; class Mammalia; order Artiodactyla; family Cervidae; genus Cervus; species Cervus elaphus. The sequence goes on along the minus strand of NC_057833.1, from coordinate 20,502,712 downwards.
ATCAATCTCAGATGACTTCTTTCCCACATACACTGTAAATAATTAACACATATTAGCTGGCTGTGTTAATGTTTCATAATAAACATTGATAGTGCCATCATAAAGTTGTAATCTAAACTTTTAGGGATAAGCTAGCAGAAACTCCAAAGGCACCACTGAGAGACATAGTAGAACACAAGTTTAAGCTCATACAGATCTGAGTTCAAATCCTGACAAGTTCTAAGCCACGCCCCATTTAAAATGAGGATACTGTTACAATGTTTCAGGATTATTGAGAGATTCAAAAGGATGTGTGTGAAGAGACCAGTATATATCAGGCCCTCAATTTATAGCAACTTGTTTCTTCATTCATTCATTCTGCTATTTTACACAAAAACAACTGTGATGTGTAAGATGAGATTCTGTTTTATGTGGGGAGCCTCCGATGGAGAAGCATAAGTTGAAAATGTGAGATGGGTGTTGTGAGCACTGTTTACAGGCAAGTCCTATTACTGGGATACACATTAAGAGCATCCTTAGAGAGCTCCAAGGCACCTGATCATGCTTTTGACTCATAACTTTGAAACACTTATTAGACATAGAAATCAGAGACTGTTTTTTTTGCAAGAGGAATATCACATTAGCACCTCCATTCTTACCCTTTCTCAATGGTAAATGGCTACAGATGCAATAGCAGAGAATTTGAGTGGACCACTAATTTATTAATTCTGATTGACTTGCTGAAGAACTTTGAAATAAAGCTTGAAAAATAACAACAGATATGTAGGAAGAGATACTTGATTTTGTTCTTTCTGTCTGAAAAGCAATTTACACAATTGATTTCACCAAAGAGCAGCCATTGCTAGGTCTGTCTAAATTTGTCTAAGATAATTCCGTATCTCCTGTTTCCTAATGAAGCCCTGTTTGTACCTGTTGCTTTGTGAATATTTAATAAAGCTCCTCCTTAACACCTCCAAAATTGCCAAGTTTAAATGATAAAGCACTCTATTTTTAATTGATTAGCAAGGTAAATTTTTGTTTTAATTCTATTTAAAGCAGTTCTTTGAATCACTGTTGCATGTTTCTTTCTGCCTCTTCCTCTATTCCCTCCCCAGGAAAAATTAAAGACATGTTTTCAGGGGAAGAATTTGGTCCTCTGACTCGGCTTGTTCTGGTGAATGCTATTTATTTCAAAGGGGATTGGAAACAGAAATTCAACAAAGAAGACACACAACTGATGAATTTCACTCTGAAAGATGGCACAGCAGTCAAAATTCCAATGATGAAGGCTCTTCTGAGAACGAAATACGGTAATGTGAAAAAAAAAATCACACTCTAAAGGACAACTTTGGGAATTGCTAAGCACATTAATATTTTATTTTCTCTGTTTCAGGTTATTTTTCTGAATCCTCCATAAACTACCAGGTTTTGGAATTACCTTATAAACGCGATGAGTTTAGTTTAATTATCATACTTCCTGCAGAACACATGAACATAGAAGAAATGGAAAAGCTAATTACTGCTCATCAAATCCTGCAATGGTTCTCTGAGATGCAAGAACAGGAAGTGGAAATAAGCCTTCCTAGGTTGGTAATGTCATTTTATCACTCTGGTTCTTATGTTTTCACTTAAAGACGGATTTCAATAGCTGGCTGAAAGATAACTAATGCTTGAAAAGTCTACTGACAAAAAGAAAAAGAAAAACCCGTTAGGAATTGTTACTCTACTTTATGGATACAAAGCAGGTCTGAACATTGCCAGCATTGTTTTGCCATGAGGAGGATAGAATTTAAGTACTTAATATTCTCTGAAAGGAATGAAGAAATATGTCTTCAAAACAGAATGCTGGGATTAAAAAGAATTATTACTCTTTTTATTATACAAACTTATTTTTCTCTAACATTTTTTTTCTAGTTGAAATTTAAAATATTTTATCTTCTTTGTGTTTAAGGAAAGTAAAATCCCCAAGACACATGTGATATTATACAGTTAAAAAACATGTTGTTACCTTTGATAGAGCGTGCTCTCAGTTCAGTTCAGTTGCTCAGTTGTATCTGACTATCTGCGACCCCATGGACTGCAACACGCCAGACTTCCTTGTCCATCACCAACCCCCAGAGCTTACTCAAACTCATGTCCATTGAGTCGGTGATGCCATCCAACCATTTTATCCTTTGTCGCCCCCTTCTCCTCTTGCCTTCAATCTTTCCCAGCATCAGGGTATTTTCCAATGAGTCAGTTCTTCACATCAGGTGGCCAAAGTATTGAAGTTTCAGCTTCAACATCAGTCCTTCCAATGAATATTCAGGACTGATTTCCTTTAGGATGGACTGGTTGGATCTCCTTGCAGTCCAAGGGACTCTCAAGAGTCTCCAACACCACAGTTCAAAAGCATCAGTCCTTCGGCGCTCAGCTTTCTTTATAGTTCAATTCTCACATCCATACATGACTACTGAAAAAACCATAGCTTTGATTAGATGGACCTTCTTTGGCAAAGTAATTGGTCATAACTTTTCTTCCAAGGGTCAAGCTGTTTTTAATTTCACGACTGCAGTCACCATCTGCAGTGATTTTGGAGCCCAAAAAAATAAAGTCTCTCACTGTTTCCATTGTTTCCCCATCTATTTACCATGAAGTGATGGGACCAGATGTCATGATCTTAGTTTTCTGAATGTTGAGTTTCAAGCCAACTTTTTCATTCTTCTCTTTCATTTTCATCAAGAGGCTCTTTTGTTCTTCTTCACTTTCTGCCATAAGGGTGGTGTTATCTGAATATCTGAGGTTATTGATATTTCTCCCAGCAGTTTTGATTCCAGCTTGTGCTCCATCCAGCTCAGCATTTCTCATGCATATACATTAATTAAGCAGGGTGACAATATACAGCCTTGACATACTCCCTTCCCGATTTGGAACCACTGTGTTTTTCCATATCCAGTTCTGTTACTTATTGACTGGCATACAGATTTCTCAGGAGGCAGGTCAGTTGGTCTGGTATTCCCATCTCTTGAAGAATTTTCCCCAGCTTGTTGTGATCCACACAGTGAAATGCTTTGGTGTAGTCAATAAAGCAGATGTTTTTCTGGAACTCTCTTGCTTTTTTGATGGTCCAGTGGATGTTGAGAATTTGATTTCTGGTTCCTCTGACTTTTCTAAATCCAGTTTGAACATCTGGAAGTTCACAGTTCACGTACTGTTGAAATCTGGCTTGGAGAATTTTGAGCATTGCTTTGCTAGTGTATGAGATGAGTGAAATTGTGCAGTAGTTTGAACATTCTTTGGCATTGCCCGTCTTTGGGATTGGAATGAAAACTGACCTTTTCCAGTCCTGTGGCCACTGCTGAATTTTCCAAATTTGCTGACATATTGGGTGCAGCACTTTCACAGCATCATCTTTTAGGATTTGAAATAGCTCAGCTGGAATTCCATCACCTCCTCCAGCTTTCTTTGTAGTGATTCTTCTCAAGGCCCACTTGACTTTGTACTCCGGGATGTCTGGCTCTAGGTGAGTGACCACACCCTCGTGGTTATCTGGGTCATGAAGATCTTTTTTGTATAGTTCTGTTTATTGCAACCTCTTCTTAATATCTTCTGCTTCTGTTAGGTCCATACCATTTCTGTCGTTCATTGTGCCCATCTTTGCATGAAATGTTCCCTTGGTATCTCTAATTTTCTTGAAGAGATCTCTAGTCTTTCCCATTCTATTATTTTCCTCTATTTCTTTGCATTGATCACTGAAGAAGGCTTTCCTATCTCTCCTTGCTATTCTTTGGAACTCTGCATTCAAATGGGTATATCTTTCCTTTTCTCTCTTGCCTTTAGCTTCTCTTCTTTTCTCAGCTATTTGTAAGGCCTCCTCAGACAACCGTTTTGCCTTTTTGCTTTTATTTTCTTGGGGATGGTCTTGATCACTACCTCCTGTACAATGTCATGAATCTCCATCCATAGTTATTCAGGCACTCTGTCTATCAGATCTAATGCTTTGAATCTGTCACTCCCACTGTATAATCATAAGGGATTTGATTTAGGTCATACCTGAATGGCCTAATGGTTTTCCCTTCTTTTTTAAATTTAAGTCTGAATTTGGCAATAAGGAATTCATGATCTGAGCCACAGTTAGCTCCTGGTCTTGTTTTTGCTGACTGTATAGAGCTGTATAGACTGTATAGAGGGTGTATAGATGCCATACACTGTTTAGACTGTATAGAGGGTGCTCTAACAGTCATTAAATTATAAGTAGGATCCAAGGATAATATTTATTATTGGGGTATTTATATATATATATTTAAAACTTCTCATTTTTATACAATTTTAAAGGTTACTTTCCATTTATAGTTATTACAAAATATTGGGTTCATTTTGGATAGTTATTACAAAATGAAAATCACAAAGGCATATCTCAAGAAGCCGTAATTATAAACACTAACTTCTTGATACCATGCTTCTGGGAGATAGGAGAAACTTCAGAGCAAAAGATGTGTCTAAATAACTCTCAACCTGAACTTTTAAAAGGAGACATGTCTAATAGATTATTTTCTGTCCTGTCATTTCTAAATTTTTCTTCAAACTTATTAGGGTCTTCATGGTCTGTGCCCCATTTTCCTGGCCCTCTGTCTTCCCACCTGCTTGACTTTTCTTTCTGTTTGCACTTAGCTAGGATCTAGTTAGTTGTTTGAATCGTACTGTTACCAAACATTTGACATATTTTTGTCACCTGTCTTTGCTTCTTTGTAATTATCTCCTCATCCTGAATCCTGAATATACTAAAAAAGTCTCTTGGATTCCTTAACTACTGATTTTGTTAAGCAAAAGCCCCAAAGCAGTCATTCTGGCCTCCCTTAGGCTGGAGCTTAACGGTCTATCTTCAGAGAATGTTCTTTTCTAACACTCCACCAAGACTTTACCTCTGCTCTCCAGGTACTGCTTCATGTTGATTATCTTACTCTCAATGTATGTCTCAACTCCCTATTTCTTACATAAAACATATTATTATGTAAACTCACCTCTCTACCCTTCATCTCAAAAATTGTATAAATCTTTGCTAAACTTCTCCTCCTCTATCTTCCTTGATACTCAGGAGAAAGAGGTATCCTATGCTTTCTTCACCCTAACTCTGGGCTCTTGATCCACATATTTTTAACCATCCCTTTTATTAAAAAAAAGTTAACCTCCTGGCATTACTTTTATTTATTTTTCTCTCTTTCTGTGAAATTTTCCTGCTCCCTGACTTACACATTTTTTCTTTCTGTCCCCAGATAATGTTTACCAGATTTAATTTTCAGAAATTTCCTATTCCTACTCTCTCTCTTTTTATTTTTATTCCTTATATTTCATGTCTCTAATATCCAACTCTTAAGTTCCAATCTCTCTTCTAATTCCCTACTGTCTATAAATCTCTACCTGGATGTTATTTGGTCTTTCGGAGTTTTATTTTTTAGCTCCTACTATGTGCCAAACATTGGGTATATAATGGTGTATGTGACAGATAATTTGCTTATTAATCATATAAATAGTAATTTTTGGAATTATTTATTTTCAAATTTACTTCTCTCTCGCTTCCCATTGGGAAGATTAATAGAAAAGGATGACAAACATAGAAATCCCTGAGTTTGAGGAGTGTCTATACTATGTACTAGCAGTGGGGTCGTAGGAGAGTCACTGATGTCCTGAGTTGTGGTTTTACTAGCAAAAAATGGAGATAATGGTACCTATAACCAAGATGGCTCCAGCTTCATCAATCTAGACATCAAATGTCTAGGTAGGAATGAGGTAAGTTCCAAGATCAATTGACAATAGAAAATATAGGCTTTCACCAGAATTCCTTTCTCTACCATATTGGGAATCCCCACAGCAATAGTTCACAGTCCACAAATCCATCTAGACTGCTGCGGTCTGGACAGCCCTTTTCAAACTTCAAGACCTGTTATTAGCCTCTCCAAACTGTAGCCACGTTTCTCATACAACTTCTCCCAAAGCATGGACACAGACTCTGCTTTTAATTTCTCCAAGAACAACTGCTATGAGTTGAATTATGTGCTCCTCAGATTTGTATGTTGAAATGCTAACTCCCACCACATCAGAATGTTTTCTTATTTGGAGATAGAATCTTTGTAGAAGTAATCAAGTTAAAGTGAAGTCATTAGGGTGGACTGTAATCCCATGTGACTCCTTTATAAAAAGGAGAAATTTAGATTCAAAGATACACAAACAGGGAAGGTGTTGTGAAGGGATACAGGTGAAGATGGCCATCTATAACTCAAGGGGAGAGGCTGGAATAGATGTTTTCCTCACAGCTCTCAGAGGAAACCAATCCTTGATTGGCAGATGCCTTGATTTTGGACTTTCAAAGTACAGAACTGTGAGAAAATATGTTTCTGTTACTTAAGCCACATAGTTTGTAGTAATGTGTTAAGGTAGCCTTTGGCAAGTCTATACAAGTAAGAGCAACCTCAATGTTTAACTAAACTCTACTGAAATCTAATATGGGGTTTCCCTGGCAGCTCAGACGGTGAAGAATCTGCCTGTAGTGCAAAAGACCAGGTTTCACTCCCTGGGTGGGGATGATCCCCTGGAGAAGGGAATGGCTACCCGCTCCAGTACTCTTGCCTGGAGAATTCCATGGACAGAGGAGCCTGGCAGGCTGCAGTCCATGGGGTTGCGAAGAGTCAGACGTGAATAACACTACTAAAATATAATAATAAAAAGGTCTTATGAGGTGAAAAGTAATTTAAAACCTGTTTCCAGGGATGAATATTCCTAGAGATTAGGCCATTTCTTGTACTAGGAGTCTTCTGTCTGTTACTGTCCTTAGTCTACCATTATTATGATGTCAGGGCCCACTAATCCAAATGGGGTGTCTTTCCCATCTCTATCAGCATTCAGGATCCTCCAACTTTTCCCAGTGTAAGAAGAAGGTAAGCCAGATTTTCTTCCATCCCCTCTTAGGCTAGATTCCTAGTCACGATTAGAATCTATAGCAGTAGAGTTCAACCCTTATTACAAATTCCAGACACCAAATATTTTTTTAAAATGTGGTGGTAGCTTCCATTATGCTATCTCATTACATACTTCAATTCATAGCACAAAGCCTAACAAGTAGAAACTGCTAAATAAGTGACTTATTTTCTTTGTTTGGAAGATATCTTCTCAGCCAGTACCAAACGAGAACCATTCCTCTGACTTTTTAAACCTCTATCCCTCCTATTTCCTTGGTCAGGCCCTTCTCCGTGGTGTCTAACCAGTGTTTTCTCATTCTTCCTTCTGGGTTCCCTTAAATAAATTACATGTAGGTTTTTCAATATATTCAGTTAGAATCAACCATTCCTTATTTTTATTTCCATAACCCTTTATGCAGATTTACACTATAGCCTGCATTACATGGGGTTTTCATTTCTTCATCACATTTTTGTCTGTCTTATTAAGATGTGAGTTCTGTGACAGTGGCAGACCATAGGGTCAGTGGACCACAGTCCATAGGACGGTGGCTTGCGACATTTTGGCTTCCATAGTCCCTAGCACATTTCATGGTGCATGTTAATAGTGTGGTCTTCCCAGGTGGTGCTAGTGGTAAAGAACCCACCTTCCAATGCAGGAGACATAAGAGATGGGAAGATCCCCTGTCAGAGGGATGGCAACTCACTCCAGTATTCTTGCCTGGAGAGTCCCATGGACAGAAGAGCCTGGTGGGCTACAGTCCGTGGGGTCACAAAGAGTCGGACACAACTGAAGCGACTTAGCACATGCACACACATTAATAGTATATGCTGGATGAATATTATTGAGTTAAATTACATAAATATAATCAAAGAGGTTCTATGTTATTTCCATTTATCTAATTTTATGTATCTCAGAAATCAGAATTCAATTTCTTAGTCACTCTCAGATTCATTCCTTGTGAGGATCTCAGAGAGGCCATCCTCCTTCCCATCCATGCAGCGTAACAAATGATAGGATATCAGTTATTTCTTGGGAAACTTCTCTCTAGAGAAATAAAAATGAGATTTTTAAAATTCACAAGACTGAAAATTCTGTTATCAATTATTCAGTCACATTAATACAACATTACATTTAAAATGTATTCCATTTTCTCTAAAAGGGTGAGTCTTCTGATTTCTTAAAGGAATGATTTGCTTATGTGTTAAGTTCATGAATAATTTTAGTCTATCAAGATGCATGTATTGGATTAAGGTTCCCGAGTGCTCAGATCATGGATTGAAATTTCTAAAATACATTTCTCTCAAAATGCTTTCAATAAAAAGAAAATTACCCTTTCAAAATCTGTGGTCAGTGCAGAAGAGGAAAAGCTGTACAGGCTCAATAAAAACTTTTGGGTGAACTTACAATTTTATATTTTATTACTCAATGCTGTGATCCTTTTATATGTGAATGAGTGAATTATGGTTTCGAACTGATAGCTAAAGATTTTGACAAAATAGTTTAATCAGCCATATTAGTTTCCCAGAGCTGTTGTAACAAAGTACCACAAACTAGGTGACTTAACACAAGTTTATTTTCTCAAAGTTCTGGAAGCTAGAAGTCCAAAATCAAGGGATTGGTAGGGCCATGCTCTCTTGGAGACTCTGTGTGGAATATTCTAGCCTCTGCCTAGCTTCTGGTTGTGGTTTATCATCCTTGGTATTCCTCTTCTTGTAGATCCATCATACCAATCTTTCCCTCATGTGGCCATCCTTCTCTAAGTGGCATCCTCCTTTCTTGTAAGTCATATTGGATAAAGAACTGGCTCTATTCCAGTGTGATCCTTTGATCTGAAACAGATAGACTGCCAGATGTTTCTCCTGCAAAGATAGGTTTATTCGGTATCAACAGAGAATTTCAATTTGGAATTTGTAACTATGGCAAGCCATAAGTACAAGCCTACGTACAAGTCCTTCAAAGGCAGGGGAAGGAGAATGATTATATATAGGAGAAGAAAGTTGGGAGGGCTGTAGTAAACAAGGAATCCATGATTTTTCATTGGCTGAGTCCTTCCCAGTAAGGAAGAAGAGTCTTTCTTCTTCTGGTTGGGCTCTGCCATTGTCTTCACAAAGCATGTAGGCTCCCTCTTCTGATCTCCCAACTTTCTTTAATTGCTACTTTTGTCTATTAAATTTTTCACATCCTCAACCTAACTAATTATATCTGCAATGATTCTGTTTCCAAATAAGGTCACATTGTAAGCTGTTGGCAGTTAGAGCTTTGACACATGAATTTGGGGTGGGGGATGCACTTCAACACTTAACACCTACTGTGAAAAATTTTGTGATTGTAAAAATAAATAAACAAATGCGCCTTTGATGGCAAAATTCAGTAAATGTCAAGACAAGAAAAATTAATCATAAGAATGCTTGTATATAAGCAACAGTAGGCAAGAGTGTGTGAGTGATTATAGTTATTGTTAGAAACAGTGTAGAAAACAGTTCTTCCTCTCTTTGATGTACGACTCATTTAGATTTGAAGCCAATAGGACAGAGCATAGTCTAAAAACACTAGGATGGTTTCTATTTGTATTTTTACTATTTGTATATTTACTATTTGTAACATACTGGATACCTAATTTTGGACATTATTCTGCAGTTGGATACCAATAATCACATTACCTTTTTCTAAATTTAATAGGAAATTCTACAAATATCTTAATAGTTAGATTTCCTAGGTTTACAAGTCTCATGCACCCTTATTATGTATCAGATTCTTCACTGCATAAGAAAGGGTTTGAGACTGTGTTTTTATGATTGTGTATATGGGCAAAGTTAACCATTTATTACATGTAAATAAGATAAATAAACAAGAAACTTTCATCTACATACAATTTAACTTTGTAAAGCATTTAATATTTACATTTTAATACTAAATGCTGTAGTTCTGTAGTCTGACTTGGTTACAAATTGTATTCCACAGATAAGGAAACTGTCACTCATAGAGTAAATTGATTAACATTCAGTTAAGTTCTGGGAGACAGGTTAGCTCTCATTTCCATTGGTTCATAGCCTCATGATACTATTAGTTTACTACTTATTAAAAAATATATTTCTTCTTCAAAAGCAGAGATTGATTGGGACCCCTCTATGAACAATGAACTGAGACACATGCAAAATGATAGACAGGATTACTATTGAGAAGAGAGTTGCCACTTAGGTGGAGTGGTGCAAGATGCTTTTGAACTATGGTGTTGGAGAAGACTCTTGAGAGTCCCTTGGACTGCAAGGAGATCCAACCAGTCCCTCCTAAAGGAGATCAGTCCTGGGTGTTCATTGGAAGGACTGATGCTGAAGCTGAAACTCCAATCCTTTGGCCACCTCATGCGAAGAGTTGACTCATTGGAAAAGACCTTGATGCTGGGAGGGATTGGGGGCAGGAGGAGCAGGGGACGACAGAGGATGAGATGGCTGGATGGCATCACCGACTCGGGGGGCATGAGTTTGAGTAAACTCCGGGAGTTGGTGTTGGACAGGGAGGCCTGGCGTGCTGCGATACATGGGGTCGCAAAGAGTCAGACACGACTGAGCGACTGAACTGAACTGAACTAATAATTAAATACTGAAAGAATGGTATAAGTAAGAACTTCTAGGTTCATGGAAAAAGAGAGGAGAGAAGGGAGAGGAAGCACCAGAGACTGGAACTGTATAAACAAAGACTTCAGTATAAGGAAGGGTTTGAACTAGGCTTGTTGTAAACTTGTTGAGGTCAGAAGCTATGCATATTTCCTTTCTTTGAAACCATCACAGTGCATGCATCTGAAAAATAGTAGTTGCTCAATTTGTTGTTTTAATTTGAATAGTCATGATGTTTGGGATGTGTTAGAGAGGGAAAGACTGAAGCCCAAAAGATGTTAAGAAACCACTGCAACAATTCGGGCACTCAGTAGTGAGTGCTTAAGGGAGCACCTTCACTGGGAATAGAAATGGCAGATGAAGCAGAAAGACATTTATTGAAGTGTATGACTAAGTACATATGGGCTAAGAAGGAATAGATTGTTCTGAGGTTTTAAGTTTGACTTTATAGGAAAATGAGAAGATATTGACTTATTTTCTTCTTTCCTAGCAGTCCTTATCTGGGCACCATGGACTTCTAGGATTGTAGAGTAGAATTCAGAGTCCCTGAGCATTGAAATTATTAGCAAATTTATGAGTATTAGGGAGAGTCTTCTTAGTTGTCATTAAGTTTTTGACAGTCTGGGTCTTTGAACTTGTTAAATACTATACTTTTATTCAAAAGTATAGTGATAAATAGGATTCCCGGGTGGCTCAGACTATAAAGAATCTGCCTGTAATGACAGTCCATGGGGTTAAAAAGAGTCAAACACGACTGAGGAGCTAACACTGTCAGTTTACCTTCACTTTCATAGTGATGACTAAGCAAGAGCCACAGTTCTTCAAAGAAGTAACCCTCTTTAAAAATATCGACTGATGTGACATCTCACAGTATCTTTTATCAACAGTTGAAACAAGATTATGGAAAATAGAACATGATATTGAAGACCAAGAGCTTTGTCATCTCCTTACTGAAAAACTTTGTCTTGCCTAAGATTTTTCTCTTACTGTTAAATGAGAGACTGACAATACCTGCCTCTTAGGGTTGTTTCGAGGAGTATTATGAGAAAATGTTTGTTACATTTTTACTACTCAGTATATCTTATTTTGTTATTATTTATTATTATTATTCTCATTCAGCTTTAAAATTTCTTGACAATCTGTTATAGTGGATTGCTTTCCCTGTTTGCCATATCTCACTTAATCACCACCATAAATTTGATAGAAATCTCTTTTTAATATTTAGGTTACGGTTGAGATGTAGACAGGTAAATGCCTTGCCAGAAGTCACAGAGCTAGCAAATGGCAGAGTCAAAATTACAGGGGTCAGGAAATGCTTGTGTAAAGTGGGGCAAACATGAAGGAGGGCACAGAACAGAGCAAATGGTCAGTGACATGATGAGAAGCTGGGTGAGTTACGTGAGGCTGCAGCGCCACAGAGACTCAGAAAGAGTTACACATCCCGTAGGACATCATGTTCTTGCTGGGCTAGTAATCCATCCCAGGCTGGCCAGCTTTGGATCTCTGAGTGCATGAACGTGAACTGTGTGTGGGTGAGATAACATGACCTCAGGGAAAATGAGGTTGGGTGTGAGAGGAGATAAGTTATGACCAGCTGCAGTGGTGATTACAAATGTTCATTTACTTTAACCTATCAGACACTGATACACAGCAGAACCCAAGTTTTACATTGAACATTGTCCAGATAGGTTTCCTATGTGACAGAAAGCATTTTTAATTCAGCTCTCAAGGCCAATAGAATATTTTACACACACACACACACACATACACACACACACACACACACACACATAGGAAAGTGACGAGAAACTACTATGCCCTCACATAATAGTCCAAGTTGACCACTGTCAAGGATTATGTTATTTTTTACCCTTGTGGGCAGCCCTAAGACTTGGTTCGGTTGTTTCTAAGCCTGAAACTTTCAGTGATGGCTCAAGGCCACTGTATCAAAACTGGGATTCCAAACAATTAAGGATAGGGACCTTGAAGGAAAACCGCCAAAGACATTTTGTTGTTAAACAGGAGTCCTGGGTATAAAGGAGGAGAGACAATAGAAATCCACAGTAGGGCCTGCAGACCAGGAGTGAATCCTTCTTCAAACAGAAACTCTAAATTGTTATCCTTTGTTTTCTGCAGCTTGAACTTGTATGAGACCACTTTAAGCACAATGGTTGCCTATGACAGTAAATTGCTGCCTTTTAAGGAGGTGGATAATATTTACATATGCTAAAACATTCATTTCATGATTGCTTACTTGGTAATTGTCTATTGAGTCTTTTTGCTGCTCATTCTTTAAGCTTTAGATGTATTCTTTTGACAATTTTAGAGGAGGGTCCAGGAAAAGAAAGGAAATGAGCCACATCTAGAATAAATATTAAGATTCACAAAATTTGGAAGAGGTACATAATTAACACTATACATATATGGATTGGGGCTTCCCAGGTGGCGCTAGCTGTGTAGAACCTGACTGCCAATGCAGGAGACATAAGAGATGTGGGTTTGATCCCTGGGTCGGGAAGATCCCCTGGAGAAGGGCGTGGCAATCCACTCCAATATTCTTGCCTGGAGAATCCCCTGGACAGAGGAGCCTGGTGGGTTACAGTCCATGGGGTCACAGAGTCAGACACAATGAAGTGACGCACAGCACAGCATATATATGAATTGATCGAGATTATGATTTTGAATTATATTTTGATTAGAAGGCAGTGGAGGTTAGCACGTTAGCTTTAATTGGAATGCACCTGAGTTTGAACTCTAGCCCTGTCTATCTTGTCCTTGGAAATCAACCTCCTCAAAACCTACACTTTCTTATATGTTAATGGGAATGATAATGCTCACTTCCCAGGGTTTTTGTGAAGATTAAAAACTATAATCTATATTAAGTATCTAACACATGGAAGTGCTACTTCACACCTGACTGTTCATGGCTCCAATAACTATGGCTAATTAGAAATTGGCTGTAGATTATATTTTATTTTATTAAATGGTTGAATGGATTTCTATCGCTGTAGGTTTCATCGGACTATATTATGAGCAAGACTGTTACTTAAATGACTCTCTGGTATAATTAGGCCTTATTAGAGGTTGTAATAAGTCTTGCAGTATTCTTGTCATTATTCCCAAATCATTGGACTATTATACTAAAAATAGTCAAGTTACAGATGGACTAGAACATTTATCCTTCACCTTTTAGAAGCCCATATTCCATCCTGTATAAAAAAGAATGTGGTAATTAAAACAGAATAAAAGCACAACCCCAAAGCCTCAAATCCATCATGCTACATATTATCTTTCTTAGCAGGAAGTTAAAAAGAAGTTGAAAATGATTGGCATAAAACAAGTTATTTTCATTATCAGTAGGTTTTAACATGCACATTGTGAGTTGTGCCACAATTATGCACAATTATGCTCTGGAATTATGCAATTCCAGTTAGCTAGGGTTCTGAATGAAATAACATCTTCCAAAAGTACATAATAATTTGCCAAGAAATAATTTAGGCCCAGTAAATTTTTGCTACAGAGTGTTCATTGTTTTGAAGAATTATAATTATTATAAGAAGCTTGTTCAGTATTTGGCAATTAAAAAAATAATCTAATTAGACTGATTGTGCAAGCTAATTTCTAGCCCCAGATGTGGGTCTGTTAGCTAAGAAAGGTTCCTGTGCTTAAGCAATCATGTCTGCATCCACACCAGAAGGTACCAACCAGGGCAAAGTTCCAGCCAGGGAACAGACAGAGCTCCTGGGGCAGGAGCCATCCTGGGATTTCTCTGAAGTCGGAAATAGACTTAGCTCCCTGTTGAAGGACTTTATACTCTTTTCTTTCATGAACAAAATTTCCAATCTGGTGGTACAATGTAGATAGATGCTTTTAGCATCTATAATGTCAATAATCTAGGTTTTTTTCCTTCCATTTTATTAAAATGGGAAGGTGAGGGTCATAGATTCCTGTTAGCATGGAATCATAGAAGGTCAGTGCCTGAGAGCATGTTTGAGATTCTTTGGTGAAGTTCCCTCTTTAGGCAAACTAATGCTTGGAGACTTGCATAGAATCTAGAGTCTTAACTTAGGGCCTTGCATTAGAAGTATTGGCCAGCTCTTTCTTTTCTTCCCCCTCCTATAATTTTTACTCTATTTTATTGGAAAGAAATTTAGTCCCCCTTCAGTCTTTTACCTCTTTAACAGGGCTTATTGGAAAGATGTTAGGTATGTCTGTAAACTGAAGGAAGTCACATCAGCTGGGACAGTGGATATGAAAGGATCATAGACTACTGATGCCCCCTCTCTGTACCTCAGGAGCCAACAATCTTTTTAATGAACTGTTGGCTTCTGTTTCTAGCTCATCGTATCTTGGATGTCTGCCAGGAACCATCTTGGATGATGTGAAAAAAAACTTGAGTGTGTACAGTTGCTGGAGGGAAGTTTTACTGTTCTAGGGAAGAAGCCAAATAATCGAAAACTTAGAACTCTCACCCTGTTTTGTTGGGTAATTTTTACCTCAAAAAGTAGAGTATTTTCTTCTCCCTTCCCAAGTAACCATTTATCTGGGAAGCAAGTTATTAGCAATCCAAAATTGCTCAGTGGAATAGTGGGGAAATGGTGTGAAAAATGAAGATAATGAAAACAAATTATTTCACAATAAAATATCTTCCAAGTCATCCATTAAAAAAAAAACAAAAAACCCTTTTGGTAGCCAATGTGTACAGTGTTTCACAAATTTTCCTCTTCATTTTTTTAAGCAGATTTAAAGTAGAACAAAAATTAGACTTCAAAGAAGCTTTGTATTCATTGAATATAACTGAGATATTTAGTGGTGGCTGTGACCTTTCTGGAATAACAGGTAATATGAAAAATTATTCTTATATTATCAAGTAAATATGTTCTCTTAGAAACTGTGTTAACTGACTGATCTTAAAACTGAAAGCGCATTTGGCCCCAGAAAATACGTACACGGGGAATAAATGTCATCGCCGTGTCAAGCTGTCTGTAAACAAGCACTTTATTTTGCATTTAAGTAGTTTTACTTAATGAAAGTCAGACAGCATGTTAGAATGTTAGATAAGCCTTCTAACCACACTTGCAATGAAACTATGCAGGAAAAGTATTATCTGGGGCTTTTATTCCTGCTCTGTTTGTATTTCCTTATCTGAATATTGGGAATTACAACTTTGAGGCTCTCATTTAAACAGAGCTAATAAAACTCCCAATTTGCAAATGTTAATTTGGTAATATTAGAGCCCATGAAATAGGCATCTGCAAGCTGTTGGATGATGAACACAGCCTAGAAATTGTAAGGTTGCAGCTTGTAGATTTAGCTTGAGACTGACAACACATCAGAGGAGATGGAGCTTTTATGCTAACTGGCACTTGGGAAATTGTGCATGGTTAAGGTGCTCACTTTCACAACAAAGCCCAAGACACTATTTCTCATCCTGGCAGTACCTACTAGTTGAAAAATAACTAAAGAGAAAAAAAAATGGAGGAAGAGGGCCAAATTATCCTGCTATTTTAAATTCAGTCTTCTGTTTTATAAAGAAAAAATAAAGTCCTAATGATACAAGCTTGTCTGTCTGATGGGGTTGGATATCCTAACCTAGAATTATTGTGTATTCCTTTATAAAATGTAGGCTTTGGAGAGGTATTCATTAACTTATTCACTTATCAATTATGTGCGTAAGTGAACAGAATGAATGAGTTTTCCTGGTGGAGGAGGTGGGTGGGGTACACAGGTGACATAGATGTTCATTATCACCTTCACACATGATTTAGCTGCCTGTTCTCACACTGACAGATAGATCTGACTTCTTTGACAATTTCATCAGCATCAGGAATGAGGCAGTCAAAATTAAATACTGCAACAGGATTCTGTCTAAGTGTGCCCTGGAATGCAGCCACCTTACCAACTTGAAATAAACCAAGCCATTTTTTAAACACCTCTTCGTCTTAAATGTCTTTCTGGCCTTCGGAAGCTCACTTGCTATATCTCAGGCATTTCAAACAGCCACTTGCTCTGCAAATTCCCAGCAATTTGTGACTTCTATAAAATCTCCTTTTACATCAATAAAATACCCCCAAAATGCTTTATAAGAGAATTTGTACAAGAAAATAACCCTGAACAGAAAAGAATAAGTGTCCAACATTTTTTGCTCTGAGTTACCTATTTGAGTTGATTTAACGACTTTGGTTCTGTCTTATTGCCTGAAATAGAACCACCATAGCCAAGGCTGGCACTATTTCTAGTCTTTAGGAGAACAGTGAATTAATTCCCTGCTAATAGTACGCTTTGTGCAATAAGCCTTTGCTAAAGGCTATTGCAGCGTCTCAGTGGTAAAGAATTCACCTGCCAAGCAGGACACGAAGTTTCTATCCCTGGGTGGGGAACATCCCCTGGTGAAGGAAATGGCAACCCACTCCAGTATTCTTGCCTGGGAAATCCATGGACAGATGAGCCTGGCTGGCTACAGTCCACGGGGTCGCAGAGTTGGACACAACTGAGTAACTAAAACAACACAAAGGCTACTGAGGGTCAGTCCAATGCTACTGCTGTGGGATATTTACACAAAAGAGACACTATCTTATACTCAGACTGTCCACATATTTTGAATGAAATGTTTTTAAAAGAGTTATTTTTAAAACTTGGAGATGAATGTTTGACTTCTGTCACCCTTAGTAAAATATTTAACCTTTCTGAACCTCAATTTTCTAATCTATTAAATAAACAATATATCCTAGTGGCAGAAATAATAAAAGGACATATGTAAATCAGCTTGTTCAACATCTGTTCTATAGTAGATGGGCTTCCCTTGTGGCTCAGATGGTAAAGAACCCACCTGCAATGCGGGAGGCCTGGGTTCGATACCTGGGTAGGGAAAATCCCTTGGAGAAGGGAAAGGCTACCCACTCCAGTATTCTGGCCTGGTGAATTCCATGGACTGTATAGTCCATGGGGTCACAAAGTGTTGAGCACGACTGAGTGACTTTCACTGTATAGTAGATACGCAGTAAATGTTAAATTCGAAAAGAAAATTTTGAGCAAATGGCACATTAATATTTACTTGCACATCTTCAAGCAAAGCTACTGGAAGTTTCTTATCCTCTTAACTTGATGAAGACATACTTGGAATCTTCATAGAGAATTAAGGGAAGGAATGATTACAAAGGTATAGAAACCAGTAAGTTTATGAAGTTCAGATCCCTTGTTCTAATCTAGCATCTTCCAGGTCCTGTTCTTTTTCCAAGACCATGCCATCTCTGTAGAAGATGGAATACAGAAGGTCAAATTGCTCAGTCTACTTAAGCCAAAGGCTCACTTGGTTTGGTGCCAGTGGGAAACTGCATGCAAGAAATTCTCCACTCCATCCCTGCCTGCTGTTTGCTCTTCATTCTTTGTATGGGCCCCTCAGTCATCTACTCTGTGCTCTATGCAAATCCTTATTCTAGGCAGTTGTGGGGAAAAAAATGTGCTTATTTGCATGACCTTAAAAGACCACACTCCTGCATTTTAGTTAAACCACACTCATGATATGGACGCCCGTCTTTCTCCATCTGAATTGTTTCTGTCACTGGACATATTCTTATCCATTGATTTATTTATTTGGCAAGTATTTATTATAAGCCAGCTAGCTATCTGCCAGGCAATTTTCTAGAGTTGAATAAAATCCACAAATTCCCTCTCCTAATGAAGTTTACATCTGTTAGGGCAGATGGACGATTAACAAGTAATTAATTAATTAAATGATGAGGTGATAGATGGTATGAATTAACTAAAATAGAGTCATGG
The DNA here is from genome assembly GCF_910594005.1 of Cervus elaphus. NCBI lineage: Eukaryota > Metazoa > Chordata > Mammalia > Artiodactyla > Cervidae > Cervus > Cervus elaphus. The sequence continues at coordinate 20,484,407 of NC_057833.1, read as the reverse complement.
GATAAAGAAATTAGATCAGATAAGAGCAGAATTAGACATGGTGGAAAGAGAAGATTGCTTTGAGGAAGTGTCATTTTTATTGAGACCTAAGTAACAGGGGACCCAATCAGGGTAAATTCTGGGAAAAGGGATTTTAAGCAGAGGGATAGATGAGACTAAAGCTTTGATGCTTGACCTTGTAGCTGGAGCTATTGGGTGAGGAAAGGAGGGTAGGAGATGGGGATCAGAGGTAATCAAGGGCCCAGACAAAGTCATCACACACAGAGTCTGGAGTTATTTTTAGGAAGCCATTTTTTATGCAAATCACCCTTTGATGACTTCTCTCTATCTTGCCTGAGGGGATTTACTTTTCTGTAAGCTGTCAGAGATGGTTCCCCTTGACTAAATTATTTCTTCATGAAAGCGTTAGTCACACTGCTGCTGCTGCTGCTAAGTCGCATCAGTCGTGTCCGACTCTTCGTGACCCCATGGACTGCAGCCCACCAGGCTCCTCCGTCCATAGAATTTTCCAGGCAAGAGTACTGGAGTGGGTTGCCATTGCCTTCTCTGTTAGTCACACAGTCGTGTCCAACTTTTTGTGACCCCATGGACTATAGCCTGCCACGCTCCTCTGTCCATGGGATTCTCCAGGCAATAATACTGGAGTGGGTTGCCATGCCCTTCTCCAGGGGATCTTCCCAAACCAGGGATTGAACCACAGCCTCCTGAATTACAGAAGATTCTTTACTACCTCAACCAACCCCTATTTCTTCATAAACTCTTCCAAATTCAGTTGTATTGATGGGGTCCACCTGCATCACATCAGCTTTCTCTTTCAAGAGGGACAAAGCACCTTTATCTCCTTTCTCTTCAAGAGTCAAGGCTCGCCTTGCTCTCCTCCACCCTCTTGCCATCACTGAACCCACCACCACCTTTTTGTTGTTTCTGCGAGGAACGTTGTCAGGTCTATCTGGTCTTGACGCAGCAGGGACGGCAGATGGCTTTTGAACTTACAGTTTCACTTCCCCCTTCTCAAGGAGATGCTCCACAGGTCACTATATCAGAGAGGCTTCACACATACATCAGTTTCACCGAGGGGATGAATGGGGCCTTCTCTCTCAGCTTGTTCCCACAGCAGAACAAAATGTTGTTAAGACGCTTACACTGAGAAATCTGACAGGTTTTAAAACCTAGCTCTGAAGTGATTTTGGAACAGATGACACAAAGCCCTTTAGACTTTTATCACCTCACCAGTCTTGAAGGAAAGTAAATTTTGTTCTAAACTCAGATCAAAACCCTATACAGAGTTTAAAAGGCAAGTTGGCTTTGAGGTTGAAAACATAGGGTGGGATTAATTCATATCTGTAAAGCCTTTTTCATCTTATCTGTAGACCATGACGAAGGGGAGCAAAACCTTTGGTCCATTGAAATATTTCACTTAGTGGGGTGCCTGACTTGAGGTTGATCCCCTTCTATCTTTACCTTCCATATCTGAGCTAAACTTGGTCTCTTCATGTTTTCTCTATATCATCTCTGCAAAAACTAAACCTAAACCACCTTTATCTCTAGAAAATTAACTAACTTGGAAAGCATTTTTTCCCCCTTTTTCTTTGTTCATTTGAAAATGTAATGGGATCCAATAAATAATGCTTCTGAATTTTAACCCTTAAATGCACTTTCATATTTTCTAACAGATTCTTCCGAGGTGTATGTTTCCCGAGTCATGCAACAAGTTTTCTTTGAGATAAATGAAGAAGGCAGTGAAGTTGCAACATCAACTGGTAGGACAAAGGATGTCACAGGAAGCCAGGAGGAAGGACTGGGGGAAATGAGCATGAGGATGCTGGCTCTTTGTGGCTCTCTGATCTCCTTTCCCCCTCCTGCTGTTCAGTACAGTATAGGAAGGGCAAAGTGGCTATTTAAGCTATTTATGCGTCTGGGTGGCTGGAATTTAAGGCAAAAAAAAAAAAAAAAAAAAGAGGAGGGACTGATATCTACTGATATCTGCTTATTTGTGAACTGGATTACCTGCCCATAGCAGTCAGGCTCAAACCTGAAATCATGATTGCTCAGAAATGTTCACTCTTAAGTAGTTGTATTCATTTCATTCTTCCTCTGTGCTCTTAGTTCCTGCTTTTCTAATTTGATTCTTGTTGTTATGTCTATGGCAGTGGCTCTCAAACTGAGCTGCATGTGAGAGTTAGCTGAAAAGCTTTTAAAAATTCTGTGCCCAGCCTAGAATATTGAATATTCAATTGAATATTGAGCACCCTAAAATATTGAATCAGTATCTCTGGTGATGAGATTTAGCCTTCAGTATTTTCATACATTTTCCTCAGTGATGACAATGTGCATCAAAGGTTGAGAACTATTGCTCTCCAGTGACTTGCAGCTTATCCTTGGTACTGTGAGTATAATGCATAGACCAGCAGCATCAGCATCATTCTGGAACTTATTAGAAATGCAGAACCTCGGGCCCAACTCCAGACTGACTGATCCAGCATCTGCATTTTCCAAGGTCTCTTGGTGACTTGTGTGAACATTACAGTTTAGGAGCCGCTCTTCTATATCACCTTGAACAAATGGCATTTTGAATAGTATCTATGCTGCATAAAAGTAATACTCAACAAATAATTGGAGAAAAAGCCTTAAATTCAATTAGAAGTAGGAAGACAATCTTAATGAATTCCTCATACACATATTTTAATTTTTCAGACTATTTGGATTTTAGCCAGTATGTAAAAGATATACATCCTTTAAACAGTCATATTGATAAATTTATATCCAGATTATTAACTTCTTGATTAATTTATAATGCTATGTAATGCCAATGGGTTTTGACATCTGGGTGGGCCACGCTGGGCTCCCTACTGTTTTGTCATCTCCTGAAGGGCTCCTGTACAGGCTATTACAATCCTTAGAGAAATCAAAGGTGCTGTTGAGATGAAGTTGCTAGTTCATGTAGATAAATTTTCCACTTGCTTTTACATAGAATTGGAAGAGTCCTTATAGAACCTTGTCTGATCTCTCTCATTATTTTGGTGATAAAACAGACCCATGTGTGGAGCAGTTTGCCTAAGGTCATATCAGTAAGAAACAGTAGGGTTTGGACTGAAACCGGATTTCCTGACTTCAGGTTCAGAGCGCTTCTGCCATAGCCCAAGGCCTCTTGTTTTTGGTATGGAGTTCTCTAAGAGGAGGTAACAATCACTAAGGGATCAGCAGTGACCGTGATGGCATTTGTTAGTGACCTTTGTTAGTGTGAGTATTTTGACTTTCAGGCATCTCCTCAGTGGATTTACAAAATATCTGGATAGGAACTAGGAGTTCAAACATTATAAAATAAATTGTCTAATGTAAATAAAAAGTGAGCAGAAAGTTACTGCTTAAAAGATGAAATTTTCAACTGCCTTCACTAAATTGAATCTAGTATCTGGCTTTCTTCTTCATTGAGCATAAAGTGTGAAGTTAGAATGATTCCATGAATAATCTAATATCTTTTCCTCTGCTCTTCAATTTTTAGATTTATTCCAAATTTCTCTGTATTTAGAAAATGGTTATTTTTCCACATGGTAACTCTTCAAACAAAAATGGCCTTTCCTGTCTACAAAAAATATTGTGAATATTATGGATATATTTTCTTTACTGATCTTTAAATGTGAACATCTAAATAACTCTTGTCTCTATTTCATAGGCATAAACACACCTGTGATCATGAATCTGTCACGGAATCAATTTATAGCAAATCATCCGTTTCTGTTTATTATGAAGAATAACCCAACAGGTACCTTTTTGAGAATTCCCTGGGGGAACTGTTTAAGTTCAATAGACCTAGCCTATTGAATCTGTTGGAATCTTGCTGTTAATCGCAGTCTGTTCCAGCTGCAAATGACAGTCTGAAATCATTTGTTCTTTCAATTTATTGAATTTATTTTAGTTTTTCCCAAAGTTTTTTAGTGACTATTTGTTGAGTGCTTGTTTTGTACTAAGCGTTGTGCTTTAAGAGATGTCAGTGACCTAAATAGATCAGTACTAGTAATAGCTGCCAAGATAGTTTGTATAGGTGCTGGTGATTTTAAATACCAATCTGTACAGTTAACACCATTCTAATAAGTCAGATATTTGATGAATAAAGACATAGAAACTCAAAGAGAAGTTGTGTAGTTTGCCTAAGGTCATACAACTGAAAAGTGGCTGAGTGAAAATAAGACCTGTTTGTCTCAGAAGTCAACTTTCTTTCAATGGGAGTAGAACTTGGAAGTTGCACAGTTGTGAAAGGTTTTCTAGGTAGATTCCAAGAATAAGTGACTAGCTATAGGCTCTGAGTGGGAGGGAGGGGTCAAACATTATTCCAATTCTCTAATTTGGGCAATTCTATAAGACAATGCAGTCAGGTACAAAAGGTGGGGGTAGTAGTCAGTTGGACTGGCACTACAGACATGGTGAACACATAAATGCAGATGGTCCGGATAGATGTTTTTGCATCTTATGAAATGAGAGAGGCCAGAAATGTGGATAGTGAGGAAGCTTTCTTTAAGTATATATTTAGGACTCCTCAGGAGTCATAACCCAATGACTGTATACCACTGGAAAAGAGATAATATCTTACTCATTTCTGTATCCAGCCCAGAATTTGGCCAAGTGCCCTGCACTTAATATCAGTATCTCTAGAGACTGAAGGTTTGGACTTGGGTCCAAAGACCAGTTTAATGAACTAATAGTTCTAAGACAAGTCACTATACTTTCTAAGCTATATTTTTCCCACCCCCTATTTGAACATAATATTAGTACTTATGTCATGCTGTGCTTGCTTAGCTGTGTTCGACTCTCTTCAATCCCGTGGACTGTAGCCAGCTAGGATCCTCTGTCCATGGGGATTGTCCAGGCAAGAATACTGGAGTGGGTTGCCATGCCCTTCTTCAGAGGATCTTCCCAACCCAGGGATCGAACCCAGGTCTCCTGCATTGCAGGTGGTTCTTTACTGTCTGATCCACCAGGGAAGCCTTTATCTCATAGAGGTAAATCAAAGAATACACTAAGCCTGTGACACAGTGCCTGGCACATGATGTTCATTGTGGATACATCAATAAATATACATAAAGGAAGGAAGAAAAGTGGAAAAGTTTCTCTAAATAAATTGATTTACGTGGCGAAGAGACATAGTTAATTTCAGAAACTGAATCTGTTAGTTTAACTAGCAATATTGATATTATTGACCCCCTAAGGGATATATCAGTCTCTTTTTTTAGGTTGTGTGAAACTAATGCTGGATGACCATTCTGAAAGTTACATCTTGGAAACAATGGGATAGTTTCAGATTTGCTCAGGCTGTATTAACACAACTTCAGTTCTATAGGGGATGAGTCAGTGTTATGACATAGTCTGTGTATGTCGTTTGATTTATACAACCTTAACCTTAGGATATCTCTAATTTCTTACCATTAGTATGTAATTATTGAGTATGCAGAACAGAAAGAACTGAAGCTGCATTGGGCGTCAATGCTCAAGGAAATATGGCATTTAGAATAATACTTGACTCTTTATTTTCCAAGTTGATGACTGAGGGGCTAAGGACATGTAATAGCTATCAGTTAAATTGTAGTGAAAATTCAAATTAATTCACTTATTTACTTATTTGTGATAATGCTTAAGTGTCAAACCCTTAATGACAATTTCCACTGTTTTGTGATCTTTATTGTAATGAGACTTTCTAAACTAAGGTTACTCCCCTAAAGTATTGTTTCAAATGAATGGCCACTCATTTATAGGAGGCTGTAAATTATTGCCATATATAATGCAGAATGGGCTATTATCTTAAGACAATACACGTTCAGTGATTTATTTATTTTTCCTTTTACAAATGAACTGAAGAAATTATTGGGATTAACGAAGCTGGTGATTTACCACGCACGGTGAACTACCAAATGGCATAATGATTTATATAAAATATATTCATTTGACAATTCCTGAAGTATGAGAATGAATGATTTTAGGTTTAGTAAAAACAACTTTTGCCTAGATTTTAAATTTTCCTTTGGTCAAACAAACTTCTTATGCAAAATCCATACATTACTTGTATTTTCCTATCAGTATTTAACTTCCTATAATATATACGTTTCAGTATACTCATCCAAATCTCTTACTGAGCCAAACTTCCAGGGAAATGAAGAACGATTCTTCTTCTTTAAGGTTGAGGGTATAGGACAGCATTAGAGACTTTCAGAAGAAGGTTTTGAAAGATGCTACATGAAATGTGCCATTTCCCAGAAAGTAGTGAATCACGGTTTTGAAACTAACAGTGCTCCATACATAACAACAACAACAAAATACTGTGTTTAGAATTTTTTCAGGTCCTAGGTTGAAGGAAGAAGCAGACTGCAGGGTATTCATTAAAAAATCTTTTTTCTAGGCTGTTAGCTTTGGTTATGCTATTGTATTTTTTACATTATGAACTAAAAAACTGCTTCTGACAGAGATGTTTTATAGCTATATTATTAAATATGAGGGACACCTCTTTAAGAAGGGGGCATGAAAAGTGGAAACAACAATGAATCTGCTTCAACCTGCTCTATATCCATTGAGACTATGTCAAGGAAGATTTCACTAATCTGTCCAGTTTAGTAGTGAGTAGATTGGCTATTGCATGTAGACTTAATTCAAAATGTGGTTCTCCTTGGTCAGAAAAGCAGATTGAAAAGACTAGGGCAAATGGCTTTTATGTAAGGTCCTATACTTCTGATAGTTTAACATTTTAAACTATTGTCTTCAATTTATGAGGTTAGCCACTTTAAAAATTCTCCAAACAAGCATTTCTGGTAAGCATTTTAATGCCAGAGAATTACAAAGATACAAGAGTTATTGTTGGTTCCTCTTGTGACTAAAAACAGTATACAGTCTAGGGAAGTTATTTATGTATCCATGTCTATCTGAAAAAAAGAGTATTTGTTTTCTAGTATTGTTGGAATTGTTTTGAGATTTTTATGGCAAAGTATTATTAATTATAATCATAAAAAGAAGAAAAGAATCTGCTAGAGATTATGTCTATTTCTGTGTTAATTGGCTTTTTTAAGACTGTGTCTTTGGACTGAAAAATAAAGAGTTCATGAAGGGCTCTTCCTTTTTACTTCATTTCTGCCATTGTTAGTTCAGTACTTATTAGTATAATGTTCATTTGCTTTAAAATTATGCAAAATTTTATTTTGTAGTTTTTGAAATGAACCTTTATTACATATGACTTTAAAGGAGGTAACCTAAGGCAACACGACATTGAGCCATTCAAGCCATTTACCTTTCCCTAGTTGGCAAGAAAGGTGAATGGATTTTGACATGTCATTTATTTCTGTTTTGTCGTCTAGTTTTTAGTCCCTTTTCACTTGAAAAACACAGAATGGCTGGAAACAGGTGTTTACATTTATGCTGTATACTATATCACTTTGGTGAGGATGTGAAAGTATGAGAGATGTGAAAATATTGCCTTTAGCAGTAAGCTTTGATTCAAGCTGAAGGAGGAGAACTGAGAAACTGCACTTTTAACCCCAAGGGTTTACATTACATGCATAAAGAGATGACTGCTAATGCCTTAAATTTAAAACGTTTCCTATGCTCATCACCATTTTATTACTCTATGTTTGCCTGACTGAGTCTCTATATTTAGAAGAACACCTCTCTGTCACTTTAATTTTGCTTTCCTTTATGAAAACCAGAACTAATGCATTTTCCATGACAAGCTGTTGTGGGTGTTAATATACTTCATAAATTATCAAAAAATGATTAATAATGATATAGTCATCTATTTTAGAGAAGTGGGCTTTGTTATTAGACATTGCCAGTTTACCTTGTAGTAAAAAGACTAAATGGCTTGTTAAAACATTAAGAAAAATTGATTATTATCATCTTTTTTCCTCCAAAAATTCCTAAAGATCTTTTTTTCTTTTCCTAGATTCAATTTTGCTTATGGGAAGGGTGACAAATCCTGAAACCCATGGGATGAAGGGAAGAGATTTAGATTCACTGTGAATGGCAAGTACAGCCTCGGAATAGAAGGTTATTCCTGGAAAACAGTTGACTGGCAAAATATCATCAAATATTTTCTATACATCTTTTTCTATCTTAAACAGTGGCTGTATTAATCTGTATCCATGAATAAATGAAATTATGCATTAAATGTCTTTGTGCTTTCTGTATTTTTATAAAGTTTATATGAATCAAAAGCAGTGAACTTACATAAAATATTAATATATTAGAACAGTCCATCTAAGATATCTTAGATATAAAAGTCCTGTCTTAGATATCAAAATCTCTATATTCTTACAAGACTGAACTATCTCACTCCCAAGTATAGCACCTTTATCCAGACCATGGAGAATTGAGTCAAGAGAGAGAGTGCATGTACTGGTACCTCTCTGGGGTACCACTTGAGATACCAAGATCCGGTACCTATGATAGTAAATGAACTTTGAGTATTTACTTTATCTTAACTTGGCATTCCATGTGTTATGTTTAATAGTTGCCTTGTTTCAATACATATCAATTTTTTTCTGACTTATGCCTTAAACCCATAAAAGAAAGTAGAAGCAACAAGAACTTTTTAATAAAGTTTTCCTGTACATGAAATTGGCAGCTAAATTAGTGTAATTCAGGAGGCTGACCATCCATGATTTTATATCACTGAGCTAATGGAAATGTTAGAGCCAAGATTGTAATCTACAAATATTAAACACAACACACTTCCTCTGATGTCAGATGTAAATACCCCAAACAATACTACTTTCCGATGACTTTATATAACATTTCATAGTTTTTCTATTTTCATGTTAGTGATGAAAAGTGTCCTTTTGTTTGTGCTGGGAATTCTCTGCAGAGTTTAATGATAATGGCTTCCCATTGTTGAGCTCTGATTATGTGTCAGGCCTTGAAGTCAGCACTTTTTGGACATTATGATAAATGCAGGAAAGATCCATGAGCTACTATTATCCACATTCCTGATGAAGAAACTGAAGCTCAAACACATTATATAAGCAGTCAAGGACATATAACAAATAAGTATGGAGTCTTTACTGTATTTCAAAGTTTGAGCTCAGGACTATCTGTATCAGGAGACTGTGACCATAATCACTGAGTTATAATCCCTCTTAAGTACGTCCTTTAAAGTAGTGCAGATTTTCCCCTGAAACTTCATGCTCTCTAGTCTCCAGTGTCCAGATGTCCATCTGTAGCAAAACCTAGAGCAATATTCAAGACCATATGAAGACAGCTTTACAACTAATTGTGATGGCTTCAAACCTTAACATAATCAAAAGTAATGCTAGCTTTCCTAGACTGCAAATTGCATCTTACTTAGACATAACACAGTGAATGCTAATATATATGTTAGTGATATATCATAAGTTTGTTCTTCATCATGGAACTGATTTAAAAATATGTTTCCTTAATTTAGGAAGAAGAGCATAGCACACTATTAAAGGGACAGTAGTTTTATTTTCAGGTGTTTTTCTTGGGTTAGGTAAATTTGTACATTCTCTTTCATGTGTTACATGTTAATCTGCTCTGGAGATTCATTCATCCCTTCCACAAATACTTATTGAGCTTCTATGTTCCAGGCACAGTTGTGTCCAACTCTTTGTGACCCCATGGACTGTACCCCACCAGGCTCTTCTGTCCATGGGATTTCCCAGGCAAGAATACTGGAATGGGCTCCCCTTTCTCTCTCCAGAGGATCTTCCCGACCCAGGGGTCAAACTTGTCTCCTGCATTGCAGGAGGCTTCTTTACCACTGAACCACCAGGGGTAAACCAGTAAACAAAACTGACAAGGTCTCTGACCTCACCAAACTGACAATTTACCAGTGGTAGAAACATACTAAACCAGTGAAAAAATAAAGTAGGATAATGAAATAGCAAGGAATTTATAACATCAAGTAATGTAATAAAGTGACTGTCCAGGTTTCACTTTAAGTATATGTTTTCATAATATGTTCCTAATATATATGCTTCTCTTAAGTAAGATTTGTTAAATGTCTGCCTCGGTTTTCCCACTATGGAGTCCAACTTTGCATTGTTGCTGTTTTCTCTGCCAATTTCATGCTCTACATCTGGTAGGCATTACTTGCCTTACAAAAGGAGGTGGTTTAAGCTCCTTATAAAAGAGAGGAACCTTCTGGTGTGGATTCAAGCTTAAAATATCTCCTTTCCCCATTCTAGACACATAGTTGCCAGAGCATTTCTAAGATTAAAACCTTAGTCTTCACTTTCATTGCAGTTAACTCAGTGGTTATTATAGTTTCATATTACAAAGGTTAGAAGTGTCTGGAATGTATTTATAATATATATGTGTGTATTTACTTATTTATGAAATAAAGTAAGTATGAAATAATTTTCTCTGCCAAGCTATACGAAACCATTAAGATTCACAACAGTATACAATATATGTGGGATTAAAAATATTTTCAAATTAATAACCCTCATAAAAGCTTAATATGTCATATATATAAGCTTAATATATCATATATATAGATGTAATTTCAAAGTTATTAAGAATTAGTTTCATTGACTTCACATAGTTATAATACATGGCATATTTTAAAGGAAGGAGTCTGTTACATTAGGAAATGGGGCCTGGGAGATCAAAGGTCTGAGACAATAAACAATTTCTATTTCAGGGGTGAGGTTTATAGAAGTCTCTTGAATTGGTTAATAAAAACCTGGAAACCTTGAAAGATACAGAGAAAACTTTAGGGCAAGTTTTATTAGAAGCCAGTATTTTGGACCTCTGTAAAGAAGATATTTTCTCTCAGGAAGGTGTCAGACTTCCCCCTATATGGGGTAAGTCCTCCTGATCTATGGGTCCTGAGACCGACTCATGCTTAGGGTGAGAAAGGGGGTCTACTGAAAGTCTGCTCATAAGAGCACTGTTTCTCCCTGTGGTTTAGTCACTAAGTTGTGTCCGACTCTTGCGACCCCGTGGTCTGTAGCCTGCCAGGCTCCTCTGTCCATGGTATTCTTCAGGGAAGAATACTGGAGTGGGTTGCCATTTCCTTCTCCAGGGGATCTTCCTGACCCAGGATTCAAACCCGGATCTCCCGCATTGCAGGCAGGTTCTTTACTGACTGAGCTTCTTTGTCCTGGCTCCTTGTGTGATCATCTCTTAATCTGAACCTGAAATTTAAGAGATCAAAAATCTAGTTTCTTTTTCTTTTTTGATGCCTCAAGTGACCACCTTGATGTTATAATATAAAGGACTCATTTTTCTTTTTTTTTTTTTTTCATTTTTCTTTTTAATCATTTTTCAACTAAAGATGTATTTTTCACTAACATTATATTTTTGCCTGTCATCTCAATTTTCTGGAACTTCAGTGTCCTCACTTGTACAGTGAAGGGTTGGACAAATTCTATTTAAGTTCCTTATTCCAAAGTCCTATGCTTGTAAATCTCAGGATTTCTCTACAAAGGTATGTTTGGAATAATGTCTTTTGAGTCATATTGTTTCTATAAACAGTGTTTTTGCATAAATGAAGCAGAAATCCAGGATGCACTAGAATTTTGGTTCATGATACTATTGTTAACTATTTATACTTGTTTCTTTTTATAATTCTATTGGAGTATAGTTGATTTACAATGTTATTAGGTTTAGGTGTACAGTAAAATGATTCTGTTATTCATATATGGATATTCATTCTTTTTCAGATAGGTTATAAAAATGATAAAATTGTTTTTTCATAGGTTCGAGATTTAATTTTTAAAAACAGAATGCACATAAAACAATCTTACTACTGTGGCAGAGACTCCTCTCTAGTGAAGGCTTTTGAGCGTGGTTTTGAGATGTTGCTGGACAGTGGGAGCCTAGCGGAGCACTTCATTTCACCTATCATTGCATTTATCGAAGTGGAGCCCTGTAATTAGTTCTCCTTAGTGGAATTTGAGTGGAGGTGAGTGTCACTTGTGAGTCTGTGTCTGACTGCTCTCTTCTCCTAAACCAGCCAGATGCAAATGCTCAAGGCCACCCTGGAAGTTCTATTTAGAAGATGAGAGAGGTCTGCTAGCCTGGGTACCTCTGTCATTGTATGCTGTAGATCCTCTTGCTGCTGGGTCCAAAGCCAATCAGGAATACCAGCTTGGGACTCATGTAAGCAAGAGTTCCATTTTCACTGGAGGTAGATTGTTAGTGACAATGGTGAGGGTTGACTTGGTACTTTTAACGTGGTGATTCTATAAAGTAGAGAAAACATGTGGTGTAACTTGAAATTGGATGCAAAAACAACAAGAACACAGACATAGCAGGCTGAAAGCAGCAGAGTTTGTTAAGCTGTGGAACTATTTGGTAAACTGCTGCTTGTGATAATCTGGAAAGTAGACCGTATGTGTACAGACCCAGTATCTAGCCAGAGATGACATTTCACATCTCTCTTGAACTTGGTGGAGTACTGGGCCAGGAAGATCCCTTGGAGAAGGAAATGGCAAAATTCCAGGATTCTGATCTGAAAAATCCCATGGACAGAGGAGCCTGATGGACTACAGTCCATGGAGTTGCAGAGTTGGACACGACTGAGAACTAAGCATGCTCACACACACACACACACCCCAAGCAGAATATGAGCAGAAATGTTACCTGTTTCCTCTGGCCACAGTGATTAGGAAGCAAATTTGCCTACTTTTCTTTCTCTTTTGTCCACTCTGTTTGGGGTATATCAACACTTAGGATGACAAGAAAGCCTTAGAAGACATCTGAGAGATAGCTTATCTCTATCAGCCTGGGTCCCTGAATGATTGCATAGATCACAACCACTCTATTCTCTGTTATACCATCCTTGACCAGAGATTCCTGCACTGTACTAGGGGCAAGAAATACATCATATGATGCTAAGCCATGTTAAGTAGGTAGACGGAGCTCACCAAAATAATATAATGATGTTTTCAATATATACATTCCATGTGTTAACTTGTAGTGTATATTTTCTCATCCTGGCGCTTGGCACTTGGTAAGACAATATTCTGGAATGCTATTTCATTTTGCCTGCTTCATGAAAGAAACTCAGGAATTATTCAGCGCATTTTCCCGAGCAAACTCTTCATCTCTGTGATAAAAATGTTATCTTTACCAAAAGAGAGAAAAGGATATAAAATACAGAAAGCTCACTAATGAGGTGCTTTTCTGGCTACCACACAACTCTCTGAGTAAAAAAAGCAACTTTTACCTCCTAGTTACTCTGTGTGTGTGTGTGTGTGTGTGTGTGTGTGTGTGTGTATGTGTGTATGGTGGAGATGGGGGCTAGGGGTTGAGGGTATCTTTAAAGGTTTGTCCTGAAAAGGTTTTTGACTAATATAAAAAGTAAACATCCTTTGCTTGCTTGCAAAGGATGCAGATGTAGCCTAGCTAATGATGACTTAAAAGCATGTGCTCAGTGCTTCAGAGAAAATGACAAAAAAAAAAAAAAAAATCGCAAGTCTTAGAGCTCAACAATCATTTTTGGAGATCAAAAAATATTATTTTGGATACTAATATACATATTATATTTGAATTCTTCAGCTCGTCATGGCTTGTATCACATTATTCATATTCTTTGTGTCCATGAAAATACATAGGAAAAAACATCTCTGGCAGTTAAGTTTCTGTTTTGTAATTGAGAGCTTATACTCACAGAGATCTTACTATCACTAAGTAATGTATATACAGTATCTTATTTAATCCTCACATTTCTCTTTCACCATTTGTAAAATGATAAAATTGAAATCAAAATATTAAGACACTTTGCTCTAGAATATATGCGGAGTATAAATAATAGAACTGGTACTTGACTTCTGATACATCTACCTGCCAATGCAGGAGATTCAGGAGATGCAAGAAACTTGGGTTCTGTCTCTGGGTGGGGAAGATCTCCTGGAGAAGGAAATGGCAACCCACTCCAGTTTTCTTGCCTGGAAAATTCCATGGACAGAAGAGCCTGGCAGGCTACAGTCCATGGTATAAAAGCAAAGTTGGACACAGTATTCCTGGTTTCTCTGACTCCAGACCTCACTTTTAATTACTAAGCTAGTAGTTCTCACACTTCAATTGCATCAGAATCATCTGGAACCCTTGTCAAACCAGATTGTTGGTTCCTGCCTCCAGGGTTTCTGAATTGGGAGGTCTGGATTGGGTCCTAAGTACTTACATTTCTAATAAGTTTCCAGATGGTGCTGATGCTGCTGGTCTAGAAACCATTTGAGAACCACTGAAATACGATATACTTGCTACTCTTCTATGATCTTTTATTTTTATTTTTTTGCTATACTCAGAATGACCTGATAATCAGTATGATCAGAAAGGAACCACAAGAACACTGATTCAATGAAGAAAGAGGCTGATGACAAAAGATTACATTAAAATCCAAATGAAAGAAGGTAAATAAATGGCAAAGGTGATGATTCCTCATTGCATGAAGAATGAATGCAAGCCTGCAGCCAATATTTAAAGTCTCTTATGAACTAACCCCAGATTTCTAGACTAATCTTCACTCATCTGTGCTTGGTCATCCAGCACCTCTACACTCTCTCACCTTGGGTGGTATCTACTAATGGATACTAAAGGATACCTCCTCAGCCTAGAAATGCTTTTCTCTCCCTTCCTGAAAAATCTGTCGAAGGTCTAGTTGTGCTTCAAGATTTAGTCCAAATAGTTCCTTTCCTAACACAGCCATCCAAGTCTCTCTTGATATCTACTTCTTCCCACCAAAATTCTTCCCTGTCTCATCAGAATTATTTGAGTTGTTCAAATAACAATGGGTCTAGGAAGAGTTGTGTGTTTTAATTGCACGTAATGAAGTTTCATTCGTATTTGTTTCCCATAGGATTTAGGACTCTGCTGCATCCTGGCGGTTGCTCAGTGCTGCTGCTGCTAAGTCGCTTCAGTCGTGTCGGACTCTTTGCGACCCCATGGACCGCAGCCTACCAGCTCCTCCGTCCATGGGATTTTCCAGGCAAGAGTACTGGAGTGGGTTGCCATTGCCTTCTCTGGGTTGCTCAGTGAGGGCTCATCAAATCCAAGTAATTAAAGAAGCTTGTTAGAGTCACCAATTCAGGTATATATTTGTCTTATCAGACTGTATGAGGGCCCCCAAATTATAGATAATTGTATAAGGTAGAATTTTTTGACTATGAATAATAGTGTTTCCAAAAAAAGTAACTTAAAATGACAAAAATTTACTTCTGTATCAGATCAAAGCAGACTGGAGGTTGTCAGGCTACAGCTGATACAGAGCTCTCATGACTGTAGGAGACTCAGTCTCCTTCAGTAACTCCATCTCTGTGGTGATGTATCTTAACTCAGGCTGCATCAATGAAATGCCATAGACTGGGTAGGTTAAACACAGACATTTAATTCTCACAGTTAGTGAGGTTAAGAAATCCACAATTAAAGCGTTCCCTTTAGGTAATGTAACCTTGTTTTCTACTTGCTTTTCAGCTATTTAATTACAATGGGCTGTGACATTATCTTCATTGCATTCATTCTGCTTGGGGTTGTTGTCCTTACTGGATTCATGGATTAACATCAGATTTGGACTTTTTGGCCATTATTTTTCCAAGCATTTTTTTTCTCTCCCCACATCTTCTGGACTTCCACTGCATGTAGGGTAACTGTATTACATCACTCCACAAGACACTGTGGCTTTATGTTTTTCTTTGTAAATTAGTGTGCATAGATTCTGTTTTCATGTCTTTAAAGTTCAATAATTTTTTGTTTGGCAGATCTCATCTTCATTGAATTCCATCCAGTAAATCTTTTACTACAATTTTTAGCTCTAAAAGATTCATTTTAAAAAATATTTTCTGGGCTTCCCTAGTGGCTCAGTGGTAAGAGTCTGCTTGCCAATGCAGGTGACATGGGTTCGATTCCTGATCTGGGAAGATCCCACAGGCCTCAGAGCAACTAAGCCTGTGTACCGCAACTACTGAGCCTATGCTCTAGAGCCCTGGAGCTGCGGCTACTGAGTCCACACACTGTAGACCCTGTACTCCAAAAGAGAAGCCATCACATTGAGAAGCTCACACACCACAACAGAGTAGACCCCACTTGCTGCAACTAGAGAAAAATCCACAGCAACAAAGACCCAGCACAGCCATAAATAAATAAGTAAAATTATGTGCAAAAATCTTCAATTGTTCTCCAGTTTTTATTTAGGATTCCCTTTAGATCTTTAAATATGTTTATAAAAGCTCTTTTAAATCCTTTTCAGTAGTATTCACTATTATTTTAGGGTCTACTTTTCCGTTGGTTGATTTTCCTTTAATTGATGGATCACATTTTCTGCTTCTTTGCACATGTAGTGATTCTGATTAGATGCTGGGCATTGTTAATATTGTTATTATATGACTGTGATCTGGATTTTGTTGCCTGCCTTTAAAGAGAATTGAGTTTCAGTCTAGCAGCCCTGAAATTACTTGCAGATCAGCTTGATATTTTCAAGGCCAAAGACAGGAAATTCAGTTAAGATTCAGAAAAATGATAACATGAAAGGGAAGAATATGATTTATGTGTAAAAGGGTTAAGTCTTCAAAGAACTGGAAACTTCTGACACTGTTTTCCCTGCTGATATTTAAAGTCAATATAAATAGCTATTTGTTTAGTTTTATATCCATATTTTCTCGTCTTGTCTCCACTTTGGGAAAAAAAGTTTAGAATTCAACAGAGAATATGTAGATACATGTTTTCCCTCCATATCTCCTGCAATTTCACTGAAATCCAGACAGGCTACTTCTCAGGCTATTTCCTGGCCTTTAACATCACCTTGAAGGGTGTGCAGGCCCAGAGTAGAGAAACGAACAAGGAGGTAACTTTAGATACCTTTGTAAATATCAAATTTAGCATAGAACTAATCACCTAAGAACAGGTAGAATATGATTAAGTGAGTTTGATTCTGGTGCATTTTCAAAAGATTGTTAAGAGGTGAAATTGAGTTTTATCAAATTATCTAGAGATTATTGAAGAAAGATAATTTGGAAGTTGGGATATTTGAATTTTCTCAAATATACCAAATCACAGCATATATTCTCCTTTTAGAGATTTATAGAATTTGGCAATTCAATTTTGATTAGTATATTTATTTATGCACTTCTTGTACCAGGAGTGTGTGTGCACATATATATAATATATACTTGTATATGGTAAAAAATATATCAAACTGAAAAATGCTAGAATAGTCCAATTCTACATGGGAGCATTCAAAGGAAAAAGTGGTGCTAGTCTTTGAAGAGATTTAATAAAGTAAGTTGCTAATTTATTCATTCGGTCTACCTGATAATGAAAAGTTAACAAACCAGCCCACTATATGAATAGATTATGTAAGCTTTTTCAGACTCAATTTAAATTTCACCAAAGTATATTATGCATTGGCAAATTTAAAGTAGGAAAGTAACTTCCCCTTCAGAAATTAGTGGTGTAAGATGCCACAAATATGTGAATTTGTTCAGTTTAGTTAAAAGCCACAACAAAAAGATTTATTTTTGAAAAACTGTTTTATATTTTATGTTTTGACTGTTAATATTGTAATTTTTTAGTGTTTGGCTGTACTTTTCAAGGTATGGTCTGGGAATCCTTGGGAGCAACTGAGACTGCATGAGTTCAAACTATTTTGATAACAACATTATGAAGTTATTTGCCCATTTCACCCTCAGTCTCTCATGAATGTACAGTGGAGAGTCCATGGGATTTGGACAAATGACATAACACTGCAACAGACTGAATGCAGACAGATACAAAACTATAGCTGTCTTCTATTAGACGAGATATAAAGGAGGTATGAATAATGTGAAGATATGCTACTCTTTCCTGTAGCTTTAAAATTTGGAGAACAGTTTTTTAAAATAAAAATACACTGTGTAACACATCATAGATGTTTATTGTCATTTTATTTATTTTGCAAAAATATTTATTTATTTAGTTGGTTGACCTGGGTCTCAGTTTCTGCACATGGAGCGCTTGATCTCTGTTGCAGAATGTGGGATCTTTAGTTTCCGCATTTGGGAATCAGCTCCCTATACCGCGGGGATGGAACTGCAGCCCCCAGCATTGGGAGCGTGGAGTTCCAGCTGCTGGACTGCCAGGAAATTCCCATATTATTGCCATTTTAAAGTGAATTAATACAATTATTTAAAAATTGTTCTTTTTTTTTCTCTAGTATGAAAAAACCTTTAAATATTTAAAATTATCTTAAAAATGTGATTTTTAAGTGTAGATCCCTTGAGACCAAAATGCTTACAGACCCCTAGCATACATGTATGTAAGCCACATTGACATGAGTTAGTTAAAGATTGTGCCATATGTTCAGTTATGTCTGACTCTTTGTGACCTCATGGACTGTAACCCACCAGGCTCCTCTGTCCTTGGAATTTTCCCAGGCAAGAATACTTGATTGGGTTGCCGTTTCCTCCTCCAGAGGACCTTCCCAACCCAGGGATCGAACCCATGTCTCCTGTGTCTCCTGCACTGCAGGGAGATTCTTTACCCGCTGAGCCATCAGGGAAGCCCCTAGTTAAAGATCAGAAAAACAAAAACAAATAAATGAGATGAGAAACCAAGAGTATATGACACTGTGAAATAGGCACATCACAGAGAGGTGTGTATAATGTGGATAACTATTTCAAGCAGTGTTGCATCTCAGTCCCCTGTTGTTTTTTTTTCTCCTACCAGAAAAGGAAACAGAATAGCCATACAATCTTTTATGTGATTACAGGATAGCCATGCAGAGCATGGCTCCAGAGCAGATACTGCCATAGGAAGGGCAACAGAGAATTAATACGATTGAAAAATTCATGAGAGAGAATAAGATGGCTGAGGAGTAGGTGAACATGGAGTACGTTTCTCTCCATGGATACATCAGGAATACACCTTCATACACAGACGTTCATGCAGAACACCAGCTGAGAGTGGACAGGAGTACCTGACCGGTGGAAAAGAATATATAGAACCACACAAAACTCGGTAGGATGAAGGAACTCGGGGGAGAAACAGGAGTGTTGCTAGGACTGGACCTGCCCTCAGTGGGTGGAGGAACTAAAGCAGGGGTCCGATCCCCACATCAGGGCAGTTGTCTGAATCAGAGGAGAAACATTTAAGGCTGAGAGTGAAGCAGCTGATCTGTGGCAGCCTAAATGGAAAGAGAATCAGATAGTCCTTGTCGCAGCCATACATATCCTGAACGGGGACGCAGGTCCCCTAGAAGGCAAAGTGGCTGGGAACTGGAGCTTAGGGATGGGAGGAGATTGAGGTGGGAAATGCCTGTGGAGGAAAGCCAGGCAGTCATGGAAGCAAGGCAGTACTGCTGAGTCATGCGTAGGGGGTGGAGCCATCACCATCGCCTCTCTCTCCCCACTCACCAGCATGGGCAGCTGAACAATAGAGAGGCTGGCCCATCAAGAGCCTGAGGCATGGAGCTACAGAGCAGGACCCCACCCATGGCGCCCCTTAAGTGCCTGATGTGCTGATCTACAGAGTAGGACCCCAGCCTCGGGGAGCCCTCTATGTGCCTGACGTGATGAACAGAGAGGGACCCCAGGCAAGGGAGTCCTCTAAATGCCTGAATGGGTGAGCTATGGAGAAAGAGTAGCCAAAGAGTCCTTCTGATTGCCAGTTACCAGAGGCTCAAAAAAAGACTCTAATAGGGCCACAACTCCAGCAGCTGAGGCAGTCCATGTCCCTGCACAGCTGGTGCCACCAGGGTCCCCATGACCCAAGCAGCTGTGCCAAATTCATGCTCAACCCTCACTGGGGCAGAGGTGCCACAGGAAAAATTTAAAAAAGCCTTGCATCGTTCTTGTCCAACTCTGCAACCCTGTGGACTGTAACCTGCCAGGCTTCTCTGTCAAGGGGGTTCTCCAGGCAAGAATACTGGAGTGTATTGGCCAATATTGGTTGCCATAGCCTTCTAGAACACTATATTTCCGGCTTCCCTAGCCACCAACACCCCTGAGTACCTGGTGCTGCCAGAACCCCTGCAACCCAAGCAGCTGAACTACCTCCACACCCGGCCTTCACTGGGGCAGACCCAAGTCCTTCAGGGCAGCCTCAAGAGCAAAACCCCAGTGGACAACCCACATGCCGAGGTGGAAATAAAAACCACAATGAAACCCAGGGGCAGTGGGGCTAAGGAAGAAGACCCAAAACCTTCCCACCAGCCGTACAAGCTGCAGATTAAATCCACATGACCAACTAGGCAGACTCTGTCTATAGAATATAAAAGAGGACATTGAGAGCTCCCACAAAAGCACACTAGTTCTGATAGCTGTGGACATTGGAGGCAAGATCACACAGGAGTAGGACCAGATTAGAAGCTGAGCTGCCCCCACAGCAGGTCCAGAGGCCAGCACAGGGTTGGAGGGCATCCTAGGGAGGTGAGGTGGACTGTGACTACCAGCAAGGGAAAGGATCCTGACAGCAGTGACTCAAGAAAAGCATTTATTATTCTTATATTTTGACTTGTTCTGTAGTTTCTTTCAGATTTTTCTTTTCTTTTTTCTCTTTTCCTTTTCCACCCCCTCTGTTGTAGTTGTTGATTTTATTGTCACTATGAAATCTAATTAAGCTTTTGAGTTTGTTTTTTTTTCAATCACACTTTTTACTGTAGTTATAAACTTCTGCCTCTACTTTGGTCTTTTGCAGTTCTGTGGAGTTTTCTTTTTTTTTCTTTCTTCTTCCTTTTTTTATTTTCTTTTTTAATTTTAATTTTTAATTTTTTAAGCCTATTATTATTTTTTCTACATTTATTCCTTTGTTTGCTTTTCCTACTGTTCCTTTCCCCTTGCAGTTAATCTTTAATGTATATGAATCTTCTTTATCTACCCCTAGTTAGCTTTGCATATCTATTCTTTCTTTCTTTCCTTTCCTCTCAACATATTTGTTACTTTTGTTTTCATAGCTTTATCCCCCAGTTGGCACCTTGCTTTAGTTTTGTTTTCCAGTTTGTGTTTTAGTTAGTTTTGTTCTTAACTGGTGGATGTAAGTTTTGGTTTCCTTTGTTATTTGGGTCAATCTATTGTACTTTATTTTTATTGGACTGTTTTGATTTTGCTTATAGATGTATATGTGTATATTTCATTATTTTAATTATTATGTGCCTGATTTTGTACCGTTTGTCTGGGGTTCATTTTTGGTTTCTCGTTTTTGGGTATGTGTTTTAATCTCACTTAAGGCCATAATACACCACTTGTGGAATTATCATTCCTGACCAGAAATCAAGCCCTGAGCCTATGAAGTGGGAGCAGTGGCTCCAAGACCCTAGACTACCAGAGAACTAACCCTTGGGAGTATCAAATAGTAAGAACTCGCACAAAGGAAACCACTTGAATAAAGACCTGGCATCACCCAAACACCAGTAGCAACCTATGCAGGATGCCTCATCTAAACAACAAACAAAGGAAAAATACAAACCCAATCATCAACAGACAGGATTACCACCACCTCACTCAGCCTTGCCCATCAGAGGAAAAACAAAACAACAACAACAAAAACTCAGCATAAGTCTCATCTTACACAAAGCTTAAACAAACCACTACACCAACCTTGGAGGGGGGCAGACACCAAAAGGAAGAAAGAATTCAACCTTGAAGCCTGCAAAAAGGAGACCTCAAACACAATAAGTTAAAAAAAAAAGAAAAGAAAGAAAAGGCAGAGAAATACTGCACAAATGAAGGAACAAACTAGAAATACAGAAGTCCAAATAAATGAAGAGGAAATAGCAAACTACCTGAAAAAGAATTCAGAATAAGGATAGTAAAGATGATCAAAAACCTTGAAAAAAAAATTAAGAAAATGCAAGAATCAATTAACAAAGACCTAGAAGAATTAAAGAATAAATATACAGAGACAAACAACACAATTACTGAAACTAAAAATACTCTATAAGGAATCAATAGTAGAATATCTGAAACAGAAGAACGAATCAGTGAGCTGGAAGATAGAATGGTGGAAATAACTTTTGAAGAGCAGAATAAAGTAAAAAGAACAAAAAGAACTAAGGATAGTCTCAGAGACCTCTGGGACAAAATCAAACATACCAACATTCGAATTATAGGGGTCCCAGAAGAAGAGAAAAAGAAAGGGTATGAGAAAAACTTTGAAGGGATTATAGTTGAAAATGTCCCCAATATGGAAAAGGAAATAGTCAATCAAGTCCAAGAGGTGCAAAGAGTCCAATACGGGATAAACCCAATGAGAAACATGCCAAGATACATACTAATCAAACTAAAAAGATTAAACACAAAGAAGGAAAATTAAAAGAAACAAGAGAAAAGCAACAAGTAACATACAAGGGAAACCCCATATGTTTAACAGCTGATCTTTGAGCAGAAACTCTGCAGGTCAGAAGGGAATGGCAGGATATATTTAAAGCACTGAAAGGGAAAAACCTACACCCAAGATTACTCAACCCAGTAAGGCTCTCATTCAGAATTGAGAAATCAAAAATCTTTCAGACAAGCAGAAGTTAAGACAACTCAGTGTCACCAAATCAGCTTTACAACAACTATTAAAGGGACTTGTATAGTCAAGAAATACAAGAGAAGAAAATGATCTACAAAATCAAACCCCAAACGATTAAGAAAATTGCAATAGGAACATATGGATCTATAATTACTTTAAATGTAAATGGATTAAATGCTCCAACCAAAAGACACAAATTAGCTGAATGGATAAAAAAATAAGACCTATATACTGTCTACAAGAAACCCACTTCAGACCTAGAGACACATATAGACTGAAAGCAAGAGGATGAAAAAATATCTTCTATGCAAATGGAAAGCAAAAGAAAGCTGGAGTAGCAATCCTCATATCAGACAAAATAAACCTTAAAATAAAGAATATAACAAGAGATAAGGAAGGACACTACATAATAATCAAGGGATCAATCCAAGAGAAACTCATAACAATGGTAAATATCTATGCAGTCAACATAGGGGCACCTCAATACATAAGATAAACACTAACTGACATAAAAGGAGAAATTGACAGTAACACAATAATAGTAGGAGATTTTAAGATCTGACTCACACCAATGGCCAGATCATCAAAGCAGAAAATTAATAAGGAATCACAAGTCTTAAATGATACATTAGATGAGATGGATCTCATTGATATCTTCAGGACATTCCATCCAAATGCAAAAGAACACACCTTCTTCTCTAGTGAGCATGGAACACTCTCCAGGATAGACTACATCTTGGGTCACAAATCAAACCTCAGTAAATTTAAGAAAATTGAAATCATATCAAGCATCTTCTTCAACTACAATGCTTTGAGACTAGATATCAATTACAAGAAAAAAAAAGCACTTTAAAAAATGCAAACACATGAAGATTAAACAATATGATTTTACATAACTAACAGGTTACTGAAGAAATCAAAAGTGAAATAAAAAAATTTCTCGAAACAAATGACAATGAAAACACAACAACTCAAAACATATGGGATGCAGCAAAATCAGTTCTAAGAGGGAAGTTTGTAGCAATACAATCCTAACTCAAGAAACAAGAAAAACATCAAATAGACAACTTAACCTTACACCTAAAACAACTGGAAAAAGAAGAACACCCCCCCCCACACAATTAGCAGAAGGAAATAAATCATAAAGATCAGAGCAGAAAGAAATGAAAGAAACAATAGTGAAGATTAATAAAACTAAAAACTGGTTCTTTGAGAAGATAAACAAAATTGACAAATCTTTAGCCAGACTCAAGAGGAAAAGAGAGAAGAATCAAATCAGCAAAATTAGAAATGAAAAAGGAGAGGTTACAATAGATAATACAGAAATACAAAGGTGTATAAGAGACTAATATGAACAACTATATGGCAGCAAAATTGATAACCTGGAAGAAATAGACAGATTCTTAGAAAAGTTCAATCTTCCAAGACTGAACCAGGAAGAAATAGAAATTATGAACAACCCAATTACAAACACTGAAAATAAAGCTGTGATCAAAAATCTCCCAAAAAACAAAAGCCCAGGACCAGATGGCTTCACAGGAGAATTCTATTAAACATTTAGAGAAGAGTTAATGCCTATCCTTCTAAAACTCTTCACAAACACATGAAAAGATGCTCAACATCACTCATTATTCAGTTCAGTTCAGTTGCTCAGTTATGTCTGACTCTTTGCAACCCCATGAACTGCAGCACACCAGGCCTCCCTGTCCAACACCAACTCCTGGAGTCCACCCAAACCCATGTCCACTGAGTCAGTGATGCCATCCAACCATTTCATCCTCTGTCACCCCCTTCTCCTCCTTCCCTCAATCTTTCTCAGCATCAGGGTCTTTTCAAATGAATCAGCTCTTCGCATCAGGTGGCCAAAATATTGGAGTTTCAGCTTCAGCATCAGTCCTTCCAATGAACACCCAGGACTGATCTCCTTTAGAATGGACTGGTTGGATCTCCTTGCAGTCCAAGGGACTCTCAAGAGTCTTCTCCAATACCATAGTTCAAAAGCATCAATTCTTTGGCACTCAGCTTTCTTTATAGTCCAACTCTCACATCCACACATAACTACTGGAAAAACCATAGCCTTGACTAGATGGACCTTTGTTGGCAAAGTAACGTCTCTGCTTTTTAATATGCTATCTAGGTTGGTCATAAACTCTTCAAAAAATGGCATAGAAGGAACCTACCTCAACATAGTAAAGGCCATATATGATAAGCCCTACAGCAAACATTATTCTCAATAGTGAAAAACTGAAAGCTTTCCTCCTAAGATCAGGAACAAGACAGGGGTGTCTGTTTTCACCACTATTATTCAACATAGGTCTAGAAGTCCTAGCCACAGCAATCAGAGAAGAAAAAGAAATAAAAGGAATCCAGATTGGAAAAGAAGAACTAAAGCTCTCACTGTTTGCAGATGACATGACACTGTACATAGAAAACCTTAAAGATAGTATCAGAAAATTACTAGAGCTAATCAGTCAATTTAGCAAAGTTGCAGGATACAAAATCAATACACAGAAATCCCTTGCCTATCCATATACTAACAATAAAAAATCAGAAAGAGAAATTAAGGAATCAATCTCATTCACCATTGCAACAAAAATAATTAAATATCTAGGAATAAACTTACTTAAGGAGACAAAAGAACTGTACACAGAAAATTATAAGACACTGATGAAAGAAGTCAAAGATGACATAAACAGATGGAGAGATATTCCATGTTCCTGGATAGGAAGAATCAATATTGTGAAAATGACTATACTACCAAACACAATATACAGATTCAATGAGATCCCTATCAAATTACCAGTGACATTTTTCACAGAACTAGAAAAAAAAATTCACAATTCATATGGAAATACAAAAGAACCTGAATAGCCAAAGCAGTCTTGAGAAAGAAGAATGGAGCTGGTGGAATCAACCTTCAAGACTTCAGATCATACTACAAAGCTACCGTCATCAAGATAGTATGGTACTGGCACAAAAACAGAAATATAGACCAATGGAACAAGACAGAAAGCCTAGAAATAAACCCATGCACCTATGGGTGCCTTATTTTTGACAAAGGAGGCAAGAATATACAATGGGGCAAAGACAACCTCTTCAATAAATGGTTATGGGAAAACTGGACAGCTACATGTAAAAGAATGAAATTAGAACACTTTGTAACACCATACACAAAGATCAACTCAAAATGGATTAAAGATCTAAACATAAGACCAGAAACTATAAAACTATTAAAGGAAAATATAGGCAGAACACTCAATGACATAAAACAAAGCAAGATCCTCTATGACCCACATCCTAGAGTAATGGCAATAAAAACAAAAGTAAGCAAATGGGGTCTGAGTAAACTTAAAAGCTTTTGCACAGCAAAGGAAACTATAAGCTAGGTGAAAAGACAACCCTCAGAATAGGAGAAAATAATAGAATGAAATTCTATTGTGCCAATAGTTTGTGCCACAGAATGAAATTCTGTGCCAAATGAAACAACTGGCAAAGGATTAATTTCTAAAATATACAAGCAGCTCATACAACTCAATACCAGAAAAACAAAAAACCCAATCAAAAAGTGGGAAAAAGACCTAAACAGACATTTCTCCAAAGACATTTAGATAGCTAACAAACACATGAAAAAATGCTCAACATCGCTCATTATTCATTTCAGTTCAGTTCAGTCGCTCAGTCATGTCTGACTCTGAGACCCCATGAACTGCAGCATGCCAGATCTCCCTGTCCATCACCAACTCCCGGAGTCCACCCAAACCCATGTCCATCGAGTCAGTGATGCCATCCAACCGTCTCATCCTCTGTTGTCCCCTTCTCCTCCTGCCCTCAGTCTTTCCCAGCATCAGGGTCTTTTTAAATGAGTCAGCTCTTCACATCAGCTCATTATTAGAGAAATGCAAATCAAAACTACAATGAGATATTACCTCACACCAGTCAGAATGGCCCTTATCAAAAAGTCTACAAACAATAAATGCTGGAGGGGGTGTGGAGAAAAGGGAACACTCTTATACTGTTGGTGGGAATGTAAATTGATATAGCTTCTATGGAAGACAGTATGGAGATTCCTTAACAAACTAGGAATAAAAGCACCAGATGACCCCCAATCCCACTCCTAGGCATATACCCTGAGGAAACCAAAATTGAAAAAGACACATGTATCCCATTATTCATTGCAGCACTATTTACAATAGCTAGAACATGGAAGCAACCTAGATGTCCATTGACAGAAGAATGGATAAAGAAGTTGTGGTACATGTACACAATGGGAGATTACTCAGCCATAAAAAACAATGCATTTGAGTCAGTTTTAATGGGGTGGATGAACCTAGAGCCTATGAAGTAAGTCAGAAAGAGAAAGATAAATATTGCATACTAACACATATATATGGAATCTGAAAAGATGGTACTGAATAATTTATTTGCAGGGGAGCAATGGAGAAACAGAAGTAATAGAGAATAGGCTTATGGACATGGGAAAAGGGGAAGAGAGGGTGAGGCATATGGAGAGAGTAACATGGAAACTTATATTACCATATGTAAAATAGATAGTCAATGAGAATTTTCTGTATGTCTCAGAAAACCCAAACAGGGGATCTGTATCAACCTAGAGGGGTGGGATGGGGAGGGAGATGGGAAGGAGGTTCAAAAAGGAGGGGATATGTGTATACCTACGGCTGATTCATGTTGAGGTTTGCCAGAAAACAACAAAATTCTGTAAAGCAATTATCCTTCAGTTAAAAAATAAATAAATTAACAAAACAAAACAGATGGGTGTGTATTTCTTCCCTTGAGGAAATATAAAATCATTGGAATTGTTTTGTAGAGAACACACATTAAGAGAAAAGCAAGACTAATCTTTGTCTACTCAGTGTTTGCAGAGTTCTTTACAGGGTAAATTAGAAATTCAAGTAATATTTAGTCAAAGCTCTTTGGCTACAGAAACTCACCATATTGAAACAGGAAAGAGGATTTAGGAATATTTTGATTACCAAGGGAGAAACTGTAACCAACTCTCAGGAAGGATGAGAACCCAGAAGTAACCAACATCTTGTTCAGAATGTTATTAAATTATCATCCTTCTTTTTGAAGCATTGGTTTCTCATTTTTGCTTTTCTTTGGGATCCTGATAAATTCATTTGTTTCTGTAAGTCAGATTTTTTGCTGCTTCATGCATACAGTTAAGTGTATAGTAAGTTCCCACATAAGTTTCCATATTCACAAGCCAACCTACCAGCAGAGGCTGGTTAGCATCATTAAATTTCAGTTCCAGATTATTCCAGCTTGCAATAATCTGATTAGCCCTATTTGGGTTATATGTTCAGTCCTGATTAAGATAGTTATTGTCTACAGATATTTAGGGGCTAACATTCCTGAAGGAATGTAAATTAGGTCTCAGAGAAGAGACTTGAGAGCTGGACAAACACTGCCTTTCACTAGAAGTAAGAGAGATGTAATTATATTCTACAGATTTCTACTTATATTTAAGTAACTTGATTACCCTATCTAGAGTCTCAGCCAATCATGAAACCAACCCGTAAACACTGCAGCTTTAGTAACTAGCATAATCACTTTAAAAAAAACAAACAAAACATATCATTGTAGGTAACTGTTTTGGTGTAAGGCCCCTGGACAGTTCTCTTTATGAAGCTTGGGGCTCCCTAAGCAATTGCTGTATTGTAATGAACTTTCCCTCTTTGGGCATCAGTTCTCACCTAAATTAATCAAAATCTATGTGTAAATGGGGGCTGATGCAACCTGAGAAAATAACTGTGGATATCTGTAAGTCTGAAATGGACTCCTGCAGTTGACTTTAAGCATTGGGATCCGTGTTTAAAGAATTCTGTTCAGAATGTTCTTTGCCAGAATGCCTCATCACTGTTAGTGATGTTAGAACTACACCCAATTGCAGTCATAAAATGGAAGGCCTAAATGCCACTCCTTCCTTACAGCCTAACTCAATGGGACATGCACCATTTGATCTGACACACAACTGTGGACTTCTTCTAGAATAGCCAAAAAAGCTATTAGGAATGTGGTCCACTCCCTTTCAATCCTGCCTAGAGGATGCTGAGGAAATTTAACATCTATCTCTCTTCCTTTACTATGCACTTTTATTCCTCTAGTTAAAGGGAGCAATTGGGAGTGGTATTCAAGGTTGCCTGTCTTATCAGGACTGCCTTATGTGTCTCTATGTAAGTAACCACTGAATTAAAGGGGAAAAAAATTTCTATAGCTCTACACTTGGGACTAGAAAGTCAGATCTTAATTAGACTAATCTAGTAATGAGGGCAATATGACATATGCTACAGTGATAGTTCTTTTTATAAACAATTCTTTTAAAATTCTCATTTCCAATGCATATCATAGGTA
The DNA here is from genome assembly GCF_910594005.1 of Cervus elaphus. NCBI lineage: Eukaryota > Metazoa > Chordata > Mammalia > Artiodactyla > Cervidae > Cervus > Cervus elaphus. Next base: position 20,455,610 of record NC_057833.1, on the reverse strand, counting down.
TGCCTGAAATTTTTTCTTCCTAGTTTTTCACCAGTCTTGGGGATCTGATTTGATGTGATCAAACCCCATGCCAATGTATAATGTAGTTCACAATTGACATGCTCAAGAGGGTCCTTTCCCATATATTAAGACCAGCTGGTTGTATTAGGAAAGAGGACAAGAACCCAACGTTTAAATCTCCTGGTTGCTTACTGCTACCCTAGATTGGGTATCACAATTAGATCCAGGGAAGAGAGTTAGTGTCCCATGATATAAACCTCCTCTGACCAAGGAGTTAAAAGTCTGCAAAACTAAGGGAATGAATCCATCCAGAGCTTGGAACCCTCTTATTTAGATCTTTAAGACCATGCTTTAGATACTCAAAGTCCTAGAATTCACTTCTCAAACAGTCCCAAGCCTTCTTTCTAGGCTAGTGTAGGGCATTGCCGAGAATCTGTTCTCTCTAGGAATTGTTGCACAGTTAGCGAGACCATCTTGAGACCCAGGAAAGGGCTGAAAGACTGGTGTTCACAGGGTGGCAGATGGAGATTGGCTTTACAGGGTGGGATGGGTATGCAGCCAGGCTGCCTGCAGAGTGAAGCAGAGGCAGGGTGAAAGAGAAGAGAGTGGGTTACTTCCTTGGGGATGAGGTTCTCACTCTCTTCTTACCACCATGTTTTGCTAAAGGAACCCAATTAATTCAAGAATTCAAACCTCCTTCCACGTTACTATGAAGGTTTATTTTAAGGTAAGAGAATAGATTTATTTCCCTTAAAATTTTGGCTGGATTTACAACTTTTAAATACTTAGACAGATTTGTATGTGGGCCTCCATTTCTCTCTTCACAGGGACCTGCAAATATTAGCAGTCAGCAGGCTCAGATTCTTAAGAGCTTCCAGACCAAGAAAATGCAAATGCTTTATTAATATTTAAACACTTCTATTTTGCCCTAACTGCATAGTACCCTTCTTACAGGCTAAGCTGGACAGAAAGAGACAAAAATGAAGTCCTCTATGATAGGGCAGCTTCAACTGAACTCAGATCAGGCTTCATTACATCAAGCTGTTTACAGCTTGTATAGCTATGTATCAGCCCTTTAAATTCAATCTTCAAAAGCAAGAGAAGGTGAACCTAAAAAAGTGCCTGGTAAAGAAGGGTGAAAGAGAAAGGGATCAGCATAAGATTCAGAGAAGAGCAGACTAAAACCATTCTGTATCTTGAAATATATTTTCTCTATCTATACCTCTCTCTGATTTCTTTGTCAAAAGGCACTGAAATTTGCCATCAAGGTATTATTTGTCTTTCTTGGTCATATATTAAGTCAAGAAACTGCAGGTTGAGTATATTCTTCTATGACTACTTTTGCTCTTATGATCAAACTCAGAACAAAAATCACTTTCAAAGGTTGCTATAGATGGGTGCCTAGACTTGGCAGACCAAATATACAACTGAAGCTAAGATCATTGGGTAGAGCAGGCTAAGAAATGCTCTCATGTGGTATCCTTTAGAGAATAATGCTGGAATGAAGTCCATATCTGCCTAGGTTTGCCCTAAGTCATTCAAACACAGCCTTTCGTGAGGGACCAGGGAGAGCCAGGATTGCTTTAATACTGCATCCAAACAGTAGCATGAATGCTACAGATTCAAATTTCCTATTATTTTTTATCTGGTAAATTTCACAATATTTATTTTCACAGTATTTTTTTTTCACAATTTAATTTCACAGTATTTTTTATTAAGCCCATTGGTATCTCACCATTCATGTGATTTTAGGACACCTAATATTAAAGCACAGTTCAGAGGTCAATAAAATTAGCAATGTCAATATTACTCACTGCTGATCTCCTGATAAACTGCCACATTTTATGGCAAGTCAGAATGTGGATATATTAGCCATACAGTTTGTTTTCCGGCTTGATAGTATATACATCAATGCAGCAATATTAGTGCTCATAAAGCCTAACTTTGCAGGGTTCACTCTGTGTGTAAGTAGGTTCAGTTCAGTTCAGTTGCTCAGTTGTGTTTGACTCTTTGCGACCCCATGAATCACACCACGCCAGGCCTCCCTGTCCATCACCAGCTCCCGGAGCCTACTCAAACCCATGCCCATTGAGTCGGTGATGCCATCCAACCATCTCATCCTCTGTCTGCCCCTTCTCCTCTTGTCCCCAACCCCTCCCAGCATCAGGGTCTTTTCCAATGAGTCAACTCTTCGCATGAGGTGGCCAAAATACTGGAGTTTCAGCTTCAGCATCAGTCCTTCCATGAACACCCAGGACTGATCTCCTTCAGGACAGACTGGTTGGATCTCCTTGCAGTCCAAGGGACTCTCAAGAGTCTTCTCCAACACCACAGTTCAAAAGCATCAATTTTTCGGCACTCAGCTTTCTTCACAGTCCAACTCTCACATCCATACATGACCACTGGAAAAACCATAGCCTTGACTAGATGGAACTTTGTTGGCAACGTAATGTCTCTGCTTTTTAATATGCTATCCAGGTTGGTCATAACTTTCCTTCCAAGGAGGAAGCATCTTTTAATTTCATGGCTGTAGTCACCATCTGCAGTGATTTTGGAGCCCCAAAAATAAAGTCTGATACTGTTTCCACTGTCTCCCCATCTATTTCCCATGAAGTGATGGGACCAGATGCCATGATCTTAGTTTTCTGAATGTTGAGCTTTAAGCCAACTTTTTCACTCTCCTCTTTCACTTTCATCAAGAGGCTTTTTAGTTCCTCTTCACTTTCTGCCATAAGGGTGATGTCATCTGCATATCTGAGGTTATTGATATGTCTCCTGGCAATCTTGATTCCAGCTTGTGCTTCTTCCAGCCCAGCATTTCTCATGATGTACTCTGCATAGAAGTTAAGCAGGGTGACAATATACAGCCTCGATGTCCTCCTTTTCCTATTTGGAACCAGTCTGTTGTTCCATGTCCAGTTCTAACTGTTGCTTCCTGACCTATACACAGGTTTCTCAAGAGGCAGGTCAGGTGGTCTGGTATGCCCATCTCTTTCAGAATTTTCCACAGTTTTTTGTGATCCACACAGTCAAAGCCTTTGGCATAGTGAATAAAGCAGAAATAGATGTTTTTCTGGAACTCTCTTGCTTTTTTGATGATCCAGCGTAAGTAGGTTAGGTGGCTGCCAACCTTTCCTATTCCTAATATTGTAAAACAACAACTCCATACATGCCATTGCAATGAAACCAGTGCTAAATGCTCGAGCTAGATAGACATGGTTTTTCCCTTTGAATCATTAGTGCTAGGAAAGTAGCAGATGTGTCTGACTTGCTATGGCCTGGGGAATTCTGTAGCAGAGCTGCTCCTTGTCATTAAGTAACTAGGTCTGCAAATGAAAATGAAACTCACTGGTCTAGTAACATCTGTACTAGTTAGGTGAAGGCTTAATAGCTATAAAATATAGTAGGTCCCAAATACAGGGACTTTAAAAGATCTACCATTTCCTGGGAAAAGTCTTCATCTCCACAATACAAGCTGAATTGCAGACAAGTCTGTATTCTGGCTGGGGGCAAGCTAAAAGAGCAGATGTCTAAGGCAGGCAATTTTCCTTTAAACTAATGAGGTAGAAATTGCACTTATTACTTCCATGCATATTCCACTGATGCTAAGTAAGTCACATCCCAGCTACAAAGGAGTCTGTTAAAGCAGTGGTCTAGCTAGGTAAGCACATACTCAGTTTGAACCCTGTTACTGTGGAACTGACTCTTTGCGACCCCATGGACTGTAGCCCAACAGGCTCCTCTGTCCATGGGATTTTGCAAGCAAGAATACTAGAGTGGGTTGCCATGCCCTCCTCCAGGGTATCTTTCCAACGCAGGGATTGAATCCATGTCTCTTGCGTCTCCTGTATTGACAGGTGGACTCTTTACCAGAATAAGAGTGTAGATTTTGATAGAGCAGCAGCTGTATCCACCACAGAATCATTCGGAACATTTTTGATATGGTTAATTCAATAAAGCAGCTATTGCTTTAGTGAAATCTTGAAAGTATGAGACATACAACCAGAATATTCGTAACGGGAAGACAGTGAATAAGCCCTCTACAGGCTGGTTGGGCCTGACTGTGAGCTGGGTATGAGGAGGCAACTGCAGTTGCCTGAAATAAGTTTAGGGTAGAATATAGTAGCCAAAGATAAATCTGGAGGCACTAGAAGGGATCACCTTGGGGCACAGTGAAGATGTTACCATGAGCTGGTAGGACCAGGTCAGGATCTTTCCAGAGCTGTCTGAAAGCATATCAGTAGTTACAACACATGGATAGGGACTTCCCTGGTTGTCCAGTGGCTGAGACTCCCTGCTCCCAATGGAGGAGGCCCAGGTTCAAGCCCGCGTCAGGAAACTAGATCCGGCATGCCACAACTAAGACCTGGTACAGCAGAATAAATAAATATTTTTAAAAAACATGGATAAAATTAATAAAAAGCTTGTATATTATTTTCACAAACCTCATTGAACCCGTATTTGCCTCAATGACTGGAAAAATTATATAGGTACAGAGATCACCTTTGGGCATTCCTTCTATATGAAAATGTTTTAGCATTAATTTGAAGATCCTCTGGAGATGGAAATGGCTACTGACTCCAATATGCTTGCCTGCAGAATTCCATGGACAGAGAAGCCTGGCAGGCTACAGTCCATGGTTCACAGAGAGTAGGACATGACTGAGTGACTATCACTTTCACTTTCCTTAGAAAAAATCATTTTAAAATGATGCATTACACTTGGAGAGATTTAATATTCTTTCTTTCCGGTATCATTATTTGGATTTTGTTAGAGAAATTTTAAAAATAGGGGGTTGTGTATTTATACTTACGCATTTGAAGTTTTTGAAATGCTGGATGCTGCTGGGATTCTGCGGTTATGTGAGGATCTGGCGCCACCCAGCAGACCAATTGAAGATTGATTCAGTGGACACCTAGGGCAGAGAGTGGAGTGAGCAGGCAGAAGGCATTCCTAGTGGTGGGCTGGGTGTTAGAGCTTCGAGCTTCAAAAGCAACAGCCTGTCTGCCCTTCTGGTCCTGTCAGTGGGCAGAGAGGCCATTCAGGAATTACTAGGAGAAAAGTGATCGCTTGAGTTAGATTATTATTTTTCAAATACTAAGTCTTACCCACAAAATTAAAACTTTTCCAACTTGTATGATTTCTTACCTTCTTTGCAGAAATAATGTTAGTGTTTAGGTCTTGGTTGCCACTCCTCAAAGTCCTTTCTTCTCTCTTCTTCCTTCCTGGAGATCAAAGTAGAAAAACAGAGAGCTCCCTGAAATCAGGGAGTGAAATCTGAAGTGTAAGACTTTTCCTAGATATATCCCTGGTGCTTACATTGAGGGTTATTTTAAGGAGAAACATCATATGAAGGGGTTTATAATTTAGATTTCTCCTAGTGTTTACATCTTATCTACATACCCTTTCAATCTCATGAGCTCCCTGGAAAGTGTATCCATTGTATGAAGATGTGTCAAACCTGTCCACTGTTGGGAAGAATGTAAGTTGGCTTTTGCCCAAATTACCTTTGAGTGTTTATTGATATTCTTCCTATAAATGTATGCTTTTCCTCAACCCTTTACACAGAAGAGCTGCTTATTAAAGCCTATTATCAAGGGCTAATTATATCTGAAGATGTCACTTAGGTTGAAAATCAACATAACATAAAGGGAGATATGATAATCTCTTTTCCAGCTGGGAAGACTCTATTGGTTGAGAAAGTGACTACTACATCTTTCTCATCATACATTTTTTAATTGTTGGTGACAACGACTCACTTGAACGTCTCCTTCAATTACTCATTTCAAGTCAGGAGTTCCCATTCTGTTTAAAAGTCAAGCTCCCAGAAAGAACAGATACTAACTCTTTCTTCACCTTCATCTCTCATTCATCTGCAATTCAGTGCCATGAGGTTTTCATCTCACCATTTCATGAAAGCATTCTATCAGAGTTCAGGAGTGATCGTCTATTCCCCAAGTGATTGAATGTGCTTTAGTTTTCATTCTCTTCCAACATTTAGTTCCCTTGGACACTATCCTCATCTCAAATTAATCTCTCTCCTTGTTTTTTTTTGTGACATACTTTTTCTGGTCATCATCTCGTTCTTTCCTTGTTTTTTCTTTTTTTCTTTTTGCTTTTTAAAAAGAAATCAACAGGAACATAGAATGCCAAAGAGGTTGTGTCAAGTAGATTCCTGATTAGTGTATTATTATTGTTGTTGTTGTTATTTTGGTCACACCGTGCAACAAGTGGGGCATGGGAGCTTAGTTCCCTGACTAGGGATTGAGCCCAGGCCCCTTGCAGTGGAAATGCCGAGTCTTAACTACTGGAACACCATGTAAGTCCTTCTTTCTTTACTTCTTAGTCTCCGTCTCAGGATCCTTATCCCCTGTCTACCTTTTTTAATGGCAGAAATCAACAGTTCTGCCACTTCTTTTTCTCATTGAGCTTTTTTGACCATTCCAGTGAATTCAGTTGCTGCAATTGTCTCTAACTGGACCTCTTCCCTGTTCTCCAAACACATAATTAGAACTCTGTAAATGACAATTATTGTCATTTATAGTATTAACAAAATATTTGTTAAGAATTATTCACAAGATACTTACTAAATGAGTGATTGAATGAATGAGTGAATGAATGAACAATAGTTGTCATGCTTCAATTAAATTTTCAATAGCTTTAGCTTTTACTTGGATTATCTCTATAAATTACCTTTTCTTGTATCTTAGATTTGCTCATTCTCATCAGTTTAACAATGGTTCTTAATACAAGGTTTTGAATGTAGCCACATTGACCTACAGCAATACCCTGAATATTTAAAAACAATATATTTCTGGTGTCTCACATGGCCTCAATTTTTGCTAAAAGGTTGCAAATATCAGATATCTAAAACTAAACTTTGATGTGCTATCATAACTATTTAGATAAAAAAGAGAAGGATTTACAGTAAATACCAACCAGCAGTGATTATAAACACTCATTAAATTTTATGTAATTGATTTATACATATTGCATAATAAATTCACTAGATATAGAAAATATTTCTTAGCTAATACAACATACATAGCACTATTTATGGCCTGTAATTTTCAAGTTCATAAAAATCCAGACAATATTTTTCTGAAGAACTGGGGATTTTTATTTTCCACAGTAGAAGCATGTTATTGACTATGTTATCGAGTCCTTCAGAGAATCTTATCCTTTTTATGTTTGTCTTAGACTGACAATAGTCTATCTGACATTTCAAGATAAAATCAGTTTGCATTGCACAGTTATAGTCAAGTTATCCCTTTTTGCTATGATAAAATATTGAAAAGGGGGGAAAATAAACCTCGTAAGGCATCCTGACACATCTACACATTTCTGAAACATAAACAAAATGAAGAATTTGAGAGCCTACAAATCAATTTTCCGTTGTAGAGATTCATTATCTGTTATCTTGCTTGACTGAACAGCTCTATGGCTGAACAAGAATTAGAGCTCATTCATTTTTCTCATCTTCAGAGCACATTCATGAAACAAGGTGTTGGGATGAAATGGGCCCACTCCCAACCATGTGGATTTTTCTCTTATACAACAGGACGCCACTGTTGCAGGAAGGGGTACCCCTTCCAGGGCCTGAAACTGGGCTCTTGTCTAACACTTGGAAATGAACTGTCTGAGGAGACACATGTCTGACAAAGCAAGAGATTTTATTGGGAAAGGGTACCCGGGTGGAGAGCAGGAGGGGAAGGGAACCCAGGAGAACAGCTCTGCCATGTGGCTCACAGTCTTGGGTTTTATGGTGATGGGGTTAGTTTCTGGGTTGTCTTTGGTCAATCATCCTGACTGAGAGTTCTTCCTGGCGGTGCATGCATCACTCAGTCAAGATGGATGCCAGAGAGAGGGATTCTGGGAGGTGGACGGACACGCAGTATCTCCTTTTGACCTTTCCCAAATTCTTCCGGTTAGTGGTGGTGGCTTATTAGTTCCGTACTCCTTACTAGGACCTCCTGTCATAAAACAACTCATGCGAATGGTTACTAGAGAGCCTGGCCAGGGTGGGCAGTTTCAGTCACTGTGCTTCCCCTAACACCACCATTCTAAATGTGCTTTGCTTCTTTTCTCCCTAACCTCATTGCTTGATTGTCCTCATCTGAAATTAGCAGTTTGCTGAGTTTAAATTCATTCTCATTTTACATGCAAACACAACCTTCTTTTTTTGCCAGTGAGTTTCAGTTTAGTATTTAGAAAACCACATAAGGTTTTTCCTCCCAAATGCTGCTGATTCAGCAGGGCATTTTTCCTTTTGAAAGGCAAAACCATTTCGAGTGAAAGTTCTCCTAAAGATGATTTGTTTTTTCTTAGCCTTATAAGTTTTGTCATGGTCTGCATTTTTCTTGGCATAAAAGGCTCCCTCCTGCCTTTCCCCTTTATTTATTGTTTGCTGTACTAACAATAGTTTTCTTGGAAGCAGAGAAATTTCTTACCTTCTGACTTCTTGCTGGTCAACACAACTCTCTACTTTGACATGTTACATTGGGGAATGAAATATTAATATATGAGACTAGGTACTATTTCAACGAAGACAAAGTAAGGAAACAAGACATATCTGATAATTTTCTCTTGACCTGGAAAAGAAAAGTTTGTGTGTGTGGGTATGTGTACCCGCGTGTATGTTAGAATGGGACAGGGAGTAATTTAATATTTCCATAAGTCATCCATACAGTATACAAGAGGTGACTGGTGTATCTTTGCAGACCTAAGGCAGAGCTCTTCCTCAGTCAAACGAAACTTGGCAATTTAATTGGTGGCTTGAAGGAAAAAAAAAAAAGAAAAATGCAAAGAAAGTGAAATGAGGGAAGACAAGTGAGATATAGAAGAAGTTCGTGGAAAGGGGCCAGATTTCTACCAGCAAGAAGCTCTGTGCTTAAAAAATATCTCATCAGTTTTGCAGGCAAGTAGCTGAGTTCCTCATGTTTATAAATGAGATACTCAAGGATTTAATGATTTCAAAAAAAAAAAAAGGTAAGCAGTGTCATGCTTCCCATATGAGAGTAGAGCACATTGCCTTCCTCCCGGTCTTTCCTCTTCAGTAACAACAACCAAATCTGACACTGTGATATTTTATTTAGGTCTTGCAAAAAGCAGAGACAATTGGTGATAGCTGAAATTCTCTGAGGTCATTTTGCTATATTTCAGTCTTCTTTACCCTTTACTCTTTGAAAGAAAATGACAAAAAAAGATTGCTAATGTTATTTTTCCAATTAAAGTGTTCATTTGCAAAACCCTAAAGACTTTAGTGTATCATCATCATTGTGTTCATTTTGAAAGGACTTTGCCATTTGCACACTCTCAATCATAAATCATAAATATTTATAACATGCCCAGGCATTCATGACTAGTTTCAACAAGATATGCATGCATGCATGCTAAGTTGCTTCAGTCCTGTCTGAATCTTTGAGACCCTATGGACTGTAGCTCACCAGGCTCCTCTTTCCATGGGATTCTCCAGGCAAGAATACTGGAGTGGGTTGCTGTCCTCTAGGGGATCTTCCTGACCCAGGATAGAACCCACGTCTTTTATGTCTCTTGCATTAGCAGGCAGGTTCTTTATCACTAGAGTCACCTGAGAAGCCCCTTCAACAAGACAAAGCAAAACAAAATAAGCTGCTAATTCTTAAAATAGGTCAAATCTGTGCATAAAATATAACAAGAATCTCTAGGTTTGTGAATCTCAATTTTGCCTACTTATTTGAAATTGCATATGGGTCCATTTGGATATCACTTTAACATAGAAATAAACACACATACATAGGAGTGTATATACATATATAAAATATTTCTTTTCTGTACAAATTAAATACATCTCAAATGTGATCGAATCAAGATTTTTATGGAACTTCTTTGTTGTTAGTTGTGAAGTTGTGTCTGACTTTTTGTGATGCCACAGACTTTAGCCCACCAGGCTCCACTGTCCATGGGATTTCCCAGGCAAGAGTATTGGAGTGGGTAGCCATTTTCCTTCTCCAGGGTATTATCCTGGCCCAGGGATAGAACCCTCATCTCTTGCCTTGTCAGGCAACCCTCATCTCTTACAGCTGAGCCACCAAGGAAGCCCATGAAATTTCCTAATAGCATATCTTTTCAAATGTTGGTGAACGGTCCATCTGCATCAGAATTATCTAGTTAAGGGCTTCTTGAGCTGTGTGCCATGGGGTCTTTTTTCCCTTAATCTGTAGAGGACTGACATTTTTGTTCTATGATCTGCCCAATAAAACAAGTCCACTAACCATGGAGATTAGGTGTTGCAGCAATGTCAAATGGTTCAGAAAATTTCTAGGCCCTTTCTCTCGTTACCTTCTTTCTTCCAGGACTGAACAAACATTTTTTCTAGTTCACACTGGTTCTTTGAGTCACACTGAATAAGCAGACTTGTGAAGGTCCTAACTAGTCAGGACTTCATGGGATGAGCTTAAAGGATTGACATTGTTAACAAGTCCCCGAGTGATATAAACGCGTTCTAAAATTTAAGTATTATTGCCTTCAGATAAATCTAAATATTGTCATTGCTTTTAATCACAATGGAGAAGGCAATGGCAGCCCACTCCAGTACTCTTGCCTGGAAAATCCCATGGATTGAGGAGCCTGGTAGGCTGCAGTCCATGGGGTTGCAGAGTCGGACACGACTGAGCGATTTCACTTTCACTTTTCACTTTCATGCATTGGAGAAGGAAATGGCAACCTACTCCAGTGTTCTTGCCTGGAGAATCCCAGGGACGGAGGAGCCTGGTGGACTGCCATCTATGGGGTCGCACAGAGTCGGACAGGACTGATGCGACTTAGCAGCAGCAGCAGCAGCAGAGCAAAAGGATATGTAGTAGGGAATTTGCTCCACAGACAAGCACATGTTCTCTCAATCACAGTCATTTTAGCTCTCTGATAGTCAGTGTCCAAGCACTGCACTTATCTTGTATCATCTGAAGACCCCCCCATTCTTTCTACTAGACAGATTTGGTCTTCTTTTTTTGCTTCCTTGGATTTCAAAGTATTGCATCAGATGATTCATCTCCCCATCTGCATTTCTTTTACTTATTTTTCCATGCTAATTATGTACATTATTTTGACTCTAAGTTTCCCTGGTGACTCAGTGGTAAAGAATTCACCTGTCAATGCGGGAGACATGGGCTCAGTTCTTAGGTCAGGAAGATTCCCCTGGAGAAGGAAATGGCAACCCACTCCAGTATTCTTGCCTGGAGAATTCCTTGGACTGAGGAGCCTGGTGGGCTACAGTCCATGGGATTGCAAAAAAGTCAGCCATGACTTTCAACCTTACCTCTGTTGTATATTTTGACACATACTTTCTCCCTCAGTGATTCTATCCATTGTCATGACTTCCCTCTATCCCCTCTATATGAACAATCCTAGTTTCTCCAATTATAATTCTGTGTGTGTTCTTCCCATTACTCCACTATAGCTATAAGATTATCATTCTTCAAGCTCTTTTTTTCTCTCTCATTTGCCCACATTACTTTGAGCAAAAGTGTCCAGCACATAGCATCAGTGTATATCATTAAAACACTCACCAAATACAATGCTTGCTACTGTTTTATGTATACGACCTTGTCTTCCCAACTCTTTGTTGACTGAAAGACCAAAAATAGAATATATTACACTTTGAAATGGTAAAGGACATTGTCTCAGTGATACTTAACATTGTCTAGGAGTTTGGAAAAAAAGTCACTTTGAAACAGTTTTCCAGGGTTCTTTTTTTTCCCCTAATCATAACAATTAACAATATCCTTGTATTTATTACAGAATATAGATCCTGTAGTCTATAGGTCTCCAGGAGATTCACATTCAGTAGATCTGATGTGGGACCAGGAAACTAACAAACACCCCAAGAAACACACATGTAGGGTGTCTTTCATTCTAATAGTCTATAATTCTATTGTAGACACCTGGACCATGAGGAATATATCTTTAATGGCTGTATCAGAGTTAACATTTTACTGAGAATAGAAAGGATGCTCAGTGTTGATTTAATTATGCATTGGTGAGCATTTTGACAGATTCCCAGCCTTCAATTCATATGCATAGTTTACACGCCAGAGTTTACATAGTTTATGCCAGTGTTCTTTTGGATGTATTGCCAAAAAAATTACTGTGATTTTCAAAACATTTCACAGTTTACAAAGTTTTTTATTATTTACTCTGTTGAGAACTTCATCTCAACCAGATGAAGTTGTTAAAGCACTGTTATTGATATTTTACAAATGTGAAACTTAGGGATGTCAAGAACTGGCCCCTTTTACACTCAACTACTATATCCAGAATCCAAATTCGAGTTCAGATCTTAGGATTTTTTACTCCATGATCTTTCCATGGTGCCAGGCTGCTAACACTAGTAATGCTGTCTATACTTACTGTACACCCAGCAAAGGAAAATTCACAGCCTTATTCCCGCATAAAAAGACCAGTGTTACAGGTGAAACCAGCTAGGACCGAAATCGATAACAATTACATACAAAATGAGACAACAAAAGAGGAATATTCAAGAACTTTTTTTTCCTAAGAAAGAATTTTAGCAATTCCTGATCCAACCAGTCCATCCTAGAGGAGATCAGTCCTGGGTGTTCATTGGAAGGACTGATGCTGAAGCTGAAACTCCAATACTTTGGCCACCTCATGCGAAGAGTTGACTCATTGGAAAAGACCCTGATGCTGGGAGGGACTGGGGGCAGGAGGAGAAGGGGACGACAGAGGATGAGATGGTTGGATGGTATCACTGACTCGATGGGCATGAGTTTGAGTAAACCCCGGGAGTTGGCGATGGACAGGGAGGACTGGCATGCTGTGATTCATGGGGTCGCAAAGAGTCCGACATGACTGAGCAACTGAACTGAACTGAATTAGCCAAAGAAAATACCTATCCAGAATAATCTGCAAATTTCCGTATCTCATCATTTTCCCATGATAGTCTTAGCCTTCATTCTTCTAAATGGCAAGGGGAGGTTAGGGGACTGAACCGTAGGGAGTAAGTGAGAAAATCTTAGGTCTTTTTTCAGAGGGTGAATCAATTGGAATTGAAAGGATAATTGAGTCAGAAGCTAGTTTTAATACGTCTTTATTTCCTCCTATGGCTCAAGACTGAAACTAACTGATGGCCCGGTCCCCACTTTCTTTGACCTTCCCTCGGGGCGATGCTTTCACGTGTGGTCCCTGAACCATTGCAGGTACTTGTAAAATTCTTGAGGTCCACCTCTTGTCCATTAAATCAGAATTTCTAGGACTGGATCCTTGATATTTATGCACACTTAAGTCCGAAATTCTGCCAGAGAGAGATTAACCTGCTTTTGTATGCATGTACAAACCTTTTTGAAAGCTAGTTCCCCATGGAGAAATCAAACTTGTGGCAACTTTTTGTAGCATGTATTAGAATGGATGAACATTAATGAAGCCTTGTTTGTTTGATGCACATAGCATTTTGTCTCAGAGGAGTTGAAATATCAGATGTTTACCTGGCTTTTTTGGATGGCAGAAAAAAACAAGAGTTTGAAAGGTGAAAAGACAGAGCAACATTTTTTTTTTCCACTAAGCCAACTCTTATTTTCTATTTAATCTCATTAATCTGCATATTTTTTTAAAATAAGCAACTGTATTCTTTGACAGGATTATTAAATTCTAAATTGTTTGCTACTTGTCTTAGACACAATCAGAAAAGAGGACAGTGCCTAAACAAATACTTTCCAAACAATTTCCAGTGGGAATAAAATATTTTTGTCTTCAAATAGTAAATATTGCTTAGTCACAAGCTATATAAAATTGGAGAAAATGTAAAAAATATAAAATTGAGAAATATTTTGAAATGTTAAGCTATGGTACAACTCCACCCAATGGATTTCTGTTGAATTTCACTTGGGCTGAGAAATACAATATATATTTTACATGCCATTTGAATTTATATTTGATCACAAATATTTGATCATAATTATGTGAAAATTAAATCATTAATGATATGGATAGAGAAAGGGCTGGAAAAAATACTTCCAGATATAAATAGCTTTTGGTAAGTGTGGAAAATTTGGAGTGAATATGTTTTCTTTTTAAAAATAATGTTTCTACATTTTTCACCTATCTGCCTATATCTATGTATCTATATGTAAACCTAACGGTGAAAAAGGTTGGTAACATTAAGTGAAAGAAAGAAACATTTTGCAAAGTGCTAATGGGCAGGTTTTAGGACCCATCGTCTACATGATAAAAAAGTTATACTGTTTAGATCTTACATCATGTTTTTAATTGGTTGTGACTTGTAATCTAATAGTTCAATAAAAACAGAAGTGAGATAATTACATTTTACTTCCACCTTTTCCATTAATTTGGTTTGCTCTTATAGGCCAATAATTTAATATCTCTACTCCGGTTTCCTCTTTGGTGAAATGATGACAACCACATTAGATTTTTTTTTTTTTTAACTTTAGCATGAAGAATTAATTGAGGTTATGGCTGGAGAGAATTGGAAGTATATGAAGAAAATATTCATTAATATTCTGCAAGTAGTATCATTGCTTTATTTCTTGGACCATTATGGAAATACTGTCAATCTGATATTCTTGAAAACTAAACCCAAATAAATAATGCTAAAAAACCCAAGATTGTGATAAAATCAATAAAAATGAATAAAATGCGTGGCAATGGAGATTTGTTTAACTGCATGAGGAATAATTGGATGAATTAACTGCATGAATCAGTTAAGACTTAAGCTGATAAAAATAAATTCAAATGAATTAATTAATGATAAATAATAATTAATGATAAAATGATAAACAATAATGATTCATTAATTAATGATTCAAATTAAACAATTATTTAATCAGAGTCTAACCTGCTGGGATTTTTGCAGAGTCTAACTGACCTGGGGGAAGGGAAATACTCAGCTCCAGCTGACAGGCCATTCTGTCCCAGCTGAAGCGGGGGTAGAGCAACTGAGACGCATATGGGAAGTTCACCGTCCAGAGTGTCAAAGTATGTGAGGCAAAAACTGGAAAAACTGAAAGCAGAAATATGTAAGTTGATTATTATGGTTGGAGACTTCAACACTCCTCTATCTGAAATGGACAAGTTCAGGAGGCAAAAAGTCAGTAAGGACAGACTGAAGTCATCAACGTCATCAGTCAGCTGGATATAAAGGGCATCAAGAGACTGCTTCATCTAACAAGGGCAGAATACACATTCTTCTAAAGCACACATGGATTTTCACCAAGACAGACCACATTTCAAGCCATAAAATACACATTAATATATTTAAAATAATAGAAATCATACAGTGTCTGCTCTCAAACCATAATGAAACTAAACCAGAAATCAATAATGGGATGATGGCTGGAAAATCTTCAAATACTTGAAGATTAAACAACACACTCTAAATAATACATAGGTCAAAGAAGGAATATAAGCAAAATGAAAAAAAATATTTTGAACTAAATGAAAAATTAGACATAATTTTTCAATAATGGTGGGATGCAGTGAAGGCAGTGTTTAGGAGGGAAATTTCCAGCATTTAATGTATACATTGGAAGAATGTAATCCTTCTGTGATCTAAAATCAATTATCTAAATTTCTACCTTAGGAATCTAAAGAAAAAAATAAGGCAAAATTAAATCCAAAGTAAGCAGAAGAAAAGAAATGATAAGAATTAAAACAGAAATCAATAAAATTGAAAATGGGAAATCAACAGAGAAAATAAATGGAACCAATAGCTGGATCTTTGAAATGATCAATAAAATCAGTGTTTCTATCCAAGCTACCTAAGGAAAAATGAGAGCAACTCTATGTCCGCAGATTTCATAACCTAGATGAAATGAACCAGTTTCTTGAAAGACAAAATTTGCCGACACACACATAGTAGACTATCTGAATAGGCCTATACCTATAAAACAAATGAGCCAATAATTAATAAACTTTCAAAACTGAGAGCAACAAGGTTCACTGGTGATTTCCACCATACATTTAAGGAAGAAATTTTACTTTCAGAAGAGCAGCAGAGGCACTACTCTAATTCATTCTATGAGGCTAGCATTACCCTAATAACAAAAACCAGAAAAGGACATTATAGGGAAAGAAAACTACCGGCTAATATCTCTCATGACATAAATGTAAAAATTCCATCTTTGGATCCATAAATCTTGGAGATCATCCTTTTTCCTCAACCTCTATTCTAGTTAATTCCAAGTCCACTAATGAATTTGTCATATAGATATTTGATCCTTATTTTCATTTTAATTCTGTTATCTTGTCCTAAGCCAGTAATATCTGCCTGAATCAGGGTCTCCTGCATTGCAGGATGATTCTTTACCAACTGATCTACCAGGGAAGCCTGACTATGGTTATTCCCTCTTAATTAGTCTCTCCTTTGCCAGACTTGTATGATGGTCATTTCTTTTATCCCTATTCCCTACTTCTCCTAAATTCCTTTCAAGTTTCAGTAATGCTGGCATTTTCAGATTCTCAAAACTTACCATGGGCTTCCCTGATGGCTCAGTGGGTAAAGAATCTACCCTTCAAGGCAGGAGACTCAGGAGATGTGGGTTCAACCCCTGGGTCAGGAAGATCCCCCCGGAGGAGGAAATGGCAACCCAGTCCAGTATTCTTGCATGAAAAATCCCATGGACAGAGGAGCCTGGCGGGCTGCAATCCAGAGTTGCACAGAGTCAAACAGAACTGAATAGCAGAACAGCAAATTTAGATATTCTAACTCATCATGGGGAAGTTTGCATGTTTTTTTTTTTTTCCCCCTACCTACAACATGCCGTAATTTCACACACTCTCCTGATCAAATCTGGAGTTCCTACTCAACATCTAGGCCAAGCCAAAATAATTTAGGCTAAGAAATCTTTCTTGAACTTTCAACTGTTGGGTGAATTTCCTCTGTGCTTCTAGAGTATTATGTTCTCACACAGTTTTAGTAGTTAATATTCTGAGTTTCTTGTCTGTATCTCCTGTCTTTTCTGCAATGACAGAATACAAATTTATCCTGTTCATCCTTGTAGCCATTATTTATCCAAGTAACTGGGACAAAATAGGTTCTTAAGAAGTATTTGGTTGATGTTTACACTTTCATGAAAGCTAGCTACACTATAAACATATGGTTTTTTGAATCAGTGCAAAGATGGATAATATGTAGGTCACATTAACTCACAGTAGGCATAAGAATGGTAAGTCTAGTTTGTTCTACAGTGGAGAGAGTTGCGACAACTTCTTCGGATGTTTTGGGAGCAACTTCTGCAAAAGGTAAGGCTGTTAAAAAATGTTTCACAAAATCCAATGAAAAATCTGCCCTTGGGGATCAGAGCTATAGAATAAAATTGATGAAAGAAAATTACTCTTAGACATCTCATGTCAAACAAACCTAATAACTCTTGTTTTGTGCCTCCCAGCTTGAGTGCATAAGAGAAAAAATGCAAATTTTCCAAATGAAGTACAACTAACAGTGCATAAATCTCAAGAAGACAGTAGGATACACTTATTAAAACTTGGCAAGGATCAAAATGAATGTCGTTTTCTCGGAAATGCTAGTTTTTTTTCTTTTCAAGATTAGCTTTTTCCTAAAGCTACAGCAATTATAAATAATTGTCTGCTACAAAACTAGTACTGCTAAACTTAAAATAAACTAAGAAATTGAACTGATTAAAAAATAAAAGATTTTTATCCTTTTTTGATAGAATGGCTTCAAAAAATGCCATATGACCTTCCTACCTTTGTATATGTAAGAATATTAATTTAAAATTATGAGAGACATGGATTAATGTTCAACCATTGTCTAAAATAATTCCCTGGGAATCTAACTTTGGACTTACCTTATAAAAGAAGTAGGAACTTCCCTAGTGGCTCAGATAGTAAAGAATCTGCCTGCAGTGTAGAAGACCATGGTTCAATCCCTGGGATGGAAAGATCCCTTGGAGAAGGGAATGGCTACCCATTCCAGTATTCTTGCCTGGAGAATTCCACGAACAGAGGAGACTTGTGGGCTACAGTCCACAAGATCACTAAGAGTCAGACATGATCGCATGCCTGGTTACTTTAGTATTACAATTCTAACAGTCATTTTAGTCAAGATTTTTTTTTCCTGCACAACACAACTGAAACAGCTATGCCAGTTTAAGTAATAAAGGGGAATTTAAGATTATCAGAGTGTATCATGGAACCCAAAGGCTAGCAGGTAGCTAGCTCTCAGGAAAGGGAAAGCTTCTGTAAAATTCCCTCCTTTCTTTCTTTTTAAAATTCCTTTTGTTCTTTCTTCCATTTTTTTTCTTTCTGTTGTCCACATGGCAGAATATTGCTAACCCAAGAATCACTCTCTCAGTCTCAAATCTACATTCTCACAAGAAAGAATCTTGTTTGAATTTATTTACATATTTATGGACTTGGTCCACTAAATCATTACCAGCGTGGCCTGGCTGGTGCAGGCAAACTCAAAAGCTCACAAATTGTTGGCTGCAAAAGCTCACAAACTGTTGCCAGGCAAAGGGAGGGAAATGAGGGGCAGATTATTGGTATACTTTACTGTTATTGTTCTTCAGTCCCTAAGTTGTGTCTGACTCTTTGTGACCCCATGGACTGCAGCACGCCAGGCTTCACTGTCCTTCCTTATTTCCTGGAGTATGATCAAACTCATGTTGGTAGAGTGGTGATGCCATCCAACCATCTCATCCTTTGTCTTCCCCTTCTCCTTTTGCCCTCAGTCTTTCCCAGCATCAGGGTCATTTCCAATAGCTCTTCGCATCAGGTGACCAAACTGTGGGAGCTTCAACTTTGCCATTAGTCCTTCCAATGTATATTCAGGGTGATTTCCTTTAGGATTAACTGGCTTTTCTCCTTGCAGTTCAAGGGACTCTCAAGAGTCTTCTCTAACACCAAAGTTCAAAAGCATCAATTCTTTGGCACTCAGCCTTCTTTATGATCCAACTCTTACATCCATACACGACACTGGAAAAACCATAACTTTGACTAATACTGGCATTTATTGGCAGTGAAGAAATGTCTCTGCTTTTCAATATACTGTCTAGGTTTTCTATAGCTTTTCTTCCAAGGAACAAGCATCAATCTTTAGATGGAACCAAAAAATACTAATCTCATATTAAATTGGAAGGTGTAGAGAAAAATGAAATAAAATAATTTTTTTGTTCAAATAGAGTGTTTTTCTAAAAACCTCATCACCTGAATTCTCTCTTTGCCTACTCTGAGCTTTTTTACCTAAGCTGATGTAGGTGTATTTGTATTGGCAACATGTTTCAGGGACCAATGGAATTCTTTTTTTCCTTACCACTTACTTTAGTGCACACTTCTCAGTGGTGAATATATGAATGACACTGAGAATAACTGAGAATCACATTAATACATTCATGCATGGTGTTATGTTCATTTGTGAGGACCTTGCAATGAACACTGCAAGATAAAAAGGCCAAGTATGAATTTCATAACCATCTATTTTAAGTATGTTGGATGAATATCTCTATCAAATCCATCTCCTTCATAGTTTTTTGAAGGCTCCTGGGATGTTTTCAACTCCTCCTTTAGCTGTGGTTTCTCTCTATATGTTGATGGCATGACCAGATACTCTAATATACATGACCCATCACTTTCCCTACAACTCGACCTAATTTTAGTTTTGAAATAACAATCGGAAACAATAAAAATATTTCCGATTGCTATCTCAAAATTAAAAGCTTGAAAAGTGAGCTAACTTATTTCTGTGCCATCTCTGTGGTCCTCATTCTGTGAACTGTTCCCTACTTGACATCCACATTTCTTCAGTCTTCAGATCCTGCTGGAGTTTATGAAATCCCCCTGAATCTCTTTCCTTTGGCCTGTGCCCTCTGCATCGATTTATTCCAGACTCATCATTTCTATCTCAGACTAATATAACCAGACTTTAAATATGTCTTTTTGTCTCCATTTTATCCTTTGGTTCTATTTGCATCTCAGCAGGCTGAGATGATTATTTTCTGTTTTAAAAAAATTTTTATAGTTTCCATTGTGAACAGTGTAATGTCTGCCGCTGCTGCTGCTGCTAAGTCGCTTCAGTCATGTCTGACTCTGTGCGACCCCATAGACGGCAGCCCGCCAGGCTCCCCCGTCCCTGGGATTCTCCAGGCAAGAACAGTGGAGTGGGTTGCCATTTCCTTCTCCAGTGCATCAAAGTGAAACGTGAAAGTGAAGTCGCTCAGTTGTGTCCGACTCTTCGTGACCCCATGGACTGCAGCCTACTTGACTCTAGCCAGCTTTTTATCTTATCTCCCTGCCACATATATTATGTCTGGACCAACCAGAACTTCTGGCTATGCCACACATGTCTTTCTCTCATACTTTGTGAATACAGTACTTGCTACATTACATGTTAATTACTTGTGATCTCTTACTTTCCTCAATAGACAAGGGGTTCCTCAAAGGCAGAGATACAGCCTTTGCTCCTGTTTGTATCCACTTTAGGCAGTGTCTACAAGAGAGCAGGTGTTGAATAAATGCTGGTTGAAAATTACATGCCCATTGAAGAAGTTTATATATTTATTTTTCAACTAGGAAAGGACTACACATTGAAGGAAGCAGGAATTTATCATACGTCCTGATGATTTTCCTCCACTTGTGAAACATCGGTAATCATTGCCTTATGTTATGGAAATTTATTTGCTGAAGAATTCCATGCCATGGGTGACAGCCAGAAATTACAATGTGAGAAAAATTACAAAAAGGACAATGTCACACCTTAACTATAAGTTTCTTCTTTTCCTTTTTAAGTTTAGTCCATAAGATATATTTAAATGCACTTATATCATACTAATTTATGTTGTTTAAAAATCGTTTTGTAATTTTATGTTGCCTCTAAAGCTTGGCTATCCTTGACAATTTGATAAATCCCATACATATGTAATAGGATGTTATATTCAGTGTCTGCCTGGGCATGAGGAAAGTAGATGTTCCATTTCAAAGTAAGGCTAAATTTCAGGACTTGTAAAAAGGAGATGATAGAAAATCTGTTTTATAATCCTGATATGATCATCAACTTCTGCCTATAATAAACTTTGGGGAGCCAAGAGTGGAGAGGATATTGAAAGAGCACTTTTGGCAAGTTTCTGTTCTGTAATATGTCCCATCTCCCTTCAGAAGAGGAAAGCTTGGTATCCACTATCAAAACATAATTTCAGAAATGAAGAACATGATGTTCTACAAATATATTAATAGAATTCACACATTTATTTAATTCATAAAGGAAGGAACCACCAGGATGGTTAAACTGGTTCAAAAATTATATGCAAATGATGTAAAAATTATAGATGGAAAAAAACCTACCAGTTAATATATTACTTCACAGAATCAGAGCTTTATGACTAGTAAATGATAATCACAGAAAATAATATTTTCCTAGAGGATAAACTTTGAGTGGGCTTTTAGAGTGTATCTGAAATGACATGTAGTTATTCCTTTAAGTGATTTCCAAGTCTCAGACAATGTCTATTAACTGTCCCTGACCGTCATTTCAAGCCTGGTAAGATGTACATCAGTGGGTCCGTGCAGCTGGGGACACAGTGGGCTGGTTTTATATTCCATCTGAGGAGTCAGAAATACAATTGCTAGGCTGGCAGGTTGCTGGTGTTTGAGCCAAAGAGAGATGACCACGCTGGCTGTCCTGCATTCCCACAGAGTGGCAGGGAAAGTATGAAAGAGCATTTTCTGTAGGTCTGACATGGAACATGCAAAAATGTAAGAGAAAGTAGGTCATTTAAAATTCTCTCCAGGAGAACCACTGAGTCCCTGCAGAGAGAAATGAGAATGATCAGTTGATGCCTAGGGGTTCAGTAAGCAAAGGTCTAAGAAGAATGCACGGCGTGCATCCAGAGCAAGGCAGCTAAGAGGTCCTCAGTGGATGTGGGGGGGCAGTGGATGTGGTCTGGGGAATGATCTGCTTTCAACACCTGTGAGGCTCACACCAGGCAAGGCAGGACTTTTTTGTTTTAACCCTTACCCTTTCCGGTGATCCTAACATAGACAATCAGTAAGATTAAAACATGAATGGATGATGCAGAATGGAAACCCAGGCTTTTCTTAAGGGTTCTGTGACTCCAGGCTTCCCTGCATTCAGGAGGCCCAGCCACTGTGAAAAAGAAAAGCCTTAGTGCTAAGTCACACGTGGAGTTTTGACAATTATGTGGGACTGAACCTTTGTGTTACTCATCTAAGAGCTTTTATTACCTGTGAGAGACTAGGAAGTCCTGAGAACCGCCACAGTTTTCCTCCAGGTAGGGTCAACCAAGTGCAAAATAAGGTTACTTGATGAGTTGGGCTTGCTCAACGGAAGTTATGTGTTTGTGGTGTGTGTGTGTGTGTGTGTGTGTGTGTGTGTGTGTGTGTGAGAGAGAGAGAGAGAGAGAGAGAATGAATGTGTCTTTTTAAGCATGACCTTGCAGTTACTTTTTGAAATCAGTTAAGTCTGTGCTCTCAATTTCTTCACAGTTAATTTTTATCTTTTTAAATTGACTATCTCCAGTTCAGAAAACTTGCATTCAGATCTTGTCTTCAGATCAGCACAGTAAAGCATGAATTTGCCCAAATCCTCAGGACTACCATTCCCTCCCTTGATATAGACGTGGCAACCTATTTGCAGAATAATGTGTCAGTTTTGCTGGTACGTCAGTTAAATGTACTCTGCATCAGCAGAAAGGATATTCTCTCTCTAGAGCTGTTACTTCCTTTACATGTTCAATTTGTCACGAATCATGTTTTGAAAGACAAGCACATCCTATTTTTCACTTTACTATGTAACTTGGCAGGGGATTGTTTCTTAGCTCTGTTTTAT
Organism: Cervus elaphus; assembly: GCF_910594005.1. Classification (NCBI taxonomy): domain Eukaryota; kingdom Metazoa; phylum Chordata; class Mammalia; order Artiodactyla; family Cervidae; genus Cervus; species Cervus elaphus. The sequence continues at coordinate 20,432,797 of NC_057833.1, read as the reverse complement.
TTTGCATAAGTGTGCATGAACTAAGATATTTTCCTAAATATAAGTATGTTAATGTCCATCTAAAGTTTTTGAAAAGTGCCAGAATAATTTATATAATATTACAATATTTTTATGAGTTTAATTTTCTATTGCTCCAGTCAATATGTTGTAAAAACTCATTTTTGAAGTAAAATCAGTGCTGGACAGAAGTGATTAAGGTTTTTACATAGCAGACTGCTCTAGATTGAGTTGGAATTGAAGTTTGTTTACTGCTCCCTCTGTCTGGAATGCTTCTTGCCTTGACTGTCCCATGTCTTCCTCTATTATTCAGAGACTTCTCTGATAATCTAACCTAATTTGAACTCTTAATTATTTCCTATTTCTTGATCCTGCTTATTCTTCAAAGCCCCTGACCAATAATTATGTGTTTGTTTATTGTCAAATAAAATATACATTTGACAACAGGAGGGGCTATGTTTTCTTCACAGCAGTATTTTCAGAACCTAGAACAATGTTTTCAGAACCTGGAACTCCATAAATATTTGTTGAATAAATGAATGAATGAATGGATGAATGAATGAAGAGAAGAATGCTGGAAATAACTTTCCTGGCAATTCAAAGAGCACAGCTGCCTGAAAAATACAGTCTTGCATAAGAAACTTCTAGTAGTATTACACATTCACTTGAAATTTGTCATTGCACTAGATTTAAAGGAAGGACTCGGTGAATTTTTACCATGAGCACTAAGATAACCACCATAGCTGCAAAATCACCGCTATTTTTCAACCATTTAGCATCTACTGTGGTTTAGTGCCTAAAACTTAACATACATTGTTTCATTTAATCTTTCATGTTACATCATGCGTGGGCTAAACCAATGGTTACCTTATTTAACCAGTTAAACTGGGCCTTACAATTCACTCAAGGTCCCCCAGCAGGTGAGTTGTGGCAGGACCAGGACTCAAACTCAGCTCTGCCATTTCCAAGCCCAGTCATAGCTGCAAGGCTATCACTGTCTCTTCTCATCTATGCTGGTTATAATCTTACACAGTTGAATCTACCAAGTGAAAACATGTAATGTGTCCTTAAATAGGTATTGGCAGGCACATTAATATGGAAAGCAGTGGTGCAAGAGTTAGTATCTCAGCTATTGCTTAGCAGTTGAGATGATTAGTCCAGTAATGGGATTCAGTGTGAACAAGCTTAGAGATTTTTCAGACTGACTGCAGAACAAACCCCTGACGGCTCAGGCGGTAAAGAGTTTGCCTGCAATGCAGGAGACCTGGGTTCAATCCCTGGGTTGGGAAGATCCACTCCAGTCAGGAGAATCCCCATAGACAGAGAAGCCTGGGGAGCTATATCGTCCACGGGGTCGCAAAGAGTCGGACGTGACTGAGGGACTAAGCCCAGCTCAGCAGAACCAACCAGACACCCTACTTGCAGCTTAAATAAAAACAGAGATGAAAAACTACAGCATATTTAGGAAGCCAAAAATAAGTTCATCACAGGTGACTCTCTGGAAGGGAAGAGTTGAGAAGTGTGAGTTGATTCTCTCTCTCTCTCTCTCTCTCAACCCCCGCCCCCCATGTGTCATATATTTGATATAAGGAAAAGAGAGTTTTAGGCTTGTCAGAGACTTAGATTCTAGTCCCGACTTTGCCTATTGTGACCTTTGGTAAGCAACTGAACAGTATGTACGTGAGAGTTCTGAACTACTTGGGTTAATTCTTCGTGGATCTGCCATTTGCTAGCTCTGTAATTTTGTGTCGTTATTCAAACTTTCTAGAACATAACAGGGGCTCAGTAAGTGTTAGCCAACTGTTACCCACTCGGGCACAAAGCTTCCAGCACCTGCCCTTTCCCTTTTCTCTTTTCCGCTCTCCTTCTTCCTCCTATTCTAAAGGGCTCCCTTGCGCCCTCTGCGGGCCGACGGCCATAGTACCAAGCTTTCTGGTTGCTATGGATACCGAGGTAACGCGGTAACCAAGGAGACCAAGGCGGAAGCTCTGGGCTGCCGGCTGCGGCTTGCTAGGGTGACGCCGACGTCTGGGGGCTCCAGGTGGGTCGGCTGGGTGAGGTGGCGGCGGGCGGTGGGCTTCGCAGTCGGCTAGGCGGGCAGCGCGCCGGGTCTGGGTGGTGCAGGAGCGGGCGGGACAGCAGGAAAGGAGACTGGGCTCCCGGGGAAGCTGGGGGTGCAGGCCCCCAAGTGTTTGTTGAGCACCTGCCGTGGGTCTTACGCTGGGCCAGGCACGCGGGCTGCAGGAAGTGGCCTGACTTCCGGAGTTGAGCGTCTTTTCTCTCCAAACAAAAGACTTTCCAGGCAGTGATGCTGTTGTATTCATGAAGAAGGGTGAACCCGATAGTGAAACTTGGGGCTTCTTCACATCACCTGTACCCTTTCTATAACACAGACTTCTGGAATGAAGTCTTTTGAATCTTACTTGAAAAATTTGGTGCCCTGACAAAAATCATTTTCACGCCCCTTTTGTAACCTTCCTTCTGCCTGGGCAGCCTCATGCAGGCCCTTCATTCTTAGAAGTCAACTCTTCCCAAGTAAAGATCTCGGTGAGGGGTGCCAGATTCCCGAGAAATCTGAAGCTGTGGAAGTTTTTTCTTCTTCCTCCAGTCAGCGTTAGAGGAGCTCAGATATATAAGTTCACTTAGGTGTGTTTATATATGCAGAGGTAGCAAGAAGTTAAAAGAGTATAAAGTTGGTTACCCAGGATTAGAACTATGCTAACTGTACGTTTATGGAAGACGAAACACACACAAACATACACACACACACCTACCTCTACTTCCCTCTAGCACCTTGTCTAGAGTCTGCTAGAGGTCTGTCCTGACCTCCCTTAATATTGCCAGTTGTGTCACAAATTAATTATTTGAAAGAATCTCAGTCCTTTGTTTATTTCCTTCAGATCACTTAATACTTCCCACAATTATTTGCTTTAAAATTTTTTCCTACCTCCTCCATCAGAGTGTAAGTGTAATGAGGGTTAGTGCTATCCTTGCCTGGTTCACGTTGTTCCTCAGTGCTTTACCTGGTATATGACACATGGAAAAAAGCAAACAAAATGATCTGTTGAAGTAGAAAAGAGGGTGTGTTTGTTTTAATTATTTTTTTTTCCGTTGAGTAGATTATTCATTGAATTTAAAGCAGTGGAAAAAATTAAATACTAAAATCTAGCACATTATTACTGATAGTACACTGCGTGTGGGCACTCTACTAATTGCTGGGGATTCAAAGTCCAGTGGTAGGTCTGCCTTCAAATATTTGGGATACTTGGGGAAATAACCTTTATATAAGCAAAGTGGGGGAAAAAAATAACACAAGGCAGCATATAGTAGCAAATGAGTGTAATACACATTATCACACATGTTCTTACAGGAGAGAATCTCACTTCTGATGGAAGAAACCTTCATGATAAAGGTGGCCTTCGAACTGGGCACTCAATAAAATAAAAGTTAGTGAACTGAAAAAGTGGAAAATAATGCATAAGGCTTAGGAAGATTGGAATGCATAATGGAGGATCTTAACTACTAAGCAGAGTAGCTAGGTATTTTTTCCCTGTGTTTAGGGGGAACTATTTAGAGACTAAATACATGGGAGCAATTTGAAACGCACTAGGGTTTCAGTGGTGTCTAAATAAATTGCTGTAAAATTTAGAAAATAGTTTTGGTCAAACAGTTCTTTCTCTAAATTTTATGACAGGTTAAGAGTACAATAGTGGGAAAAATCTGAATGATATAGATTAGTTATTTTAAGTTGTAGATTTTAAATCCAAAGAGGATCTAACAGGACTGAGAATAAAATAATAATTTCTGGTTTGTCACCAACCTTTGACAGGGACCTTAATTTTCCCAGGCCAGAAAGATATTCACAAGAGAACACCTTGGATGACAGTGGCTTGTATGAGAATGGATGGGAGAAATAGACTGTCAATATATAAAAGGACTTAAGTTTCTAAAAGGTATGGTTTATACATTTAGAACTTATTATATGTAATCATATAAAGTTTTTAGTTGATATAGAGTTAATAGTAATTATATATTACTTTATTATTGTGCCTTTCAAATGACTTTTTAAGCTCCAGAAGAGTTTAAGTCTGACCCAGAAGCTCATTATGTTAAAAATAGACTTGAAATCAGAGCAGCTATGAATAAAGCAGCCTTGCTGCTCCCCTCACTTACTTCTCAAGGTGGTTTGTAAGACTTCCCCTTTCTCTGAACCCTGAACTCTCTGAAGCCCTTTAGGAGCTCATAGCTTTATAGCCACGAATCAGAGAACTTTTGCTCGATATTCTGCAAATTAGGGAGGAGGAGGCCCGCAGCATCTTACACTGGATAAACAAAGAGGCTCAGAGACCCCTCTCACACGAAGGTCTCTTGAGTGTAAACTCGGTATTTTTAATATTATCATTTTTATTTTATTTAAGAAATATATTGAAATGTAGTTCATTTACAGTGTTGTGTTGGTTTTCAGATGTACAGCAAAATAGTTCAGTTATATATTATTCAGATATTGAGTATAGTTCTCTGTGCTATGCAGTAGGCCCTTGTTGGTTATCTATTTTGTATATAGTAGTCTGTATATTTTATCCTTTCTCCTACCCTTTCCCTTTTGATAACCATAAGTTTGTTTTCTATGTCTATGGGTCTCTTTCTGTTTTGTAAGTAAGTTCATTTGTATCATTTTTTTGGATTCCACATATAAGTGATATCATATGATATTTGTCTTTTTTTTCCCCTGGTGGCTCAGACAGTAAAAATTCTGCCTGCAATGCAAGAGATCCAGGTTCGTTCCCTGGGTTGGGAAGATTACCCCGGAGAAGGGAATTGCTACCCACTCCAGTATTCTTGCTTGAAGAATTCTATGGACAGAGGAACCTGGTGGACTACAGTCCACAGGGTCGCAAAGAGTTGGACACGACTGAGCGACCAGCACTTCCACTACTTCACTTAGTATTATAACCTCTAGGTCCATTTCATTCCTTTTTTATGGCTAGTAACATCCCATTGTCATTTTCACAGAACTACTTTTCAGTTTTAGTTAGAAGTTATTTTAAAACGTTATCTTACCCCTTGATGTAAAGCCGAACTTTTTCAGTTTTTTGTAAATGAACCTGCACAGAGAAGGTAAAAAGTGGGTGATTTGGGTACCATTTAGTGCTGTGAAGGACTGCTTAATTATCTTAATTGGCTGAAATACTGAATGCAGCCATGATATTAATCTCTGATTTACTTTCAAGGCCCATGGTAGGAGAAAATGACATGTACTTATTTAGTAGGCCACTCAAGCACAAGATATTATGTATGGATCATGTGTTTATAGTACTTTCCTTAGCTTTTAAAAAATATGTTAATTTTAAAATATTATATATAGCATAATACTTTAATATTATAATATATTGTATATATAATACATATATATTTAAAATAAGGATCATATCAGACAGAAAATACTACCATTTTTATTTAATCAGTTTTAATTAAATTCATTTTTCATTTAACATTTCTTGCTTGGGTCTTTAATTTCTTAGTACTATGGTAAACATTTTAATCCATTCAAAACAGCTTGCTTATTAGACCCCTTTAGTATGTGCTAAAGTAAGGAAAAATCCTTATTTATCGACTTTTAAATCTTCAGGTCTAAGATTATCTGGATGGCTAGAAGAATCAACTAACCTTAGAAAAGATAAATTTTCCATTACATGAAAACAGTGGTTTCCCAAATAGCCCATTTTGCCAATGGTGTGATGGTAAATTCTCTTTGCCTAGTGCAACTTTTGGGGAGGGGGAGGGAGGTTCAGGAGGGAAGGAACATATACATATAATTATGACTAATTTGCATTGTTGGATGACCAAAATCAACACAACACTGTAAATTGACTTTTCACCAGGTGAAAAATAAATAGAATGAGAAACAAAAATAAAGGAACAAAATACATGAGCCATTCTGGGTCATATTGTGCATATGTATCTGGGGGAGAACAAAGTTGAGGACAGAAAAATGATGCAACCTAATAAATCAGGTAACGAGAAAACTTTCCAAGCAACTACTGAACTTTTGCTATTCAGTTATAAGAAAAAAAATTGATCAAAGGACATATGGAATGATGAGGCTTGCATAACTGTATATCTGTATTTCCCTGGTTCCATCAGGAGACTAAACTTTTGTGCTTTGCTGTTCTTCCTGCTCGCTTTGTTACATCCTTGTTGTCCCAAGAAGGTGACTAATTCTCTGTTGGTTTTAGGAAAGGAAATAGGCAGAACAGCATGACTCACAATTATAATTTTCCTTTTTTCTTCATGCAAGAAAACTGACTCATGTGTGTGTCTTGATAAAACATTTAATTGAGAAGAAGCCTCACTAATTGCATTCAGTGAAGTGAAATGCCCACTGAATAAGACTATTTATTGGTTAAGTAACATTATCAGCAGAGCTGTAAATCTGAATTCTCTCACCCTAATGAAATTTACAGATTTTTCTTTCATTCATGTCAGTCTTTATGTATCCATTCAGCTTTATGCATAATGTACATACACATATAAAATTGTATTGTATATATCAATGCATAAATGAAGCTAAGGCAATTTAAGCTATTGTAATTAATCAGACATTAATTTTCCTTTTTTCTTTTTTTTTTAATGATAATGATAATGATTACATTATGGAACTTTTCATGGAAAACTTACAGTAGATTGAGGGTCTGGCAGTTGGATTTCTGATAAAAATCAAAAAGGGATATATAGACTATGTTACTCTATGTTCTAGAATTTTTTAAAAGGTATCTTTTGTAGCCTCTGTTTGATAGAAATGAGACGAAAGTTTTACCTACAAAGAAAGGATAGGAGCAAACCAAATTTGGTTTTTCGTTCCTGTGATTTCTTTAGTTGTCTTTGATACTGATTTCAGCTTTGAAAGACAAGACTGGGTGGTAGAGAAATGAGTCTGAGTTTGATGTCTCTCCTAGAACTTTCTCCTTTCAGAATGTCCCACATTGTTGTCTTTATTTGTGTGATTTTTCTCTTTGATTGTGAGTTCTTTGAGGGAAGAAACCATGTCTTATTTACCATTGTGACTTTAGGACTTGCAGTATGCATCAGAAAGGAGCAGCTGAATAACTGTTGATTGAAGGCACAAAAAAAACCTAGTCTTATGATATAGCTATTACGTTACTTACAGTGTAAAATTATTTTGTATAATTCCACTTTGGAATTCTCTTCAGAGAACAAATTCCTTCAGAATTTCTCCAAAGTAGTAAAACTCTACACTTCCAGGCTCGATTTGATTTCTGGAGGCAGAGTAACTTGAAACTAGATTTAAGTGAACACAACAGTTGCTCCTGCTGGACAGTATCATTTTTAGTTTTGAATGAAGAATAGCAAAGTAGATTTGTGTGTTTGTGGACTCAGCAGACAGTCTCAAAAGAGACTTTCCAAAAATGTTTTGATCAGTGGTTGCATCATTGAAATTATAAGATAATCCCCCAGATATTTGATTCATTTGATTGTGTGGACTTTAACATTACAATAGATTTACACTTGATTACTCCTATTTTATTACACTTGATACTCTGTTTACTCAGGGTTGGGAAGATCTCCTGGAGAAGGGAAAGGCTACCCACTCCAGTATTCTGGCTTGGAGAATTCCATGGATTGTATAGCCATGGGGGTCGCAAAGAGTCAGACATGACTGAGTGACTTTCACTTCACTCACTCCTATTCTGATGCCGTCTCTCCTCAGTCTTTGAGCACAACTTCCAGATTTATTTCCTGTTCTTCCTTATAAAATTTTCATACTGAGTTAAGTAAGTCAGACAAAGAAGGAGAAATATCATATAACACCCTTTTTACGTGGAATCTAAAAAGAAATGATACAAATGAACTTACAAAATGGAAAGAGACCTACAAACTTGGAGAACTAACTTATGGTTTCAGGGGTGGGGAACGGATGGGAGAAAGGGCTAGCTGGGGAGTTAGAGATGGATATATACACACTGCTGTGTTTAAAATGGATAACCAGCAAGGACCTACTGTAAGGAGCTCTGTTCAGTGTTGTGTGCTGGCCTGGGTGGGATGGGAGTTTGGGGGAGAACGGTTACACGTACACATGTGGTTGGGTCCCTTCCCTGTTCACCTGAGTGTCACACATTGTTTGTTAATCGGCTATACTTCACTACAAAATAGAAAGTTAAAAAAAAAGTTTTATCAGGGACTCTCATTAGCTACATTCTGTATTCTGCATTCCGAATGCTTTAACTAGGCACTTAAAGTCACCCATATTGGGCCTCAGCCTACATTTCCAAATTTACACCTACTTCCCCTCTCCATTCAAGAGCTGCTTTCCCTTCGCAGTGAGGAAAGTTCATCCAATCCACATGTTCATATATTAGCCTCCTTTCACATTAAAGCCCCACATTAAATGCTAGCCAGCTTGAATTCTCTTCTTTGGCTCCCCTCTTATACCGGTAAATTTTATAGCCTTTGTAACTCCTACCTTGTTTTATGGTGTTTATGTATAGGTCTTTTGTGCCCTGTTTGACTCTATACTATGAGCCAGAAAGCAGATCTCCTTGAGTCCTTCATATCTCTCAATATAGTACTGTGTGTGTAATAGAGCCTTAATAAACATTTGTAGGGGTTATGAGCATATATATAAAATGATGGTATCAGATAGTTTGAGCATTTATACTATGGACTCTATGATATTGCCTCTTATATTTAAGAGTGTCTGAACCTTGGAAGTTTTTATTTATATAAAAATCTAATAATTGTGCATATGCTGTGCTTAGTTATGTCCAACTCTTTTGCGACCCCATGGACTGCAGCCCGCCAGGTGCCTCTGTCCTTGGGGATTCTCCAGGCAAGAATACTAGAGTGGGTTGTCATGCCCTCTTCCAGGGGATCTTCCCAACCCAGGGATCGAACCCAGGTGTCCCACACTGTGGGCGGATTCTTTACCGACTGAGCCACAAGGGAAGCCCAATAGTTGTGCATGCAATTCAGTAATTCAGCGTTACAGAGTAAATGATTCTAGAACCCCAAGTAACTGGGATACTCAGGAAATAGGGTGTTCTGAATAGCTTAATTTTCCGGTTAACTTGGAGTTAGGCAAAAAATCTTTTTTTGTTTCATTTCTTGTTGAAAAATTCTTTCTAAATATGCTAATTTCTGATTGTAGGCAGAGTATTGTTATAGTTTTTTGATAAATGAGGATATTAGACTACCTTAGGGTAATTACTGCATACCTTAATTCTTATTTTACATTATCATATATATACATATATATATACACATATATATATGTGTAAAAGTTTTTGAGCTTGAACTGTGTTTCTAAGGTCCTTTTCACTATATTTAGCTCTGGATTTTATTTTTGGCTGGGAACAAATATCTGATATATATTTTTGTAATCTTAATCATAGAAAGAGTCAGAATATGTGCTCTTTTTGTTTTAATAAATTTATTCTTCACTTTCAGTTGAATGTTTCCACAGTCTTGTGCTATGTAATTTTTGGTAAAATTTTTGTTCCATCAGATATGTTATAGCTATAGCTATATTAGTGTGCAAATATTTGTATAACTTATATTTAGTATATATAATAATTTCTTGTTGCTTAACCTTTGATTTGACCTCATCTCTCAAAATTATTTCTGGTTTAAAATTTTTCCTGAATTATATGTAGTTTCAAATTTGTAATGTAATCATTTTACCTCTGAAGTAATTCTTTTGCTTTTATTACTTTTTCAGAAATTTTCACAAGTCACAATAATTTTTAGGCAATACTAAGAAAATCATGAACACCAAAGATTTTATGGTTCTTCCATGGGGAAAACCTGGAAATTCTGTAAAGCTAAAATATAAGTAAGTGCATATATGTTTATTACTTAAGTAGAAACAGTTGCTAAAGTTTCTATATATCATAATTTAAATACTTTTCACGTGAAGCTATTAGAGTTGAAGTAAAATTTTGTGAATTATCATCTCCATTTTCTTCACATTGCTCTATTTTTATAAGAGAGTAGGTTTGAAATATTATAAATCTATCATGGTTTAAAATGAGGACTAAAAATATTTATGGCACAAGAATCTATGCGAATTGGGATCATCAACTATTGAAGCAACTTAACAGAAAGTTACTAATTTTTCTAACACTTATTCAAAATTAGAAAAGAATCACCCTGAAGAACTGAAAGAAATTGAAATTGAGAGAGACTATTAAGGTGAGAAACCTTTAAACAGGGAAAAGAAATCACTAACTACGCTGAGTTCCCTGCACTCTAGAGCAGCTTCCATCCCAATGCTATTTTACACATGGTAATAATGTATCCATTTCAGTGCTACTCTCTCAGTGTGTATACCTATGGCTGATTCATGTTGATGTATGGCAGAAACAAACATAACATTGTAAAGGAATTATCCTCTCATTAAAAAGAAATAAATTTTTAAAAAATTATAAAAAAAGATATCAATGACTACCCTTGCACTTTGCAATTTAAAGAACATTACATTGAATCAGTTCTCCTAGGAAGGGTACCTTCTGTCTTAGATTGCCTGGAAGATGCAGTCAGCCTGAACCAAGCAATTCTGGGTATCGTGGGAATTTCAGGACTTGTAGGGGGTACCAAAGGGTTCAATGTACTCTCCCCCTTTGAGGTCATCTAGAATCACTGGAAATTTCCAAGGCCTTCCTCTCAAATATTATTCAGGACCAGCCAGCATGGGCTAGGGGCAGAGTATTGATTTTTAATATTAGTTTCTGAGTTCCCTGATCCAGATCAATAGTACTGTGGTTACTTAGTATCTTTAGAGCTTTCCTAACTCTCACTTCACCTTTGAGATACTGTGTGTAAAAGCATTGTGTCAACTGGGAGATGTTATATGGCATTATCATTATTAGGTTTATTAGCTTTTGGTAGGGAATGGAGCTATCTAATTGCTAGTATTGCCAATTTTCCTTTTTTAATGCAAAAGAAATGGGTTGTGCATTTTGCTGATGTGTTTTAAGTCTGTGTATTTACCTTTAAACACTCATTTAACATTTGTTAAGTACACATATTCTACACACTGTGCTAAGGAATGATGGATACAAAAGAAGGAAGTCACAGTCTTTGCCCTCAGGTAGCTTGTGGAGGATGCCAATATATAAAATTGTATCCACAAAGTCATGTGAAACATGGTGTGATATTAAAGCACAGGATGAGAACATGGCCTAAACTGCTAGGGCAGAGGTGAGGAGGTCTTCAAGCTTTGCCTGAAAGATGCCGTTACTTGGGTGGTTACTGGGTGAAATGTGCGCAAAGACACACAGACACGTAGTCTGGGGACTTTCAGGCTTAGCCAGTTGGCTAAGATTTATAGAACAAAATTGGAGAGACTTGCAAGTCACCCAGTTAATAAATTAACTTGTATGCCACTCTAAGGAGTTTAGGATTTGTCTTGGAAATGAGGGGGAGTCACTGTTCCCTGGCCTGTATGTCTCCTTGATTCACCCATGATTCACAACCTATAGAGACTAGGTTGGGATCCCCCATTCTAAGGTCGTTGCTCTGGAGTTTCTTTTCTTGCCCTTTCCTGTTCCAAGTTTGTTTGGCATTGTCTTCACAATTGTCTTAATGTTGTCTGACATGTTAGAGTTCTCCAGCTCCTCTCTCTGTTTCCCAACCTCCACACAGTTTTAGCAGGTTGTTTCTGCCTCTCAGATTTGCTTGTGTTGACATGGTCTCTGTAGGATCAACTTCAGCTGCCCTTCTGGGTCTGCTGTCTCCAGGAGGAATCTTCTGTGTTGTTCTAGACCCACAGAATCCCACAGAATCAGTTTGACCACTTGGTCAGGAGGCCAGTTCCTTTTTTAGTCTCTTTCCTCTACCACAGTGAGAACTTCCAAAACATTAAAAGTTTTGTAAGCGAATAAGTGACACAGTCACGTTTGTGCTTTTGGACTCTTCCTCCGGAGGCCATGTGGAAAGCGTTGTAAGCCGCTGAAACTTTGGGCCAGTGATTCTGAACTGTGCCCACAGGCCACCCCGGAGTGACCTCGTTCAGGAAACAGCTCCTAGGGTTAGCTCGGGTTCCTTCCTTTTCCCTTTTCTGCTCAGTCTTTAAGTCCAGTTAATTTTGTTTCCTTATAGTTCTCGAATGTTGCCATTTTTGTCCCCACTGTCTCTGTCTAGTCAGACCAGCACAATATCAGGGTTATGGAAATAGTCTCCTAACTGGCTTCCTTACTCTCAGCTCTGCACCCTCTAATTAATATTCCATTATACAGCCAGAGTGATGGTTCTTAAATGCAAGTCTGATCAATTCTCAATTCTCTTAAAACTTTTTAAAGATGCTTATTGCTCATAGAGTACAAATCCCAGTTTCTCATCATGGCCTACACAGCTCCTCATGATGCGGCCACTGTCCGCCTCAGCAGTTCCATTTCTTGCCACTTTCCCCTTCCTGTGCTTCACGTCTGGGGACGTGGAACTCCTAGTTCCTGGACCCACACACCGCTCTTTTCTACCTGTGCCCGCACTTTGCTTTCTTCCTGGAATAACTGCTCTCACCACCTCCCTTTGACCGGCTCTGTCCTTTCATCCCTTAGGGCTCAGCTCAGTCTTCACTCCCTTCAGGAACGGTTCTGCTTCCCCCAGGGGCTAGGAATGTGCCCTTAAGTGCTCAGGCGTCCCCCTGGACTTTGCGATGAAAGCACCGTTACACTCTACTTCAGTCACCTTCATGCTTGGCTGTGTTCCTTTCTATAATGGAAGCTCCAGTGGGTCTCACATCCTGTCTCTTACGAGTGCTTGTTTGTAGTTAGGGCTGAATTACTCCTTGTGGAACAGATATAATGAAAATAATGCCTCTCTTTCTCAATTTCTTCACCCACTTCTCTGAACCCTCTGTATAGCTTTTGCCTCCTCTTACTTTCCATTTATCTCCCTGGACTTGGGGTCATATCTTTGGCTCACTTGCTTTTTGGTGACTGCTCACTACCTCTGAATTATTTCCCTTTCTTATCTTCTTTATTTTTATTTAGGTTCCTTGCCATAGCACACATACCCAAGTAGCCCACGATGCTTAATTATAATAAGGCACCAATGAAATAATAAAGATATTTAAACTCGTGACAGATAATGAAAGCTAGAGAACTAGGTTGGTTTACTTCTACGAAACAGAGAGAGTGAGTGACTAATGCTGAGAAGGGACCAGAGTTGTAAGACAAAGGAAATGGCTGTCAAAAGCTTGATGAGATTCAGACATTGTTACAGACTCTTTTGTCCAGGAATCTGTTAGGGGCTCTGCTCTATCCTCAGAGAGTTTTCTTTTTGTTGCTTTCCTTTGTGGGAAACAATCAGTGGTGCTTGCCTCAGTTTCCATTTATCCCTTTGATGGCTCCTCAACCAAAACTCTCAACAGGAGCTTTCTTCCTAATAGGCTCCAAGCAAACTCTTCTCTCTCTTTCTTTTGTATTGTACATACATGGCATAAAGGTAGAAATTTATTGGAGTTTTCCAAGATGATTTATTTAGCAAATATGTGTATTCTGCCTATACAGAATAGTTATTTTAAACACTGTGATTCAAACTACTTGACTCCTTTGAAGGCAGTATGAAAATTAGAAAATGATTTTTAGTTTATTTTCTGTTTGCGTGTCATGGATATTTGTGCATATATAAAGACATAGCTCAGGCATAAAGTGAATATGATTTGAAACCTCTGGCAATGTAATATGAAAAACAAAAGTCCAAGATTTGAAGTTGTACCTTGCTTGAGGTTATTAATTGATGGCAAATGCTAGCTTTAGAAACTGTATTTCAAAGACGAAAAAGGAAGTAAAAATACGCTGTGACATATTTATTACTCCTAATTTTAATTAAGGACAAATAGGACTATAAAATTATTTTGCCTTTTTTATTTTTTTTTGGAAGGGTTTGTTTGTTTGCCTCAAATGAAATTTTACATTTAAATCTTCTGCACTTAAATCTTATTCAGAAATGCTCAAGAACTGAGGATGGAGAAAGTACAGCTAGAGTTGGAGAACCAAGAGATGGAAAAGAAACTACAAGAGTTCCAATCAACAAGAAATAAAGAAAAGGAAGAACGAGGGTGGGTGACACTTTTAAAGAATTTTAGAGAAATAAAGGGATTTCCTTATTATAAGCTGAGGTCCTTATGTCAAGAACTGTTTTATGTTCATGTTTTATGTTAATGTCAAGAACTTCCAATTCTTCCCTGGTGACTCAGAGAGTAAAGAATCTACCTGTAAATGCAGGGAAGCTGGATTCGATCCCTGGGTCAGGAAGATCCCCTGGAGAAGGGAATGGCTACTCACTCCAGTATTCTTGCCTGGAGAATCCCATGGAGAGGAGCCTGGCGGGCTACAGTCCCTGGGGTAGCAAAGAGTCAAACATGACTGAGTGACTGACATGTTCACTTTTTTTTTTCCTTCCAGTGACGATCTGTCCTGAATGAGTACTTTCTGGATTTTACTGATGAACAAGCAATTTTAAATTGCCCCTCATTTTTCTAACTGTGTTCCCTTCCTCTAAACCTTATTTGGTCTTTGCATGCGTGTCTGCTGAGTCGCTTCAGTTGTGTCTGACTCTTTGCGACTCTATGGACTGTAGCCCGTCAGGCTCCTCTGTCCATAGAATTCTCCAGGCAAGAATACTGGAGTGGGTTGCCATGCCCTCCTCCAGGGATCTTCCCAACCAAGGGATCAAACCCATGTCTTTCATGTCTCCTGCATTGACAGGCGATTTCTTTACCACTAGTGCTGCCTAGGAAGCCCACACTTTCTTATTTCTCTTCTTACAGTACTCTTCTTAACCATTTATAGTTCAGAATGTTGGGGCTTCTCAGGTGGCTCAGAGAATCTGTCTGCAATGCAGGAGACATAAAAGATGTAGATTTGATCCTTGGGCTGGGAAGATCTCCTGGAGTAGGAAATGGCAACCTGCTCTGGTATTCTTTCCTGGAAAATTCAATGGACAGAGTAGCCTGGTGGGCATGCTACAGTCCATGGGGTCACCAAGAGTTGGAAACAGCTGAGTACTGAGCACCCACATATTGAGAACAACAGTGCAGAGTTTCTCTTTGCTCTCATAAAAGTGCCATCAACAGGTGATTGCCAGTTTATGAGCAGCATATTTTTATTTATTTAAAAAGACTTTTGGGATAGGGATTTACATGCACACAGATAAGAGTTTTCAAACCCTCAAGTATGTTTGAAATATTGTTAGCAAACATGCTTTAGCTGAAGTTATATTAGTGAGAACTCTCTAATAATTACGCTTGCATACCTGTACTAACTTTATGGAGAATTTTGCTTTGTTGTAAAAATAATAAATATAATTAAAATCAAGTATAACTGATAGTTATATAATGGAAATGAATCTCCTCTTCTCTCTAGGCTGACTCCCAGCCCATAATGTAGTACCACTTTTAACAATTAAAATGTTTGTCCCCACAAATGTCTTTGTACAAGCCTGTATATATATGTGTGTGTGTGTATGTGTATGTATGTGTGTAGGTGTGTATTTGACATGTCTTTTACATTTTTACAAGTGAGGTCATCTATAAAAATATGTGAATGGATTCACATTCTACTTTTCTCCTTGCTCTTTTTGCCACTCTTGCCACGTCAGCACAAAGTGATCTCATTGTTTTAAATGAGTTGCATAATATTTCTTTGTGTGGATATAATAGCACTTATTTTTCAGATCTTTATTAAGTTTTTAGTATTTTGTGATTATATATGCTGTCATGAATATGCTTTTATATATGTTTTTGCTTACACATGTAAGAGTATCTATGGGATAAATTCCTACACTTGTAATTTTAGATTAGAGTATATGGCAGCTTACCTTTTGGTAGATACTGGAGAACTTTTCTTTCCAATAGGCTGCAAAAGTGCCTAACTTTTTTCCTGTAGAGAATGAGAGTGCATTCATATACTTCTGGTGTTCCTAAAAGTCTGGTCACCAGACTCTGTGTATTCAATTTGCTTTGCTTAGCGCTCAGGTGATGATCATCAAATATCTGTGAATTACCTTCTGAACCATTAAAGAAAATTCAAAAGTTTATTATAGTTTCAGTGGTATTTATCTTTAGAGACTAAGTCTTTGAAAAAATGTTTATGACAGAGCTAAGTCGCTTGAGTTGTGTCTGACTCTTTGGAACCCTATGGACTGTAGCGCCCACTAAGCTCCTCTGTCCGTGGGATTCTCCAGGCAAGAATACTGGAGTCGGTTGCCAGGTCCTCCTCCAGGGGATCTTTCCAACCCAGGTATCAAACCCACGCCTCTTATGTCTCTTGCATTGGCAGGCAGATTCTTTACCACTAGTGCCACCTGGAAGCCTTCGTGACACATACACACATCTAATAAGCAGAGCATTGGCTTTTTTTTTTTTAAAGAAAAACTAATTTTATATTGGCGAGCATTGATTTAATCAAAGATATTTCAATGCGGTACATCATCCCAGGTGACAAAGTTTATTGTGTGTCTTGGTGTTCTTATCCTAATGATCCAATGGCCAGTTCTCTCTTTTTTATTGTTGTTTTTGGGTTTTTGTTTTCTTTTGTCTTTTAATTTTTTTTGTAAACTTCACTGCTTTGGACTTAGTTTGGGCTCCTCAGCGGACCATGAATAAATATATCTGTGAAACAGAGTTCCTGAAATTAGCCCCCAAGAGTAAGTTTCCATTAGTGGAGGAACCTTTTCTAGATGTTTTCAAAAATGTTCTAAAGCTTGCCTGGGTTTTCAGAATAGTAAAGTGCTTTTCTAAGGTCACATAGATAGTAAATGTCATAGCCCAAATGAGAACCTGCCACTCACTGGTCAGGAAGATGGAAGTTTGGTTTTCCAGTCTTGGTTTTATTATTTATTATCTCTGTGACCTTGGGCAACTTTTCTTCTCATTATTGTTTAAAATAAGACTTGGGCTTCCTGCTCTGTTGACTTAAGAGGAGTTTGTGAGGCTCAAATGAAAGTGCTTTGAAACTATAAAATGAAACCTTTTGCCTTCTTAGCAATCTCTGTTACCTTTCACTGTGGGAACTAATTTGAAGTCTTAATAAGGCATTCATCACGTAGTTGATCTGCAGAATTTGGGGGCATATTGCTTTGCTTCCTTTTTCTCTTTACATTTGAGAACACTTAGCTTTTAAAACTGCATGGCAATCTGTAAAATTTCCTATAACTCAATAAAACTATCTTTAGTCATTGTAAATGTCTTTAAAAATGAAATTCTTCATCTGTGTTTGGACATTTCACTTTTATTCATTTCTTTTCAAATTTTCCAAATATAGTAGAGTTATATTTTAGAATTACTGAGGCTATTGTGGCATTATTGATATTTCATTTTCATTTTGTGGTGGTCTGTTACATGTTAACAACTGAATTTCCATTTCCTGAAACAGGGAAAATATATTTGTTTTCATTAAAAGGAGAAATGTATTTAGTAATTGCATTTTGTCTTCCATTGATATATATTGAAGGTCAAGTGGATATCATTGGAAATCTGGACAAGTGGGCAAATTGGGTAATCAATCATACATGATGTCACAAAATAAAGGAAATGTTATTAAGGTAAGAAAACACTATTTGATTCTCAAGCAGTTTGCTAAGAATATATAAATTATTTTTTCAGATCTTGCCTTCCCTTCCATACTTAAGAATCGACAATTCTTGTTTTTAAAAGCTTTGCATATTATTGGATTTTGAATTTTATTAAATTTTATGTGTTAATATGCAACTTTCACTATTCAGATATGTTTTTGTTTTTCATCTGCAAGTTGATTTTTAAAAATTCACCTTCAGCTGAATTTTTCTAACTTCAGTTTCTCCTTTCAGTTCAGTTCTGGTTTTCAAGTATGGGAAGTAGAACTACATAGTTCTATATTAAAGTGAAAGTGAAGTTATTTGATATAACAGATGACAGACTTTTTCTGCCTTTTTATTTATTTAATGTGTTCATGTTCTGCTTGAATAATAATTATTCATAGGTTGTTGATTCCATGTGTGAAGATACCCAAGGGAAAACTGCTTTAAAATTTCCCAGCTATAGAATTTCTTTATCTTTACTGTGTATTGTAAAATATAACATTACATTATATTTAAGGTTAAAAGCAAAGGAGTATCCTTATGTAATGAAAACTGCTTTGCTTCTGTATTCTTTAGTACAAGATCCGTGACTTTGTAAGTTTTAACTTATATAGCTTTTTCTTTTTTATATACCTATCATTAAACTTTCATTGGACCAGTTGGCATCTACAAATATCTTATTTGGCACTTCTAGCCTTTTTGGCTTTGAAAAGGCATTTTATTCTTTACTGTCTTTCTCTTACTGAGATATGTGACTTTAATTTTTGAGTTAAAAGTTTTATAATCCACTTTGCATTTTTCATTATCTTTCTGAGACGTTGTTCCAGGCTTTAGATGTTGTTGTAAATATATTAAAAGTGCTGACTCTTTGTGATTATTGATTTATTTATTCAATAGCATTTATTAAGTTCCTTCTTTGTCTCATAGCGAATTGTCCTTGTTCTCAAGGAGATCCTTATGTGATGTAGAAGACAAGGCACATATGAAAATATCTATAAGAAAAGTTGCTATGTAATTTTTGCCATTTAGTGTATGAATCATTTGTGCTTGGGAAATAATAGTATACCTCTAAAATATTTGAGAGTGTGCTAGATATACTTGTTAGGAAAATTGATGAATAAGTCATAATGCCAGTTCCCATAAACCTCATAATTGAGTAGGAGTCACCCTCCTACTCATGGGGCATGAGTAGGGAGCATGGGGTGGGGTGGGGAGGCACAGAGGTGGGAGATAAAGCAAGATTGGGCAGGATGGGAGGAGGACTGAAAACCAGACTCAGGAGTCTTGACTTTTTTCACTGGGTGAATGGAATTCCCTAAGAGTTTTGAAGACAAGTTTAAGGTAATGATGTGTATTGGCTGATCTTCTCAACATCCAGTGCATTTGGAGTTTGTAAGTAGAGTATCAGTTCAGTTCAGTTGCTCAGTTGTGTCCGACTCTTTGCGACCCCATGTATCGCAGCATGCTAGGCCTCCCTGTCCATCACCAACTCCCAGAGGCCACTCAAACTCATGTCCATCGAGTCGGTGATGCCATCCAACCATCTCAGCCTCTGTCAGCCCCTTCTCCTCCTGCCCCCAATCCCTCCCAGCATCAAGGTCTTTTACAACGAGTCAACTCCTCACATGAGGTGGCCAAAGTATTGGAGTTTCAGCCTCAGCATCAGTCCTTCCAATGAACACCCAGGACTGATCTCCTTCAGGATGGACTGGTTGGATCTCCTTGCAGTCCAAGGGACTCTCAAGAGTCTCTCCAACACCACAGTTCAAAAGCATCAATTCTTCAGCGCTCAGCTTTCTTCACAGTCCAACTCTCACATCCGTACATGACCACTGGAAAAACCATAGCCTTGACTAGATGGACCTTTAGAGCAAGTGATATTCACATTCTTTTTGATCATGTAGCATATCAATAAAGAATTCATTTTGAGAATGAACTTTCTATCCACAATTTTTTATTTGCTTATAGATATAATTTATATGCATACTAATTTACTAATATGTGCATTGTAAAACAAAATATGGAAGTTAATCAAGGATGATATAAATATGAAGAGATGTTTCTTTTTCTCTCTCTCGGCTTCTCCTGAGCTCACTCAGCCATGCACGTATGCTACTTTTGAGGCCACTGGTACAGAAACAGAGAGGCTACTTACAAGACTATTAAAAGGTCAGATGAGAAGAGTTTGAATTAGAATGTAGTGGAAGAAATATAAAGGAAACATGGAACCAAACACAGTGAGAAAGGAAAGGAGGAAGTAAAATATATAAGTGATATTCCAGGATGAATTGCCTAAAAGATAGAATAAATAAAGGAGCTGGAGAAAAATTTCTGTTTAGATTTAGACTTCTTCCTTCCTTCCCTTTCTTTCTTTTCCCAGACCTATTGAGGTATGATTGGCTAATAAAATTATAAGATATTTAAAGAATACAACATGATGGTTTGATATACATATACATTGTGAATGGATTTCCCCCATTGAGTTGATTAACATATCCACATTTGCTTTATCTTTTATAAGAACATTTAACTTCTACTCGTAACAAATTTGAAAGCCTTGGAGTTTTGTTTGCACTCTAATGTGCTGGCTGGAGCTGAGAGAGTAAATGTGCACCCTAAGAATTTGTAAAAAAGGAGAAGAAAGGTGTGAAGGATAAAGGGCAGGTATGAAGGATAGAGCTCAGAAAATATGGAGGCAAAGAAAACTTTAATATTTGCTCACTACCTGTTTTATACCAACCAACAGTGCTTTTTCCTGTTTTATCTCTTTAAGTGCTTGTGTCACTCTTAAGATGCAGTTGCTCTTTTTTACAGTTCCACAGCTGAAGTAATTTAACACCAAAAAAGTTGAATAACTTGCTCGTGTCGAAGGTCAGGGCCAAAATTTGGAATGCAGGTTTTCAGCTGAAATTCTAAGATAGTTCAGCTTAGTTCTAAGATAATTTCCAGCCTTCTAGTGAAAGGAGCCTGAGAAGAGAAAGAATGGGAGAAATAGAGTCAAAGTAATGTAATTTCATAGGAGATAAAAGTCAAAGAGAACATCTTTAGAAAAAAATGGAGAAGTCAACCTTGACTGATGTATTTGTAATGAAAAAGTTGAGTGTAGTTTTAGATCGATGTTTTTCAGCTGGGGGCCGTTTTGTCCCCCAGGAGACACTTGGCAATGTCTGGACACATATTTTGCTATCACCACTGAGAGGGATATTTTTGGCTAATGGGAGTGGCTACAAGTCAGGAGTACTGTTGAACATTAGAGAATGATCTGGGCAGCCCTCATAACAGAGAATTATTTGGCCTAAAACAGTGGTACCAAGGTCACAGAATCCTGTGCTACACAATATAGATTAAAGTCGTGACTCATCTAATTAGTTTTGTGATTTTAGACAAAAATTTAACCTTTTCAGGCAAAAATCTAACCTGTGACCTTTCTTGGTCTTATGTTACCATGTTTGTAAACATGCATAACAGTACTTACTGACTACTTCACAGAGTTTCGAGCAGTGCATGAGATAACATGTGTGAAACCAATTGTAACATGAACTGAAAATCATGTTAAAATGGTTATTTACGGAGAGTGAGAATTTTTAAAAGCAATAAATTTGATTTGATGGTTGGGTTGTCATCAGATGTAAGAATTTATTTTAAGTTGTTGAAAAAGAAAGACAGGTGGCAATAAGTAAAGGCTAATACTTTATTATGTGGGAGACGATGTGAGCGAGTTTGTAGCTGAGGGGTATGTTGACTAGTGGAGGAAACGCTGAAGATTAAATGAGCGAGGCACCAGTTGCTCGGGGCTTTGAAGAGGTGGCTCCTTGAGGAGGGCTTGACCAAGGGAAGGAAGGCACATTTCCTTGAGACAGGAAAGATGGAAAACAGGTGACAGTGAAGGAACATTTTTAGAGGTTGCTTTTGACAGGCAGTGAGGCAGAAAGCTGTGGAAAAATCTTTTCTAGGAAAACCTCAACTTTCTTAGCACATTTGAAGGCAAGATCAACTGTTCACATTAAGGAAGGGAAATGGGGGTGAATTTGAGTTTTTGGGACTGGAGAAGATCTGGAGCTGCCACTGTGGGAATCACGTTTGAGGTTTATTAGAAATGAGCAAATAGGTTGCTGAAGAGCCATAGGAGCCCAGTAGGCTTGTTCAGGCTGTATTTGTAGAGGACCCAGTAGCTAATGGGGCTTCCCTGGTGGCTAGGACAGTGAAGAATCTGCCACCTGTGTGGGAGATCCAGGTTCAATCCCTGAGTCAGGAAGATCCCCTGGAGAAGGGAAGGGCCACCCCACTCCAGCATTCTTGCCTAGAGAATTCCATGGACAGAGGAGCCTGACAGGCTACAGTCTAAGGGGTCACAAAGAGTCGGATACAACTGAGCAACTAACACTTTCAGTTGCTATTATTTCATCACAGTGGTAGGTAGTTATGGGATGTCTAAAAGGAAGGAGGTAAGGAGATTGTGGTTAGGGCTCAAAGAAACTCTGAATTTGGGATTTTGAAGGTGTGGCCATTCAGCTTGCTGCTTAGGTCCCAGGTTTGGTCATAATGGTCAGGGGCTGCTGAAGAGGCACTTTAGATATGCATAGCAGTCAGCCTGTAGGAGGGTTTTTCAGCATCAGGATGTCAGGTGAACACAGACATTGAGCCTCCAAGACCATCACCTTAGAGAAGTGATGGAGAGCAATACTGAGCAGACGGCCGAGGTTCAGGTGGGAGAGGATTCTGGGCCCTGGGAAAGGCAGTAAGTGGATGGTGGGAGCTTCAGTAGAGGCAACTCGGCTGAATGATGAGAGCAGAACAGTGTTCTGGAAGCAGCACTGAGGAGCAAACAGGGAGAACATTTTCCTTCTCTCCGGGTGAGTGCAAGGGAATAGAAATGTAGCTAGTCCCTCTGGAGAGTCCCGTGGGGAAGGTTGTGTGTGAGAAAGATGGGGCCAGTTACTGTGAACTTTTGAAAGAGATAAGTTAAGGAAAGGTTTAAGGCATAATACAGTTAGATGACTATTTAATAAGGGTTTCATGGAAGGGTGGGGCAGCCTGGATGGAAGGAAAAGTAGTGGAGGATGGCAAAGGTTAAGTAGCTAACTGGATTAAGAATAAGACTTTTGGAAAAAGTGGCTTGTGGAAGGAGCGTGGGCCCAGCATGGCAGTCTAGGACATTAGTGGCAGTTTGGAAGCATTTGTGAATGCTAGGGAGGCCGATGAAGACAGCATAGTCTGACCCCAATGGCCCAGATGATATGTCTGAGCCTCTAAGCTGTCCTGGCCCCTGATGAGACCCCTTTAGCATCTCCTGATGGAGGCATAAGTTGGCTAATGAGGTATATAGCTTCAGTATATTGAATTCATAATGTTTTATGCATATAAACATAGTCATATCCATATATATATATGTGTGTGTATATATGTGTGTATATATGTGTTCTCAGTCATGTGAGCATTGAGTCCTGTAGCATATAGTCCATGGGGGTCACAAACAGTGTAAGATAGCCCACGAGGCTCTTATCTCCATGGAATTTTCATGCAAGAATACTGAAGTGGGTTGCCATTTGCTACTCTAGGGGATCTTCCTGACCCAGGGACTGAACCCATGTCTCTTGTACCTCCTGCATTGGCAGGCAGATTTCCACTTTGCTACCTGGTAAGCTTTTGGACTGCAAGAAGATCCAACCAGTCCATCCTAAAGGAGATCAGTCCCGGGTGTTCCTTGGAAGGACTGATGTTGAAGCTGAAACTTCAATATTTTGGCCACTGCATGCGAAGAGTTGACTCATTGGAAAAGACCCTAATGCTGGGAAGGATTGGGGGCATGAGGAGAAGGGGACGACAGAGGATGAGATGGCTGGATGGCATCACCGACTCAATGGACATGGGTTTGGGTAGACTCTGGGAGTTGGTGATAGACAGGGAGGCCTGGTGTGCTGCGATTCATGGGATCTCAGAGTCGGACACGACTGAGCGACTGAACTGAACTGAAGCTTTTGGAGTAGGGTTGGATTAGGGATACACACACACACACACACACAAACACCATGTGTTTGCATATGTGTGTGTGTGTGTGTATGTGTGTGTGTATCCCTGGTCCAACCCTACTCCACTCTCATCTTTTTCCCCAACAGATAAAAATCAGACTTAAGGAAATTCTGTTTGCCTAAAAATAACAAGCTAGCAGTTTGTTCATTGAAATATTATATGCAGTTTGATTCATTTGAAGTAAATATGGCTGTATTCACAGAGCTGAAAAATATTCACAATAACAAGAACAAGCTACAATATGTCCCTAATAATGGGTTTATTCTGCCTTAGTATGTCCATTCTGCCCAGGTAGCCTATAACCACATGTTTCAATTCAAATATATCATTAAGGTAATAATATTGGAGAATTTGGTTATGAAAAATGGGATTAAATTATCTGTAACTTGTATAACACTGCCAGTTTACAAATAAAAGTGTTATTCACATAAAAAAATGACTATTTCAATTCTATTTTCTAGTCTGCTGTGTTTGGTACATAGCATCTGAACAGCTCCTTAAAAAATGTGAGAAAACAAATGCTCTTTTGAAGCAAACCCACTAGATTTACTGAGAATAATTAGGCCTAAATTTTCAAAGATGACTGCAGTGGTACAAGCTATAGATGGAGAGGCAACCATTGTTCTCATATTCTCATGTGCAAATTGGGCAATTGAGCATGGAAATTGAAAATTGAAAATAAGGCATGAATTGACAGTGTGTGTGTAAGTGTTCACCATGCTCTGTGAATGTCTGTGTACTTCAGATGTTGGTTTTAATAAGACCAAAGCAGGTACTTGGAATCGGCAAGTCTGTTTCATTTCTTAAAATCTGAAGATCCAAGGATTTTAGGCAATTATTTATTTGAAATACCTAGCCATAATTCTTACGTACTCAATTTTTTTTGGCTATACCTTGGGAAAGTCCGGGATAACAAAAAATATATTTGAAAAAGGCTATGTCTATGACGCTTAAATGCTTTTCTAAATTGGGCAAATACAGATAATAATGTTAGCTTTTTACAGTTTTGTGAGCAGAATAGCTCAGTCAGAATTCAGTTTAGATTCAGTCTACACAAATATTAGACTTTGTGTGTTTTGGAAAGATCAGAGATGGAGAAGGCATACTGAGCCTTTATAATATTTAAAAGCTAGTGCTTTCCTAAAATCATTTCATAGAGATGTGTAACTTTTGTTTAAAGATAATTTATGACATTTTTTCCTGAAAGTTGGCTTATATATGTTTCTAAAATATATTTTCCATTTGTGAATTTTCTCTTGATTTAATTAAAAGCTCTATATTTGCAGTAAAGATGATCTCCTATTATATTATTTGAAAATGTTTGTTTTGTTCAAGATGCAGCAAAATGTTATGGCTTTATAGTATTTTTGTTAGTCACTTAAACTTTGAGTTATATCTGAAAAATAGTATCTATTTTGTTAATACAGTTTTCTGCTGGAAAAGTGAAATTAAAATTACTGAAGGAACAACTTCAAGGTAAACAGTTTACACTGTATTATTAGGTATTGTAGATATAATTATTTTTTTAACCTTTGAATTACATATTGAATTACATTTAACATTTGAATTACAAATTGTAGTTCTAAGACTATTCATGCAGTATAAAGACTCTAAACCCCAAAATATTGACTCTTTTTCTGTGATACTCACAATATATTTTATCTGTGTTTTGGGGAAGGGCACTTATTTTATATAAAATATCAACTTAGGATATGACTATAATAGTATTTTTGAAAGATGAGGACTTACATAGCATTGCTTCTTAAACTTTATTAATATAATATCTTAAACAGGAAGAAAATTCTAGCGGTATAAAATTATAAATTGACATTTTACCCTAGGAAATTAAAAGAACATTGAAATTTGCTTTTTAAAAAGAATTTAAAAGTAGCAAAACCAAATTTTGAATTTATGGTAATTCTAAAAGAAATGGGATTTATAATATAGAGGATAAGCATTTAATTTGAATAATTAAGATAATTTGATAGACTATGTTCTAGAAATACATATAACATTTATCATAGAAGTTGTTCTGTATTGGCTTCAGTTTCATCCAGAGATGGGACAGAACTCTATAAGAATTCTATCCAAAGTACAGTTTTTAACATTCTGTAATTTTATGTGTCTAGTTCAATTGAGCTTACAGCAGAATGTATATGGGTGGATGTGTGTGGCCCCGTGGTCACAGGGGTTGGGAGGGAGATTGTGGGCTCCCCAGTCTAGTGGGAAGATTAGACTTGGCTACATGCCATTCTTATCTGGTACCTGATATGTATATACTATTTGAGAATATAGAAATGTGCATAATTACCTTACTTTATCAGTCAGAAAACTGAACATTGTATTTTAATGTGATTGGTCTTTCTTTGTTTTTCCTTTCAGGACCAGTGAAGCAACCACTAAATTATAAAATGGCAAATTGTTCTGAAAGTAACAAACCCAAGATAAAAGGGAAGGTCTGCGGGCAGTGTGAGAAGAAAGCTGCTCTGCTGGTACATACACTGGGGTCAAATCTTGGAGCAGAACTCTCACGTGGGCACATACACTTGTCCCGACTTAACCTGCTTTGGTAGCCACGCACTTTTCCTTCATGACCTTTGCTGGGAGTGAATTGTGCAGGCTGCTGGGAAAGGCCAGTGCTAAATGATGCACTGAGTCTCAACTTCTTATTCCTGTTTAAGAACATGACCTAACTCTTGTCCTCTCTCCCTTGAATCATGCCTATCAGCACAAAAATATGCCACAGTATTTCCCAGACCAAAGAAGAAATTCTTCTTTGATCCCCGGATCTCTTCTTGCATCCCTTTCAGTAACACTCCTGAAGAGTTGTCTGCACTTACTATCATTAAAGTCTCTCCTCCCATCCTCTCTTTTTTAAAAAACTGAGTTATAATTTACCTACTGTGAAATGGGCAGATCTTAAATGTATATGTCCCCATCGAGAAAATATAATACCCCAGAAGATTCCCTTGTACCTTTTCCAATTCATTCCCTTTACAAAACCAACGACAATTTGGATTTTTAGCAGCATACCTTTAGTGGTGCTAAACTTATTTTCGGAATTTATAAAAATGGAATGACATGGTATATTTTTTCTGTGTAAGGCTTTGTTGTCTTTTTGTATTCTTGACCCCTGAGTTTGGAGTGCCACAGGGCTTAGTCCTCAGCCTCTTCTGTAGTCTGTTTATGTGGTTCTTTAGTCACTAAGTCATGTCTGACTCTCTAGCAACCTAGTCCATGGGACTTTCCAAGGTAGAATATTACAGTGGGTTGCCTTTCCTTCTCCAGGGGATCTTCCTGACCCAGAGATCGAACTTGTGTCTTCTGCATTGACAGCCAGATTCTTTACCACTGAGCCAGCAGGGAAGCCAGTCTATTTGTACTTACTGTTTGAATAGTTTCATCTCCTCTCTTGGCTTTAAAGACCATCTCTTAAAAAAAAAATAAAAAAATAAAGACCATCTCTATTTTGATGGTTTCCAAACTTATGAACACATCTCTAATTAATATTTCCCCCCTGAACTTTCAACTCAGACTCCCAGTCAACACTTCTACTTGGATGACTAACGAAAATCACTTTAACATGTTCAAAATTCAACTCTTCAGATCTCCCCAACAATTTTTTTCCTTACCAAGGTCTCATATCAATAAAGGTCAATTCAAACTACAGCCCTTTATAAAACAGGAAGAGCTGAATTGTACTCTCTAGTTCTGTGAAGCTGCCTCATCCATCAATACAACATTTATCCCTCTTTAGTGTATGTTTATTTTCTGTTTACCTACGATGTAAACTTCATGAGTATACGGACTTTAGCTTTCTTCACTGCTCTGTGCCTGCCACCTAGAATTATGCCTGCAATTTAATAGGTACTCAGCACACACTTGTTGAATGTGTTTGTTTCTTTAGGGCTTCCCCAGTGGCTCAAAGGGTGAAGAATCCGCTTGTAATTCAGAAGACATAGGAGATGTGGGTTCAGTCCCTGGGTTGGAAAGATCCCCTGGAGGAGGAAATGGCAATACATTCCAGTATTTTTGCTTGAAAAATTCCATGGACAGTGGAGCCTTGCGGGCTATAGTCCATGGGCCCGCAAAGAGTTGGACACTAAGATTAGTGACTAAGCACAACACACAAGCACACACATTTCTTTAAAATGTTTCTGTTGTTGAAACATTGTTATCACTGAAGCTAACTGAAAGAAAGATACCCTATATCTTTTGCAGTTAAAATATCACACACTTTGGAAGCAGGTTTTTCTCCAAAGAATGTGATGGTTATAATTAATATTTGTGGGTTACTATAGCTAATATTTATTATAATTTCAGAGAATTTGGCTGTAATCACTTCTGATTTAAGATTGTATTACTGGCCTTATTTCATGGCAATTTTAACTGAACTCAGAGGTTTAGAATTCTTTCTAGTAAAGAGCTAATAATACTAAATGTAAAACCCTGGCTCTTGGTATAATGCTGTTACTATTATATAATACTTCTTTTCTTCTTACTGATGTAATGGTGGACTATAATTTGAGGAATTTTAGCAAGTTATACTTACCCAGAAATGTTTAGAAAATATAAACAAGTGCTAATATTCCTGAAGCTTGAAGTATGAAAGCTAAAAGGGACTTAAGGGCAGAACTGAATTGTTTGAAACTGTTCATGATTTGAAAATCATTTGGCATAGGAGCCATGAGTCAATATTTCTTGTGACTCCTTTTCTATGTTGAACACTGTATAAAGGCCATGGAATTTGAAAAAAAAAAATGGCACATGTAGATAAGATTTGGCTAGGAAATAAAGGATCTGTTTTTCCAGGGCGACAGAAAAGCAAGCAAAGGACATTCCAGTGTAAATGACACCTGCTTTGGCTGGAAAGCAGATGAGAGCAACAGTGTACAGTGATGACAAAACTGATCTGCCTGAAACCTGTTGTAAATAGAAGCCAGGATTTAGGCTCTAACTTAAGAAAGGATATTGTTTGATTTTAAATGAAATTAACATCCCATCATGCTTTTAAAGCACAATGTTATTATTATTTTTTTAATTTCAAGCTTGGCAAATGTAATGAACTCTGTAGTGTTGAATTCTAAGGTTACCTTGTATTCTTAGCTTCCATCATTCTAGATGGTCATGCTGATTGGATAATCAGAATCAACCTCTCTCTATCTTATGGCATGACCTTCATCAGGGAAGATTGTATAGGGATGGGAGGTAGGGATTAAGAGCTTGCCTTTTGGAGGTTGGCATTTCAACTTTACCTGTTGTTAGCTCTGTGACCTTTAGCAAATGACTTAATTCTTTTATATTTCTCTTTTCTCATTTGTAAAATGGGATAAAATGGATAACAGTAGTCTAGACCTCAGAGTTATTGAAGATAATGGTTAATGCATGTGAAGTATTTAGCATCGTGCCTAGCACATTAAGAGGAGGTAGTAAATTGTATGCCTTTTTTGTTGGCACATTTTATATATGTTGTCTTCATATATATTGGTGGTAAAAATAAACCCCTCAATTTGCAAATTTCTTATTTTGAAAAGAAATTCCAGAGGCTTTTGGCTGTTTCTTTATGGCAAAAGGGAAATGGATAGTTGAAAATTACTTATTAATTTGGCAAATGTGGATAATTTAAACTCGGATTCTGAAGTCTTAGCATAACTGACCCAGCCTTGATCAAATTAAAAAGTTATATGCTAGAACTGCACTTAGGTATTCCATCATTGACAAATCATCTGTGGTGGAATGAAGCCCTTATCTGTGTTTTTAGTATGTTCCTGCCAGATATACAAATTGCCTAAAAAGATTTTCTAGTTGTTGGTCATTTTCCCCCAATTTAAATCCAAATATGCTTGTATAACAAAATATATAAGCTTGTTCTATGACTCCAGCTTTGATCTTCCAGTACAATATCCCTTTGGTAACTTTCATTAAAAATCTAGTGTTAGCAAATATTTGGCCTAGAATTATATGCTGAAGGCTTCCCTTGTGGCTCAGACGGTAAAGAGTCTGCCTGCAATGCAGGAGACCCGGGTTTGAGCCCTGAGTTGGGAAGATCCCCAGAGAAGGAAATGACAACCCACTCCAGTATTCTTGCCTAGAAAATCCCATGGATGGAGGAGCCTGGCAGGCTACAGTTCGTGGGGTCGCAAAGAGTTGGACACATTTTCACTATATGCTCAGACTGACACTCAGTCGTCTATATTACATTGTAGAAATGGTGCCCAATATTTATGAGACATTCATTAAAATATCAGCTGGTATGTTGTAGAATACATTTTGAAACCTACATTAATACAATACTACTTCCATATGTGTATGTGAAATTATAGCTTTTGATTTTGTACTTAAAAATTATGGATTTAGTTGTTTGTATCTTCATTTATTTGAGACTATAGCTCTTGAAACAAGAGTTGACAGGCTATAACTGTTTCCTGTACTGGGGATAGTACTTATTTTTCTTCCACTAAAATTATAAATCCAATTTTGTGTAGCTATAATCACACTTGACAAATGCACTTGAATTTTGATAAATACTAGACCATGCCATCATTTGACATATTTGATTTATTTTATTGAAGATTTTATCAAGGTTTTCCCATAAATGATTAGTATTGCAATCAATGGTTAATGATTAATTATTAGTAATGTGGGTATGGGTAAGAGTTTAAGCTTTGAGTCAGACCCTGGGGTTGAAATCCTGTCTTCATTAGCTGTACGATTGGACAAATTCTCAATCATTATGTTCCTTTGTTGCCTCATCTTCACAATGGAGGTACAATGGTCATGCCAACCGTATGGGGTTCTTGTTAGAACTGAATGAGATGGAACACATGAAACCCTTAGAACAATGAGTAAGTGCTTCCCGAATGCTGTGAATATTGTTATTTGATTCGACTTTTCCTTTTTAGTTTCATTTTAAGTACATAAAATTAGTTACTCCTTTAACATTTTTTGGGGCAGTTTTCTTAATCATTTCATGTTTAATAAACATGGCTACATTATTGTAGGTAACTGCATCATCATATGGGAATTTGCAATACAATTTTAAAAAATTAATGGACTCCTTTTGAATTTTATTTTATTTATTTTTCATTGAGGTATACTTGATTTACAATGTTGTGTTAGTTTCAGGCATACAGCAAAGTGATTTAGTTAAATATATGCATATGTATATATATATATGTACATTTAGTTATGTATGTGTGTATATATATATTTTCAGATTCTTTCCCTTTATAGGTTATTAAAAATATTGAGTATAGTTCTCTGTCTATACAGTAGGTCCTTGTTGGTTATCTATTTTATATATGGCAGTGTGTATCTGTTAGTCCCAAGCTCCTAATTTAACCTCTCACCTTCCCCTAAGTTTAGTCTACTTTTTTTCATCCTACACACTCTAATCCCTTTTTACTCACTGTGTGGTCTGCATCCAACAGCTGGTGGACATCACCTGGGAGCTTGTTAGAACGCAGGATCTCAGTCCCATTCAGACCTCCCAAACCAGAGTGTGCACTGTAGCTAAATCCCAGGAGATGCATGTACACGTGCAGTTTGAGAAGCGTCACCGCTGCATTGCACATCAGGCTACCACTGAACCGGACGAGGCAGAAGACCCTGGTCCGTCACTCCCCAGCCTGCCCCAGCTGCTTTATGCCTATTGTACCCTGATGCAATGAGAGGAGAAGGAGGGGAGAAGATTGGCGGGCATCCTGAAGGGGGGGAAATGAAGGAAAGTGAAGGGAGTGTGAGCTCCTTGACACAGGCTTCCTGACTGTCTCCAAGCCTCATGCTTTCCTATTTGTGCCATCAGTTATTCTCAACCTAGGCCAAACTCAAGGAAATGGGGGCCATTGGCCATTTGCACTATTTTTTATCATATTGTAAGAGGCGTTGGAGTGCCTGTACATCTACACAGTAGTAATTGCTCTTGCAGTAAAAATTTCATTTTCTTTCTTCACTTTCACTCTTGCTCAGCACCATCATAGGTAGAAGTGTATCACATTTTCTGACTTGTCCACAAATCTAAAAAAATTACATTTTAACAGCATATAGCATTTGCTAGATACATACACATTTGTGCATAATCATTTCATCAGGCATAAGCATTGCTGACATGTTTTTTCTTATACTTTTTTTTTCCCCTTTGAGGAATCTTCTAAGTATGCTTTTAAAAATCACATTTTGAGAGTCACCAGTGAAGCAGCGCCATTCAAAGAAGTCTGTGGGGATTTTTGGAGACAAATGATATACGCATCCTTTGAAACAAATTATGTCATGTAAATCCATACAGAAAGATAAAAGAACTCATAATGAAGTAGTTTTGACCCAGAGATAACACTGTTAATTTTTACCAGGTTAAGAAATTTGATCTGAGGTTGCTGGGTTTTTTTTTTTAGTGATTTATTAAAAAGTTTTATATATGTACATGCAACTAGCACTGAAGCCTACTTGCAGCTGTTATATTTATTTTGTCATGAGAATAGTTAAGGGTTTTCAAGTTAATTTTTCTGAGTTACATCTTAACTGGCACAAATGTTGTCCTATTTCCTTGGGCTTCTCAATTTCTTGGTGTGTAATTGGAGAAATAAAGATGAGAGCAATGAGTTCTTTATGCATATGTTTTCTCAAAGTCATATTTGATGAAACTGTATGATTTTTCAATATCTTTTAAGGTATGCCTTGAATGTGGAGAAGATTATTGCTCAGGATGCTTTGCTAAAATCCACCAGAAGGGGGCACTGAAACTCCACAGAACAACTCTTCTGCAGGTATGACATCTTAAAATGCTCTACTTGTAGTGTATTTATAAAATGTTTCAACAGGAAGACATATAAGACCTGTTTAATTATCTAGAATTTAGGACGATTTGCATTAATTTCTAAAATTCTATTATGTACAGTCTTTGCATGTAACTTAAAATTACTTGACAACGGTAATCTGGATTTTATTTTGCTGTTTAAACTGTTCTTTAATATAGCTCCTGAAACACTTAGCTTGATTAGAGTTTTTACATTAGGCATTCTAACTGTGAACTTGACATTTAAAACTTAGACAATATTTTTTTCTATTGTGGTTTCAAATGAACACACGATTTGTTTTAAGTATTATTTCTATCTAGTTTATAAATAGAAATCTCTTGCTTTCTTCTCATGTTTATTTTAAAAAAACAGTCTTTTATTTGTCCTCCCTCATTGTTGTTTAAATAAGCTTATTTCTCAGGTTTCTACTTTTCCTCCTACATATCACCAGCGTTTATTATCCTCATGTAATCATTTTTTTTTAAATGCTTAAACTCAAACCCTGTCAGATGTCTTTAAGTTTCTAATACTTAAACAATAAATATGGCTAAATATAGACTTGACATTTTATGCCAGATACATCTGATGATGCACTGGTTTGTCATAGATTTCACTTATTGTAGAGTCAGTGCGAGGCAGTGACCCTGCACTGATGAATACTACTAGGATCCTGCTCCTAAGGACCCGGAGATAAAAGTGAGAATCCAGGATCTTGGGGTTAAGGGATTTAATATTATCTTGTATATTTTATGATTGCCTATATTTGGAAAGATCACTGGTAGACTTCAATCATTACATGTTGCTTCAACATATGTAAGTATCAGTAGCTCTCACAGATGCTGAAGACCTGAGTCACAACGGACATAAAGCATAACACTGACCTTCCTTTTATCAGCATTTACCAAGGTCAGTTACTTTTGAGTGGCTCTTCAGTGTTTAGAGCCTTCTGGAAGAAGTGAAGGAGGGAAAACAAAAATCCACTGTCTATTCCCCTGCTTCAGGGAGTATCGTACAACTGGACAGTCATAGGAAATTAAAATGAATGTGCATAAATGTGAGTGTACTAGTTAATAGATAAATCATATAGAATTTAACTAAAGGCACTCCACTGTGAGGGTAAGGAGTATAATCACCCCACTGTGAATTCACATTAGAATTTTCCATTCAGCGATTTATTCAGCATATTTTCCTAATTGTCACTCAGTGAATTTAGGCACTGTTTTAGCTGTACGGAGTATCAGTTCACTTCAGTTCAGTCCTCAGTTGTGTCCAACTCTTTGTGACCCTATGGACGGAAACTCGCCAGGCTCCTCTGTCCATGGGATTTTTTAGGCAAGAATACTGGACTGGGTTGCATTTTTCTCCTCCAGGGAATCTTCCTGACCCAGGAATTAAACCCCCATCTTGTCTCTGCATTGGCAGGCAGATTCTTTACCACTAGCGCCACCCGGGAAGCCCTTCTTGCCTTTAATCAATCGTCCCATTGACTATCTGTCATTTTCTTACTAATTCTGTATGCTCTTTAGTCCTTTGATTTTTCTCAGTCATCTTGCTTTATTTTCTCCTTGTTTCCATCATTCTTCCCTGTGCATTAAGGTAATGTTCTTGATGCCGTTGTACGTTGACCTGATGGTCATTGTTAAGCAGTGAGTGTGTATCTCTTTCTGCTTGGTGGTTTAGTTATATTAATCAGCCATAGTATTTTTAGTTCTTCACCATTTTTGGTAAAAGTCATGAGACTCTTTTTGGTCACCTGTTATTCACATACTATTGTATGTCAACTGTATCTTAATTTAAAAATATACATATTGTGGAAACAAGAAAAAGAAGTAATGAGATTTTTTTCAATGACTCTTGAATTCATACCTAATCTGAGAATTCATATCTGAATATTAAGCAATACAATATAAAAAGAAAGCATTCTAGGCTAATGGCTGCTGTACTTTATATTATTTAACCTATGTTGGCATTTAAGAATGACCTGTTTTAAGTGTTGTAAACCATTTCAACCCCAGCCTACAGATCAGTGAGTCTTTACAAAGTTCACAGTCAGTAGGGACCATTTTGTTCTGGCATATCTTGTTTCATTTAAGAAATAAATCCCTAAAAATTATCAAAGGCAAACTATTACCATTTCCATGTTGAATAAAATAATTTCAAAGGGTCTGTCTTTTGGTTTACAATTGATTTATACTTAGAAGTGATTTCAGCACAAGATTCTTTATTTTTTACCTTCTCCAGACCTCTGTGAAATAGTTAATTATCTGCAAAATAATGTGTAAGTGCATAGAGTTACTGAGGATGAAAATTCTACTTCTATATTTGGAATAAATTTTCAACAATAAAGGTTGGAAAGAAAGATTTTTTCCACTGGGAAAACTTCACATTGGTGAAAAATAAGGTTTTAATATATCAGGAATTTGTATTTCCTTTTAACAACAAAAGATCAAGCAGAAGAGAACAAGGTTAATTAGAAATAAAGGAAAATGGGGGAAAACAGATGAAAGGCATTCCATTTTGAAGCATGACATGCACAGAGGGAGGCTGGATTGAGTAAATCATTACTATACTCTGGTATGTATATTTTAAAAATTGGAATGGAGATTTTCTTAACCAGAGGAGGAACCTTGGGAAGGGAGTTGGTTAGTCATGAGGCAAGAGATAATTGAAGTAGAATTTCCATGTTTTCTAGTATGAAGCATTTATGTTCATCCTTTTTATCTACAAGATAAGGTATGCCTATATACATATGGATTATAAGTGGGAATATTTGTTCATTTGAACATACATACAGGAGAATAATTGCCAGGCAGAAGCTCAGTTATCATCAGAATACTATATGTTTTCTGACTTAATGGTAGAGTGTTTTCTTTTGTTTGACAATGACCAGCATCAGCTTTTAGATTCACATTATCATTATTTGTTTAGAATACTACAGTATTTTTTGACCATAGCTAGTCATTTAGATAATAACATGGTTACTTGATGATCTTAAGGTACCAGTTTTAAATGCTATGTGCAGACATACTGGAGATGCTATGTTGTGACACCCAGATCCTCCTCTTTAGAACTGAGAAACCTTCCCTAACCTCCTGGAATGCTGTCTGCAGGTAGATCATAGCAGAGTTTCTCCCCAGGAATTGCCTTTGCCCAAAGAGAACTGCCCGGCTTCTCTTGTGGCTCAGCTTGTAAAGCATCCACCTTCAATGAGGGAGACCTGGGTTTGATCCCTGGCTTGGGAAGATCCTCTGGAGAAGGTAAAGGCTACCCACTCCAGTATTCTGACCTGGAGAATTCCATAGACTGTATAGTCCTTGGGGTCTCCAAGAGTCGGACATGACTGAGCGACTTTCACACAAAGAGAACCGCCACCTCCAAGTTTACACTCCGTTTCTGGAGGCAGCCCATCCTCTGGTCAAATATCTGATCTAGGTTAAGGTACAAATTCTCAGAAACCCATTGCCTCAATTGAGGATGACGCCGATGGACTATTACAGCTCCTCTTTGGGGGTTGACAGTTGCATCAAATTCAGCTTTTCTCTTTGCCCAGTTCTGCTATCTTCACTCTCCCACAGTCCACAGGTATTATTCTTAGTGCACATCCCAGTAGAAGTCAGGCAGGCAAATCTCAGAATTTGTTTCTTGGTGAACCTGATCTGTGACGCTGTGTAATGTAGAGTCAGATTATAGATGATTGTTGGCCAATTTTAGAATGTATTGAAATTTTTGAAGGGCAGTATATCACAACTCTTTCTTCACTTTCCAGATTCTAAACCAATTGAGAAATAGGTATTAGAGTCAGAAGGTAGAAATCAAAATATCAGTTCTATTATTGATACAGTCAGAATTAGTGGTTGCAGCACAGGTGTTCAGACAAATTCAGCTTCCTGAAATTTAACTTTTTGTCCCTTCTCCCAGCCCTCATATTGTAGACATTTCTCTTTGGCAGGGCAGGCTCAGTCTCTTAAGTCCTACTCTTTGTGACCCCATGGACTGTAGCCCACCTGGCTCTTGTGTCCATGGGATTCTTCAGGCACCATTACTGGAGTGGGTTGCCATTTCCTCCTCCAGGGGACCTTCCCCACCCAGGGATTGAACCTGGGTCTCCATTGGGAGGCGGATTCTTTACCACTGTGCCACCGGGGAAGTTGACACGGCAGGATTCACCCAGAAAAAACCCTCAGTGGAGATCTAGATTGGAATACATCTTTCTCAGGGCAGTCAGCCCTTGGAGAAGCCAGGACAGGCAGAGGTGAGCATACTCTCTTTTTCTTCCCAGAGTCTCACAGACAAGAATAGAAAGAGAAGGATGGGGAGTACATGTTCCCTCAAATTAAAGTCCAGGTAATGTCAATATCTTGACATTATATAGCAATGTATAAATTCGCTATTTATGAATATACTTAGCATTATACAAAAGAAAAAAAAGTAAAATATTTAGAATATATATATTCACAACTGAGTATTAGCTCAGTTTTTCTTTTCTTTCTTAAATATGAATAATTCCATATAATTTTGAACTTCTGTCAAAGGATTTTTTAAGCTGTTTTCTTATTGACCATTTTCTCCTCTATATCTTCTGATAACTTTCAGATCTTCTAAGAACTATTTCTGTATTATTCATCACTGTATTCTCAGTGCTTAACATCATAGCTGGCATGTAAAAATCACATTTTTGAATGAATGAAAGAAAACATGCATAAATCCTGATGGATACGATCAAGTTCATGAAATAATTTAAGACTACATTTTAAGTGGCACAGTTTCTTTTTCTCTGAATTTTGAAAACCAAAGATTGCATAATTAATTACATGGTATGTTAGTAAGTTATGTTGGTGAAGGGTTAAGGAAAGCTTTTCCTCTTGTGTCTGAGAATTTGACCTTTAGTTACCTTTCTAGATTTTTTTTTTTTCTCCTAGGAAACAGATAAAAGTCTTAATATCAACTGTGTTTCTAGACCATATATTCATAAAATGACTCTGGATTGGCAGATTGCCTCTCAACAGGAGGGCCGTAGTTAGAATACCCGGGGTGAGCCACAAGTCTCCCAGTGCAGTGTGGGGAGCTTTGTAACCGAGGACCCTCTGGGGCTTCAGAACCGTCAGAACGGGACTGCCTTGGGAAATAAGTCCTTTAAGCCGGGTCTGTCCCTCACCTCTCTGAGCGGTACTTCTGAGCTATTGTAAGACTCCCACCAAAAAATAACAGCTGATGCCATCTCATGGGCAAACTGTTGTTCCTGTCCTTCACCTTCTGAGCAGACTGTTGCCAAGAGTGGTTTGATGACAACCTGGTGAGTCTGAAAGTTTATTTTACTCAGGTAGACTCCATGAAGGATGGTCAATTAAGTCTTTGATTAGCTGACATTTCAGA
The DNA here is from genome assembly GCF_910594005.1 of Cervus elaphus. Classification (NCBI taxonomy): domain Eukaryota; kingdom Metazoa; phylum Chordata; class Mammalia; order Artiodactyla; family Cervidae; genus Cervus; species Cervus elaphus. The sequence goes on along the minus strand of NC_057833.1, from coordinate 20,395,025 downwards.
AAACAGAATGATGTTATACCCAAAAGATAAATAAAGGACACATATATAGACATCACTGACAAGAATTTTTTAAAAAACAGTTTTTATTAAGATGTAGCTCACATACTCTGCAACTCATCCATATGAAGTCTGCGATTCAATGGATTTTAGTATATTATGGATGTATGGTCTTTGATGACTAGCTGCTTTTCAGGTTCCATCTATGTTGTAGCATGTATTAGTGATTCACTTATTTATGGCCAAATAACATTCCATTGTATGGATATACCACGTTTTGTTTATCCATTCATCATTTGATGGACATGTAGCTATTTCCATCGTTTGGCCATTATGAATAATGCTGCTGTGAATACTTATGTATGGGTTTTTTTGGGATATGTTTAACTGAGGAATGGCCAGAGAGTGACTGCTCCATTTTATACTACTATTAACAGAGTATGGAAGTTCTGATTTCCCTGTGCCCTAGCCAACACTTACATCTGACTTTTTGATTCTAGTAGCCTAGTGGGCATGAAGTAGTATCTCACTGTGGTTTTCATTTGCATTTCCCCCAATTACTAATTATGTTGAACATTTTTTCATGTGCTTATGGCCATTTTATATCTTCCTTGGAAAAATGTTGATAAGGATTTTTGTGAAGACAGTTTCAGAATACAGGGCATGTTTAAATGTGGGTACATTTTAATAGCCTCTACCTCAGTGAAGTTGTGTCTGTGATGGTGATATTTTTAGATGCCATACTAAGAAAAGTTAGGGGAAGGGAAGAGACTAAATTTGAAAGGGGTGTGAGAAGTGAGAGTAGGACTTCTGCTATCACCGGTGAAGAATTGGAAGAACATGAGTGGTTTAGGGAGTATATTACAGAATAAAGTGACAGAGTAACAGATGCAGTGGAGAAGAAAGAAACAGTGTGAGGGTTTAATGCAGTGATGGCCCAAATCCATCTCAAAGGGAAATGAGAATGTTTCTGTAATATTTAGGCTAAAAGAATCTGTAAGATAAAACTCATATATGCAAGCTCAGGATCTTGCAAAAATATTAGGAGGATCAGATTAAATGACAATAAATATGGAAGTATCCTATTCATAGCAGGTGCCCCATACATTCGGTTTTATTAGTCAGGATATAGTATTTAAAGAAATTCAGTGTTAATTGTTAGATCACCCAAATTTAGAATCTAGGAAACAAGGTATATTAATGATAATGAGTCAAAAGAGGGATAGTTTGAGAAACATTTTCAAAAGTATTAGAGTAATATATATCTTGGAAGACTTTTGTGAAAATACAGTGAGGTAAAATTTTAGAGAAATACAGACTTCCTCCTTATCCAGACAGAGAATAATTAATCTCAATAATTAGAGGGGGCAGTAAAGATCATTAATCTGAGAACCCATGACTTACCAATAGAATGTGACAAAGGTGAAGGGATTTTGCAAACATATTTATGGTTCCAGATAAGTTGATTTTGAGTTATAAAAAGAGAGCTGATTTCGGGTGGACCTGATTTAATCAGATGAAAGCCCTTAAAAGGGAAACTAAGGCCCTTCCTGAGTCAGAGAGATCCTCTTGTTGGCCTTGGAGAGTAACTTGCCCTGGAGTGAGAGGGCCTGGGAGAGGCCATGTGACAAAGTATGGGTGGCCTCTATGAGCTGACAGTAGGCAGCCAGGAAACTGGAACCTCAGTCCTGTAGCCTCAGGAACTGAATTCTGCCAACAACCTTGTAAGCTCAGAAGAGAACCCTAGACTCAGGAAGGAATGTGTCCTGGCCCACACCTTGACTGCAGTCTTCTGAGACCCTGAGCAGAGCATCCAGTTAAGCTGGACTTAGACTCTGACCCAAGGAACCCATGAGATAATAAATGTGTGTTGTTTAAAAAAAATCATTCGTCTGATCACATGTCTGAACCTTTACTCAGTCACAATGATGCTGATTATTTGAGGAGTCTTTATAATTTGCAAGTACTACTTATATTGTCTTAGTTTTTTCATGGAGTCTGATAAATTTTACAATAGTTTTTTATTTTTACTCTATTTTATGTTCATTTGTATTTATGAGATAAAAATCATCAGTTGTGAGGTAATAGTATTGCTAGGTATAATAAAACAAGGGGACAATTATTGATTGTTATTTATTGGTGAGTTTATTCTGATATGCCTAACTGTATTAGTCGCTCAGCCATGTCTGACTCCTTGCGACCCCATGGACTGTAGTATGCCTAAAAATCTGTTTTTCAAAGTATTGCATATTAAATCACTTGTTCGTCATGTGTCTCAAATATGCATAATTGCTGAAAGCAGCTAACTCATCTGGATTCATTGTACACGTAATATTAGTTGAAAACAATAGTACTTGCTAAGATAATTAATATAGTGCATAATTATATGGCATTGAAACTGCAAATAGAAAGCAGATTGCAGGTGTGAATTTTCTATGTTGTTTTCTTGTTGCTATTCTGGCTCTTTTAAGATTGCTCTCTAAATAGAATTTTTAATGTTGCAATAAAATTTGAAAGGCTGAGATCACATTTTGTTATCTTTTTTTTTTAGTGTCAAGTGATTTAAAAATTTTGACAATATATTACCTTTTGTGCTATTACATTTATATGCTATATTGTCTTGTTTTTAAATAGTTTAACTGCATTTAGTGTTTTATTTCATTATTCTCACATGTTACTTTATGATAGTACTAAATATTGAGTCCAGATTACTTTCATTTGACATTTACTGTCTATTGAATAGTAAATTGCATTTATAATCAGAGGCATGTATCCAGTTACTTGCTTATTTTTTATCTCTTTATGTGTCAAGGGGGAATAATAATACATAAATCTTTGATTAATAAAACCTATAGTTTCCATTAGACCTTTAGAGGAAAGGAAAATCTAAGGGTTCTTTAAGTTCTACTTAAAGTTATACTGAAAGAGTGCTAGAATAAGCAATAAACTTCGGTCACATGAATGCCACACTTCCAGGATTTGATTCCTATCTAGCTTGCACTAAGTAGTTCTTTATACCACTGACATTTTTGTACTACTCATGCAAATTCCATATCTGTTTTTAGAAATATGATGAGCAGTACTGGATTTGAAACATGATTCTGTTGTGAGTTCCTCTGCTGCAGTTTTCTTTCATCCTGCAAATAATTTAGTTTTCTCCTATTTCTTCATATATTTATATGGGGACTTTTATTCAAACCCTGTTCTTCTTTCTGGTGTCTGCTAAATGGAAATTCCTGTCCTTGTTTCTTTTTCACCTTTTAGCTGGCCTGAAGTTGACCTTTTTTCTCTCTTTCTTTTGATCCTAACAGTATATGAAAACTTTGCTCAAGCCATTTATTTAGGGTATCTTTTACTTCAAGTTTCATAGAAAATTCAGAATTGACCCTATGGCAAAGCCTATTTTTAGGGAATAAATTTGTACTGAGACTACCTGTAAAGATGGATTCACTAAAAGTAAAATAATAGTTTACCCCAAGAAAAGAGTATGTATTTTAATAATGTGAAAAAACTGGGAGATAAATTTCATCTTGATCTTGGAAAAACAGCAACAGGGTCTTTGTTCCCTGCCCAGGAATTGAATCTGGGTAACCTGAATGAAAACTCAGAATCTTGGCCACTAGACCACCAGGGCCTAGAGGCTAGAAGCAAAGTTCCCCTGTCTCTTCTTGCCCCATTTGAAAAATGAATTTCTCAAGGAGGCAAAAACTGTAAAAACAGGCACAAAGTTTATTACTAGAGACACAACACAACATGGGGGAAGCTCGCAGAGAAAGACTGTTTATTTAGGACAGAAGCAAGGCAGAAATACACCTCAGGAGAGAAAGGATTGGGGGCATCTTTCCTAATGAGGAGTGCAGTAAAGAGGAAGTTAAATCAGTGATAAAGGGCAGTTCTTCCGGGTCTTTGCTTACCTTTGGCCTGTTATCTGGATTCTCTTCCCGCATCTGACCTGCTCTAGGACACTCCCCAACATGAAAAAGTGAAAGTGAAAATGTTAGTCACTCAGTTGTGTCCGACTCTGTGATCCCATGGACTGTAACCCACCAGGCTCCTTTGTCCCACGGGATTCTCCAGGCAAGAATACTGGAGTGGGTTGCCATTCCCTTCTCCAGGGATCTCCCAACTCAGGGATCAAACCCGGGTCTCCCACATTGCAGGAAGATTCTTAGGACACTCACCAACATGAGTGTGTGTCTTTTTGCCAACATGGATTCCAGTGTAGAGGGTAGTGGGAGGTTTGACAGCACCTATTATGGGTTGGTGACCCCTCCCTTTTGACCCCCAAGGAGCCTTGCTGCACAGATGCAGTCCAGGAGGTCTCTTTGACTTTAGGAGTGGTCATCTTATCTTTCTACTTCAGCAGCGCTCAGCTCCTGTCAGTAACTTGGTCCTTAAAGTGTCTGGCAAAGTCAAAGCTCCAATTTTACTCTGCTTGACAAACAGCAGCTGTCCAGCCCAGGGGCCCATTTACCGTCTACCTCAAACTTTTTCATTCCTGTTTAATGGTTAAGATGTTCATAATTATGCATTTTTATAAATACTTTTTACTTTTCAAAGATATTTTTACTAGGTGGAAATTTAATGGGCTTGTTGCATCTTATAATAGATACATGATAATTTCAGAAAATTTATCTGCTTGATGTGGTTAGTAGTCCTTTTTTAATGTAGCTCCCGACTCAGAGAGATAGTCTGGTTTGATATTGTTGATTTTAGATAACAGGATCCTTATACTCTCATCATGCACTGTATTTAATGCAATATGTAAATAGAAATATGCTAGCCAAATTAATCCGTGGAGGAGATTTCTTTGGGTAAATATACCTTGAGCAAATGTTTTGATGATTTTTAATAAAAAGTATATTTTACTCTAAAATATAATTCTTCAGTGTACATGTATTACTGCCATAACACAATAAATGATTTCTAAAACACTTGCCATTCTGGATAATCCCCGACCTACCTAACAGGGCTCCGCGTATAATTAGAGTTAGGGCTCCACGTATAATTAAAATCCTATGAGACTTT